>NC_141694.1:1779143059-1779743059 GCF_964263255.1 Lissotriton vulgaris
TTAGGAATGTCACAAATTCAATCTTCACAAGCCGGATAAACCTATAATTGAAAGCATAACCCATGTAATGAAGAAACATGAAAAAAGAAACAGTAACAGATGCTGAACAAGGTAAGGCATGTGCAAGGAAACTAAAGTTAACGATGTCCTGAACATTGATAGGCAATCTCAGACAAAGATCAATCAGGGAAATTGGCTTTGCGAGGTCAGTTTCAGGTGAAGAGGTCAGTTTCTTACAGTTCATTTCAGAGTCAAAAAGAAACCTAGTTAATGTATACATGAACTAAGAAGGCCAGGCCACTTTGTTCGCCGGGCTACCTTCACAGGCCTACGTGAGGGCAACACAAAATGGTGGCACAGAACAAAATGGAGTCAGACTCGAGAATTACAGAACCTCAGAGTGGGCAAACTGAGATTGCGGAGTTTTTTTATCAGGAAACCTTGGGGTATATTTCCTCCGAAATGTTGGAGGGTGGTGCTACATGAAATATGTCAATGCTGCGCTCTGCCATTCACAAGAACACGGCTCAACCCTGTGCGTCCCCTGGTGCTGGCACAAAAAAAACTGGCACCCTACCGCCATGTTGCAAGGCTGTCTGCGCTGCGAGGTTGATTGATTATGTGCATGAAGGAATACCTTCCTACACATAAACAATCCATAATTGCAACTTGCTCTTTCTATGTGTTCTGCATCCTGCAGAACACATAGAGAGAGCAAGAAATGAGGACAGCTTAATCAGTTTTCCTCATATCGCCCTTCTAAGACCTGGAATTCACTGGTGTTAGTTTTTGGTGCTACTTCAGCCTTGTAATTCCGGGGCGGCGTAAAAAAGAAATTGGTGTTGCGGTGGAACACCCACTGCAACACCCATTGCAACCCCCCATTTGCCACAGAGGACTGCAACAGAAAGGGGCATATTTACAAGGTGGCGTTAAGCCACTTTAAGGGGCTTAGCATCACCTTGAAAATTTGGGAAATAGCACTAGGCCACCAGAGCGTCTTAAAAATGATGCTCTGGTGGCAATAGGGGTTTGTACATATGCCCCCTTGTTTGCTAAAAACAAGGGAGTGGAGAAAATGCGTGGTCGTGTCTGTGGAAAGCCTGTTTTCCATATTCTATGCTCAAAAACTTTCAATCATGAGCATTTTTCCAAGGATTTTTCCCATGACTGTGGTACCTTTAACTCTTTGTTGGATGGTGGGTGGAAGGCAGGGAATACCACGCGTTTTCATCAATAATGGGCTGCATGCCATGAAATTACTAAACACACAAAGGAGCAGACCAGGTCTAAGGGGGTGTGTACTAGCAGCAGTGACCGTGTGGCACTATAGTGAATGCGTGAAAACATGTTGTTTAAAAACTAAAGACCTTGTGTGTCAGAAAGCTAATACAATTCCCATCAGACCACCCATGTGGTGGAGTTCACGTCATGTGGGAATTGCTAGTCTTCCCTTCCTATGTCCGACCATATAGTGCCGGTACGGGAATGGATATCAAGAGTATATTCATAATGTGCACCCTCAGGAGATGCGGATGAAAAAGTGCAGTGCTCAAATAATAAAAATGGATAAAAATGAACTACCCCGACTTCAGAGGACATTTTAAATAGAAGTCCGGGTGTCAAGATTAAAACCACGCCAAATAGTAAGACTCACTTATGGCGCTGTGCAGTATGGTCTGTAATGTGGTGCCATGAAGACATTAGCTGCAGGGGCTTTATCAATTATCAATTATTTAATCTCATTTATGGATTGCATTTCCTGCTGGCCAGACCCATACAGCTCTGATTAAATCAATTCTGTTTTTGCATGTTGTGGTTTACTGGATAAATTACAAAGTAATCAAAGTTGCTGTGCTGCGGTGCATGAAAGGGCAAGAGCATACCTCCACAAAGATATGATGCTGCAGCTGTCTTTCCAGTGCTGGCACACTTTTTTAATGCCTAGCACCATGCACTCACCTTCAGGTCAGCATTGGCGTTATGCTGCAGGAGTACCCTTCCAGTACAAAATACTATGCTTGGATTTACTTTTAAACCTTTACCACTTTTAATGTAAGCTATACAGTACAGCTGAACAGAAAACTTATAAACGTTTGTGTCTTTTGTGTCATTTTTTGTTGCAATGACCATCCACCACCCATGCTTCCTTGATGCCAAGTAATACTCAGCTTTGCTGATAGGTAACTTTCCTGCTCGAAACAAGTTTTGCTCTGGAAAGTTGGCACCTAGGGAAACCTATCAACACAAGCTATTTCTGAAAACTAGTTATTTGGGTATTTATAGATGGTGTGGCTTGCATTGATGCCAGCAATTTCTTTTACTGAGAATGTTCTGCAGGCTTCAAATATTAGGTTAAAACTGAATCCCTAATATTGCTATAACTGAAAGTTCCAGTATTTGAGAATGGCAAATTGTTTCTGCACTTTTAGCAATAAATATAATACCATACCTATGTGGGTGGGACTATTATAATGAACAGAAATAGGCCAAAAATGTGACCATATGAAGTCAATGTACCATCAACGAGGTGTCAGCATGGGAAGGTTTCGCCTATTTCTGCCTTGTGTACTAGGTCCACCAACACACGCGGGGTATGAAGAAGTTGTGATTTTCTATCCATAACTTGATGTTTGTTGGACATTCTGGGTAATGCAACACATACAAGACCCATTGCCTTGTATTCTTAGGTTAGGTTCCCTAGGTGCCGACCAGCTCTAGAACGAAATGCTGCAGTCATCTCCATGTGCTAGACATTGGGATTCTGGTTGGCAAAGGTATGCACCCTGTCCAAGCAGGAACCACAATCCTAGGCAGGGTAAGTCAGACATAAACCAAAAGATAACCAACAGTGTATCAGTCCTTGTAGCAGCACAGCAGTTTTCTAACAAAGGTTCTTTACAGGTCCAGAAGTGTCTGATTTGGTAGGGTCAGAGAACCGGAACTTATACCCAGTTATGCCTTTGTAGTGGGGGTGACTTCAAAGAAGGGTCTTTAAAGTGCATAGAGCCCTTTCTTCCTGGCCTTGATTTCAGACTAACAGTAATGGGTATTCAGCCCATTGTGTGTGGACAGGACACTGCCTATTCAAGTGTATGTGCCAGCTCCTCCTTTCCATCATCCCCAGGATGAGATATCAGAATACAGATGACACACCCAACCTTCCTGTGTTTGGGGCATTCTAGATGGAATGCTCAAAGTGGAGCTGTCATCCACCTCAGATGTGTATAGGGACAGGCTGCAGTCACACAGAGCTGTAAGAGCAATGAAAAGTCCACTTTCTAAAAGGGGCATTTCTAAAACAGTAAATACAACTGTACCAGTAAAGATGATATATCATTACCATTCCAAAGATATAAAACATGCCACATCTACTCCTTTATAATCAGGAATGACAGTTTAAAAGTATATGACCCAATGTTAGCCTATGAGAACAGTAGGCCCCACAGTAGTGAAAAACTAATTTAGTTGATTTTTACTACTGGGACATGCAGAACCTAAAATTACTTACTTAGATGGCACCCTGCCCTATCGGGCTACCTAGGGCCTACCTTAGGGGTGACATGTAATAAAAGGGGGGCTTAGGGCTTAGCAAACTGTTTAAATGCCAAGTCGAAGTGGCAGTAAAATTGCACAATCGGGCTCTGCAGTGGCATGTCTGACACATGTTTAAATGGCTACTTGTGTGGGTGGTAAAATCAGGGCTGCAGGACCACTAGTACCATTTAAGTTACAGGCTCTGGCTATATGGTGTTCCTCTTTACAATGGACTTACAAGTAAATTAAATATGCCAATTGTGTATACACCAATGTGACCATGTTTAAGGGGGAAGCACCTGCACTTTAGCACTGATCAGTAGTGGTGAAGTGCTCCGAGTCCCCAAAAAATAATCAGCAAAACAGAGGTAATTGGGTAAAAAAGTGAAGCTGAAGACCACAGAAAGGGTGACAGGTCTAACACCATAGAAGCTGATTACATCATAAAGATTCTGTGACATCTTGTGTGTGGATCCTTGCTCATTCCCCAGTGATAAGCCATCATTCAAAAGACCCAGTGGGACACAGATGAGACTCAAGAGCGACCCTTGACCCTACCAGGTAGGTTGCACCCCTCTGCTCAGCACCACCTGTGTCTACCTGCCCCAGCTGCCGCTGCTGAGGAAGTTCGAGGCCCTCCACCACCCGCAGCTGCACCTCATCCCTGGTGGCCAGTGGTAGGCCGTAGGTAGGGTTGTTCATCCTCCGCTTTATTGCTTTTATTGTATTGCCTGTATTTTCATTGTTGTGTCTGTGACTGCTTGTAGTGTAGTTCCTAGTTTCCCACTAGGCCCTGCGCATTGGAATAACATAAACAGTAGTATCGACGTGGAACTGCGGATATTCCAGGCCTCCACTGACTATGCTAAACTTAATTGGGTGTGTTACCAACTAGCTCAGACGTCACTGGAAACTTTCTTCTCTGCATGGGAAGTGATCAGCTTCCCTGGCACAGATAAGAAGGGATTCAGTTTTCCAACAACCGTGCAACATGACAGCTTTGCTCCTCAGATCAAGAGTCAATCTCTAGGGTCGTGTGAAACAATAGACATGTATTTCACTCAGTCAGTTTAGTGCAGTTTACTTTCACGAGATGTAGAGAAAAAAAGAGACGGGCGTTTGTCAATAAAGGGTTAACATTTATTGAACAGTCTTTCTTCTCGTACAAGAGAAATGAATTGCCACAATTGCAAGACTTGTTATTATAAAAAGTACGTACAGTAAGATAAGGATTGCGAAATAGAACTGTAAATGCATTGATATGGTTTCTTAGCCATACAATGGTTCAAAAGTAATAAAACATATATACAGTCATATATACATTAGGCTAAAATACTCAACTGGTGCTTCTAACTACGCCTACCCCAGTGTGCCTGACCTAAGCCTAACACGTGGAAGGGGAGTAAGTAAGTAGCTTTAAGTTAAGTTGGTTTTGCCAAGGTTTGCTTCAAGAATTCTCATCTAAGGGTTTAGTCAACACCATACCTCTGAATGGAATGATGGAAGTCTGGTATTTCCTTCAGGGGGCACTCGGTATCCCAGTCACCCGCGAGGGCAGACCGGAAACGCTGGAGCTGGATTTCTCTGCAGGAGAAAGGCAGCGGCTCTTCTTCAGCGCGTCGGGAGGAGGAGGCGGGGGACAGCGTCCGCGGCAGCTGGAATCTGCTGGGCTTCTTCGCAGAAGGACGGCTGTTCAGCTCCTAAGCGTACTGCACCATCGTTCGCGCTTTAGCAGCGATAATGGTATCAGTAGCTTCACCACCAAGGGACAACAGCAGCAGCGTACTGCCTGCAGCAGCAATGGGATGCACAACAGGGTGCACGGCAGCTTACAACAGCTTTCAGCTCACATTGCTTAAGGCAACGTTGGTAATATTTATACCTGACAG
Organism: Lissotriton vulgaris; assembly: GCF_964263255.1. Taxonomy (NCBI): domain Eukaryota; kingdom Metazoa; phylum Chordata; class Amphibia; order Caudata; family Salamandridae; genus Lissotriton; species Lissotriton vulgaris. Next base: position 1,779,148,486 of record NC_141694.1, read on the forward strand.
GTGCCGGGTTTGACGCAAGTTTGCTGGACATAAGACGTCAATTAAAGATGTCACTAGGAAGTGATAGTTATCAGTTGCTCATTAGAGTTCCATTACTAATCAAAACACAGCAAGCGGGGATTTCCAGGTTTGCTGAGTTTTTATCTTGTTGAAGAACTCGGAGTGTTAATCTAGGAATATCAGATAGTGACTTCTGCTCTGTCATTGCACTAATTGGTTGCAAAGGAAGTGGCAGAGAACTATGCTGGAATGTGGCTCTGTTCGTGTGAGGCCAGAGATGACTTTTCTGAAAATCGCACTTGAACGGTTATGCCAATATAGGGAATAAATGGATTTATAGCCGAATAGGGGCCTAAGGTCGCAGTATCGATCAGGAACCTAGATAAACACGCAACACGCACTCCACGTTTTCATGTCCATCAAATTACTAAAACTAGAGCAATTAGATGCATGTGTAACATTGCCCACCCCAAAATACATAAATGCATTCGAAATAGGCGTATATTATAATACTTGAAATTTAGGTACTGTACGTTTTTGAAGCATAGAAATCATTCAAAAATTATTGCATATGAAATCAATGAACGATTATGCAAAAAGAATTACACATGAAGTATCTCTGACAGAAGAAGGGCGAGATAAATTATCACATAAAAATGCATTGTAATAACATGTGCTAGAGGCTGATGTAATGTTGTTATGTCTCTAGATGTGTTTTGAAATAGAAGTTTGAAGCTTCTGTTCTCTAAGAATAGTTTTTACATTAAGCAAAGAATTGTTCGTGCCAAAAAAGGTCAATATTAAAAAATGTCCAAGAATTAATGCTTGAACGGGGAAATAGAGTTCCAACGCTTTTAGCAGTTTTTGTTGATCAAAACTGAAGGCCGAATTCAGAGTTCATGGGAACGCTGTGTGTCGGAAAGCTTCTCCAAAGTTATTGTTTCTGTACGGGTGAGAACATCGTATCAGACAGGCTCTCAAAGAATTGGTCTACAAAATCAGGTGACAGTTCAACCAAATTCGATAGCGCTGTAACTTGGCAGGTGTGAGAATGATTGCTGTCATCGTAGTCAGGAGCAGCAATGCTCACAGAAGGCCGTACCTGGGTGATGTTGCTTTTGTCACTCGCTCCACTGTTACCACCTAGTCGTAGTACAGGTGTCTCAACGAATGCTGTCATCAGGATTGGTAGCCGCTGGGGACAACACAATGCGTGAGCCGTTATTGGACTGAGCAAAGTATCGACGTCCATTGGTACTGCTGATGGAAGTGAAAGACAGATGTCCAACACGCATTCATCTCCGCAAAGCATACATCGTAGTACCGGTAAGATACAGTTCTGCCATATAGGTCTGAATGAAAGGAACCAGGTCATGTTTAGATCTCTCAGCCTGGCCAATCCAAGGACGTTAGTTATCCTGTCCCGGTAGCGCATTGCTAGGATTGTCTCTTCCATTCCCATGGGAGCTATGTCTGAGTTTCGGCTTGCCATAACGAAGCAGGAGGGTCAAAAATAAAATCCCTGCGACGAGTCCCAAAAATAATGGTATGCCGCCAAAAACAGAGTGTACAAAATTAGGAACGATTCCCAAAATTGCCTGAAAAGGTGTTAGCAGTCCCGTAAAGACTGTCTTAAATATGCCTGGGATGCTTGTTGCACTAGACATGTTAAGGAGTTGGCTCAACATTTCTACGAAATGCACGGGGCAATTTGTTGATAAAAGGTCATGAACTTCAGTAGCTGTCCTTGCAACTAGAAGATCATACGTCTCTTTTGATGACGTTATAGGCACTGTTGTCTGTAAAAGTACAGATTTCATTTTGCTTAATGTATCAATTCGTATAGAATAGAGATTCAGACGAGGCCAGATGGGAGTCACTGTGTCTGCAGGCCCACTCGGGAACAATGCTTGCATACAGCATTTGACCATGGATGTTACTCTTACTAGATAACTTTTCCCTGGCACGAGGCCACAACATCTGTGATCCGTTCTAAGAATGTAACTCCCGTTTGAAAGTTGCATAAAGAAGGGCTCTATCTGAGTTGCAGGTGTGACTAGCTGGTGGCATGAAAGGTTGTTTGAATTTCCATCACATGCTCCGTGTAAATTAATACCCTGACACAAAAGTATACCGCTTAGTGAATGTTTACAATTTTCACCACTAAGAAATACATTTTTGTCGCTGTCACTATAGCAAGAATGTGTATATGGTAATTTCCATTCAGATTTTACATATCCTTTACCCAATTGTTCATACTGGCCAGCAGGTATGTACTCAAGGCACTTTTTAAATCGGAAAGTTGTTATCGGAATTGTGATAATCCCGTGTATTATCCATTCAATGACAGGACTCTCTGACATTGTCAATGGTAATCTCTCAAGTTTTTCGATGCTCAGGATTGTATAGTCTGCTCCTTTCTGTGCCAAACTGATCTGTTTATCAGTAAGGTTAAAAATGGAAAATAATGACGTTGTGTTGATTAAACGCCAAGGCACATAGCCTGAACGAAGATTTTGCAGCGTCCAGCCTAATTCTATAATAGAGCGTAATTGAGACTGGCCATGTTGTAACATTAGCAATTCTCTGTCTATCACATCAAAGGCAGATGATACAATATTGTCCAACGAATATATTCTGGAAGACAGAGTCATTAACCCATTGTCTACCACAGAAAGTGATTTCTCCAAATGAATACGATCAATTTCTCGTATTTTTTCAGCAGTTTCAATTTGTTTGACTTTCCAAGCCTCGTTGTACGCAGCATAGATACTGGTCGCTATGAAACGCTTTTGATGCTGTTTGCGTGGTCCAAGAATGAAATAGCGCAAATCAGCACCATCTTTTAGTAAAGACAAGTGTTGCTTAATTTCAGCCAGTGTGGATGTTGTTAGCCATTCAAGGCAGAGTTTCCCTGCACTGTATGTTGTTATTATCCCTGGATGTTGTCTCTGGGAATATCTCGAGTCTAATCTGGTCATTTTTAACCCCTGTGTTTTATTCAGGAATCTATCTTGACAGCTGTTTGTGTCTGTAGGCCAGATTAACCACTTTTTCCAATCAGGATGTGTTCTGTTAAAATGTAAAATTTGTGATACGTCTAACTCAATATCTGTGGTTGTATTTTCAGGTATTGGCTTTGGAATAGACGGTGTTATAAGGTCTTTCATCTTAGCTAGGCCAAGACAAGATGTTTGGTGTATTGTGTCATTTAAAAACAACATTTGTTCTGGTATCATGCAGGTTCTAAATAGTGCTTCAATGCCTTGTACCTGCCAATCTTTTGTACCCCAAATTGTTTTCGTTTCAATATTAGTTTTCCAATAATCAAAACCAAATGTCATCATTTTGTCATAAAATGCTTATGAATATATCAATTTAGAATTTGTCAGCATTGTTTTCATTCCTGTTTTATCTAACAGTTTGTAATAAAACGTTTCTGCATTACTGGTGTTAAACCCTGAAAAGTATTTGAATTTCTCAAAAAATGCTTTAGAACTGCTTTTAGGTGGTGTAGCACAATGTTCCCATTGATTATACATAAAAACATTTCTAGGCTGTGCAGATTTATGCAAGTAGTGATCACCATAGTGTGTGTAACAGAATAACTGCTCATAACTAGATGAACCTTGTAAATAATCATGATCTGTGAATCTAGCTGACATTACTAAATCAGACATCATGTCATTAATACTGTTAAAGTCCCAATCATCAGAGAATGTACTAGGCGTTACAAAGTCACTTAAGGAAACCTTCAGTTGATGAGGATACTTCAGGATTTCTACCGGACCATATATTTCATAGTCTGTTTTCTCCCATACTACCCCACCAGGTATTGGAATTGCTGTGACATTTACTGTTGACAGTTCTCTTTTCTTCACGTGGGATGATCTGTGTGGTTTCAGGACTAGGTTGATGTTCTGACTTGCTGTGTCCATTCAATTGTAATAAACTTTCCTAAAATTAAAACTAAAATTAGGCATAGTAGGAGTATGAATACCCCTGAAATAATCCAATGCTCAATCAACGGTGAATCCAGATATAGTTCTTTGATTTGTTGAAGGAGTCCTGTTGTATTTTCTTTAGAATACTTTTTTGTTTCTGGCATCACTTCGGGGTCGTTTTGATCTTCAGAGAAGTTGTCGAAGTTGATGAAATAACCAGAGGCAGTTCTGTCAATTTGTCTCTCGGTAGCACTTTCTGATGCCACATCATTGTAGACTGGTGTTGTTTCTTGACGAACTGTTTCAATCTGTGTTTCAAGAGGCACGAGTTCCATGGCATTATTGCATAGTCCTTCATTGTGCACTGTAGGCTGATCAAATGTGATTAGTCTTTCAGTTTGAACCTCTTGGATTGTTGCAAGTTTGGGTATTCTGTTGTTTCTTGGGAGTCCACTGGGCCTGGGCCTACTATTGATTATAGGCCACATGCTTGTGGTTTTACCAGGTCGATGGACACGACTCTGTTCTCCTTTTTACCAGCAAGGGGCAGTAGCACAACTGATCTTGTTCCGGTGACTGCCAAGACAGGTACTGCTTTTCTGTAAGAAGGCCCAAATTCCTTCTTAACCGCAATCTTTTCTCTGACTAGATCCCCAATCTTTGGAATCCAGACAGGCCTTGCTGGGGCTGTTGCTGGTGGTGCCTCGTCAGTGGTACTTGGCTGTTGCTTTAACTTTATGTTGCTTAAGGATTTTCTTGTTTCATTCAGTTCCTGTAAAACAGCCAAACGATCTTTGATGTCAAAGTTTGTTGTTTTTTCTTGTACCACTGACATCTGACTATCGAGGTCCTGAATACGCATTCTAATTCCGAACAATAGTTCGTATGGGCTGAAACCTTTTAGAGAATTTCTTGGCATGTTGTTAAGACTAGTTTGGACACTTATTAAATGTTTGACCCACCCAGCACCTGAACCTAATACCTTCGCTGTTATAGATCGCTTTATGTCCCGGTTTTTTCTTTCTACCACACTATTCCCTTCGGGTTGCGACGGACAAGAATACCGCAACCCAATTCCCATGCTGGCCATGGCCTCCTTATAAGCTCGAGAGCTAAAAGGAGGACCCTGATCAGAATGGAACGTGGTAATTGCGTATGTGCCGATAAAGACTCGCAAATCTTTTATAACCGTTCTAGCGTCAGCCGAGCGCTGGAGGCCTCATTATTTAAGTGTGTTTAGCCTTAAATGTGTACAATGGGACGCGCTTCTCTTCTTTGATTGCGCAGATAGACCGCCTTATGCTGTCTAGCAGGGATCCTGAAACTACACTGGCCTGTTCATTACTGCGATCTCTGTTGCAGTCTTCACAATTTTGAGCAAAACATTGAATATCTATACTTATTCCTGGCCACCAGTACTCTGATTGTAATTCTTTCAGAGAAACTTTAATTGTTTGGTGTCTCAGACCCAACCCCATGTGTGCTTCCAGTAAGAGGAAGCCCCTCCTGCTCCTGTTTGGAATTACTCTGTCCCCCACTCCAGGGATTCGAGCAAAAGGAACGGAGTTTGCATCGATTATGTATGCATAATTGAGTGGATAGTTCACGGGTAGTGCTGCACACTCGCCTTTTACAGTCGTTTTTACTGCCAGCATGGTTTCCCCGTCTATGTATTTATCTGTACGCTTTTTTGTGGCTACGGAAGCCGGTTTAGTTGCTTCCGCTGTGGCTGTATTAGCCAATGAATTCCCTGCAACGTGAACGCCATCACGTTGAAGACTCTGTGCGTGAATCACGTGAGTCTTTTGTAGTTCTTTGTGTAAAAGAGCTACCTGTTCCCAGAGCAATTTATGCTTTATTGTGGCACCTGTGTCATCTTTGTAATCGTTTTCAATCCAACTCTGCAGTTTATTGTTGTAAGAGTTGACGCAAAAATGAGAATCGCACACGATAAGTGTCGGGAATTCACGTTCTGCATTTTCGAGCGCCATCTTTAAAGATCTGATTTCAGTTCTCTGAACCGAACAGTTTCTTACAGATTCAGTTTTTGTTACTTTCGGTCTGAATTTACCGCACAGCCAACGACCTTTAATGATCGTAGGATTTTCTCTCTACGTTGAAATGCTGTACAAAGCTATCTGTATGGATTATACAGGCGTATTGTGGGAGAGGCAGAATTTCGATTGGCAGAGGATATTCTTCTTCATATTCTAAATCATTCAGTTCTTCAAATTGTGGGGCGAAATAGTATTTCACGTCTTCCGCTCCTAGAGAATCTATGCACTGTATCCATTTTGGATCCAGTGACACTGTAGGCAGGTTTACTGGGCTGAATAGCGCTTCGAAGGTGGATTCCGCTGTAAGGATATTAATCCGTTTGCCGTGTGCTAGTTCTCTTTCATTTGCTAATGCGATTTGCACTGCTTTCACAGTTCTTTCTGTGTGACTGAATGTTTCTTCTGCTTGTGTGTACAAGTGAGATTTAATTGAAATTGGTACCTTTTCTCCCTCATTAGAGGTTAGGTACGTGAATCCGCATCTTCCTGGGATGACTCGGATTACAAGATCACGTGAGTTGTCACGTGTATCTAATTTTGTTTTTGCTAACATGTCTGTTTGCAGTGATCTCAAAATTTCTGTGTGTTTTTGAGTCCAATTGATTTGTTTAAAATCAGGTTTTATTAGTTCGTAGAGAGGTTTAACCCTCTCTGCGTAATTTAGTATGTAAGTTCTTCCGAAATTCAGAAAACCTAATATGGATTGTAAATTCTTCAGCGTTTTTGGAGCTTGGAGTACAGCGCACTTCTCTAAGAAGTTGTCCGCTAGGCTTTTCCCTTCACTTGATAATTCGTACCCTAAAAACAGTACCGTCAGATGGGCAATTCGAGACTTTTTAAAGTTGAATTTGTAACCCTCTGCTACGAACCCAAGTATAATGGTGTTCACTCTTTTGAAGTGAGTATCCAAGTCGTCGTCTGTGAGATAGATATCATCCACGTAAGATAATGCCTCATCATCATATATTTGTAGTAACTCTGTTACCCTAGCTGAGAATAGTCCTGGGCTGTTCTTGAACCCCTGTGGGAGTCGACAGAATTTTTCTGCGACCCAAATGCAGAGAAAGCGGTCAAATATCTGCTTTCTGGTGCAATGTTTTGACAAAAGAAACCATTAGATATGTCTAATGTCGTTTTATATTTTTTCCTAACTATGTTATTCATTAGGGCTGCACTATGCGAGTTTTGTACTGCAAAAGTTTTGCAACATGTATTAAGATGTCTGTAGTCCAAAACTAGACGATATGAATTGTCTGGCTTGGAGACAGGAAACAAAGGATTGTTCATTTGAGAGGTGCATGTTTCAATCACCCCCTGGTATTCAAGTTGATCTAAAATCTCCCTGACTTGTTTTTTAGCTTCTTGCTTAATGGGATACTGCCGTTGGGCAGTCGGTTCACTTTTTAATTGGATTTTGTGAGGAGGAGAGTCCTCATCCCATCCTACATGATTTTTATATAATGCAGGTGCCTGGGCTACTGCCCATTTCCTTGCATATGTATATTTTTTGTGAATCGGAATGTGATTCGAGAAGGCAGGCATAATCACTTCTTCGCCACGAGGGCACTCCCTGACAAACTCCGGGGGCCAATCTTTTTCAGCTAACAGAATATCATAGCCTTTTGAGAGCTTATCCCAAAATAGACCTCTTATTTTCCTAGTCTTATCACCCTCTATACGCAATATTATTTCGTATATTTTATGGGGCTCGCTAAGTCTGGTGTCGGCAGTTTCAACCTGAATGTATTCATTCGTGTCCACTGTCTCCAGATGACTCATCAAGATCTTGCGCGCTATACTGATTTCTGCTGCACTGTCCAACATTGTCAATGCCCACTCCCCGTTTTTCAACTGTGTCCTCAGTATTCTCGGCATGGTTGATTACTCTAATACTGGCTACCTTCTTTTTCTGAAATTGAGATTTCTTATTTTGAGCAGGTTCCTTGTCTTTGGACTTGGTGTGCTCTCCTGGGTCTGACCGTCCTCTTCTTTCCGAATTCTGTGGAAAAGATCGAGAGGGACGTGTATCAATACTTTGATATCTATCAGGTTTTTTCAGATTATCCCTATTTCTAAGGTTATATCTTTTCTCAGAGGGCTCCATCTGGGGAGACTGGCGTTCTCGAGTCGGAGTTCTTTCCCTCCGTCGAGGAGACCTTCCTCTGGACCGGAAAACTTTTTCCTTGGGAGTGGATTGTTTATTTCCATCCCAGCTCTTTTTAGGAGTGTTTAAATTATTTTTAATAAATAATTTTTCTGCATTTTCGAGCAGTTGGGGCTTTACCGGTTTCCCACCCAAGCTGTCTCTACCTAATTCTTCATAGCATTTTTGTATGATTTTGGCAAGCTCAACAGGATCTTCTATAACTGTTTCCTTCAACTTCTGGCGAATCGCCACAGATGCTGCTTCTCCTTTTATGTTGGCTAATAATATGGCCGAGACCTGCTTGAAGTCTTTCAGTAATTTCATACCTAGATTTAAAGCGGGCTCTGGACCGTATTCATTTTGAATCTGTTTTAGCACTTCTGGTATTACCGCCATAGACGGAACACCGTGTGTTTTCGTGTAAATGGAAGCAAAGACTGTACCCCAAGTGTCGCAGTCCTCCACGTGTGGTGCGATTCCCATAGGAAGGCAGATGGTCAAGATTCTGTGTTTCTCAATAGGGGTAGTATCAGGAAATACTGCCTCTATTTGATTGATTTTCTGTGCTAACCAGAAAGGAATTTGTTCCCGTTTTACGGGTGTTTTACCAAGACATGACTGTATGTTCTGTGGTGTGATTTTATTAGTGTTCCCCTGATGAGGGGTCAGCTGTGGTACATTAACAGCTGGTTGGACTGTTGCAGTCCGCATTACATATTGGACTAATTGCCTATGTATTTTAATTAATGTTTTTAGACATTTTTACAATGTCCGGATGTGGTGTGTAGCTGGCTAGAACCGGCCACGTTGCTCCTGGTCTACCTAGTGGACCGAGCCTGGTAATGTGATCATTGTGTTTTAGGGCGCCATTAAACCAGAGCAGGTGCTCTTGAAATTTAAGTGGAATTTCAATCTCCTCGAAAGGAGCGTACTCTTCCGGGGGTTTCTCTATTTTGTAATAGTGAAACTCTTTTGTTATAGCGTTTACCGCTGGAAAGTTTATCCATGAATGGAATACCTCTGTCTGCCGATATTCGTGAGCCTCTATCACGAAAATTACTGTACCACCTTGAGGTGTCAGTCCGCTATCTATAAGTTTTAATGTTATAGATCTTCTTAAGTGGACCGGGATGTCGATGGCATCCGGGTCAGTCTGTAGGAGACTCGAGTCCCCCTCTATTAGTAGGGATGCCAGCCTAGCTGCTTCCCTTTCTTCTTCACTGTCTGTCATTTTTTATAAATGCAGGCTTTGCAGAGTAGGTCTCCAAGGAGACAAAGATTAGGTGCACAATATTTTGGAACACTGTATCCTTCAACGTTGAATAAACCAGAGCTTTACATAGGAATCTCTTCCTACTGAGTTCGGGCGGATTTTAACCTTTCACCCACTCAAGACGTCTATTGGAGTTTTTACGGGAGAAAGGGGTCTGTGTGAAATATGCACGACTGAGTTACTCTACCGTCTTGCGTTAGTTTATCGCCTTACCAAACGTTGGGCGCCATGTAGTGTAGTTCCTAGTTTCCCACTAGGCCCTGCGCATTGGAATAACATAAACAGTAGTATTGACGTGGAACTGCGGATATTCCAGGCCTCCACTGACTATGCTAAACTTAATTGGGTGTGTTACCAACTAGCTCAGAGGTCACTGGAAACTTTCTTCTCTGCATGGGAAGTGATCAGCTTCCCTGGCACAGATAAGAAGGGATTCAGTTTTCCAACAACCGTGCAACATGACAACTTTGCTCCTCAGATCAAGAGTCAATCTCTAGGGTCGTGTGAAACAATAGACATGTATTTCACTCAGTCAGTTTAGTGCAGTTTACTTTCACGAGATGTAGAGAACAGAGAGACGGGCGTTTGTCAATAAAGGGTTAACATTTATTGAACAGTCTTTCTTCTCGTACAAGAGAAATGAATTGCCACAATTGCAAGACTTGTTATTATAAAAAGTACGTACAGTAAGATAAGGATTGTGAAATAGAACTGTAAATGCATTGATATGGTTTCTTAGCCATACAATGGTTCAAAAGTAATAAAACATATATACAGTCATATATACATTAGGCTAAAATACTCAACTGGTGCTTCTAACTACGCCTACCCCAGTGTGCCTGACCTAAGCCTAACACGTGGAAGGGGAGTAAGTAAGTAGCTTTAAGTTAAGTTGGTTTTGCCAAGGTTTGCTTCAAGAATTCTCATCTAAGGGTTTAGTCAACACCATACCTCTGAATAGAATGATGGAAGTCTGGTATTTCCTTCAGGGGGCACTCGGTATCCCAGTCACCCGCGAGGGCAGACCGGAAACGCTGGAGCTGGATTTCTCTGCAGGAGAAAGGCAGCGGCTCTTCTTCAGCGCGTCGGGAGGAGGAGGCGGGGGACAGCGTCCGCGGCAGCTGGAATCTGCTGGGCTTCTTCGCAGAAGGACGGCTGTTCAGCTCCTAAGCGTACTGCACCATCGTTCGCGCTTTAGCAGCGATAATGGTATCAGTAGCTTCACCACCAAGGGACAACAGCAGCAGCGTACTGCCTGCAGCAGCAATGGGATGCACAACAGGGTGCACGGCAGCTTACAACAGCACGACAGCTTTCAGCTCACATTGCTTAAGGCAACGTTGGTAATATTTATACCTGACAGGTGCCGGGTTTGACGCAAGTTTGCTGGACATAAGACGTCAATTAAAGATGTCACTAGGAAGTGATAGTTATCAGTTGCTCATTAGAGTTCCATTACTAATCAAAACACAGCAAGCGGGGATTTCCAGGTTTGCTGAGTTTTTATCTTGTTGAAGAACTCGGAGTGTTAATCTAGGAATATCAGATAGTGACTTCTGCTCTGTCATTGCACTAATTGGTTGCAAAGGAAGTGGCAGAGAACTATGCTGGAATGTGGCTCTGTTCGTGTGAGGCCAGAGATGACTTTTCTGAAAATCGCACTTGAACGGTTATGCCAAAATAGGGAATAAATGGATTTATAGCCGAATAGGGGCATAAGGTCGCAGTATCGATCAGGAACCTAGATAAACACGCAACATGCTGTTGTCTGTCTTCCCCCGCTGCCTGTACGTGGTCCGTGCCCCTTTTTCTTCCCTTCGTTTCCCTCACTGTCCCCGTGCTCTCTCTGTCTGGTCTTTTCTTCTGTACCCCTCGCTGCCCCCGTGTCCCTGCCCGGTTTCCCCTTCTGTTCCCCTCCCTGCCCCCGTGCCTCTCTGCCCGCTCTGCTTTCTGTTCTTAGCTGCCCCTGTATTTCTGTATTCTGTATGTTGCCTCTGTGCCATTCGATTTTCTGGTATTTCTGTGCTCTTTTTGCCTTCTGTGCCACTAGTTTTTCCGTCGTTTTTGTGCCCCTTTTGCCTTCTGTTCCACTCGTTTTTTGCGCCCGTCTGCCTTCTGTGCCACTTGTTTTTCCCTCGTTTTTGTGCCTCTTTTGTCATCTGTTCCACTTGTTTTTTGTGCCCTTCTGCCCTCTGTTCCACTCGTTTTTTGTGCCCTTCTGCCCTCTGTGGCACTCGTTTTTCACTTGTTTTTGTGCCCTTCTGCCTTTTGATCCACTCGTTTTCTGTGCCCTTCTGCCCTCTGTTCCACTCTTTTTTTGTGCCCTTCTGCCCTCTGTGCCACTCGTTTTTCCCTCGTTTTTGTGCCCCTTTTGCCTTCTGTTCCACTCGTTTTTTGTGCCCTTCTGCCTTCTGTTCCACTCGTTTTTTGTGCCCCTGTGCCCTCTGTGCCACTCATTTTGCCCTCGTTTCTGTGTCCCTTTTTCCTTCTGTTACCTTTGTTGTCCCTCAACACCCTCAGCCCCGCCTCCCTGACTGCCCACTGCCCATTCACTGCCCCTGCCTCACACCTCCCAGCTGCTCCTCCCTCCCACCTCCACATATATGCCGGCCACTGCGCGGCCGCGCATAACGTGCTCGCCGCTGGCGTGCCGAAGGCGCGTCTAAGTCAAGCCCCTCTGCGCCCGTCCACGCCTGGACCGCACCAAGCACCAAAACCCCTGGCCCCCGCACCTGCCACGATGACCGCCACCACTACGACGGATATCCTATAAGACTCCTTAAAAAGGCAAGAAAAAAGGCTTGGTTCTGCCATAGAGAATTCTTGTTAGAACCTTCCAATAAGAACAAAAACACAGAAGAGAGGATGACATGTGTCACGACATTCAACACTAGGAGTAGTGATATTAAGAAAGTCATAAACTCACACTGGCATCTAGTTGCGGATGTAATAGGGATACTAACTCCACCAATGTTCGCATTCAAAAGGGGAAGAAGTGTGAAGGACTATGTAGTCCAATCATTACTACCAGCAAAAACCAGGGATGCACAAACCACACTATGGAATACACCCCCCATACTGGGCCACCACAAATGTGGTACATGCAAAGCATGTCCACTAACAGAGGAATTGAAATTGTGCACATATAATAACTACACGCATACCATGAGACAACACACCAATTGTAATACCTCCGGGGTCATATATGTAATTGCCTGCCCATGTGACTTCTGGTACGTTGGTCAAACGGTACAAAAGGTAAAGACCAGAATCCTACAGCATTGTAGTAGGATTCGCTGTAAAGTGCAAGGCGCCTTTTTGGTGGAGCATTTTGAAAGATTCGGCCACCCACCTGAAAGTTTGAGATGGTGGGTACTGGAAAAGGTCAAGGTCAATGTAAGGGGAGGAAATTTCGCCAACTGTTTGAATGTACGTGAATGCAAATGGATGCATACTTTTGATACTGTGAACAAAGGGTTAAATGAATATGAGGAAATATCAAGACAAATGGCAACACTGTACAATGGTTGAATCATCTTAACCTAGGAATATATTTTGCTATTTGTTGTGGATACATGGAGACCTCATCCTATGTACTATCTATACATTCTGTTGTATACAGATATCCTTGTTTCTGCACCAATTGGATTGTGTTAAAAAAGAACTGTGGTTGTGCATAAGAAAAAACTGTATGTAACACTGATGACATTATTTGAATATTCATTTAGAAGACATGATGTTGGCTTGTCACAATTTTTCCTCTCTAGATTCTCCTAGACCAATCTATACCTTGAATAACACCACTTTTAGGGATATATCTGCAATGTTGGGTAGTCATTGTTAATCATTTACCCATAACCATTTCGTACATCTAGTTTATTGTGAGGTTTTTAAATGTAATAGACATTGCCATTGAGAAAGTTAGAATATACCAGGTATTCGTTTTCCCTAACGAACTGAGGATAGGCAGGTTTTATTCGGCATTAAATACTCGGAAGCCTTTCAAATCATAATACGCGGTAACTAGTTTGACGCATTAGGAGTTCCCCTTTGTGACGTAGTGACGCTGGTTACTTAGCAACCGGTCTCGCACGGCGTTCACGCTCACTTCCGCATTCTGCAGACGCGAGGAAGGAGAAAGGCAGCGTTTGGACCTCTCCACGTTTTCTTTCGAAAACAATTAGAGGTAGGTTTACCCTTGAAGGTCCGGCCATGCGATACTTAGACCTACGTTCAATCCAGCACGCTGGAGTTTTTTAACTGAGACGACTTTTTACTATTTTTTGCGTAGATTACACTCCCGTGACTCTGTGACGCCGGTTACTAAGCAACCAGGCATACACGGCAATCACGCTAGCTTCCGAATTGAGAAGACGACGGATTGAGTAAGAAAGCGGTCATTGAACACATCGCGCTTTCAAGAATAAGTAGAGGTAGGCTTATTTTGAAGGTCCGACTATGACATACCTAAACTGACGCTACATTTAGTACGTTTCAGTTTTTTAATGGAGACACCATTTTATTGATTTTCTGTAGAGAGGGTACCGATTCATTTCTTGAACAACATCGCCCCGAAAGATTCGGTGGTGAGTATGATTAATTGTTATTCATGGACTGATATGACTAAGTGTGGCTCAACCATTGATTCGAGCCTAATGCAATGGTTAATCAAGTAAGGGGTTGATATGCCGCCCTAAGATCGTTTATTGAATGTCTGGAATAAGATCTGCAGGAGTCATTTAGAAAAGTAAATATAGTAGAATGTTCTCTATGTATATATCCTTAATTGCACTGTAAATATGAGTAGCACTAATGGCTACCTTTTTTATTTTTTCATTTGTTTCAGTGCCCAATTTAAAACAAACCTTTGGTGCGGACTAATCGTCTCACACATGATATTTCACCACAAAAGGGTGAGTGCAATTTGGTGCCATCCATGGTACATATTGAAACTTAATCCTGTTTGAATGATACTTAGCCCTTCTTCTACTTGCTATTACAGGTGCCCATTGACATTGGTTTTTAACCGACGTGCACTTGGAAACATTCCCTATCCCTCCCTGATCCCGTCCTGATGAAGACCCTAAGTTGAGGAATCTAATCACCCGGAGTATACGTGGGTCGAAACGTCGACACTTCTCCCTTTGGAGCCTGCATCTAATATTTTTTGCCACCCCCCCCCCCTTCCCCTCTTCCTCCGAATCCCCTTGCCAAGAGTGCAAATTAAGGACAATGGAGGTTATGTTTGATAATTAGAAGCGAGTAAAAAGAATTCATTTTTTACAAGCGTGAATTAGGGCGGGCTCATTACTTTGTATATAGCAAATTTCACACCTTGTTTTCCTGATCTCTTTGATCAATCACTTGAGCACCAATCTTTATCTTTCTCTGTGCACGGTCATTTTTTATATTAAATAAGATTTTTTGTTGATTATAACATGTAAATATTTGTATTCTCTTTTTCAAAAATTATATATTAAATTAGAGAATCCAGTTGGATTCAATTGAATTTTTGAGTGTCGGGTAACTCTTTATGTATAAGCTTGTTACTTTGGGCTAATGTACTTATTCCACCAACTATATAGATTTATTCTACAGCTGAGCAAAAAATAATTGAATTAGAATTCATAAATTTTGGTATATGTTGAATCTATGTCAAGGACCACTTGTTCACTATAATACTTGCTACCCAGGTCCTTTGACTTAATTGGGTCACCCCCTGTTTTATAACAACAACCACTACGACGCCAGCACTCTGCACGCTTTCAACTCCGGACGGAGCCGCACTTGCTTCAAGGCCGCCCCGAAATGCACACACGGCCCCTTCACCTGCAGGAACTGCAGCTACACCAGCTTCAGAGCCGACGAACCACCCGCCAAGAAAGACCCCAACCACCTCCGATGCATACTACTGAACACCCGCTCTGCACGCATGCATTCCGTCGAGCTCTGGGACCTGCTCGACTCAACATTCCCGGACGCCGCCTTCCTGACATAAGCAACTCGGCACAACGCCCACCCACTCCGCTGGCCACACGCTAGACCCCGTCTTCTCCTCAAGCCTGCAAGTCTCCATCAGCCACACCACAAACTCCTCAGGACCGACCACCACTGCATCTACTTTGCCTTCCAGAAACCCACCACACACCACCGCACCCAACAGATCCCCGGCTGCTGCTGGAGCAAAATCACCGAAGACCAACAACACCCAAACCTCACTCTCAGCCCACCCACCGAACCCTCCAACACCGATGACGCTGCCCACAGCCTCAGACGCTGGATCAAGGACTGCGCCAACACCGTCGCCCCACTGAAGAAACCCCCCCACAGAGACACCAGCAAGAGGGCCAGCTGGTTCCCCCAGAACTCCCAGCCTCCAAGCAAGCCTGCCGTAAACTAGAGAAGAAATTGCACAGTGAACAAACTCCGGACAGCCACGCAGAACACTAGGATGCCATCCGCAACCACCACCACCTCATCAGGGCGGCCAAGAGGACCTCCTTCAAAGACAGCCTCGACAACAACGCACACAATAGCAAGGAGCTCTTCAACATCGTGAAGGAACTCTCCAACACCAACAGCATCCCGCCGTCGCAAACCCTGTGCGACTCCCTCGCCACCTTCTTCCACCGCAAGATAGCAGACATACATTACAGCTTCAACACCCAGACAGCCCCAACAGACAGCAGCACAACATACCCTCCGCACATCATTGATTACGACCCCCTGCTAGCCTGGGCCAGCATGAGCATCGATGACACCATCAAGACCATGCGCATAATCCACTCCGGCTCTCCGTCAGGCCCATTCCTGCACCACATCTTTAACAGAGCAAGCAGCTCCATTGCACCCCACCTGCGCAACGTCATCAATCTCTCCCTCAAGAACGCGACCTTCCCAGTGATCTGGAAACATGCAGAGATCAACGCCCTACTCAAAAAACCTAAGGCAGACCCAAGAGACCTCAAGAGAGAGACCTCCTCCCATTCCGTTCCAAAGCCTCTGAGATCATCTGCGGCGTACCTCAGGGATCCTCCCTCAGCCCGACGCTGTTCAACATTTACATGGCCCCGCTCGCACACGTAGCCCGACCGCACAACCTCAACATAATCTCCTACACCGACGACACTCAGCTGATCCTCTCCCTCACCAAGGACCCCATCACTGCCAAAGCCAACCTCCACGAAGGAATGAAGACATTCGCCGACTGGATGAAGACCAGCCGCCTGAAGCTGAACTTGGACAAGACAGAGGTCCTCATCCTTGGCTCCAACCCTTCAACCTGGGACGACTCCTGGTGGCCGACGGCACTGGGGGCAGCCTCGACACCCACCGACCACACACATAACCTGGGAATAATCCTCGACTCAACGCTCTCAATGACCAAGCAAGTCAACGCCGTCTCCTCCTCCTGCTTCAACACCCTATGCATGCTCCGCAAGATCTACAGATGGATCCCTACAGATACAAGAAAGACATTCACCCAGGCCCTCGTCAGCAGCAGACTCGACTAGGAAACGCCCTCTACGTGGGAGCACCGACCAAGCTGATCAAACGACTACAACGAATCCAAAACGCCTTGGCACGACTGATCCTCGACCTACCACGCTACGGCCAGATCACCCCCCACCTGAGAAACCTGCGCTGGCTCCCCATCAGCAAGAGGATATCCTTCAAGCTCTCACCCACGCACACGAGGCACTCCACAAGACTGGCCCAACCTACCTCAACAGACGGCTCTCCTTTTACATCCCCAACCATCAGCTCCGCTCCGCCGACCTCTCACTCGCCACCTTCCCGCGCATCCGAAGAACAACCACCAGTGAGAGATCCTTCTCCCACCTCGCCGCCAAGACATGGAACATCCTCCCACTGTGCCTACGACAGACCCAAGACCTGCTGACCTTCAGGAGGATACTCAAGACCTGGCTGTTCGATCAGTAGCGCCCCCCTCCCCCCCAGTGCCTTTAGACCCTTGCAGGTATGTAGTGTGCTTTACAAATAATTTATTCTTTGATTGATTGAAGCTTCAGCAGAGATATGTTGCTCTGTGAGGGAAACTTGGGGGATTACAGATATTTAAATAATTCTGACAGTTAAGCTGGGAGAGGGAGATTCACCACTTAGTATTAGAACCCTTAGGATATTGAAAATATTTAGTTATGGTAGATTTCCAAAGAACCAAAGACAAGTTCTATAAATAGACATTTCACTTTCAGTTTACATTGTTCCAATGCAATTTATCCAGTTTGCGCACCGCAAATCCATTAAAATCCATGCTATTCTAGCACCCCTCCCACCCACAGACAATCAGGAGACGCAGACGAAAACAGATGCGGATCAAGCCTTGGCAGTGGTCAGTTTCTGGGTGCGTGAGAATGGAAGAATCACTGCAGTTTGGAAAATATTGATTAAGTCAAGCTCAAAATGTTCTCTTAGCCGGCCAATCACAGCAAGGGAGGTATGACACCAAGTAATAGAAACCTTAGGATGCATAGAGTTTCTGAATACATTGTTATGATAGGTTTCCACAAGGTTCAGGGGTTATACCTGCAACCAAAAAAACAGCCTCCCTAAACTGCCTTTTCACTTTCAGTTGCTTTCCAAGGGGCATATTAACAAGGAACAGGGAAAATTAACGCTAAGGGCGCTTAGCGTTAATTTTTTAAACGCCCGCTATCGCTTGATAATATCGCCTGGTTATCGTGTCGGGAGGGTATTGCTGGTAATGCAGCCATAAAACTACAAGGATAGGGATATCCTTGTTGATAGCCCATGGTGGATTTAGCAATATAATCCACCTCCCATTGGATTACATGGCTAAGTCTGAAAATTAGCAGACGTAAAAAAGCAGCGTTAACTGTGGTTAGCACTGTTTTTTTTGTCTCTGACAGGGTTAGCGTGAAGCTTGATAATAGGAGAAATGTCGCTTAGCGACATTTCTCCTATTATTGTGCTCTGGATCGCCCACTTTGCATCTCATTAGAGATGCAAAGGGAAGCGTAGTGAAAAAGGGTGCTAACATGCGATTTTGCATGTTAGCACCCTGTTGTTGATAGAGCGATATTTTTATCTCCACTTCTTTGGCTTTTAAAGCCAAAAAAGCGGAGATAAAGCCCTTGCTAATATGCCCCCAAATTTCCTGAATGCAGTGCACCAAATGTATTACCCATGAGAATCCAAACTCATAACAAATCCATGCATGTCTGATACATCCATACTCAGGACATCCAGGGACACATAAATGGGGGGGTCAAACCTTTTCAAGGAAAGGTTCCTGCATGCGGGACTCTTGAGATAATTACATTGTTTGGAAAAAAAGTGCACACAATCAGAAAACAATCATTTTCAAGACATTTTCATAGTCAGGACACGAGAGATCTGGGGGCATATTACCAAGCAATAGCGATAATTATCGCTATTGCTTGGCTAGAGACAAAAATTTACCGCAGAGCTGCAGCGATTTTTACCGCAAATAAACCTTGGTATTACCAAGGTTTAATGCAAATGCGATAAAAATCACCGCAAAGCATGAATATCGCTGAAAAGTCCGCGATATTCATGCATTACCGAGCTAATGCTCTTAGCCATGTTATCCACCTCCCATTGGATAACATGGCTAAGAACTGCTCAGGGCAGGTGTTAGCTTTTGGAGATATTCGGGCTTAGCGCGAATATCTCCAAAAGTTGGTAATAGGAGATAGCGATGTTAGAGACTGTTTTCAGTCGCTAACATCTTGGCACGCCCACTTTGCATGTCATTAGTGATAAATATCACTGACATGCAAAGCGGGGCCCAAGATGGTCGCTATCTCCTACTAGCTGTCGCTAACTGGTGTTAGCGACAGCTAGGTAATAGGGAGATAATTTTATCTCCGCTTTCTTGGCTTTTAAAGCCAAAAAAGCAGAGATAAACCCCCTTAATAATATGCCCTATGGTTTACAAAGATTCCTTTGGTTGTACATAATCATAAAATATATAATTTCTGTAGTTTCCTTATCGTTCTGCTACAATTTACTCTTCAGCACTAATTTTAAATAATTTATTGTGCAAACTACATTTCCAGGAAAAACCACATATATTTGGTATTGCCAGAATCTAGAACTGGGAAAATGTCCTTTGTTAGTGTTCCAGGACTTATGATTGACCTTTAGAGAAGTAACACAATATTGAAAAAATCGGTTGGAAACACAAAAACATCTCCATATGTTTCATCATTTCATCTTGCTTTAATGAGATACTAACAAAGGCCTGAAAGTGCCAAAGAAAAGGAGTATATAGGCGTACAAAGAGACCAAACACTTACATGTTTTTGAACAACCAGCACCGATTTTTTGATGCATAAACACCCCAACAGTGAAAGGTTTATTAATTCCCTTAATAGTAACATCCCTTCAAAAGAGCAATGTTATCTGTGTTTTCTTGAAAAAAAGATTGACCCTCTCAAGCAAAATAATCATCATGATTTGTTCAAAGCTGTGGAGGCAAAAACATACAACTGCGTTAACAGTACTAAAATGTAAGGATGCTGTCACATGGCAGAGAAATTATAATACTTGAGACACTCGGGACCAGATTCTGATCACTGTCACGCAACGCAGCGCAACCTCCTATGAGGCTGTGCTGCGTTGCGTGACAAGGAGTGAGCAGTAAACATCAGGGCCCTTATTTATGAGGCCTTGCGTCAGTTTTGCGCCGCCGGTGCATCACTTTTTGTGACGCACCAGCGGTGTAAAACATGCGACTCGTTGCGCCATATTTAAAAAGTGACGCATCTAGGTAATGCGTCACTTTTTAAACCCCTGCGCCACATTATACCTGCGTCAGGTATAATGTATGCAGACGGGGCGTTCCCCCGCAAAAAGCCTCGTAATAGTGACGCAGTGAAATCTATGAGATTTCACTGCGTCACTTTTAGGATGCTGTTGCGTCAAAATCTTGCGCCTGCCTCACAGCAGGCGTAAGACTGACGCAAGCCCTTTCACATTGGGCTTTCCCCATGTGAAAGGACGCATTGCTGGAGTTGCGTCACTTTTGTGACACACTCCAGCAATGCGTCACTTTTGCGCTTACAGATACGTCAGAAATACTGACGTATCTGGAAGTCCTTGCGACATGATGCGTCATACATTAAATATGACGCATCATTGGTGTCGCAAGGAGTGCGCAGTGAAAAGTGACGCATCGCTGTTTTCATGCAGCGATGCGTCACTTTTCATAAATGAGGCCCCAGCTTTTCAGCTGCGTTCAATTTTGGTGCTAAATCTTTTCCATTAATGTTAGTGAATGGGGTTTTAGCATCAAAAAGCCAGGCTGGTTGCATGGGAATGCTTGAGACAATAGGGCACAGATTCGGAACACTGTTGTGCTGGGTTGCGTGACAGGGAGAGAGCAGTCGACATTTCTGTGTTTATTCAGCTGCGTTACATTTTGGTGCTGCATCCTTTCCACTAATGTTAGTGAATGGGCTTTAGCGTCAAAAAGCATGAGTGGTTGCATTGGAACACATGTGTGCCATCCATATAACATCCACTTAGCACAATGTAATGCAAAACAGTGTTTCGTGCTGGTTTGCATTACTTTATCATACAAACCAAATGAAATATATATTTAGTGTCAGGTTAGCATTAAAAATTTAATGCTAACACTAAACCTTTGAGAATCAGGGCCTAGATATTAGTACATCTGTTTTTATGGTGGGTGGAGGGGGCTACTGATTGCCAAACTCATGATTTCTAAGTATTGGTTTCCCTCTATAAATAGATTGCTGGCTGAGTATAGGAGGTAAGTGGCCTAGGGTGGAGTAATTACAGCTGATGACATATTTAGAATGTGTACATTGATTTCTTCTGAGATTCATTTGAGAGCCAAGCACACCCACTGTGTGTCCTCATGTGGTGGAGTGACTTAGATGGGTCTGCTTTTCTAGCCGTGGTTACTAAACATGAGTACAACGGTATAATGATGTATGGGATCAACCAGAAACTTTACCTCTCACCATGATCTCAGTTTTACACCCATTTAGGTAAAGCTTGTTCTGATGCATTGAGTCATGGACTTATGCCAGCCAGTCACAGACTTGTCACAGCTAATACCCCCTTCTGGATTCTGAGGTGGCTCTTGGTAGGTTGTATGACGCCACCATGTGCGGTTTTATTATGCATGCCTTTACAATGCGAGCAATGCAACAAACTCAACTTTACCATGCGTTCCTTTACCACGCAAGTCACAACAATGACTTAACTCAGAGAATCACTGAACTTTGGAATTGTATAATTTACTATTCCAACTCCAGTCTGTGCAACAGTAGGAAAGGTGTTGGATTTAGAATCCAACATGAGTCCAACAACGTGTCTCCTAAAGCAAGTTATTGTAATGATTTTTGTTGTAAAGGAACGCGTGGTAATGATGCATTCATTGTAGTGCCCAAGTTGGCTGTTTTCCCTCTGGGTATTGCCAGAAAAATTGTTAACCAACATCATCAATGTGCAGGAACTTTGGCATCCTTGGAGAACACCACAGCTGATGGCTGTGAGTTTAGAGAACAATTATTATGACATTGTCCGGTGGGTACAGCTGTACAGTAAGGTCACTGTCCTCTGAAATCTCTCGCGAGCACTGTAGAACCAGCATAGGATTGTGGTGTTGATGAATCCAGACTGGCCTACGTGCGTAAAAACAAAAGAATTACTTATGCTTAGCAGGGATAAGTTGCCGCCTCGGTGCATACTGAAAAGACTGATAGTTTTAGGATGTGATGACAAATGCTGATTCACAATTATTTCCAAATTACTTCTCATGCTCAAGCTGCCTGGAACAGGGTGGTGAAAGGTCAGAATTAAGGCATCAGTCCCTTTTATGTTCAAAAAGAGTATCAAGTGTGTGCTTCTGCTGGTAAATTAACTTGTGAGAGGTCCAATCCTGCACTTCCACATATGCATTAAAAAGATTGTAAGCAGGAGGGTGAGGCTATCAATTTTCTCTTGGCTTGTTGTTATAGCTTAGTTATTGCAAGCAGTGGTGTTTGTCCATTGTGTTGTTGCTTTACGGCAGATGTTTTAGATGTTGACAATTCAGCACCATGTGTTTTCTCCAAGGAGATACGCTGAGGACTCGATCCAGGCCATTCATAGCGTTCATCTTTACTCTTTAGAGCCTGGGGTTCTCATTAAAAAGCAACTTAAATGAGTGTGCATATTTAGCATTGTATTGTCCAGTAGTTAATTAGATTGGTCCCCCCTAACCATCCATTTGAGTATTGGAGGATCCAGAGCCAGCCCCCCCCCCCAGCTCCTTGAGGCCCTCATGGATGAGTAGCATGCTATATAAACCCTGATTGATTGATTGATTGATTGAGTACAGGTAGCAAGTGCGGTTGTGCTAAGTGCCGTAAATGGACTAAAGCTGGGATTCAGAATGTTTGGGCTGAAGTTCACAGAGTGGAGGATGCTTTATTTGTAGGACAGCAAAACGTTTGGCATAATACCATTTTGGATAAATTCAATCAAATTTAATATATAATGTATACTTTGAGTCTTTTGGAAGGTTGAAAAACTCAACACCTTGAATGCTCATGACGAGCTGAGCTCGTCATGAGCCACGGGGCTCCGGTGGTTTTTGCATTAGTTGTGTGGCCTGCACAAGTAATGGGCCAACCTTTGTCCTCCACTGGGAACCAAACACCCCCTGTAGAGCTTGACTCTGTCAGGGTAGTGCAGCAGAGCAGTCCAAGACCTACACAAGGGAGGTAGTGTGGGATGTGATAATCATCATTGGCGGGCGCAGAGTAATAATACTCAATAACTGATTATCCAGTCTGTGCTTTTTCTTTTGAAAAAGGAAAAGTACATTTATTACACACACACACTACTCAATACTACGCAGTAACTTAGAAACATACAATGGGCCTATGGAAATACCCCTTTGGTGACAATGTGTGAACGCTTTTGACACAGGCAATAATGAATGTTTACTTTGACCATGAGTTGCTGTCAGCATCATTGTGTGTATGCATAGTAACTGTGAGCAAGAAAAAAGGAAAGAAAAACAAAGCCCCTATAGGGCATCATGTTTCTGATCATACCAATTCTAATTGGGGAATTTCGCCCCTAGAGGGCATTACGCATCCTGAAAACTCTTGTTAACCACCTTCAGGCATCAGAGGCTGAGGCCCTTGAGTTTACCCCTAGAGGGTGCTGTACTTTCAGCTAAAGTGGACATGTTCCAGCCTTGGTAGTACTTAAAATACCTAAGAAACTCCTGATACCTATAATCTTGGAGGCCCACCCAACGTAGGGTGGGCCTCCCGCTTCTTACAATCCTTTTGGTGGTGACCCAGTCCTCCTGGGGGCACTACAGAGTGAAAATGGACAGGTTTGAAAAAACAAAACAGGCAAGTGACACAGTGCATTACAGGGTGCTTCTGAGCTTCGAGAATTTTAAATTAGGGGCTCTCCTGCTGCATCAGGAAGAGCAGCAAATTCCTTTTCTTTGTCCAGGGGTGCCCGGTTCCACCCTGGCACCCTGCACTTCCCATTTGTTAGTAAACAGCTCAGGTAACCTATATCTGGCTGCCCCGGCTGCGGAACCAGCAGGTCTCCTCTGCCCCATCTGCAGGCAAGGTGTGGCACTCGTGGCAGCCTCCCGCTCCTCCAATCACAGGCACAGGGAGCAGGATGCGCCAGCCACAGCGGGGGGAGAATAGTGGTGATACCCCTTCTTCCTCTTTCTTCTTGGCCTTCCCTCACTCGCAGGGGGGGTGCGTGATGGTGCTCCCCCACTGTTGAAAGCGTTCCTCCACTGTCATATTTCCCCTGGGCCCAGGGATGGGGTCATGGGCCCTGAAGTATAACATCGTACCAGATTTAGGTTATCTTGGCCCTCAGGAGTGTTAGGGAGGGAGCCCTGTGCACGGCCTCTCCTGGCTCCATCTCTTTCAGGACCTTTCCTTGTGGTGATCCCTGAGCCCTGGCCCACTCTGGGGATGATTATAAGCCGGGCAGCGGAGCTCCATGTGCTCCAGGTTTGCGCTGGTGATCAAAGGTCAGAATCCTTCTCAGGCTGATATTCCGGGCCACGTTGGGCCATTTTACTTGGTTTTGGTCATGTTTTGGTCCTGGTAGCCACCTGAGCACTTTCTTTAGGCCTCTTTTCCTTAAAGTCAAAGAACCTTACAGAGTGTTGGTTTCACTGGCCACCTGCACCAGACTTTCTCCTTGTTTTTCCTCTGGGCCTCTCTTCTTCTTGGTGATGAAGCTCAGTCCTTCCCCAACTAGTCCTCAGGTGGTGTAAGAGGCCCAGATTCCCTGGTCTTGAGGAGAGCCCCACTCATCCTGGGGTCAATTAGAATAAGAGTCCTTAGTACGGATGGGTATCAGGGGGTTCCTCCTTCCAATTGTCCATGGTGGCAGCCTCCAGTTCAAGTGTTCAGCAGAAAAGCACACCCAAAAGAGAGCCCTTTCCTCTGCACAGGACCAATTAAGTGGGGTCAGGAGGTTCTAGCAGGGATACACCTCTGGCATATCTTGGGGTGCCACATCACCTCTCTGCTCCTGTCCCAACCTTCCTGCAAAGTCTGCTGGGATATTTCAAAATGGCATGACTCAAGACTCACTTGCCACATCTGCACTGGAGTCTCAGCTCCATCCCTTGCTGTCACCACTGCCAGGGCTGTCCCTAGAAAATGTTCAAAGGAAAACCTCTATTGGGTTAGCTCCAGAGTTCTTGGCTTCCTCTTTTGTTTAGTGAACTTGGGCAGGCCCATCCCTGGTATAATGTGACCGCTAGTTGATTGATGCAGTGCATTCTGTCCCCCTCTTTGTTCCGCAGGAGCTGAGTGAAGGACTGTTATTGCTCCCTTTGTCTAGGGAGAGATTGCTCCATCTGCTGGAGAGAAATGTAATTAACTTGACACAGCAGGGCGATAAAAGTCTTAGGCTCGGATCCTGAGCTGAGCCAAAGAAATAGGACATTCCTAGATGACCCATAAGCTGTACAGATATGATTGTGGAATTTGCAGAATTGATTTTCTAATACAGGCTTTGCCCTAAATTGGTATGACTCTGGTGTCTGTAGGCCAAGGGGAAGCTGAACTGCACTCCAAGGCAGCCCTTCACATGGGTATATAATGAAGTATCATTGGAGACAAGACAGTAAACCACACTTACTCTTCATATGAGTGCACACTAACATTATAAGGTCTACCCTAGGTCAATACCCAATCCTGCAGAATCGCTTTTGCATCAGGCTACCTGTGTGAAGTTAACGGACTGCACAGAACAGTAGTCTCCTAATTTCAAGAAAACGATTTCATGGAATACCATTACTGAGAAACCATTTAACCTAAACTATTTATTGGAAATGTGCAGGATGAATTGCATTAACTATTTCATAGAAACCAATTCAATGAAGGTCTTTTTGTCTGACATTTGCTTTTGCATTCTAATTTTGTAAGGTGTAAATACAATGGTTGTAAGATATACTTTCAGAAAAAGAATTGTCTGTGGCATTTATTTCAGTGCTTTACTTCAGGGAATATTATGTACGATTTATTGCTTGACATTGTCAGTTACCTCAAAAGCTTTTATTTCGCTGACCCCTCACCATGCATAAACACCAGCCATCCCTGGCTCCTCACAATCCCTAAATACCATCATATACCATCAATCCCTATGTGTTCGCGCTATACAAAACTTTATAAATAAATAAAAATAAAAAATAAACTGGTTGATTAGTAGTGATAAGTAGGGACCTACCACGAGTAATAAGGCCACAAACACAATAACGGATTCAGTCAAGGTCTCAATGAATTATTCCCTTGCTCAACCATTGGTGTCTGGCAACGAGCAGGCATGCTGAACTTGAGAGACAAGTGTGTTAAGTGTTTAAAAACACCAATAAATTAAGTTAGACATGCTACACAATAAAATTCCAACAGCAACTCTACCTGCACTTAGACGAGGTAGAAAGCTTGGGCTATCTTGAGCAGGGAATGGTATGATGGGTGGAGAGAGGCAGTGCTTTGTGAGGGGGTCACCTGCAGCAGCAGACAGTAGTTTCAACTCTGCCTGCACTCAAACAATGTATAATACTGGGGCAGGGAAATGTGTGATAGGCACTCTCACTCGCTTGCAACCATTAACATTCTTATCATTCGCACTCACTCACTTGCATTGGTTCTAAACCTCACTGTTACTGCTGGAAAGTGCCCTTTTTTATGGTAACCCCACACTTTTTCCCCTAATGCTGATGGTTATGACTCTGAAAGTGAACTGGAGCCTGCTATCCTGGTCTCCATGCCAGTCCTTTTTCCCTAAATATTATATATGTGAATTGGTAACCCCAATTGGCAAGGACTTTAACCCCCTTTAAGTCCCTATCAAGGGTACCAGTGGTACTTAGGGCATGGGAGTTAAAGGGGTCACCAGGGCCTGCAGCACTGATTGTGCAACCCTGAGTGACTCAAGGAAAGAGGTGACAGCAGGACTGCCATTGCACACTGCAGGAGCGGTGCAAACTGCTCCAACTCGACTTTGCCGTCTCCTTGAGTGGCAAGGTCAAAGCACTATTCTTAATATATGTCAGTCACCTCTAAGGTAGGCCTCCTGAACCCAGGAGGCAGGGTGAATTATATGAAAGTTGTGGATATAGAAGTGCTCTTTCTATTAAGGGCTACTATAAGTGTTCAGGGCTCATAGGATACATAGGCCGGCACCCGGGCCCGAGATTCCCAGCTCCATTTTGGTCCCACTGAAAAGGGTCATGCTTGGTATCAAACAACTTGTCTGATCAAATACAACTTTTTCCCAAAGTCAGATGTAATATGACATGCATCCAGGTGGCAACCTTAAAGGTTACCCACCTGGTTGCCAAAGCCTTTCCTGGGTCCTGGCTAACAGCCTGAAGCTGCTGCCACCAAGACAGGAATCTGAACCCATGCCAGAAGATGTGAACAGTCACAGGAGTCCGAAGCAAAGGCCTGCCTGGGAACGAAGTATCACCACCCTTTGTGACAAGTTGGCTAGTGAAGTGGCACATCAAGGTGGTGAGCATCAGAGCTTCCACCCACGCTCCTAACACCCCTAAATCTAGGATGTAATTGGCACCCTTGGTGCCAGATGCTCAGATCTGCTTGAACTGCAGCCAATGACAAAGATGAGACCGAGTCTGCGACTACAGGACCTGCACAAAGCAAAGGCATTATAACCTGCACCTGTGGCAACCACCCTGCAATTGCATGACTGCGACTCATACCAGACCCAGAGACCACTTCCAAAAGAAAGGAGAACCAATCTACATGCCAAAGGAAACTCCAGAACTCCTTTGAACTAGAGGTACTGGTACCCTGCAGCCCACAGCTAAAGAATGCTTCCAGAACGAAAGAATCACTGGCCATCAGACCAGCTAAGGAATCTCCAAAAAGTAAATGGTCTAGTGCATTGTGGGAAACATTGTCCTGACCTCCAAGTTTCAGCTGGCGACTGTTTCCCCCTGCCCTCTTAGATGTCAATGTAACCATAAGCTGTGTTTGCTACTGCCAAGCCTTGTTGGTGGCCAGTTGGGCTATCACTACGTTTGTTCAACCTTTTCCTCAACCGCACTGTTCAAGCAACAAAACATGCAGCTACCACATTCAGCACCAGGGACAGCCAGGGCAACTCTGCACCCAGGCCCTAAGAGCCATGTAAACGTCAACTGACTGTCAGAGCCTGGTCCTGAGACCCGCATCACCTTACCCCCCAGTGGTTTCCACTGGACTCCACCTG
Source organism: Lissotriton vulgaris (assembly GCF_964263255.1). Lineage (NCBI taxonomy): Eukaryota > Metazoa > Chordata > Amphibia > Caudata > Salamandridae > Lissotriton > Lissotriton vulgaris. Next base: position 1,779,176,671 of record NC_141694.1, read on the forward strand.
CAAGTGACGGAGTGTCACAAGTGTGTTTTCCCATGGACCGCAAAGTTATTCTTTGGCAAGAGTGAAATGCACTGATTTATTTTTCCTTTTGAAATCCATAACTCCTGTTATACTGATCCGTTTGTCTTCGTTTGCATGTCTAAAATTACATTAAAATCTGCTTTATTTTCATAAATTGGTGTCAGGTTTCTTTTGAGGCGTGTCAGTTGCTTATTGTTCATGTTGGTACTGAAATGCTTAGCAAATGTTCCTCTAGTAAAGCCTGACTGTTCTGTGCCACACTAAAAGGACTGAGCTAGGGATTTATTAGTATGAATCCAAAGGACCTATTTGGGGTAACATGAAGGTATTACACAGTAAAGCCTACCCAGCTTCACTGCATAATACTCCTCTTTCCTACACATACTTACTGACACTCTAGCCCAGGATTACTAACGCTTTGCACTGTGTTTTCATTACTTTTGTGGTGCAAACCTGGTGCAAATGATAGAGTGGAATTTACTTTTAACGCAACTCCATATTTTAGTTGGATAGTATCACAAAGCAACACAAAATTAAGCTATGCTCTGTGTAATTTTGTGTCAAGGAGGCAAACCATGGGAGGTGCATGGGCATTCCCAGGCTGCTGACCATGAGCTTTGATGCAAATTGCTATCTACAAACATTGGCAGACAGGAATTTGCCCCACAATATTACAACTTCTCAAGGCATGAGTAACAAGGAAACATGTTTTCATTCCTTTTCATTTTACCAGCTTTGCATGTGTGCTGCACTGTACAGCGCACATACAAAGTGGGAAGAGCCCTAAATTATAGCCTTTTCTATAGAAATGAGCCTTTTCAGTACAAAACCTATGCTTCAGAGATGTCACACACCCTTGTGGAGCATGAGTGTGTGCGTTGGAGTATGACTGCCAAAAGTCCCCCAGCGCTCTTTGAGAGAAAAAAATACACCAGATCTTCGTAGCTATGGTACATTTTTTCTCCCTCCCTTTGATACAAGGAGGCCCAGCAACTTTGGTGCAGTTTCCATGTGTCAAACATAGTAAACTTGGGCCTCAATCTCACACAGTGTCACTCACTTGTCACTGACTCACAGTCCCTTTCACTCACACACACAAACACATGCACACACATACAGATGCTCTCTCTCTTATAGACACACTCTCATTCCCAAGCACGCACATGACAGACATTTAAAACCATTTTTACTTATCACAGCGGCCACCAAAGACCTCGTTCCAGCTCAGTGTGCTCCAGTTTTTTATTACATTATTAGTAAATAATAGAATTGTATTCACTATTAGAATAATGAAAAACAAGCAGAAAAGAGGGAATGCGGAGCTGCCCCTGTGTTCTTCTCAGTGGGGTCGAAAGAAACAAACTAAGGGTTGGAGCTTCCGACCCCTAAATGACATCCATGGTGTACAACAAAGTCTTCACCCCTCTACTTTGCTAGTCTTTAAATGGCACCTTCAGGTCCGGACTGGCCTTTGCGGGCACCGGGCAATCCCCCGGTGGGCCGCAAGGGTGGTGGCCGGTTTTGGGCTCCTAGGGGCCGTTTTTGTTACAGGGCCGTTTTTGCAGCAAGATCTCGGTCGCACCCCCAAACCCCTGTGGGTGGGGGCCGAGCACTTTGCCAGGGCTGGTGTTGGTTCAGTCAGGTCATGGGCACCCCTGCAAACGGGTGCACCTGAGACTTAGAAGAGAAATTGATAGCAATTACTTAGTTGAATTGGACCAAAGCTCAAACTACTACAGTGATCTTGGGAGCTATGATTTTAATGCAATGATTATATGCAGATGGTACAATGGGCACAATAATTGTAACAGGAGCGCAAATTACACTGATGGATTGGCTCAGAAATACCTGGGATGAGGATGTGAAAAATGTAGAAAGAGTGGGGGGAGGGTCTGATTGAAATGATGGTCAAAGAAGGGCTTTGAAAGAAACTTTGAACAATAAGCTTGCATTTTATCTCTTCTTTCCAGATAATGAGCATAATGAAAGCCCAGCACTCCTCCTAATGGGCCCTTCTTATTTCTGAAAGATGCTGCTCGTTGAAAAAGAGCATTTTGATTCTCAGCCCTGCAGAGTCTTGCGCAACCGTCCTGAGTGTCTGACTCATCCTGCCACAACTCTCAGCCTGTGAAGAGAACAGAAGTGGGAAGGGGTGCTGCTTGGAGCAGAGGGCAGTTGACATAGCATGCCACTTCTACATCCCTGACCCAGCCCGAACCAGAGACAAGGCTTAAGATGTGAAGCTGCACCTCAGACTTTAAAGTGTCTTCATAAGTAGATAATCCCCTTCTATATGTGAGAAATTGTTTGACGTGGGCAACTTCAGCAGATGGCACCTGGACTCTGATGATGCTAAGTAAGATGACACATGCAGCCAGGATGGAATTCTGTGAGAAACTGAAATATGTTCAGTTGTAGTTTGGTTTCCTAGCCTCAGTGACAAACTAACCAACAAGCATGGGCTGTGGAGGCAGTCGGACAGATGCCCTCGAGCCCAGGTATCTGGAGAGCTGGACCAAGGAGACGGAGTCCACCTGGTTGACCAGCACCGATGCTGACATCCCACTCTCCTCCATCCAGAACATCCCTTCTGAGAACACCTCGGAGTCTGGCTTCAGGGCGGAGAAAAACACCTTGAATGCAGGTAAGGGAAGGTTGTGTTGCTCATACGTGTACTTTTGAAAAGTAGCCTTCAGAGTAGGACTCTGCAAGGCAGCCAACCAGCATTGTATCATTGATGCGTAACACACGTGTGCTCAGATTATGAAGACCTCTAGGACTAGAATCTGAAATAACCAGCAAAAGCAAGCATGACTGGTGGTATTCAACGTTATGTATTTGTTTGACTGGAGAGCACCGAAATGCAAGAGATAATGACTTAAGGGAGTTTGGGATGAGGTGAATACACAAGAGGGAGACACATGAAATCCAGTTGCAAAGATCCATCATAATTTTAGTCCATACTTAGGACATGGGTTCATGTTGCTTCTTTAGGGATAAGCTGGAAGCTTGTTTGAACAAGTCAGTTTTAAGCTTAACCTTCAGCTGTCCTGGGTGTAAGGGTGACCTTATGGTGGACTGTTAAATATATGCATATGTAATATGTATATATAATATAGAGCACAGAAATATTATGGTGTAAATATTGTATCCAGAATATGGATCACCAAAATACAGTGACGGTAAGCACATATAGATACGTATAGATTTTACTTTTCTTAACTCCACAGCTATGTATCTTGAAGATATCTATATCATCAAGGTACATACATGTGGCAGTAAGTATAGTAAATATACATCTAACTATAGACCTTCATCAAATGTTAATAAACTTTCTTTGATTTTTTGTAGCACAATATTTAAAACTTGGTATTTAGGTAGTGTACTCATGTGGTTGCATGAACTTTCTATACTATGGCTAGTATCTTGTGCAACAGAAGGATCCCCCTCATCTGTAGATCTTTTGCAATTTGTTCAATTATTTATGCCCTCCGATCCTAACTTAGAGTTTCTATTACAAGTGCTGTGAGCGTTTTTTGCTTGATCCAATGTTCTACTGGTGAACAAATACATTTTATGTTTCTATGTGGCCGCGCTATCATATTTATTGAGTTGTGCAACTGTAGCCTGGTTTTGTGTCCTAACAAGTTGATTTGTTGTTTTCGATGATCTGATTAGAGCGATTGCAAACTTTGCAGTTTGAAAAATCAGTTTTTGCAACAACATTTTTTCTTTCTATTTACTAAACACATTATATAAATCAGAAAGGCTGTTCCATTCTGAAACACAATTAGGAGGGGATGTGAAAGAGGCATTCACCTTCTTGACCCAGTCATTATCTAGGTAAAGGACTGCATCCCAGCAGTTGTTCAGAATGCTTCCATATTATATGTGAAAGCAAGGGTAGATTTAGTGCAGGCATTTCTATTGTGGGGTTGCTATTGCTATATCAGTGTTAATCCCACCCCTTACAAAGGGGTCACAATTAACTCAATTGATTAGAATCATGGCCAAAGTGGAAATATTTGAATAATTACCCATTATGTGTGACCTTGTAAATTGGCTGGATTTTCCCCAATCCCAGATTAACTTGTACCTCTCTGGTGGTGAGGAAAATCCAGATTCTTAAGAGTTGGACCCTTTAGGCACTCTAAGAAATAATGAATTATCAGGGTCCAATATCCCCGGTAATTCCTCATTTCGGTCAGACTTTAACCCAGGTAAATCTCCATAAGCAAGTTTTGTCACAGGCCCTGACTGAAGAGTTCGCCTGCTTATGTAGCACTACCAGACATAATGGAGGGGCATGAAGTGACATCAAGAGCAGACTGAACAAGATCAGAAATGCCTTCAGGATGCTGAACAATGTGTTCAGGTCATCTCAGTACAGCACCAACACCAAGCTGAAGCTTTTTCAAGAGCTGTGTATGTGTTCTATGGATCACAATCCTGGCCGGTGAAGAAAGGTGATATCACCAAACTATCAGCCTTCTCCACAAGCAACCTGAGAGGAATCTTACACATGTTCATGCCACAAACCATCTCCAATCAGCAGCAGCTCACCCGATACAGGTAAGAGAGACTGGACACCATCATTGTGAGAAAAAGATGGAGCCACCATCAGAAGAGCAGCTCTCCACTACACCCCAGAAGGCAAATTGAAGAGAGGCAGGGCAAAGAACCCCTGGAGCCGAAACTATGGAAACAGAAATGAAGACCCTGAACCACAGTTGTGGCACCATAAAGAAAATTGCCAACGAAGATAGACAGAAATGGAGGTCCCATGTTGCTGCCTTATATGCCAGCTGGCATAACAGGCAGTAAATCAGCAGTCATTCACCGGCACCACCTATGTGGTTTTGGGCAAGTAATTCTGGTTCCTTTTCCTTACATTCCCTTCTTGTAAACCTTTATTAGCATATTACTGGAAAGGCTAAGGCTGTTTGTCAGACTTGTATTATTTTGTGGTACATTCTATATCCTAAGACAGGTCATTTTGTTTGTGAGGACCATTAACTATTGGTCAACTAGATTTTAACTGTGATTAGCTGATGTTTTATGTTTTTCTTTTTTAACCACCCTTTTAGCCTTTTTATCTATATCTTACCCTCCTCCCACAAGTTCTGACATGTCGCCCTTAATTTTTACTTGTCTTTGCCTAATGCACGTGATGATCTATATAGAGAACACGTTGCACTTTGTTCCCAATCCTTACCCCTCCTAATTGTAGAATTATATTTTATGATGCGTTGTTGTAAATGAACTGGGATTTTAAGGCAGTAAATGCCGAAATAAAGTTTATATTGACTTGACTTGTTTGTGAGGACGTGGCAATTTTTGCATGGTCACCTCTATTTTTTGCTGAATTTTAGAGCTGCGTTTTAGACTTCACACTAAGGCACTGCTGGTCAGTACAGTGTCTGTGGTCTGACTCCAAATATTCTTTGAAATGTGCTGGCATATTTAACTCTCCTATAAGGTCAAAGTATGGTGCATAGAAACCAGACCCATGGCATGGAAATTTAAATTTCACCTGTGGACTGCAGCACTCATTGTGCCAGCCACTAACGAGACAAGTAAAATATGGATTCAGGCATCTCTTTAAAGCCTTGCTGCTGCAGCCCAGATTGTCAAAATAGCCATCTTGACAGGGGAACAAACCTCCCTTTTAAATAGCAAGAAAAAAAATCAGACCTACGTAGACCCTCATGTTAGGGTGCATTGTATTTAAAAGTGGAACCTATGGAAATGTAATGTCTCAATGTCACTACAACGACGAACCTTCAAATACTATTTTTACTGTGATAGGCAGTGGCTGTCTTATGAAACAAGCTAGAAAAATAATCAAAACACTCTTTTTAATATTTAGGTGGATTTCTAATAAACATTTAGGAAAATTAACTTTTAAGAAAGTTACACTTCCGTGCTTGAAGCTCCTGGAGTCAAGTTTACATTTAGATCTCTAGCAGATGTCCAGCAAGTACCTGACCTTAAAGAGGTGTGAAAACTACTCAAAGATCAGAAATGATGGGCTGAGTGTGGGCAAGTGTTTTTCTTCCCCTGGCAGGAAGACCAGTTGAGGTGGTCCTAAGAACCTAATTAACTTCAAAGAGGCCTCCCCTGCCACAAGTGATTGTCTGGGTACACTTGAAGAGAAATAGCTTTAGTCTTATAGTGAGGCTAGCACTGAACCCAGTTAAAGGAGAGCCACCGGCCAGAGCTGGTGACTACAGAGGATGGGAATGCTCTCTACCTTGAATGAGCACATAGGATCTGCTAAAGGGTGAAAGGGCTCTTCCATTTTGGAAGTAAGATTCATTTTAGGATTGTTGGCACTAGTACACACAGGAATTTCTGTAAAAACCGGTTGCACCAGGGAACCTATACCTAAATGATCAAAGAGGAGCCATGAGTCACACAACCCACTAGCTTGTGCCAGTTATGAATGTGGCACACCAAGGATTCCTCCTCAGACACTCTTTAGACCTGTGGAAGAACAGAAGAAGGACTGCGACTGCTGTTTGGGACCAATGAGGAGACCTGAAGGGCAGGACCTGCTCTCACTTGTATAAGACTAAGAAGTGGACGACAATCGTCAGTAGCTGACCTCCTGTGTGGCTACAGGGACACAGCAAGCTTCAAGGGGCTTGTCCCGAAAGTGCCCAGCTTACCAATTGCAAATGGACCTGGACTAGACACTACTGGTGGCATCTGCTGGAATGAGTCTTGACCCCTAAGTGCTGTTCCTTAGGTTCTGAAACATATGACTTTGTCTACCTTGACTTATCTTAACACCTATGAAAAGTTAGGACTCTGCTGCCCTGAAAAATCAGGTTTCTCCTGCTTGAAGCTTTTACTCAGCAGCCAGTCCATTTCATCTTTTCCCCGATTAGAAAGTGTCTGGCGTTATGGAACTCTTTATTGGATACAGTCTGCAATCTGGTCCCGTTAGAGGATTCTGAGCTGTGAAAAACAGATTAAGTGTGAATGCAAAAATATTGATTGGGTGACGAAACCAAAAGAACTCAACAGTTCGAGGGCTCCCTGGTTGCAAAGTTTTAATTTTCACACTCAGAGGTTTTCCCGCCCAAACAGCTGCAGCCAACCATCATTAAATTGCTATTCAGCCAAGTGGAAATCTTCTTGGATACAGCCTGCAACCTTCCCTGCTGGACTATTGCAACTTTGTTTCAAAATCGCAATATAAAATTTCCAACCTAGACAAATTTGGTGGGAAAAGCCTGGCTGGGTCACTCCATCATGTTTGGCCTATAATGGTTTGGCCTAGAATGGTCCTGGGTTCTGGTCTACTGCAACCATTGGCTATAATTGGCTATTAGTGATACTTTGCTACCTTTTTTTCCTAAATCTTCTAAAAATCATGTCTACAGTTCCCTTTATTTAGATTTGCGTCAATTAGTTTTTTTCAAAATTTTGCTCTATTTATAAAAAGTGGTATTTTATGATTTTAATTGTGTTGTGGTTTTGACTTTTAACTTTTTTGGATTTTCTTAATGCTTTACACATTTTCTCTAAGTTAAGCTTGCCTGCTATGTACCAGGCGCTAAAGCTCAAGTTCAAGTTATTGAAACCTTAAGGAATAATCAAATGTAATATATTGGTGTTCAGCGGTGGGATCCAGAATATACAGTGTGCATTGTTCAATATTTTAACCCCTTGGACGCTCATGACGAGCTCAGCTCGTCATGATGTACACCTCCATACACTCATGACGAGCTGAGCTCGTCATGAACAATGGGAATCCAGAAAAGTCAGCATCCAGGAGAATTAGCTGTAGCATTCAAGGTGTTAAGAATAGGTCAGACACTGAGTGCCTCATTCGAGAAGAATGTATTTTCTTTGCCAGTCTAAATTGCTTTTGCATCAATTCCTCACTATTGAGAAGTTGTGCAATCCAAACCTTGTATTACTTTGCATTGTTTGCCTTTGAACATTGTGTATTGTGCATTATCTCACCCACTTAGACCATACCTGTGCACTGTGCTCGGCCCCACTTATGGAAATGTATCTTCTAAAAATTGGTGTTTTTAATGGAAAAATGAGCCTATATTACAATACAGCTACCTTTATTGCTACTTGTTCCCTGGAGTGTTTTTGATTCACGCTTATATACAGAATCTGTATGCAAGTATGTTTAATTGTAAACTAAAACAATTTGATCACTTTATTGGTATAACTGAATATGGAGTATCCTATAACATATCAAACAGGTAACTGATAACTAAATGAGTCCTTTGGAACTAATGTTATCTTTTCTAGCCATTTAGGTAGGACACCTTAAATCTGCAACCAATTTCCTTGCATGGGTGAAGATTTACATGTGTCAGAAATTTTTTTTTTTTCCAGGATTACACCTCAGAACTTGCAAAAGTCACAGGTTTCCAGGCGTTCTTGTGCAAAACATTAATGAATTACATTTTCAAGTGAACAATATGCAGATGTATGCTTGCTTCAGTGAAAATTATCTTTTGCTTTTTCCTCTACAGAGAAAATATTGTTTCTTACAAAGAAACCCATTCCTGCATGCTCTGCAGATTTTGAGGTGTCCCAATCACAATCCAAATCTGAAAAGGGGTTTACGCCTGCCTTTTCAGAAGTAATCTTTTGACCTTTTCCAGGACGATGCAGGGATTGAAGAGGTTTGTGAATACCAGAAAAAATACCATTTGTGAATTTTGGAGGGTGTACAGACTCACAGGATACTCCAACCCTGGAATTCACATTTCCCTGCACAAGTAAATAGATTTACTTTCCCATATTTGTGTAAATAAATCCTCGTAAGAATGCAAACCAAATGTTTGTGAATTCAAAATGTGGCCTGGCAAATATAAGAATGTTCTTTGCATGTGCACATCAAATTTACACATGCATATTCCTTTGTGAATTGAGCTGTGGCGGTTTAGTACCAACTTTGACCTAATGAAAAGGTGATGAAAAAGTAGGTGAATGCATTTAAAATGAATTCCATAAAACGTAAAAGGTTTGCTATTGATTCATTCATTTGCACCATATGTAACATTTAAAACATGCATTTGCAAAACCATTATGTCTGGACTTGCTTATTGATTTTTTGGCTTTTGCAGCACTTATTTTTTTGTGAGTAGCCTTTGCATGAAAGTCTAAAGTGTATAAAAATGAGCACAATCTAAAAGCCAAAATGCATATTTTTTTTAAAAGGAAAAGCACATATTATACCAGAGGAATAGGACTACTTACTGTGTGACCGAGGAAATTGTGCAAGAGCTAAATGCAGTCACTCAAAATCATGAAATCCAGAGGCCGAATTGGGCTGACTCAGTGACCCAGGTTGCATGCAGTGGTGGGTGTAAGCAAAATGTGAATGACACTACAGCGGACCAATGGATGAAGAGGGTGACTGAAAGCACTCGTGGGTGTGTTTGGTACACGTATTTTTATTCAAAACAAGAGGTCCCGCCGAACGCGAGACTCAAAAACACATTGTTTCAGTTAGAAGATAGGGCTCAAAGCAACTCTAATGAATATTTATAAGAAATGCCTTAGAGCCAAAATATGTGGAAACCTTGTTTTCACATACATTTGCCCTACATTTCTATTACCACGATTGTCTAAATGAGGCCTACGTATTGCTTTTGAACATACACATGTAAGTGGAAACATACATATTTTGTAAAGCTGAGCAATTACCTACTCTTTCGGGTATTTTTAATCAATTTCTCCATGATGACTTAATTATCCATAAAGATTACTCAATTTGCAAAATACTTTCATGCTTGCTTTCACTGAATCCCACTGTTGACCCTGCAGAGATGCGATTCTACACAGATAGGAATGGATCCAATAAGCAAGAGGTTGAGTAGCAAATGTGCAAGGGATTGACTCATTCTCCCCAGACTCACGAACTGGTCTCACACAGCTGCAGTACTGAGCCTTGTGGTCCATATTTAAAACCCAGTGGTGACAGTGGGAGGGCCAGGCAGTGAGTTCAGATGTGCTTCCATTTTCATCCTGACCATTCCTGCATAACAAACCCAGGGTACAAGCACAATGGTCTTTTATGCATAAGCTCCCAACCAGGCACATGGTGATGGGGACCTGCATGGATGCTGTCATAAAGCCAATTTCTCGGGGGAGGAGGGCACACCAGCGTAGTTCTCCTGAGCCCCAAAAGAAATAATAGCATAATGAGAACAGATGAGTGTCTCGCACTCCACAACAGGCTGGGCCCGATTCACAGAATGAACTTAAGACTCAATCCTAAACTTACTACTACTTTGGTATTCACAGAATGCACTTGCTACTTTAGGCATTCACAGAATTAACTTACTACTTTTGGTATTCACAGAAGTTAGGATTTTGTCTTAAGTTAGACTTAAGACAGACTTAAGACAGACTTAAGACAAACTTAAGACAGACTTAATAAAGACTTAAGACAGACTTAAGACAAAATCCTAACTTCTGTGAATACCAAAAGTAGTAAGTACATTCTGTGAATACCAAAAGTTGTAAGTGCCTTCTATGAATACCAGAATAGTACTAATTTAAGGATGAGGCGTAAGTTAATTCTGTGAATCGAGCCCGCTGTGTTCACATAGATAAGGATTGTTAGGACTTCTCACTCACAATGGAAGTATTGTATATAGCTTTGGACACCTATTCTGATCCCTAGAAATAGTAGACACATGCATTTGTTTACAATACACGTTATATGTTATGCACTACTTATACATACATTATATGTATCAAGATGATGGTTATTATCTCAGCAATCTCAATAGTCATAATAGAAAAAATAAGGTGAATAACAAAAATGCCTCAAATATTTTACATCACACATTCCTCTCCTCTCCATTAGATTATATTAGTCCCCATCTGAGATATGGTTTTACCCTCTTGGTTATTGGTGGCTGAATGGTTATTAGAATTCTAAGTTTAGGTCAAGCCATGGAAGTTTCTCTGCTTCCTCAGAAAGCCATCGGGTCTGCAGTTGAATAACATTCCTACAACATGTCCCTTCAACAATCAATCCATCCTCATGTCGTCCCACCAAAATCCTCAGTTCTCTTTACATCTTATTTTCCAATTTCTTTTTATGGATGAGGGAGGGAGGAGTCATGTGAGTGTCTCACACGCCCCAGAACACTAACAGGGCTTTTTTTGTAGCAGAAGCACACTGAAGGCAGGCAAATGTTGCCATTTTATTTCTAACCAAGGCTGTATAGCCTGCAGCTCCAATCTTTGCACACAGTCCTGCAACTTTTCAAGGAAAGGTACATTTCAGTTTCGATTTAGTTAGTGCGACTTATGTCAACCTACATCTCTGAAAATAATATGTGATTTCGCACATTGTTAACTTTACCATTCAATGCATCAGTTTTCTAGGCCCTAAGCCTTCACACACAAACTACAAAGAGTTAATATTATCATTTTGGCACAAAGGCCTGTTTTGTATGTAATATGTCTTTTACCATGAAAGGTTTTGCCACATGTCAATGATGCACTCATGTCCGAGCCACCCATGGGCATAATTTAATATTGACATGCATGGTACGTACTGTGCAAGCTTGCATTAACATTTAAACCCTTAAGCTGGGTGTGGAAATCTAAACTCGCCCTTTACCACTTATGTATTTTAGAAACAGTGGAGCACGGGCTCTGCAATAGTGAAAGCGAAGATCCGCGTCCATTGCATACTTGCCAGTCCTGCATAGGTTCAGGGCAACAGGATGTGCCATAGACTCAAGCACATCACTCTGGAAACGTCTGGAAAACCAAATGCGTTTGGGGACAAGATGTGTGTGTGTGTGTGTGCACGCCAACCAGTTTGCACATGTCCATTTCATTTTTGGGCAGAATCCAGTTTGCTTTCTGAATTTGCATGTTTGGAAACTGTCTATGACCACGTCTGTGTTGGCATAGATCAACTTAAGGGTTCCATTATTTGCACCAAATTTAGGGCCATATTTATCAAAGGGTTGCTTTACTTTTGCATGACATAACGGAGTGCAAGTACAATTTATCGAGCCGTTCAAGGCCACCTTGCATGGCCCTGGGTGGCTTGATAAATCCTGAGCGATGCAACGCAGTGCATATCGGTGCGTTGCGTTACTCTAGCTCAGACAGGTGTTTCGTGGGTGGTATGTGGGTGTTCCCAAGCAACACCCATGGATTTTGATGCACTCCCATTTACCATAAGTGGCGGTCCTGGGAATGCGCCAAAATTGCTCAGCATCCCCAGGTGAAGAGTAACAAGGAGAAATACGCTTCTTTTTCCTCGTCTTTTCCTCTTTCTATGTCACAAAGAAAGTGCCTCAAATGCACAAAAAACAATCCAGCTTACGACAAAGGCCCCCTTGTACCGTGGTGAAAAAGCACCGGCATTGGGGCTAGGCAGCACATTGTATGCAAGCACTGGTAAATGGCAGGAATATGCCGAAATATGTTAAATATGGGGCATTCCTTCTATCACACAGTGCAGCAAGGTGGCTCACTGAGATGCGTCAAATATTGATACATACGGCCCCAAATTCATAAACCTTATTCTTTCTCTAATATTATTTTCTCTTTTTCCAACCATCTTGCTATATTTAAATCTATACCCTTGTGCTCTATTATCCAAGGAACATGCAAAGAGGAATACAAAACTAGCATCACATTATTTAAAAAGATGAATTAATTTTCAGGAAGCATCTTAAGGCTGGCCTTTTGTTCTAAACCAGCAAGCTGCTGACACAGTAAAGAATGGATTGTGGAAATAAATGTTTCCAGTTTTAGGTCTCGGTTTACAAACACCGGATCCAGAACTACAGGTGTAGATACCTTTTAATTCGACTACATGAAAATGAACATATATCATAGCACAAGGTGTAAGCTTTCAAACTCCTTTAGACATTTTCTGTAGCTACCCATGAAGTGAATTATTCAATTATTGCAGAAAATGTGATATCCAAGGTCAATTTACACGTACGTGTATCTATCCAACCTGCAATTTTTATTACTTATAAAAAAGCATTGCACCATCTCAGGCCTAGATGTCAATGGCAAATATATGCAACTTGATGAAATATGGATTTGTTCATTTGACCTGCTCAGGTAAAGGTGAATTAAATGAATTTTTGCAGGTTTATTTAGGACGGATCAGATGCAACGGTTTATAAGTAAATGTGTAAATCAATCAGATGGGGTGAGTCTTTTTCTCAAGGTAAGCAAAAGATGTGTAATTGCTTGGTGGCAAATATAAAAAACAGAGGAGGTTAGCAATGTCACTTGAGGGGTAAGGGCAGCTGTATATGTTGCTAGAATAGTTTAATTTTCTGCATGTTTTAGAGGAACCTCCACAGCATTGCGGCCTGAAGGCTCCTTGGAGGCAAATAAAAGCTCTCTTAAAATATCCTAGAGTTAGCTAAATAAATGAAATTCTGCCAATTTCTAAAGGCGATGCTAAATGCAGAGAAAAAACAAACAGCATAATTTCACCCACTCTACCAAGAGTGTGATGGAGGAAATTCCACAGGTTGATTAGTTAGAGAGAAGAGCTCTCTCGAGAAAGTGGAGGATTTTCCATTTCACGGGCAATCACTTTTGAGATATGAGAAACGTTGAAACATCGACAAATTGAGAAAAAAGAAAAGAGTATGTTTTTCAACCCAAGCCCCTGGGCAAAAGCGGGCCCTATAAGGCCTGTGGTGGTGGGGGCGAGGGGGGGGAAGGGGGGGGGGGGGGGGGTTTGCATATGTGCTGCGTTGGTGCTTCAAAAGTACAGGGCAACTCCCAAAAGAGTTTATTGATACTCGGTGATGGGGCCAGGAGCAGCTGGGCCTCCTGCAATGCCCCACTAAGGAAACACATATCAGTGCACTAAGTCTGTGAGGGTGACAGGTCAATGACCCCAGTAGAGGTTGAAGCTAAAAATCAAGCACTGTCATACATGGCACTCAATAAGATTCTGGGTCCTGAGTGGTCACAAGCATAGTTTGCTCCTGAGAGTTTGCCAGACCCAATTGGTATGATCTTCCAAAGCTTGAAGGCAAACGGTGCCCATATTTGTGAGACAGTCTTGAAATGTATGGTAAATACCCTGTGACAAAGCCAGCATGAGTGCATTGCATGTTTGCTGTAGGCATAGATGAGGGGGTTGTGGGTTTAGTTGTCAGGGTCTGTGACCTTTAAAAGGACCTCAGATCTGTAGGATCTAGTCTGCATTTAGAGGGCTGTTTGCCTTCTGTGATCTTCCCTTAATGTGCATCCCCTGTCGTTTGGAATGCCCTATAGAGAGAAGTTTCCATTGGTTTCTCCACCTACGATCTGTAATTATGTTATTTCGGTATGTTTTAACCCGTTAACTGGGGCGGTAATTCCGCCGCGGTGCGGGTTTTTCCGTGCGCGGGCGGGGCCGCGTCGGCCATTGGCCGACGGCAGCACTTGGGAGGTTTAAAGGGTTAAAGTAGAATATATTTTTTTAAAGAAAAAGCACTAAAAGGACTTTGATTATTTTATGTTTTTTTTTTTTTTTTGCAGAGTTTTATATAGCGCGAACTAGACCCGAACCGAATCAGGTATCAGAGCGCTTTACATATCACCAGTTACGTTACATGAGGACACACATTCATTGTAGGCACGGGGAGTTTAGGGGCCAGATGTAGGTCACCAAATACCGGTCGGAAACGGCCGATTTCGGCCGTTACCGACCGGTATTTGGGTTTTGACATGTAGGTGGCCTTAATTTTACCGATTCGGTAAATCCAGATGTAGGTGGCACTTTAAACAGTGCCACAGGCCATTACCGATTCGTTATTTACCACCAAATACTATTTGGTGGTAAATAACGAATACCTGTGTACATGCACATCTGTGCATGTACACCTGTGCCATGTGGACACATACATGCCCTAAGCCAAAATCAGGGGTGCAACAGGGTGTCAAAGTGACACCCTGTTCCCCTTGACAATTCTGTATTTTTACCGAATCGGTATTTACCGATTCGGTAATTGACATTGATTCCTATGGGCCTCAAGGCCCGTAGGAATCAATGTCAATTACAGAATCAGTAAATACCGATTCGGTAATTACCGAATCCTACCGATTCGGTAAAAAATACTGAATTTTTAGCTACATTTCATTTACCGAATCTAGAATACCGAATCGGTAAAATTCAGTATTTTAGAGTCGGTTAATGAGGATCACCTACATCGGGCCCTAGGTGATTTGCCCAGAATCACAGGAGGTTTTGGCGTCATTACCGAGACTCGAACCCAGATCCCCAGGTCCGAGGTCGAGCGGCCTAGCCGTAAGGCCAACTCCTCTATTTGTTGTGATGCTGAGTTCTGAGTTGTTAGACCACAGTGTATCCCTGCGTAAGCCTTGGATTGCTCTCCCTCACTATCTAGTGAGTCAAAATCTAAAAAGGTACTTGGCTTCCACTCTGATATTTCTCACTACATGCATCCTCGGACACCATCCCTAATCTCGGCTCTTGGCTCCTCTCCACTCTATCAAGGTTCGTGCCGAGACACTCTTGTAATAGCTGTGCGCGTTAGAAATATTAAATAACAAATAACACCAGAGCCCATATTTCACATAGGGCCCACTGTCCTTGTTTTCACTGTGAAGAGCCCCTATAAGCAGGTGCACCAGGCACAAACAGGGACAGCATGCCCTATTACAATAAATGCACTGTCCTCAGGGCAGCCACAAATATATGCTGCACTGGGGCAGTTCATTCAGTAAAATATGGAGCAGCTGCTTCAAAGCTGATCCCTATTTGTCTGTGCACTTTAACCCCTTGGCCGCGACGGTAATTCCGCTGCGGCGCTGGGGGAGAGGAGGTCGCGCGGCGATGCCAAGCTTGTGACGGAACCACGCCACCATGAGCCACGGGCAGGCTGTGCTTATAACAGCGTTGTTCCGTGACTGCTCCGCCCACTCACTAATTCGCCTGCACAGGCGGGGAATCAGTGCCGTGTGGGCGGAGTGGCCGCGGCATGACGGAAGTACCCCGTCATAAGCACACGCAACCCGTGGCTCATGACGGCGTGGTTCCGTCACAAGCATGGAAAAGGGTTCAAGAGCGGTTAGAGATCCACCTGCAGGCGAGTGAATTGAGTGACTGCTCCCACCTGTAGGAGGATGCCTGAGGGATGCCCCACATCCCAAAGGCCTTCCCGCAGGGGACGCACTGACAATAGACCCCCTTTTGGTAGCACAAAACACAAAAGAAAGAGAGGCAACAGCTATAAACAGTCAAATGTCTACAGAAATGTTCTTGAGTCTTAGGATAATGAACAAAATTCTTCTTTCATAGCTTCCGTCAAGTACACGCGCAGCCAACCTGTTTCTCCCCAAAAGAGGACATCATCAGGGCCCTAGTAACACCACCAGGCGGTTCTCGGGGTGTAGCGTATTAATCCAGATTGAAAGACCCACTTCTGAGATTGTAGTCTTAGATCAGTCCGTCAGGAACCTTCATTAAATCCTTCAAGTTAGCATAGTAGCAGGGGTGATATGTCCAGGAGCGTGAGCCATTGGAAATGTCCAGTGAATGTTTGTATAGATCTCAAGAACTCCTTGAAGTCTGAGGCACGTATTTAATAAAGGTCTGAGCCGTGTTCAGCTCTTGTAACCTTGCACCAAAAACCGAGATGAATAGACTGAGGTGTCGTGAAACAGCTATGTAAGAAGGTGTGTGTTTATGTGTGTTTGTCTGGGAGATGTAAAGTGCTATGATGTATCTTTGTGGTGTTAGATGTGGGAAGAGTTGTTCTTTATAATTCATTCACAATTGATATAAGTGTAGTTTTCGAAGTATCTGTTATGTTTACATTTTTACTATGTGAATTGTTCGAGTGTCATTGTCTAAAGTTATATGACAACTTTCTACATTAATAGATTTTTTTCAACATTACTACAATGTTATTTATTTAGGTGTCAGAAATCTGTAAAGTTACTTGACCATTGTTTACAGTAATTTTATTTGCTTTTTGTTTAACAATTTTCAAAATAATTTTTACAACTTGCTTTTAAGTGGGTTTTGGAATATGTTAAGGTATTTGTACTTTTTCCTTTAATTTTCTTTTCCTTGTGTTATGTGTACGGATTTGTGATGGTAGTGTTATTCTCCGTCTTGTTCGATTTATATTGATTCCCTTGCAGTACCTGCGAGTGGTCATTTGTTATGTGGGACTGGACTAATTGAGAGACTGTCATGGTTGTAAAATTACTGGAGTAGACACAGGTGTAACTTTTGTGCCTTACAAAAGATTTACACATGGTAGTGTTTTTGTATTTTAATGTCCCTCATAGTCGCCCTCTTTAATGTCTCCTTTCCATCTCAAACTGCATTGCAGATGTTCGACACTTTCTAGGTCCCCCTTGGCACTCCCACCCTCTTAGTGACAGTTCCACACACAAGATATAGGACAGACATAGGTATACATCTATGTGATACCTGTGTGAATTGTATCTAGGATTATCGGCCACATGCATCATCGGGACATTTTGCGATTCCTTATTTGCGAAAAATAGGGAATCGCAAATAAGGAATCGCAAAATGGGATGCATTAATTTATTCGCATAATTTTTGCGATTCGGTGAAAATCGCATTTTTTACCGAATCGCAAAGATTATGTGAATTCTAAATTGCGATTTCGCAATTCCCATTGATTCCTATGGGCCAAAAGGCCCATAGCAATCAATGGGAAGGCATTGACATTTTGCGAATTTCTATTTGCGATTCGCAAAATGTTAATGCATTACATGGGTGCAGGGGGGTTCCAAATGACCCCCCCCCCCTGCACCCCTGAAATGCATTTTTAAGTGCATGTTGACTGTAACATTACAGTGTTTAAAATGAAATTGTGAGCATTTTCAAACTTTTTCGCAAATTACCACGAGGTTCAACCTTGTGGTAATTTGCACCCCCTAATTGCGAATTCGCAATTTGAAATGCAATCATGCATTGCTTTTAAGGAATCGTAAATTTGCAATTCCTTAAAAGCAATCGCATTTTTGGAATTCGCTAAAAATAGCGATTTTCCAAAAAATGTTTGATGCATCCAAAAAAGATATTTAGGAATCGCAAACGGCCGAATTTACCGATTCGCACCGTTTGTGACTCCTAAATACCTTGATGCATGTGGGCCATAGTGAATTAGTACTGCAGGAGGAGTGTTACAAATATTGTAAATGTTTTTGCGAATTTCCCACATTAGTTGCAGTACAACCTTAATACTTGCTGATTCGATTCAAGTGAAAACAATAGAAAGAAGCAAAGCTGGTAGGATGACTTATAGCTTAAATATATTTATTGAAAAAGAAAAAAACAATGCACTGAGCGCCAGCACCAAGAAGCCAGGGAGGGCCCTTCTGCAGCCAGTGAATATGACAAATGAGTCTGCAACTCTCTTTGGAAACCTTTAGAATTCTGAATGTGGAACTGAAATTTTAATGAGCTGCACTTTTTATCCAGTGTCAGACTACCTACATTAATAATGCAAAACTTACTTTGTAAAAAAAAAAACAATTTGAAGAGGAAGTCGCAAATGCCATCACAGATGAAAATGCTATAAAGATGGTTGGAGAACAAGTCCTCCCCAGAGAATTGTACAACGTTTGTGGTGAACGACTAGCTCTGTTGCTCTGCATAATGTTTAAAGAAGCTCAAAACAAGTAGAGCCAATTCACACAAATGGTTTTGACTGGCTCTGTGTCATGTCCTTTGTAGTAAGTTCGGAGAGGTATGGCACAACAGCCAGAGAGGCTGCCTCCGGAGCACGGGAATGACTATTTCTTGTGACATATCATGCTATGTTTGAACTCCATTTGTGTGGTGCTTTGTCTTTGGTATTCTGCTGGTAAATATGTCACCAAATGCTGTTACATTTCTAGTAAAAACAACACATGCCTTCTGAAATAATGTAATAGTCCTCATGGAGTCAAGGTGTAGTTCCAAGTTAGTATTAATTGTAGTTGAAGTTACAGATGGTATAGGTGAACCAAGATGGTAGTTAAATGGTCAAGTAAGTAGGTAAGTTATCCCCACCAGGAGCTGTCCTCCTGGAAGCTCAGCCTTCCATCACCAAGTGAAGTCCATCTCTTAGCAAGCATTCTATGACATACATAACATTCTAAATACAGACAAGCTGGAAAGCATGAGAAGACAGATGACAGATAAGGAGATTAAGATACACTTTACAACACATCCCCTTTCCTTACACTAGAGAAGAGAAACAAAAGCAGGAATCAGAAAAGAATGAAACATAAGAAATGTAAATAACGGTATGCAAATAACAGGAAAAAAGGATAATGTAGAAAAATAGAACTAATAAGAATCAAGAACAGATATGTCTAGAAATGGAATAATGTAGAAAAAGGTAATGAATTAAAGCACAAGACACAAGACACACACATCCCATCCTCGTCGCCAATGAAATAATGTAATAGTCTTCATGGAGTCAAGATGTAGTTCCAAGTTAGTATTTATTGTAGTTGAAGTTACAGATGGTATAGGTGAACCAAGATGGTAGTTAAATGGTAAAGTAAGTAGGTAAGTTAGCCCCACCAGGAGCTGTCCTCCTGGAAGCTCAGCCTTCCATCACCAAGTGAAGTCCATCTCTTAGCAAGCATTCTATGACATACATAACATTCTAAATACAGACAAGCTGGAAAGCATGAGAAGACAGATGACAGATAAGGAGTTTAAGATACACTTTACAACACATTCCAATTTCCTATGACAAGCAGACATTTACGGCTGTCTGAGTTGGGGATAGCGTTGTTCCGGATCTCCTACTACTTAAGATATAAGTTAGCCCAAATCTGGGGCAGCGGCTGTGTCTTAGCTTAGAACCCCCTGTTGTATGTGATTTGGCCCTTAGTGCTTTTGCCCTTTGTAGTTCTTAAAGAGGGAAATACACAATGAAGTATTCAACAAGGGATGTGCTCAACAAGCAGCACTGCTGCTCTGCATAGGGTTTCAAGATGCTCAACACAGTGTCTGTACAGGAATCTGCAGTCTCCTGCAGCCTTAACTAATGTCCATTCACTGCAAAGACATGCTGGCAACATTTTTGACTTCCTGAGTCAAAAACATGTGAACATGTAGTTTATGAATGAACCAGGAGTATCTGAGTCAACCAACCTCACAATAGCCATAGCCATTCCTAAAGGCTATAAAATACATAAGAAGGACCAACTCAGTGGAAGGTGAGGTGGGGTAGCTATAGTGGATCTGGAAGTTTACGACTGTTCGACAATCCCTATTGATGATCTTAAAGGAGCCAAGGTGTGGGGATTCCGCCTCTCACTCTCACCCCTTCAATTGGTGGCCGAGATATTAATTTACAGATTCCTGGGCCCTGCAGGACCTTTCCTTAAAACTTTGGGCAGTACCCTAGCTGATTGGGCCCTGAGTTATTCACATTTTATGATATTTATGGATCTGAACTTACATGTGGATGAAGTAGAAGACAGTGAGATGGCCTCACTATTAGAAACAATTTCATCCATAGAGTTTAACCAACATGTGTTCAGCCCTACACATGATGCAGGTCATATTAGACTACAGTTTCGCCAATATCTCACTGCATTTAGAGGAGCCTGTTCTGCTAGTCTGGAAGGATCATTACATGATCAAGTTTGGCTGGCCTGTCTTAGTAAAAATGCAGCCCGACAGTCGCCGTTTCATGTGCCTCAAGATCATTTCATGAAGTCCAACCAATGAAATGTATTGACTCTTTGGAAGAGAGTACCCCCTATCTCTGTGGCTTAGTTAAGAAAGATGCCAGCCTGCTTGACAGCTGGATCCAGAGCACAACCAATAAGCTTACACCAGTCTCTTTTCGCACAGCCTGCAGATAAAAGCAGTCAAACACTGTAAAGTCTTCGAGAGATAATGGCGGAAACATTACAACGCTAATGACAAAGTCATTTAGAAGAAAGCTTTAAAAGAAATAGAATGCAGAAGTCAGAAAAGCTAGGAAATTACACCTTAAAGATAGGATAAAGGAAGCAGGCAACAAATCACTGGATTTAAGCTGCTGATTGAAGTTTGTGACTGTTGCAGCCATGGATTGTCTAGGAAAGCCTTGAGAAGTTTGATGGCAACTGCAACATCTTGAATCAAGTTTACTGCCCTGATTCCAGATCACTGGTGGTGGAAGCAGGCCCCAATGTTGTCACTGCCGCCTGGAGGAATTTGATTGTTTTAACATTTAAGATGGTGAGCATTGGATTCATGCAGGAAATTACAGTCTGGTGGCACAAGCGAACTCCCAAGCTTACAAACTCTTAACGGAGGAAGCTTCTTCTCAGATGAGGTAGTGTGGGGCAGATGCAGAGAATGTGAAGGATGGTTTGGTTGCAGAGCCGGAACCGTGCGCTTTGAGATGTCGATGTCTGCCATGCCGGGCGGCGGCCACCCATGTTCCCTTCCCCCAATCTGAGTGCTGCACATCTGGCTTTGAGCCACAGCGGATGTGTGCAGTCAATGAATATCTGCTGGATCCAAGCATTGTAAGAGTCAAACTCTGCCCAAGCATGAGAACGGTTGCTCAGCATTGCCAGGTCGTCCAGCCTTGATATCCTTTTTGCTGTAGACGCTGCAAATTTTTTGCTTGCATATTCTGGAAGATGTTCTCCCAGGCTTCTGTGAGTAAGAGTACTTTTAGCTTGTCACTTAAAAGAGTATCCTGAGAAATCTAAGTCTTGCCAAAGTAGGCCGATCATAAAATCTAGTGGGGCGAGTGTGATCCTATAGAAGAAGAATAAAAAGGCACTGCTTCTAGCCTAGGGCTACTTTGTTAGATTAAACTCTAGCCTTACTTGTGCCGGTTGTGCTCGCTTTGGCAAATTCAGTGCAGCTTTGCAGATCTTGGTGGTAATCTTGTCCAGCAGGATAGCCTCAATGCCCAGAGTGATTTCACTTTCATAAAACAGGGCGGGTGACCTTTGCTTTTATCACCCAAAGCAAAAGGTCATCATTGAGATTCTGTACCAGTGTTATAAGGGCAAGCATGAGGCTGCTGCCTTTTTTCTTCAGTATGTGAAGGTGTGATTTAAACAACTCCTTACTGTCCATTAGGGTGCCCAAGTATTTGTACTCAGTGCTGTGCAAAAGCCGTTCCCCATTTAGGTGCCTTCTGCCGCAACCAGCCACATCTTTTCCATAGATGACCCTTATCATTTTCCTGTAGTTTATTTCAAGACGATTTCTGATGGTGTAATTGTGGAGGCAGGAGAGCTGGGGCTGAAGGAGATTCTGGTTTGACTTAACAGCATGAGGTCGTCCATATAAAGCAGATGTGTCATGCGGTGACCTTGCAGCTTGTGAGCATGACCGTTGGCTTTATCTAGAACCTCTGATATGTTGGCAACATATAGATTGAAGAGCATAGGGGCAAAAACACAGCCTTGAGTCAGGCACAAATTTGTTGAGATATTCCTTGAAATGTGTGTGCCATTCCCCTATTTGACCTTAACCCAGGTGTTAGAGGATAACCGCACAATGGCCCTCAATAGGGCATATATGTTAAGCTTGTAAATGTCAAGGTATTTGTAGAGGGCACTGCCACCAAGTGGTTTCCTGGTGCTATTACTCATACCACTGTGGAACCCTTCCTGGCTTTCCCTGTGAAGTGTCCACTCCTGGGCAACCCCAGGGTGAAGCAAGGCATCCTAGCGCTGTTGGGGCCGGTGTGGAGGTTAAGCAAGCTATTGCCAAGAGTTGCAGTGGGGCCCATGATTAGAATAGGCACTGAGGCAAGAATTGTCCGGTCCGAGGAAATTGAGCCCATGAACCATCGAGGCGGGAATTCAACCCTGGTCCCGGGCCAGAACTCTGCATCAGGGTCTGCTGCTCTAACCATTGAGCCACACTCCTCCACAGCTTCCACCGATACTGGTGTTGAAGCTAGGTTAGTAACAGGCTATGCCTTATGTCTTGTTTTCACGTGTTGACTACTGCAGCCATTTTGTTCTTCTGGAGCACAGCTAATAACAGGCTATACCCCCACTTTCTTCACCTTAAATGGATGGAAGACTAGGGATCTCCAAACCTGCCGCGCACTCCGATGTCGCAAGGAAGTGATTACGTGGGGGCCATTTTCTACACTCTGCTACTAACACTGAAAACTTTGCTAAGTTCTTATTCCTTATTGTGTCAATACTGCCCACATTTCATTCACTAAATGTTGTATGGATTTCACATTGTATGAACCAGAGTCTACCTTGTTGACATGTTGCTTTGTGCTGTGCACCACATGCATTAGTCATGCTTCCCACCATTATTCTCCTTGAAAACATTAGACATGGTATGATTCACACATCTGTTCGGCTGCCTACTCTCTAATTGTAGCAATTACTACTTCAGAAAAAGAACACGCTGTTATTTTGAATCATTGAGAGTATAGGTTTTATATAGTAACTAAGGAAATAATTCTCCGTCATTACAGCGAGTTCTTGTAGAGACAAACTGAATTTGGAATTTAAGATGTTCTCCAGAAGGTTGACATGGATTAGATTTTTTTTTATATATATTGGAGGATCGAATAGTTAGTGGCCTGCCTAACTGGCACACAAGTTTTTAAAGAGTTAATTATTTTATGCCGCACAAAAAACGTTCTCCATTGTGTAAAATGACAGAAAGAGTTTTTCTTGTAAATTAAACAAAATGTAACTTAACATGTTTTGAATTGCATCCTGAAACCTTTCACCGTGGAATTTCCCATCATGCTTAGTGTTTGAAAAAAAACAGTACTCGCTGATAGTTCTTCCCATACTGGCATGGGACCAGTTGACTTTTATCTCTTTGAACCGATTTAACCTCACTAAAGGTCTTATTACCAATGCCCTGGTGATGCTTTGGTGGTGGCGGTAGTAGCAGTTTTGAGCATTATTGTTAATACAAAATCTGTGGCTTTGTGGCCCATTAGGATGTCGGGCGGATCGCCACCGCCATGCGCCCAACCGCCACCCATTTCCCCCCACCATATTACTATGGCGGGGGGACCGCGGCGGACGGAAAAACCGTCTGCCGCTTTTCCACCCCGGTCGCAAGGCGGAAAACGGTTTATATTGTGGCGGTGTCTGCTAGACACCGCCATCTATATTAGGATGCAGGCGGGAGGGTGCAACGCCACCACGGAAAGGCATGCGGTCTTCTAGTTTGGGGGCCCGTTGCGGGACCCCAGGATGATGGAGGGGTGGGGGAGGCTCATTGATGATACCTATGGTACCCCCCTACATGGGCATGCACAACATGGCAGGCACCGCGTGGTGCCTGCCACGTTGTGCATGCACATGCACGACATGCATTTTTAGCATTGTGGCGGGCGGTGCTGAGTGCACCGCGTGCCACAATGTTAAAAATGCAGGATGCCCCCGCCACTGTGGCCGACGCATCCTAATTCCCCCCACGGGCGAACTCGTGAGAGTGAATGCTTCGCAATGATGTATGTGGCATGAGTGTGTCTTGTGCGGAAGTGCCACTTCTAGAAGCTAGCATATTAGTGTAAAATATGCCCGGCGTGTGATTGGCTGGAGCTGGCTGGTGAGCCTGGCTCCAGGAAGGCTGGATGGGTCTGCCCAGTGGTGAGTGTGAGATTAGCATGCTGATGGCTGGGGAGGAGAACACCTGTGTCCTGAATGAGGATGGGTTTTCCCCACACAATGCTGGCTCCACCCCCTGTGGTGCGACGGATGACCCTAGCCCTGCTAGTGAATGAAAGGGGTGGTTGAGCTATCAAGGGTGCTCCAAAACCAGCTGCGACTGGTTTCTCCCCCACCCTGCACCTACAGACAAAGGATTTACTAGTATAAAAAGGGGCTGTGTCCCCTTACAATTTGTTCTCTGTTCCAGGATCCTGAGGGGGCTGCTGCTGTTGCTGGGGTCAGGAGGACCGCCACTTGGACTGTATCCCTGCCTGGAGACCCAGTGAGCTGGCTCTGGGCCCAGCCTTGCCCCCTGCCTGTCTCCATACCTTGCTGGAGCTTTGCTTTTGCCCCGAGCGCTGAAGAGGGCTTCCTTCGTGCTGCTAGCGCTGGGAGCACTTTATTTTTACTGCCTACCACCTGGGAGCGCTTTAACCCTTGTTGCTAGCGCTGCTAGCCCTTTCTTGCCAAGCCGGTGCCCACCCGGCGTTTGCTCAGGTTCGCTGAGCCCTTCGAGTGCCCACCTCGAGTAATTGTTTATTTTAAACAAGCCGGTGCCCACCCGGCATTGTCCCATGTTCGCACCGCCGAGGAGAAGCCAGAAGGAGCCGCCAGCGTCATAGACAGGCCACGCTGGGATTGGCCCAGCTGGCCGAGCCTCCCGCCACGTCATCCGGGGAGGAGGAAGAAGCAGGAAGCAGCCTGCCATGTCTTGCCGAGGCTCCAGAGTGAGAGGAGACCCCCGGAGTAGCAGGGGAGTCGAGAGACCGCAGCGGAGCCCCGCCCGCCTCCAGCGAAGTCCGGAGCAAGTGAGCCGGTGAGTGTGGGTGGGCCCTGTGGGGTCTCCCGGGCAGCCCCCATTGTTGGTAGAGCCCCGAGAGGCTCCAGACATTCAGGAGGCGACAGAGCGGCCCTGAAAGGCAGCGGGTCGCTCCAACGTGCATAGTTGCTCCGAGTCCACGAGGGACTCCAACTTCAGGGGCACATTAGTATTGAGAGCCCAAGAGACTCAGGGCATTCCCGTTCTCGAGCCTAGAGGCTCCCCCCCCCCGCCCGCAATTTGTGTATTTCGAGCCCCGAGAGGCTCCACGCCCACAGTGGTTTTGCGAGCCCACAGAAGGCTCGAGGGGGCACCTTGATTCCTACGAGCCCGGCGAGGCTCGGGTGACAGTTCTTGTTCTTGAGCCACGAGAGGCTCCAGCCCCAGGTGTATTTAGAGCCCAGAGAGGCTCTGGGGCATTTAATTATTTTCGAGCACAGAAGCTCTTAAGTGCATTTGGTTTATGTAAAGCCCAGCGAGGTTCTTGAGGGGTAGTGAGTTGGTTAGAGCCCCGTGGCTCCCACGCTGTGTTCTCCCCCCCATTGTGTTCTTGAGCCCACGAGGCTCCAACGTTGGCCCATCAGGGATTTACAACTGTCCAGCACTTAGTGGACAGTTGCTGTTCTTGGCTGCCTGCGCAGCCTCCCTGACATTTGGACTCAGGGCATTTCAGCCCTTGCGAGGCCAGTTGGCCTGGGGGACAGTTCTAGTATTGTGCTACGTGCACCCTGCTCATTTAAGGTTTACTTGCTTATGTGATTCCTGCGCAAGTGTTCTACCTGCACCTCTGAATGTGTTTTAATGCCTCATGTGCAATGTGTTTTATGTTTTATCCCCTTTGCTAAAAGTGACCTGCTTAGAGGATTGTTGATGTCTTATTACCTTTGCTAAAAGTGACCTGCTTAGGTGATGGTTTATGTTTTATCACCTTTGCTAAAAGTGATCTGCTTAGAGGATTGTTTATGTCCCATTACCTTTGCTAAATGTGACCTGCTTAGGTGATTGTTTATGTCCCATTAGGTCCTGATAATAAGGTCCTAGTTCCCTGCGTAATTTTCCTAAAGAGTTTAGGGTTGCGTAGGAGGTATTTACCTTTACCAGTAATTACTGGTTGTGTGCTACATTTACTATTTTAGTGCTACAGTCATTATATGTTTATGTGCTAAGTGTTATACCTACAAGTGCTAATTGTAAAAGTGCCTACCCCTGACAGTGGTCCATGTGGCCCTGTCCTGTACATAATCCTCCTTGTAAATTCTGCCCCTGCCTGTTGGCACATTGTAAAGTGTGTGTGTTATCTAATGTGTTTTTGCTATAATACAAAGGCTATTTTTTATATAACCTTGTGTGGAGTTTCCTTTGTGGTGGGCCTTGGGTGTTGTTGCTGGGTGCGCGCGCAAACGCTTTACACATCGCCTCCGAGATTAGCCTTGCTGCTCACGTCACGTTACCTAGAGGGTGAGCAGGGGTTGTCTTGGTGTGTAACTCCCTTGCCCTGACTTAGAAATGGTGATCTCTGACTGACTTGGCGCGAGCCTTGGCCAGCCAGGGATCCCGTGTCTGACACCGATGCATCCTAATTCCCCCCATGGGACCCCCACCCTTATGGCGGGCAGTCCCGTTATCCGATAGGATGGCGGGCAGACAAAGTCCGCCCATCATCCTAATGACCCTTTTTGTTGGCTGAAAGCAAATGAAATGTCCTGATAAAATACTGGGAAAACACTCAGGAACAGAGATGAAAACACAAATGCATTCACAATTCTTCAAAAACTCATAATGTGGAATCATTCTGCTCACCCAACCAGAGTTAACAATATCTGCAGTCCTGATAATCCCAAGGAGTAATGGAAAAGACAATGGTGATGGATGAATTCTGTATGAGAAGTTAAACAAACTTTGTAAACTGCAGAAGAGGGATGCTTGCATAGGGAATCCTAGCAAATTTGGGTCACAGGTCCAATTATGAAATAACCTGTGTGACATATTTGGTTTCATATTTTGTATCAGCTGTACAAACAATGCCCCCATCAAATGGAGCGGTATATTAGACTATGCAGTAGACAAAAAATGTCAAGGTAAATATGTATGGCTTTAGATTTAGTATTCTTAACTCCACAACTTTGTATATATGTGTGTGTGTGTATATCAGTACGTAACTTAATGTATATTCAGAGCTAGATATAGTGCTCACCTATATATACTAACCTTCACAATATGGCAGTTGTCAATATTCAAATATTTAAAAAATGATATTATGTAGAATACCATCAAATGGTTTTGTCAGATGTTGTAGAAGAACATATGAGCCATGTGACCTGGTACTAAAACCCAGTTGACCAGTTATAAATGGATTCTACTACAGTTGCAGCATTTTTGGACATATTGTGACGTTTGATTTCACTTGTGTTATAGTATATAAAGAATATGAAACATTTGAGTTGTTTTCTTAACACCTGTGTAAAGATCCCATTTTTATTTCTGAAATACAGCAATAGCTGTTGGACTCGGAAGTGCAGCACATCTGGCGCATGTGGAGGTTCGAGTGAAAGAGGGCAAGAAAAAAGTTATGAATAGCACCATACTCTATGGAATATATTGTGGTTTAAAAATAACCCATTCCTGGATATTAGTCACATTTGAGGACTGTTACAGAATTGAGACTGGATTAAAACCAGTGTGACATTGCTTTTTGATGCCAGGAGTTGCCTTTTCCTTTTTCTTTTAAATTGGTAATTACTCAACACTTTAAGTTGTTTCTCATACCCCTGTCCTGATGAGGCCCAAGTAGTAGGGCTGAAACGTGTCGACAACTGGAAAAGGAGAAATCAGTTGAATATTAAACTGATATATAATCACTGACTTGCACATAAAAGAATTCTTTGAGGTGGAGAAGATACCGCTAATGTGTATAGGGTTACCTCAGAGTGGACCGCAACGTATTTTAGGAACAGACACTTGCTGTATAAAATTTGGGGCCAAGGAAATAATTATTACTTTTGATCTTTTGTAATTTTGTATGTGTTTTATATGTAGGGTGTATATATTTTTATGTATTTTTTTGTTTAATTTTCTCTCTTAATATTGCCAAAAAAGACTATTTGCCCAAACCAGATATAAAATAAGAAATAAAATATGGTTCTGACCAGGAATGAATAACAAATGCTATTTACAGAGAAATATATATGAATCTGACGGAATAATGATCCTATGCATAGGAGTAATTAAATATACCCTATTGTGAATGCTTTGGATATCTGTTCTTCCGTATAACTTTATTTTTTTAATACAATTACCATAATGTGCACAATGGCATTCTTACACATACAGTATATGCAAATGCACACACGTGTGTGCACCTATTTTCACGTGTACCCAGCGCTGGGCCACTTACCCTAGCTAAGCTGTAGCAGCCTTATCTTAAAAGGCTGACATGGACAGTAAATATGCTCAATCCAATGGCCATGAAATTACCATATGATTCAGGTAGTGAGACTCAAAATCTGGGTGAACCAAATGGGTGTAACCTTTTTAATTACATAAGGAAATCCATATTGTTCTATGTTTCTCCATTGGTTTTCCTTAGGTTTCTGGTACTGTAGCATCTCCCATGACAGTAGCCTCCTACTCAGATACTGCTGTTTAAAAGGATCATATTTTGCATTATAAAATTGACAAACTGACATGAGGCATGAGAAGGAGAAGCCCTTATGTAGCTACTAAGCAGCCAAGAAAGAGGAGGTGCTTGATCTTCTCATGGCTTTTGAGGATTGTGTGGAGGATGCTGAATGGCTGAGCTTTTGCCCATACACTCATCTGTGCATGGGAAATGTAGTCTAATTTTATAATTTCTTATTGGCAGCTCTTGTGGTGAATAAAGTCTATAATGTATAATCTTCGCCTTTATGTCCCGCAGAGAATCTTAACCTTCCTTGAAGCTAGCCAGAAAATGATTCATACATCTGAAATACAATTTAATCAAAATGCCCCTGTGCTCTCTGTTTCATCAATTGCATTGAAATTTCTAATGACCTTGTGGACTTTGAAATAGGCTTGTGCCATTTATTCTAACTATGCAATCATTTGGGTATGTCTCTATCAATGAGACAAACACATTAAAGGTTCAATTGCACTCACTCATCCTGTGCTTCAAAGTACTTACGGTAGCAAAAATAGCAACTAGGTATGCTAAATCCACAGAATCCCCAATGCTATTGAAAATAGCTGTTTTATTTATCAATGAAAGAGGAGTTATCTAAGTTGAGGACACTGCAGCATTTGCATCACTAAATATTATCATATATTAATAATTCCACAATGTGTTTTCCTCTGTACGTTTATTTATTATTATTGATCCATTTTGAAGAGGTGTTTGTGACCCATGCTATATTACAGGAGTTGCAACAGCCTCGGATTGTTCCCAATTATCACACAGCATACGCTGGAGGGGATTCTAAGGGCCAAATGTACAAACGTTTGAAATAGCGAGTTCCTTATTGCGATTTCCTACAAATTACCATTTGGAAATTGCTATTTAAAATGTATAAAACTCTTTTGAGTTTCAATTGCGATTTGCAGTGGGTAGCAAATAGATCTAGCTCATGAATATTAATGAGATAGGTGTCGGTTTGCGAACCATAAGAAATGGCTAAAATCACAGGGATGGTGTCTTGCTGTGGTCAGTCGTCTACCATGTCTGTGATTGCTTTTAAGAATGCAATTCTTTTTTGTTTTTAATGCAGCTATGTTTCCTTAAAGGAAAAGAGGATGAGCTTAAAAAAGAAAGAAAATGACGTTTCCTTTTCGTTTTGTAAGACCAAACAATCTACTACCTGCTCTTAAAAATGCTTTTATAAACATTCACAAAGGAGTATGGGGTCCTTGGGCACCATTTCCCATTTGCAAATGAGTTACCATCAAATTGATGCCTATGCTTTGTGCTGCATTTCAGTCACAAAACATTCATACATTCCACTGTGATTCGGTATTAGGAAGGCAGGCCCTCAGCATGCCCCTTCCTAATACTGAATCGCAAACCCAAATTGCAATTCGGTTACAGGTTACCTAATTGCTATTTGGGTTTCGTACACATCAAAAGGCCTCTTTGCGTTCACAACCAGCTTTGCACATGTGGCCCTAAGTGCTCATGTTTCGATGCAAAAAAGTCTAATCTATGGAAAGTTTCAACATTGTTTCTGAGTACATTGTGAGAATATCACTCGCTCAGTCAGTACTGGTTACTGTGTATAGTGGTGACTTTTATTCAATTTTCAATCCCAAAATGCGGTCAACTACTCCATTTCTGTGCACACACTCATGCTCAGCACTTTCATCTAACCCTTTTAAAACAATTCCATATAGTCTGTCTTACAAATGTATTTAAAATCAGCACTCCTTCATATTGATGTATTCATTGTTTCACACAATTACTCAGTTCCACTCCATTTTTCACATTTTTCATGAAATCATAGCCATCATGGGCTCCATCTACTTGCTCAATACAGTGGCTGCAGGCAGAAGCACCTTCTGCTTTCTGAGAGCCCAAAGCCTGTGGGATTCCTGTGACTAAAAATTGTAAGTATCAGTGCTCGTTTGACAGGAGGTATGATAAGTGGGTTATCAGAGTTTTGAATCTGACAATGCATGTCACACATTTTAATATGCGACTCTCCCTTTGTGGATTTCATGCTACTTGGTCTCGCATGCACATTTTTAAGAAAAACTGCAATGTTAATTTATTGTGTATTTTCATGTACTAGGGATTATTATTCCTTTTGTTAAGACACTTTAAGGAAGGTATGTGAAGGATTGAACCAGTTCTAGGTGCCCATTTGAGGAGCATGACTCTGTTCCAATATGGCCACCTACTCAGCTTTGAGAATGAGGGTGGATTTTATACCGATGCGTTTGGAAAGTAAGTAGTAGTCATGATTACCTCTTGTACCCCATGCATAGCCATTCAATAGTGGATGTGTGGGGGCTCAAACGTGTGGTTAGGTTCACATTTGAGGATGCCCAACTCCTTTTGAATAGATGGGCGCCTGAGTGGTGTAACTCATGTTTGTCGTATATCCAAGATGATTATTCCCTCTCAGGATGGCTGCTTCAAAACCCGGACCGGGGAAGGCGAAGCTGGACCCGTTGGGGGCCCGGTGGCAAATGCCGCCCGGAGGAGGGAATCCCCCCCCCCCCCCATTGAGGAAGCCCACGAAGGAATTGAATTGAAAGGATTCTTCTATAGCGCATGGCTACCCGGAGGCATCCCAGCGCTTGCAGCTACGGAAAGAGGGGGATGAAGAGGGACAGGGTCAGGTATCATTATTTTGTAGGTAAGAGCCAGGTTTTTAATTTCTTACGGAAGGAAAGATGGTTGGGCTCCTGTCGAAGCGGGAGGGGCATGGAGTTCCACAACCTTGAAAAGTTGTCGGAGAAGAGGCGACCACCCGTACGAGCCTTATTGATTCTGCTGATTTGTGCCAGGTTAAGCTCATTGGAACTGAGATTTCTGGGTGTTCTGTGTGGCTTAATCAGATTGGCAAGAATGGGGGGGCCTTTACCCTGAAGATTTTTATGGGCTATGCAGAGGGCCTTGAAGTGTACCCGTTCCTGTATGGGTAACCAGTGGAGGGATTTCAACGCTGGTTTGGCTGAGGAGCGGTGGATAGTGCTCGTCGGCAGTCTAGTGGCGGCGTTTTGTACCACCTGTAATTTCTGAATTACAGAGACTAGGGCTCCAAGGTAGAGCGCATTCCCGTAGTCCAGCCTCGACAAGATCATGGTTTGGACCAGGATTTTTTTAGCTCAATCGGGCAGTTGAGGGAGGATTTTATGGATGGATTTGAGCAAGCAGAAGCAGGTGGCCGCAGTTTTTCTGGCTTGTACTTTGAAAGTAAGATCGTTGTCTAGCCAAAAAACCAAACTCTTGATCACGCTTTTGGGAGTTGGGCTAGCTCCCATAGAGGATGGCTATAGCATGGGAGAGTTGAAAGATGCATTCCTGCCTAATAACATCAATTTGGTCTTTTGGCTATTGAGTTTTAGCTGGGACAAGCCCATCCACTTTGATACCTCCTCCAGGCAGTCACTCAGACTCGTGTGGGATAATTCTGCGTGATTCAGAGAGACCACGAGCTGAGTGTCGTCAGCGTAGCTGACCAATTCAATTCCGTAGGGGGCCACTATCTTAGCTAAGGGGGACATGTACACATTAAAAAGTGTGGGGCTAAGGGAGGATCCCTGCGGCACCCCACACTGCAGAGGTAATGGCGCGGAGTGGCAGTCTCCTTCAAATACTTTGAAATATCTCTCAGAGAGGAAGGATTCCAGCCATGAAAGAGCTCTTCCCGAGACTCCGATTTTGTTTAGGCGGGCTAGAAAGATACAGTGACTTACCGTATCGAAGGCAGCGCTGAGGTCTAGGAGGATGATGGCCACATTGCCACCTGTGTCCAGGATCCTCCTAGACTCCACCACCTTAAGGAGTGCTGTCTCCGTCCCTTGTCCCGGGCGGAAGCCTGTTTGGGAGGGATGGAGTAAATTGGAGGCCTCCAGAAATGAAGACAGTTGCTGGTTAATGAATTTTTCTGGCAATTTACTAATGCTCGGAAGAAGGGAGATGGGACGGTAGTTGGATAGGCCTCCAGGGTCCAGGTTAGGTTTTTTCAATAGCGGTTTACCCATGGCCATTTTCCAGTCCCGTGGGACAGTTCCTGTTTCGATCGAGGTGTTAATCAGGTTAATAACTGGTGCTTTCATGATAGGCTGGACTAGCTTGAGGGTGTTGATTGGGACGGGGTCAAGGGGAGAGCCACTTTTGATTGAATTAAGATGGAGGGGGAATGCTTCCTTGGTGAGAGGGGCCAAGGAGGAAAGTTCGGGAATGGAGCCTTGAGAGGGGGGTTTGGGTAGCGGCGGATGATCAGGGGTGGTGATGGGTGGGAGGGGTGACCAATAGCCAACAGCCTCCCCTATCAGGGGGCAAGTTGGCGAGCGGCCGGGGGGTTAAATAAGGGGGCATGACCCTGAGTTATTATACAACCCTCCTTCTGCAAGGAGACGAAGGAATATCACTTCAGTGCCTTGGAAGAGAATTGAAGTCGCCACTGTGCTATGCAGCGAGACTTGTTCACGCTCAGTGGCCAACAGACATGGAAGAACGCTGACGGGCACTTATGGGGCAACAAAGCCAAGGTGCAGGATAGTCTGGACAGGTATCCTGCCTTACATTTGAATGGCCACGCAAAACAATGCTGAATAAGTCATACATTAATCCCCAGTCAGGAGATCTGGGTTAAATCCATTGTTCTTTTGCTCACCATGCTACCCCAGTTTAGACCCAATTGTGTGCTAATCAGGCTTGACCCAGCTCCTCATGGGAACCATCTAGCCTGAGCTGCCAAGCCAGGTCCTCCCTGGACCAGAAACAAGCATCCTGGGACCGGTTTCTCAGTATTACCCTTCATCAGCCAGGATAGCTTGAATCCAGTGGCACAGTGAGCAAAGGACCCATGTCTGGGCATACCCATCCCACTTAGGGTGAAAAGGATGGACGGAATGCTGAATAAATCATACATTCACCCCAGTCAAGAGAACTTGGTAAAGCCATATTTCTTTTGCTCACCATGCCACCCCAGTTTAGACCCAGCCTTTTGCAAATTTGCCTTGACCCTGTGCCTCATGGGAACAGTCCAGGCCGAACTGCCAAGCCAGTTCCTCCCTAGACCAGAAACAAGCATCCTGGGACTGGTTTTTGGGTATTACCCTTCATCAGCCAGGCTAGCTTGAATCCAGTGGCACAGTGAGTAAGGGACCCACGTCTGGGCACACCCATCCCACTTAGGGTGAAAAGTGCTATGCAACAAATGATGGATGGAATGCTGAATAAATCATACATTCACCCCCAGTCAAGAGATCTGGTTTAAATTCACTGTTCTGTTGCTCACCATGCCAACCCAGTTTAGACCCAGCCATATGCAAATCAGTCTTGACCCTGTGCCTCATGGGAACAGTCCAGACTGAACTGCCTAGCCAGGTCCTCCCTCGCCAGGGCAAAGAATGAGAGCAACCTTTTTAGAAGCGGTTTTTGGGACGTTCTTTATAACTGTAATACTTCCGGGTGTTGGGAGTGGTTTACGGAAGCTTTTTTTTAGACTTTTTTTATACTGTCCTGAGATCTGGGTGTATTTGACTCACTGGCCTTTGGATCTGCACAAGGCAGCAGACCTTCACAAGGGGGTGGACGATGATCTTATGAAGACAATTGTGACAGGCCCGTCCCAGGAGTGACTTTTAGGAGTATAGAGGATCCGAACTCTCTTTTCCCTTTACTGTATTGTGGAGGTCAGCAAAGTGCAGTGGGTGTAGCCTTGAAGAATGTAAAGGCTTCGTATTCCTGACATTCATAGGTCTTCCACTTGGAATTCTGTTATGTCCTGACTTGTATGCTATGTTTGTAAAGTCTGCTGCCTGTGCCTATGGTGTTAGTGAGGTATTGTAGAATCTCAGCGTGCAGTGGTTTCCGACATCACCTGGAGGAGCGCATTAGAGCTCCTGCTGAGCTGGTGGCAACACATTCCTAGTTGGGTGCTATTGCATGCACCTTACGTTAATATTTTATTGAACCTATATCTACAAGTGGACCTTTTTTTTTTTTTTTTTTTTTTTAGTGTATCTTATATAGCGCACGGTTACCCCAACGGGGTGTCCCGGCGCTTGCATTGGGAACCCGTCCTGGCTTTTCCCTGTGAGATAACCCGTACTGGGCATCCCCAAGGTGAAAGCCAGGCATCCCGCCGCGGGGGGCCGTAGTGGAGATTAAGCAAGCTATTGCCCAGAGTTGCAGAGTGTGAACCCGTGATTCGAGTAGGCACCGAAGTGAGAATTATCGAGTCCGTGGACACTTGGGCTCAGACCCTGCCGCGTCGGGAATTGAACCCTGGTCCCGGGTCTGACCTCAACTTCCGGGTATGCCTCCTCTAACCATTGAGCCACACTTCTCCACCTCCACCTCCACTCATCATCATAATAGATTCCGCCAACACCTTTGTGTCACATTATCATGTACATATCTCTATAGCTCCTATTGAGGCTGCTCTGCTGAATGTGGCTGTTTCCTGTGCTTCATCACCTCTGTTCAGAAAATGTTTTGCTTCTGAGAGTTCCTGTCTGATGTTGTGCTTGGTCCCTCCATGAAAGCTGTCATGTTGATGCAAATGCCCGCCCTCTGTATGCTGTGTTCAGTTGGGCACACAATGGATGCTTGTTACATCCTCATGATTAAGGACTGTGTCTAGGATGAGGGGATGTAGGGTGTTACACCTGGTTCATTTATTGATAATTTTCATTACATCTGAGCCTACTCTTCCCTATCTCAGTCCATCACCCCTCCACCCTGCCTGATGAAGCAGGTGCCCTGGGGCCAAAACCTCGTCATTAAGGAGTTTGAGGGTGTATTGGAGATTACCAGTCAATAATACCGCCATTAGTCACTGCAATAGCAACATGTGTTAGGGATCATCTCACATTTATTAAAGAAGCTCAAAATATCATCTGAACTAAATCAAAGTCTGGATTCTGAAATTCTCGAGTAGTAAATGGCTGTGCACCTATAAAGGTCAGCAGTGCAACATGACAACAAGTTCAGGGAAAGGGCTACAAGGCAAATGACCTCATCAGGCCGTCCATCTGCAGAGGTAGATAGGGTAATGCAGGATAGCAGGGTACATCCCACTCAGCAATGCCCATCTTTCACTGATCTGTTACAATAACACACACACACATAGATGTCAGCTGAAGCAGGAAGTGGCAGGGGAGGAATCACGCTGATATGAATACACGCTGGAGGGATAGCTTAACTGGGGACATTAAATATTCATTCTTAGCAGAGCATTAAAATTAGATGACTTTCATCTGCCAAGCACAGGACAGCCCTGTGACTAATATCCGGCTCCACATAACACACATGATGCCTCTACCAGGGATGCCCCCATTTCCTGGTAATTCATTTTTCATTCTACTCAAGTGGGATTGCTTTTAAATTGACAAAAATAAGAGAGTCCCCTTCAAAGAGGACAGCACAGTGGGCTTGAAAACCCAATCGGACACGACCCAGTCATCTCCACTGGCGGCTGTATGTAAATTGTCTTCATACATAATTATTTTAGATAACCTCAAAATCTTATTGGAGTTTACCATTCTGTTGCTCCTCGAGCACAGCCCCACAGCAACAGGGATCACATTGCTACCTGTTCTAAAGTTAAAATCACAGTCCTGTCAATGATGCCAAATTTAAAAGCACCCTGTGAAAGATTCCATCCAGTTAATGGTAGAGGTACACGATGGATCAGGCTTTAAAAAGCATCCTATGCTTAGATACCACAAATATAGTGACTCACACCCACTACAGTCTGCACTTTTGTTTACCCAGGTCTGGTGGATTAGTGAACTAATGCGTCCACTGCAGGGGCTTGTTTTCGACCTCATGATTACAGTGTTCAAATCCTGGCGGGTCCAATCAGCTTCTCATCATTTCTGAGGTCGATAAAAGGAGTACCATTGACTTGGGTAACAATAAACATCTGTTATTCAGCGCCAAGACACCCAGTTGGGGGTGAATGTGCGCTTTACAAATGCACATGTTATGTTACCCGAACACACTTCAAAAAGATCTTAGTAGTAGAACAGAGCCCACCATATTTTGGTCCACAAACCGCTTGAAATCAAAAGTGTTCCATATTCTCCTTAGCTGGATTTTCAAACAGCAGGCCTCTTATTGCACCGGGCATTTCCCCCGTGGGCTAGCGCCATTGGCGGCCACCTTTGAGAGTCCCTTCCCCCAAATCTATACCATTGATTGCAACAGGCCTGGAGGCCTTCAAGACATATAGAGAGATAAAGGAATGAGGGTAAGAGAGAAATGGAGAGAGCAAGATATCTTGGATGGAGAAGAGTAAGGAAAGAGAGAATGGATGGATGGAAAGAGAAAGTGTGATAGATGGATGAACAGAGAGAGTGTGGACAGGAAGGGATCCGGCTCGTTTGAGCATTTTTCCCAGGGATGATTTTGATTCCCAAGCCTGGTTCTGACACACAGGCAGTAGTGAATAGAATCTTAACATCTTTTTCTTTGGATCTTCAAAGTATAGACTTTTCTTACATGTGGTACCCACGGTGTCAGACTTGAGTGATAAAGGAGAGAGAAATTGAGCATCAGGGTTTGTGCTCTACATGCCTTCATCACTGTGGTGTTTGCTAGACCATATGCCAATATGTTTGTATACATTTGAACTGCTTAAATTGCACCCATTCTTTCAATCACATTTGTTGTCCCTCCTCCCTGCTCTTTTCTTCGTCCTCATAGTACCCAGATCACTTTGACCACTGCAGTCAGCCCTCCGGCCATCCCACTGGAGTGCTGATGGTCACATGACATTTGTGGACCCCTCCCACTCTCTAAAACCTATTCCTAGTGAAGCAACCCGCCATCTTGGGCGGGTGACGTGGATGCTAGACTCTTCTATGTGAAAAGCGAGATAGAAATTGAGCATCAGCATTCAGTGCTATATGTGTTTGGATTTCTGAGCAGTGCATCGTGCTTTGAGGCATTTGTAGTCAGCCATATTAGTATGGCGGGGGACACCGGTGGACGGAAAGACCGTCAGCCGGTTTTCCGCCTGTCAAATAGGTGACTAGGCGGAAAAGGGGCTTGATATGGTGGCGGTGTCTGCAAGACATCGACATCCATTTCATAATGCAGGCGATGATGTACCTTTCCATGCCATGGAAAGGCATGCGGGGTTTGCATGTGGGGGCCTGTTGCGGCCCCCAGGGTGTTTGGGGTGCACATCGGGGTACCTGAGGTACCCTCTGCATTTGCATGCACAACGTGGCAGGTACCGCACGGTGCCTGCCACATTGTGCATGCAAATGCACAAGGTGCATCCATAGCATTGTGGCGGGCGGTGCTGTGAGCAACGTCCACCACAATGTTATGAAGGGGAATGCCACCGCGACCGTGCCGGTGGCATCCTAATTGCCGGTGCGGGACCGCCGCACCACTGGCCGCCGGTCCCAGCACAGCTAGGGTGGCGGGCGGACGAAAGTCCACCGGCCGTCCTAATAGACCCCTTTGTGTTCCTCTCTGACCTTGATCAATCGTCCATCTTCAGCTGGTGTCCAAAGTTCAAAATGTGGGGGGCAAGGACAGAGAAGCGGGAGCCTCCCAGTCTCTTCTTTTTAAATGATGGAATTGAGAGGAGATACATATGGATGGACCTTAAGTTACGGTTAGGGATATATTTTTTAATTCTGGATGAAATGAGGGCACGGATTCTACCATAAATGGTTTTTAAAATTATACAGCCAGTCTTAAAGATGGTGAGTTGTAAAACCGGTAACCAGTGACGCTCCCTCATCAAGAGGGTGATGTGACAGTGTCTGAGTTGTTGAAATATAAGTCTGGCTGCCTGGTTTCATGCAAGTTGGGGTTTGTGAGAAAGACATTTAGTAAGGCCAAGTTAAGAAAGTTTGCATAGACAATTCCTGAAATGTCTAAGGCAAGAATAACTTGGACCAGGGCTTCAAAGGAACTTGCTGATCTTCTTAATTTTTCTTGCTGTAGGAAGCGGGCGGATGCAACTGCTCCTAATTGGGGTTTTATCAATAAATCTTGGTCGATGAGGACTCTTAGACTTTTCACAGAGTGCTTGGGTCAGGGAGGGGTACCCATTGAGGGGGGTCAAAAAGAAAAGTTCCAAATTGTGTTTTTTTTTTTTAGTTATAACAATCTCTTTATATCAGAGTTAAGGTTTAGGTGTTTGCTGTTCATCCAGTCTCTGATAAACTGCAAAGTATTTTAAAAAATGTCCTTGGCTGCGATAGAGTCGTCATTAGTGTTGAGGAGCTGGATATCATCCGTATCTACACTAATATAATAAAGAGAGAACCCAAACCTTTGAGGCAGGTAATCTCAGGAACCACAGCACCAATCACAACATCCAATACAGCGTACAAAAGGGCAGTTGCAGCAGAAGGACATAGGCTATGCAGACGCCCACCATATGCATCTAAAAGGTAAAAGAACCGTGCCACCAAAGTAGTCCCCTGTGGGCGTGTCTGCGTTGTGCTGTGGGCGTGTGCTGGGGGCGTGACAATCGCTGGGGCGTGTGGTACGATTGGCCCTTCATGCCATGTCTCCTATCGTGTGCTGTGGGCGTGTGCTGGGGGCGTGTGCGGGCGTGGGATTACGGAAAAAAAGCAAGCTTTGTGCCAAATATTTCATTGTTTTTTCTTCCCAGGTTCTGTACATTCCAGCTCCGGGTGTGCTTGCCCCGCGCTCCCAGTGACGTGCACCTGCTTTACTGTATGGAGGTCAGGCATGACGCTATTCCCAAGGGCCGGAAGGAGCGCAAACAGGGGCCATTGTGCAGGAAATGTAATCTCGCCTTAACTTCCGGTGATGCCGGAAGCGCACACTGGAGATTTTCCAGGTTCTGTTGCGCACAGGCCACGCGCCACGCACATCCGGACACAAGGCCCGCCTCCACGGAAATAGCAAGAAAGGGACAATCCCTCCCCCGGGAATATGTGATGATATTCCGCAAACCAACATCCCGCATATCATCACTCCGCAATTTTTATAACACAGGACTATTACTCCGCAAAGATATAATTTCTAAAACTTTTACAATGCATATGACTTTATCACGCATGCCATTATAACGCAAATGCATGTGTGGTAAAGTCATATACATTGTAAAAGTACATTATTAAAGCATAAAATATATGTTTGTATATATGTGTATTTATATATATATATATATATATATATATCACAGCTCCAAAGTTACCCAAACGTTGTGCAGCACCCAAACACAGGCATAAGGTGGTAAGTCTTTAATCAGGGTATAAGTGGGCTCCTGTTCACCGCTAACATTCGACAGCCTTTCCCTCCGCCTGACGCGTTTCAAAAATCATCTTTCTTCCTCAGAGGCTTGTGGGTCTGGGTGCGTGCTGCCGGTCTCAGTCCATAATTTCTATGAGTTACGCCCCAGATGGGCCGGTCTATCACTGCAAAGAATTTTGGTTGCTGAAGTCCCGTATTTACTTTCACAGATGATGGCACTGATTTCTGTCACTTTTTCAAGCCCACAGATGGGCCGCAGCAGACAGTGTCCTCTTTAAATCCCATGTCTGTGTTCCACAGTGTGGCTCGTTGTACAGCAGTCTGCGTGGCCCCCTTCTGTTTTGGGGCGGTGCAAGCTCGGCGGCTAAGCGACCGCCTAAATATCACAGCTCCAAAGTTACCCAAACGTTGAGCAGCACCCAAACACAGGCATAGGGTGGTATGTCTTTAATCAGGGTATAAGTGGGCTCCTGTTCACCGCTAGCATTCAACAGCCTTTCCCTCCGCCTGACGCGTTTC
Organism: Lissotriton vulgaris; assembly: GCF_964263255.1. Taxonomy (NCBI): domain Eukaryota; kingdom Metazoa; phylum Chordata; class Amphibia; order Caudata; family Salamandridae; genus Lissotriton; species Lissotriton vulgaris. The sequence goes on from NC_141694.1 coordinate 1,779,217,575, forward strand.
GAAAATAATCTTTCTTCCTCAGAGGCTTGTGGGTCATGAACAAGGGAGCTAGACTCCCTAAACGCGTAGATGTATCGCGTCATAAGAATAAAAAGGACTTTTGTAATCTACCCTCGAGTGCCGGATGATTTATTATTTTTGAAATACGTTTCATATCGAATATATATATATATATATATATATATATATATATATATATATATATATATATACATATATATATATACACATTTTTTTTATTTAATTAAAACATTTATTCTTTTAAATTGCATTATTTATGTTATTTTGATTTATTATTTTATTTTATTACCATTTGCACCCTAAACACTAATCCCACCCTTCTCCCTTTAAATACCCCTGCACCCCATAATCATAACCCACCCTTACTCCTTAAAATACCCCAGCAACCTTAAACACTAACCCATCTTAACCCTATAAATATACCCTGTACCCCAAAACCCAAACCTATCCCTAAACCCTAAAAATACTCCTGTACCCCAAAACCCAAACCTAGCCCTGAACCCTAAAAATACCCCTGTACCCCAAAACCCAAACCTAGCCCTGAACCCTTAAAATACACCTCTACCCCTAAACCCAAACCTACCCCTGAACCCTAAAAATACCCCTATACCCCAAAACCCAAACCTAGCCCTGAACCCTAAAAATACCCCTGTACCCCAAAACCCATACCTATCCCTAAACCCTAAAACTACCCCTGTACCCCATGACCCAAAACTATATCTGAACCCTTAAAATACCCAAACACCCCAAAACATATACCTGTAAAAAATATTGATGAAAAAATATAGAATTCAAAAATATTGACTCCCTATACTTAAACAGGTAAGTACAAAAATATTGGGGGGAAATATTGATATTAAACATATCGATTTTTACATATAATTAAAATAAAAAAATAAATATTAAATATATTAATTTAAAAAAGGTAGATGTAACATACATTTTAACACCTTCGCTGCTAGGTGTTTTCCCCTCCTGTGCTGAGTTTGGAGGATTCCCACTGTTCATGACGAGCTCAGCTCGTCATCAGCACAGCTCAACCGTGCATCATGACGAGCTGAGCTCGTCATGAGCATGGAAAGGATTAACAAATATAACAAATAAACTTTATTTAAAAAAGTTAAACACAGATATAATATATATATATATATATATTTAAGTTGAAACAAGTAATAAACTATTAATTTTAGTTTACTTTATAATTTTAAACATATAGAACAATATATATATATATATATATATATATATATATATATATATATATATATATATATATATATATATCAAATAAACAAGACCCTCCTAAGGAGGATCCTTCATCTTTGTAGGGGTGCCTAGTTGCCTGTGGAGCGACCGGTATCAAATATCACGGGTTGCACGGAATACCATCGAGCACTCGGGTCAAAGTAACACACAGGAGGCCATCCGTTAAGTCAACATATCCTGATTTATTACAGTCAGAAACCAAACGTGACGCATTTCGCGCTTCCCAGAGCAATTTGGACAAATAAAGTTACTCCTTTTAACAACATTCGCATTGTTGTAAACAGTAGGAATTGAAAACGGACTACAGTTCTACTGTGGGCGCCATCTTTGTCTGTACAAACTCGTAGATGGTATCTGCCAGCGAGTGATGTAATCACATTTCATAGTAAATGTACGGTATACAACTGTTACAACGCATATTTTACCACGCAATACCATAACCACGCATCTTTTACAACACAAAGACTTTTACCACGCATACATTTACAACGCATACTGTTACAACGTAAGTACCTTTACAACGCAGGTACCTTTACAACGCATTTTTCAGGTAATTAGAGTATTATTATTTTTATTATTATTTGATTATTAAGAGTACATTTTATTTTGAAATAATATTATTATTAGAGTATTGTTTTACTTGTATTAATATACTGTTATTACTAGTGTATTTTTTAAGTATTATTATGTTAAATATAATGCAAGATATTATTACTAGATTATTATTAGAGTATTTTGTGAAGTCAAAAAAATAAATTTATAAAAGTATGTAATATATACTTGAGAATTTTTAATGTTTTTGATGATTAATATTGCCTATATTATCTGAGTATTAAGAGTATTATTTAAAAGTAATTTCTATTACATTTTTAATTGATTTATTATTAGTAGTAGAGTATTTTTTTATTTGTATTAATTTATTGTTATTACTAGTGTATTTTTTAAATATTATTATGTAAATTATAATCCAATATATTATTACTAGATTATTACTTGAGTATTTTGTGAAGTCTACAAAAAATGTGTATTTATATATATTTTTAAAGATAAAAATGACATATTTTAGTATGTATTTTTATTTATATCTAAAAAATTGTTTCATAAAATGATAAAAAATAAAAGGTATGCTATGAAATCTCTTAAAAAAATGATATTTTAAATACTTAAAGATTTTTTTTAAATGGATTTTTTATAAACAAAATTGAGTATCTGGTTTAATACTAGGGTATTTATTTTAGTAATTTTTAAAATAATTACTAATGTTTTTATGATTATTAAAGTAATACCTTTATGAAATGTATGTATTTTTAAAAATTTAGGTTATATTTTATTATTTTAATAATATATTTATAGATAATGTGTTTTTTTTTTAAATAAATTAATATATTAATTTTAATGTTTATTTAAAGTATTAAAAAAATAAAATTACTTTTTAAAAAAAATGGAGGTAAGAGATAAAATTAATGAAAGTTTTGGTTCCCACGTTTTACAGTGATTTCTATGGGTAATATTGTCCTTTTTTATTTTTAGGATATTTGATATGAGTCCCGCGGAACAGAAAAAGAATGAAGAAAAGAAGAAGAAAGAAGATAAAAAGAAGGGAGAAGAAAACAGAAAACATGTAAGGAGACAAATAAGTAAATTAAGAAAATATATATTAATAAAAATAAGTACTGCATAAATAATTGAACACAGTATAAAGACGTTAACTTTTTAATAATAATTTTATTATTAATAAAAAAAATCATTGAAAAATAGTAGATAATTTGTACGATGTATTACATATTTTTATACATTTTTTACATAAGGGAAATATTGTGTAAATATTCTATCACAAATTGTTATTAATATTAAATAAAGTTGTCCTTTTATAATCTTTGCAACATTCTATGACGTACTGACGTAAACGTGAGAGTAAGCGGCCATTTTGAAGAGCATCCAAGGAGGAAGCAGCTGGAAGCTGATCTGCGTCCAGGTAGGAAACATTTTAAACTTTATTTTATACAAAAATTGTTAAAAAGGTATACATTTATTGTAAGGGAAGGATAAGGAGAGGTTGCTATATTAGAAAATGATGTTATGTACGTAAAAAAGCATGTCGCTAGTCGTATATCTAGAATATGCCTATGTCGGGTCTGTGGGGAAAAATGTTCGATAACTTTATCTCGTTTTGAAAAAGTTGTGTTTATTTAAAAAATTGTGAAAAGCTATTTATGTTTATGACTTTTGTTATCGCTTCGGATGCAATGTTTAAAAATGCATTTTTGAATGTATAGATTGCTTTTGGTTCAGAAAAGAAAGAAAAAAATGTGGTTAGATAATTGTAGAAAAAAGCTTCTTTGAAAGTAAACAGTTGTATTAACATTGTTTTTGCTTATGGATTGTTTTTTGGAGATTTGTGGTGTTGTTGAACACAGAACAAAGAGATTACGTAGTTTGAAAGGGATTTGTCGGTTTTTTAGATTTAAGGTTAAATAAAAGTGTTTTCGGATTTTGTTGGATATATTTTGGAGAGAGATTCCTTTTGTCTATTTTTGGAAATAGTTCTTTTGTATAAGGAGAGTTCAGATTGAAAATGTTATTATTTGAAGTAAAGATTGTTTACATTACTGTCTTTTTATTACGTTGTATTTTGAAAAAAGATTTATTTAAGAAATAAGAAGTTTTTTTTTTACACATGGAGTGCTTACAGAAAAATTACCTTGTACAAGTGGAGTATGAAAATGCTGAGGAATATTTTTGGAAATTTAAAAGTATATTTTCATTTATTTTTGGATTAAAAAATATGTTGTGGCATTCTAGAATATGCCAAAGAAGATGGGTTAAATTTAAAAAAATCCAATATGAAAAATGATGGATTGCTTAAAAGTTTTGGAATACAAAATATTTTGTAACTTTCTAGCATATGACAATAGAGTTGGTTGTATTTATAAAAATACAATTTGAAAAATTATGGATGGCTTTTTTGTTTTGTATATAATAAAACAATATACAATAACACTTATCAGTATTGAAAATAGTTTTACAAATCATGCTTACTCATTTGAAGAAGCTTATTTTTAACCATTTTTTGTGAAAAGAGAAGAGCACAAGAGTTTTACTATTTTTTAAAAATGTATTTTTAAATGAATCAACATTTGGAAAAATATTTTGAAAAAAACAGGATTATTTTTCTTACTTTATGGAAAGAAGAAATTTCTTGGAATATTTGGATTTTTGGATTGATTTGCAACTAAGGGTTTTTTAAAGTTGCATAAAGGAGAAAAAAAAATATTGCAGACAATTTAAGGTAAGGAGACCCAACTGTATTTTTTGAAAATTTTAAATTTTGAAAAATGTAATAGCCAATTAAATTTAGAGAGGATTAAAATTTGGAGCAAAGCAGGAAAGTAATGTGTAGGAGATAATTAAATAGTAAGAATGTTAGCAAGATTTTCTAGGTAATCTAGAGCCACACACAACGTAAACTGTTGTAATAGTGCCAATAGTCTCTCGGACATTTCCTTTGTTTTTTGAGTAATTCGTGAGTTTAGACTACCTGTTAGAGTTTGAGAAATTCTCATTTCGTGAAAACCTTGCTCCTTCTTCAAAGTTTCCAAAAAAGAGTAGAAATTAGGGTGTGGTTTTCCAATTAGATGGTTGAAGGAGTTATGCCATCCCTCAATGGCATTATTTGTTTTAGCCTCTCCCTGTAAGCAACTCGAATAACAGTTCCACCACTCCACATGGAAACGTGGCTTTCTCCTGCGACCCGATCTGCTTAGGTGTCCAATCCATGTGTCTTCCATATAATTTAGAATGGGTGCCAATTTTTCCTCATTTGCACTGTAATAATCAGATTCTGTAATGGCAGTGTAGTACTCGTCTACACTTTCGGGAGGGACAAAACAAAGAGCAGTCAGTTTTTTTAATTCAACTTGTAGTTTGCTGTCTAAGGAGTATTCTGTAACTAAGGGTGTTTTTTGTAACTTACGCCAGAATGCCTGGGAAAAATGGAAGAAACACCCTTGAATTTGGGTATCCGTGTACGTTTTGGTGATCACATTGATCATTCTCAATTCAAAATCAATAATTAATTTCCTAGGGCTTTGGTTGTTTTTTGATTTTATAACAGACAAAAGTTCTGTGTATGTTGCAGAAGTCTTATCAGGCAGCAAACTATATACTAGGGGGATTACACTATTGTTAGTTTTAGCATGTATAGTATAAGTTTGGGTGAATGGATGGGGTGTACTTTTAAACGTCCCATCCATCATCCAAATTTCACTTGTTTCAAGTTTTAAAAGGTTGCGGGGTGTACTAAAAACTATTATACGTTTTTGAGGGTTTTCATTATCATGCAGAAGGAAAGGTTCATCAGCAAAAGAAATAGTAAGTTCGTGAGGTATAACTATGTCAGAAAAGGTATGAGGTGTATTTGTTTGTGTATTACTTGCCTGCTTTTGACGTTGAATAATTGTTCGCAAATTATGGATAGTAGGCATATTACTAGCTACATGACTAGGGACATGCTGAGCAACCTCTCTTAAAATGGATCCTGTAGAATGATTGGAGGTGCTTGCAATTTCTTTCATTTCGTTTACTGTTTCTCTGACATCAACCTCCATTGCAGAGGCAGAGTGGTTATGGTCAGTTGTTCTTACAATGATGTCATCAACCGTAACCGCTCTGCCGCTGCAACGGGTTGAAAAGTATTGCACGCACCTCCAATGATTCCTAGGATAACTTATCCTTTCCTTACAATAAATGTAACCTGCATGATTTAATAGTCGGTTTCCTTTTCTGGACTTAATGTATTTCGCTGTAGAATGAGTAGACATTTTCTGCAAAGAAAAAAATTTGTTTATTTAGTTATTTAATATGTTTAGTTTCATTTTGAAAAAATGAATAAACAGTTTTTTGTCTGCAAGATTTTATAGAAGTTAGTTCAGTAATTGATACCTTCACATTATCCAGCACTTTCTCTACTCCTGCACTTTCCTGGACTTAGAATATTAATTTTTACCCACACATTATGCAGCACTTTCCCTAATGCTGTACTTTCCTGGAGTTTGAATAGTAATTTATACCCCTACACTATCCAGCACTTTCCCTACTGCAGCACTTACTTGGAGTTAAAATAGTAATTGATATCTACACACTATCCAGCACTTTCTCTACTGCAGCACTTTCTTGGAGTTAGATTAGTAATTGATACCCCTACACTATCCTGCACTTTCACTACTGCAGCACTTTCCTGGAGTTAGAATAGTAATTGATATCTCCACACTATCCAGCACTTTCCCTACTGCAGCACTTCCCTGGAGTTAGAATAGTCATTAATACCCCTACACTATTCAGCACTTTCTCTACTGCAGCACGTACCTGGAGTTAGAATAGTAATTGATACCCCTATACTATCCAGCACTTTCTCTACTGCAGCACTTACTTGGGGTTAGAATAGTAATTGATACCCCTACACTATCCAGCACTTTCCCTACTGCAGCACTTACCTGGAGTTAGAATAGTAATTGATACCCCTACACCATCCAGCACTTTCCCTACTGCAGCACTTACTTGGAGTTAGAATAGTAATTGATACCCCTACACTATCCTGCACTTTCCCTACTGCAGCACTTACTAGGAGTTAGATTAGTAATTGATACCCCTATACTATCCAGCACTTTCTCTACTGCAGCACTTACTAGGAGTTAGAATAGTAATTGATACCCCTACACTATCCTGCACTTTCACTACTGCAGCACTTTCCTGGAGTTAGAATAGTAATTGATACCCCTACATTATCCAGCACTTTCCCTACTGCAACACTTACATGGAGTTAGAATAGTAATTGATATCTCCACATTATCCAGCACTTTCCCTACTGCAGCACTTACATGGAGTTAGAATAGTAATTGATACCCCTATACTATCCAGCACTTTCTCTACTGCAGCACTTACTTGGAGTTAGAATAGTAATTGATACCCCTACATTATACTGCACTTTCACTACTGCAGCACTTTCCTGGAGTTAGAATAGTAATTGATACCCCTACACTATCCAGCACTTTTCCTACTGCAGCACTTACTTGGAGTTAGAATAGTAATTGATACCACTACACTATCCTGCACTTTCCCTACTGCAGCACTTACTAGGAGTTAGATTAGTAATTGATACCCCTACATTATCCTGCAATTTCACTAATGCAGCACTTACCTGGAGTTAGAATAGTAATTGATACCCCTACATTATCCAGCACTTTCCCTACTGCAGCACTTACTTGGAGTTAGAATAGTAATTGATATCTCCACACTATCCAGCACTTTCCCTACTGCAGCACTTACATGGAGTTAGAATAGTAATTGATACCTCTTTACTATCCAGCATTTTCTCTACTGCGGCACTTACTTGGAGTTAGAATAGTAATTGATACCCCTACATTATACTGCACTTTCACTACTGCAGCACTTTCCTGGAGTTAGAATAGTAATTGATACCACTACACTACCCAGCACTTTCCCTGCTGCAGCACTTACTTGGAGTTAGAATAGTAATTGATACCCCTACACTATCCTGCACTTTCCCTACTGCAGCACTTACTAAGAGTTAGATTAGTAATTGATACCCCTACATTATCCTGCAATTTCACTAATGCAGCACTTACCTGGAGTTAGAATAGTAATTGATACCCCTACATTATCCAGTACTTTCCCTACTGCAGCACTTTCCTGGAGTTAGAATAGTAATTGATACCCCTACACTATTCATCACTTTCCCTACTGCAGCACTTTTCTGGAGTTAGAATAGTAATTGATACCTCCACATTATCCAGCACTTTACCTACTGCAGCTATTCATATAGTACTTTTTAAAATGTGTTTCACCTGTAATGCTATTTATTTACCTTAAAGATTGCTGCTTGTATTTGTGGACTTCTTTTGATAGCTTGTTTTTCTGTTTTATGGTTTCTTTAGATGTAGAGTTTACTATTTTTGAAAGATTGATTTGAGTTTCTAAAAAAAGGAAAAAAGAAATGTAAATGTTTTTTTGTTTTTCGTTCAATGTAACTGGATTGTTACGAGAAAATTACACATTATATTTATTTATCACTATGTTTACAGCTGTATATTATTTCAGTGGGAATACATAATTGACACTTTTACACTATCCAGCACTTTCCCTACTGCTGCACTTTCCTGGAGTTAGAATAGTAATTGATACCCCTACACTATCCAGCACTTTTCCTAGTGCAGCACTTACCTGGATTTAGAATAGTTATTGATACCCCCACACTATCCAGCACTTTCCCTACTGCAGCACTTTCCTGGAGTTAGAATAGTAATTGATACCCTTACACTATCCAGCACTTTCCCTAGTGCAGCATTGATACCCCCACACTATCTAGCACATTCCCTAGTGCAGCACTTACCTGGAGTTAGAATAGTAATTGATACCCCAACACTATCTAGCACTTTCCCTAGTGCAGTAATTACCTTGAGTTACAATTGTAATTGATACCTCAACATTATCCAGCACTTTTTCTACTGTTGCACTAACTGGACTTAAAATAGTATTTTATATCCCCACACTATCCAGCACTTTTCCGACTTGAAGAAATTTATCATGCACTTTTAAAAATGTATTTTTCGTGCAATGTTATTTATTGACCTTTAATATTGTTGTTTTGATTTCTGGTCTTCTTTAGGTCGTTGGTGTTTTGGTTAGTCTTCTTAAAAGATTGTTATGAGTTTCTAAAGGATTGAAATATGAAATTTGAATGATTATTTTGTTTTCGTTTGAATGTAGTTAGATTGTGAAATAAAAAATATTCATTTTGTTTTTATCACTTTCCTTACTGCAACAATTTTCAGCACTTACAATTGTATTTGATATTCGAACACTATCCAGCACTTTTCCCTACTACAGCACTTACCTGGTGTTAGAATAGTGATTGATACCCCCACACTATCCAGCACATTCCCTAGTGCAGCACTTATCTGGAGTTAGAATAGTAATTGATACCCCTACACTATCCAGCACTTTCCCTAGTGCAGCACTTACCTTGATTTAGAATAGTTATTGATATCCCCACACTATCCAGCACATTTCCTAGTGCAGCACTTACCTGGAGTTAGAATAGTAATTGATACCCCAACACTATCTAGCACTTTCCCTAGTGCAGTAATTACCTTGAGTTACAATTGTCATTGATACCTCAACATTATCCAGCACTTTTTCTACTGTTGCACTTAACTGGACTTAAAATAGTATTTGATATCCCCAAACTATCCAGCACTTTTCCGACTAGAAGAAATTTATCATGCACTTTTTAAACTTTTAAAAATGTATTTTTTGTGCAATGTTATTTATTTACCTTTAATATTGTTGTTTTGATTTCTGGTCTTCTTTAGGTCGTTGGTTAGTCTTCTTAAAAGATTGTTTTGAGTTTCTAAAGGATTGAAATATGAAATTTGAATGATTATTTTGTTTTCGTTTGAATGTAGTTGGATTGTGAAATAAAAAATATTCATTTTGTTTTTATCACTTTCCTTACTGCAACACTTTTCAGCTCTTACAATTGTATTTGTTATTCGAACACTATCCAGCACTTTTCCCTACTACAGCACTTACCTGGTGTTAGAATAGTAATTGATACCCCTAAACTATCCAGCGCTTTCCCTAGTGCAGCACTTACCTGGATTTTGAATAGTTATTGATACCCCCACACTATCCAGCACTTTCCCTAGTGCAGCACTTACCTGGAGTTAGATTCGTAATTGATACCTTAACCCTATCCAGCACTTTAATTAGTGCAGTAATTACTTTGAGTTACAATAGTAATTGATACTCCAACATTATCCAGCACTTTCTCTACTGTTGCATTTAACTTGAGTTAAAATAGTATTTGATATCCCCACATTATCCAGCACTTTTCCTAGTGCAAGCAATTTATCAAGCACTTTTAAAAATGTGTTTTTCGTGCAATGTTCTTTTTTTACCTTTAAGATTGATGTTTTGATTTCTGATTTTCTTTTTATTGCTGCTCTTTCCTTGGTCTTCCTAAAGATTTCTTTGAGTTTCTAAAGGAAGGAAATTAAAAATGTGATTTGTTGCTGTGTTGGTTCTAAGGATTTTGTGTTGTTGATGATCTGGAGATTTATATGATTATTTAAAAAAAAGATTCAGGAAATGACAATGTTATTTGAAAATAATACCATTTTAACATCCTACACTTAATACATTGCTGCCACATTTGGAAATGTGTTTAGAAATTCTGACCAGTAACCTATTGTGTATTTTTATTACAGCAGTTTCATAAATAATTATATAATTACCTTTTTAATTTGCAAACGTTTCAATTTTCGAAGTTGAAAAAATTAAATAATTTTTTCACAAATGATGTTTTCTGTTTAAATGGAAAAAAATATGTGTATTTTACATTTATTTACGTTTCGTGTGTTTAGAATTGTCGAATAAAATACTTAAAAGTACCTTCAAATTAATTTAGAAGAGCAGTGTTGGCTGTGTTATAAAGTAGAATTTTTTGATTCCGGTGTTTTGCGGCGTTGTTTAGAGTAGTTCGACTAATAAAAAAAACAATATTTTGACATGTTTAAAAAAAATATTATTTTAATTTTTTTTATTTCATTAGAAAATATTACACGCATTTTATTATATGTATTTTTCGGTTTAAAAAATGTCGGGTTCTGTAAATAGGTATATATCTTGAATTCATTGTACTAATATGTGTGTGGGTTAAAATTATCATTAAATAATAAACTTTAACATATTAGATGCAGCGTTAATTATGATTAAGATTTTTATTTTCAAAAGTATTTCAGTAACTCACTTGTAAACCGAAAAATAATTCTCCTGAGATTCGATAAGGATTTCAATAAGGTGAAGAGGTCAGAGGGTCAGGTTTGGCGTCTGGTCACTCTGGTAGTTGAGAATCAACTGTTTTAAAAATGGTGTCTGACTCGTATTTATAAGTTTGGGTTGCTGTCTCTGGTTTTTTTTTAAACATAGCGTTGGTATGGTAGTATTATATATGTTTTATTTCTGTGTAAACATATAATTTAAAACTTAGTTAAAAGATATGTTATTTGCGTTTATCGTGCCGTTTTGGCATCCATTTTGATAGTAGTGTCGTGGTATTATTTCATAGAAATAGTAGTAGGACTACAGTATGAATTACATATAGAAAATGGCGACTGTTTGTGAGTACGTGTATGTATGTATGTGTTGGGTATAATTAAATAATTTCAGTCATTTCTATATATGTTTAGTATATTTGGTAGTAAAATCGTTGTGTTTGTAATTTTGTCTACAATATGGAAATTATGAGTATTATTTTTAATACTCGAGTATTAATTTTAGTACTCGAGTATTCATTTTAAAAAAGGATAGCATATTTGTTTGTTACGTTTTAGTTTATCTTTACATTTTTTAATACACTTCCCAACCCAAAACCCCTATTTTCCCTGCATCCCGTTCCAGGTTTTAGAGTACAAAAAAATATATATATATTTTTTTGCGTTGTAATGGTATGCGTAGTAAATGTTTTTGTTGTAATAGTATTTTTCTATTAATAGTGCTATATAGCATTGTAATAGTATTCGTTGTAAAAACATGCGTTGTAATAGTATTTGCGTTGTAAAAAATGCGTTGTAAAAGTATGCGTTGTAATAGTATGCGTGGTAACGTCATTTATCCAAATATACATAGGTCATACAACAAGAAAATTATGCATTTGTATGCAGATAAGAAGACAAAATAAACTATGTATGTTTAACATCATAAGAGTAATGTACAACTGGTGGATGCGCGCGTGCCAGCCGAAATGCATGTTGGGCTTAATAGTTCGATGCCAGTTAAAATGCATAGAGAGCCCGTTTTAACCAATCATCACAGTTAGATACCCATGTTAAAAAGGCGAGTGTCGTGCATGTGCAGGTACATCGTATTTATGTGCCTAATGAGTTTAAGTTAAATGGCTTATGACAGTAGAAATATTGTAATGCTCAAATTGAGTCAACTCACAATGCGTTTCGCCACACACGATGGCTTGATCACGTGATCAAGCCATCGTGTGTGGAGAAATGCATTGTGAATTAAACAACTTCTCTTCCAACTCCGATTTTGCCGTGGTCTGTGTATCCTGAGAGCGCGATTACTTGTTGTGGATTCTACAGGATATATATATGACCAAGAGCCCGTGGGCTCGAAACGCGTCTGTTTTTGTGCCCAATAAAGAAACTTTGATCATACCTGGCTGGTGTGGCTTGTCGTTCCTTCGTTGAGCGAGCGGATCGAGTGGATAAATATATATATATATATATATATATATACACACATACATACCAATAACATGAAATCTATAAATAAACATACTATTATACATTAAATCATTAAACTATTTAAAAAATTTAAACTTAAATGTACCACTCCAGTCAGTGCAAAAGTAGGAAAAGTGTTGGATAGAGTATGAGAAAAATTACTATTTCCACTACAGTGAGTGCAACAATAGGGAAAGTGTTTGCTAGCGGAGGGGTAAAAATTACTATTCCAACTCCAGTGAGTGTAACAGTAGGGGAAGTTTGGGATAGCGGATGGGTAAAAATTACTATTCCCACTCCAATGAGTGCAACAGTTGAGAAAGTGTTGGATAGCGGAGGGGTAAAAATTACTATTCCCACTCCAGGGACTGCAAAAGTAGGGAAAGTATTAGATAGAGGAGGGAAAAATGTACTATTGTCACGCCAGTCAGTGCAACAGATGGGACAGTGTTAGATAGCGGAGGGGTAAAAATTACTATTCCCACTCCAGTGAGTGCAACAGTAGGGCTGACGAGGAGTAACAATTAATATTCTCATTCCAGTCAGTGCAAAATTAAAAACAAACAAAATATTAACAACAAAAATATTTAAAAAACAAAATAAATCACAAAATATATAAATTTGTTAAAAATGTCAATACACATATATTTAATATTAAGAATTAAACATATTATAATGTTAAATACATATGACAAATACCTACAAATATTATTTAAATAAAATAAAATTTATTTTCAAACAAATACATATTTTTAATTTGAAAATATTCAGAAACAAAACATGAATTATTAATTACATTTTCTTTTTTTATATTTCCTACCCTACAACACAACACAGTTCACGATCCACATCTAAATTTTAAAAAATGTACTTCCATAATTAACATAATTAATTACCAATTATATAAATAGTATTAATTAAAAAACAAATTAAACCTCATAAAAATTAAAAAAAACTTCCAACACTTTACCTATATAATCCCCACAACCCACAGCTAAAATTAAACTGTGAAAAAATGTATTACATACTTAAAACTAATAGTATTTAAAAAAGAATTATAAGGTAAGAAAAATAAATTTACTCTCCGTCCTGTACCCCTATAAAAGTAAAACTCCCACACAAAAAAACAAACAATTACCCTAATTAAATATCAATTAATTAGCTAATCTTAATGATCAACTAAGGGGCTAATTGAATAGCAGGCGGATCGTCGCCGTCCATATGGCGGTGGCAATCAGCCCGCTAAAATCCACCGCCCGCTCCCAAAGTCCCCCCGCCATGGTAGGGGGGACCACGGCGTACGTAAAGACCGTCCGTCGGTTTTCCGCACAGTTGCAGAGTTGACCGGGCAGAAAAGCAGCTAACATGGTGGCGGTGTCTGGGAGACACCACCCTCCATATTAGCATGAATGCGGGGAAAGGGAGGCGTTTTTTGCCATTGGGGGCCCGTGGCAGGCCCCCAGGTATTCTGGGGGGTGCACATGGGGGTACCTATGGTACCACCTGCAGTCCCACTGTGCGGTGCCTGCCACATAATGCATGGAGGTGCACAACATGCATTCCTGGCATTGCGGCAGGCGGTACTGAGAGCACCGCCAGACTCAATGTCAGGAATGCAGGATGCGCCCGCCAGTGTGGCGGGTGCATCCTAATGTCTGCGAAGGGACCCCTGCCATCCTAATGACCCCATTATTAATAATAAATTAAACCTACATTACTTCCCACCCTTTAACCCTATACACTTCCCAACCCACAAACAAAATTAATTACACAATTGCCATAATTAATTTACAATCATTTAATTATTATAAATTAACAAATAATTATTAATTAATTAAAAATAAATGACTTCCCACCCTTAACCCCATAAACCATAAGTCTCTCTGTGACTCCTTAGCAACCACGTTTGAGGACAAAATTGCAAATATTCTGAGTGGTCTTTCGAATGTAGGCACTCCTTGTCCCCAGTCCTCAGCTGCCTCTGTATCGTCCCCCACTTCAGATGAGCCAGAAGAACAGGCAGGTCACTGGTGGCTGGAGAATTTTACTCTTCCTCCGTTCGATGAGTTCTGCGTATTAGCTAATGGGGTGCCTTTGGGTTCTCCTCTTGATCCACTACCCCACAAACTTTGGAAATCTTTTCAGGAGAAACTCTTCCGCCCCTTACATTCCATCTGCCACCAGTCCTTTATAACAGCCACGGTCCCAGAATGCTGGAAGTTGGCAGTGGTCTCCCCTCTCCTAAAAAAACTACTCTTGACCCCACCTGTCTGGCACACTATCGGCCAATCTCTTTGATCCCCTTCCCGGTTAAGATCATGGAAAAGCTTGTGACCCGGTCTCTGTCCAGCTTTCTGGAAAGTAACATCTGTCTGGATGTGGCCCAGTTCGGCTTCCGGCCGGCTCACGGTACGGAGTCGGCGCTGGTGGTCGTGTTAGATGCTCTCCGCTTGCGTGTCGACAATGGTCGAGCAGCCGTTTTAGTGCTGCTCGACATGTCGGCCGCGTTCGACACGGTCAGCCACTCCTTTCTTGTAAACAGGCTGGAGGAGATCGGGGTAGCGGGATTGGCATGGGATTGGTTGATCTCCTATCTTCAGAACAGACACCAGGTGGTGGCCTTACCACCTTTTCGATCAGGCATTAGGAGAGTGGGATTTTAACAAAAAACTAATGGACGACGTAGGGCGTACTAGGGTGCACTCAGAGGGGTTTTTTCTTAGTTATTATTTTAAGGGTACACTCTACCAGCTACTAGGGCACAGTCCAAACCCTAAAGACCTACTCAATATACAAAGAATGAACTGGGAGTGCTAAGTTTTCTCCAAAAGATGTAATTATTTAATCTTAATTTGATACACACACAATATCAATGTAAAAACAATATTTCATTAGGAGATAATACAATTCTTATGTTCCAAGAGCGTTTCTTTGTTTTGTCAGCAGCCGACGCGTTTCGTCCTAAAGGTAGGACGTCATCAGGGCTGCAAATGTGAAAAAGAGACGAAATACAAATGTATAAATTAAATGCCAAAATATTATTATTCTTTCTGTGGATAAGCCCAACAATTGTATTACATTTAGTTCATGTAATACTTTCCAATCTGCTGCCAAACTTACAGTATTTACGTATACACATCTGAGATGTTGCGAGAACTATATACATATAATAAGAGCATCTGTTCATTCATTGCTTTACATAAGTCGTACATGTTGGGATAAGAAGGGCAACCTGATCAAATTAACAACCATAATGGCTGGATTCCTAATAAGAAAAGCAAATGCGATCCCATATATCAATGTTTCAGGAAAGTTAAGCTCACCTTGAAAATTATTATTCTCATACTTCCAAGTCAACAATGTTTTAATGTCTTGCGTTTTGAAGGCTTCCAACTTGAGTCACATCTCTTCAACCATCTATAAGTAGAGTACCATACATAGTTTAATTCCCATTATGTATGAGAAAGGGTAGTCATTTTCTCTCAGTCAGTCAGGTTTCTAACCCCAAGTAATCATGCTAACGATAACCGGCAATATTAATTGCAGTATCCCTTAGCTAAAAAACAATATTCAATGTTGACAAATATAATGTCAACATTCTACTCTGTCTATTATAGGAACTGATTCCATGTCAACTCCAGCAAAACGTGCTGTACTATTCTTGCTATGCACTATTAATATCATCCTTGTCAACCATTGTATCGACTAGAGTTAAAGTACCTTTAAATCATCCTGTCAGTTATGATCACCACCAGATCTGTGGCTTGTTTTCCAACGTTTCAACTCCACAATTAATCTTCTCAAATGTCACGCCTATTTAGGATATGACAAACCATATTTAAAAACTCATCATGCATTCAAACAAGGGGTGGTCATGCAACTAGAAAAACTTCTAATATTTAGAATACCAGTAGGACTAGTAATCACTCACCCTCAATAAGACTTCTAAACGGAAAACGTTTTATGAGATTTCCCAATTCCAAACTTATTTCTTCATAACGCCAAAAATACTGACTGCAAAAGTAAAAAAGAACATATTCGTCGCACTATTTGTATTATATGATTCAATAATGTCTAATTAAAGCGCTCTCCCTTTCCCCCGCATATTCGCTTACTGTCGTTCTGGAAGCCCCGTGTTATATCATCGCTGTCCGGGTTCGATAAATCCCGATAACAATCTTCCAAAGACTCCCGTTAGCTATAAGGAGCCCTACGTCCAATCACAACTCGCCAATATTCCCGGGCAAACTAACAACAAGGCGCACCTGTGTGCTGTAGCTTCCATCGTGGTTCGCTGCCCCTATTACATCCGGTATTTTAGTGACCACTTCCATTCTATGCTTATTCGGCCTAGTTATCCGAAAAAGAAAGAAAAAACAGTTTCCAATGTGGTCCGACTGAACAATAACATCCGGTGACTCCACGTTCATTTCCTGTGAAAACACACGCCCATACTAGTGATTGACAACTATCGTTCAATGCAAATTCTACCAGGTTCTCCAAACAAACAGCTTCCAATGTGGTCCGACTGGAGAATAACATCCGGTAACTTAATTCGTTTCCTGTATAAACAGACCAAGGTAACGCCCATAGATACGACCGGCAACTTTCATTCTGCGCACACTGAAACTTCTATTATTGCATCCACTCTCAATGCAGTACGTCTAATGACGCGAATTTGATAATTCTTCCGTCATAGTTTGCCTCTGAAAACGTGTCCGTTTTGCAGCACGTATCAACACCAAGTCTTAACGGCTTTAATGTCTATAATTTCTAAATTCCAAAAGGCCAGCATTGTTGCAGATTCCGAAAAGCCAGCATAAACATCAGTATAATAGGACACGGAGTATGGGCTAAATATTCACTTGTATATCGCATAACCAATAGTAATGTATTGTGTTAAAAATAAGACAATTTCGTTAGGATGAAATAACCAATCAGTGCAAGGGAATATAGGCGAGGCAGTGAAAGGTACTGCATAATAAGTCAAATTGATTATTAACTGTGACAGGTTGCCTCAAGATTTATCCCAGTATGTTTACATAAAAAATATTTTACAAATAAAGGATTTTTTAACCTCCTTGATGCTAACATTAGGGTGAATTTGTTCATGTAGTGTTTCTAAGTTTATTCTAACAATTTCATCTAATTATGCCAAAAAATGATGTAATTCAGAATCGATATTCAATCCTTGTTTCATAGTTCTACATTTAATTATCCATTTAGCTTCTGTCTGACCGATTTGTAGCTCCCAATCCCCACCTCTCACATGTTGAGAAACTTTCTGTATTTCTATGGAATTTAAAGCTTTTGTTTGTACCATGCTCCTTCTCCATGTGTACATGATAATCGCCCGCCTGTGTTCTTGTATCCTGGTTTTAAGGGGCCTCTTAGTACTCCCTATGTATACTTTCATACCACTGCATATAATGGCATAAACAACTCCTGTACTGTTACAATTTATAAACTCATTAATCCAGAATTGTCTATTGCTATTATATTTAAAAGTTTTAGTTTTGTTCAGGCCATATGCACATATTATGCAAGTTCCACAGACATAAAAACCTTTAGGCTGTGGTGGAAACCAATCCTGTGTTATTATGTTCCTCGAACATATATAAAATTCGTAGAAATCTTTTCTTTAATCGTTGGGTATTTTTTAAAAATTAACCTAGGTTTATCATCCAACTCATTTGCCAAACCTGGCACACTTTTTAACAAGGCCCAATTTCTACTTAAAGCTTGTCTAATTGTATCTTCCTGTATACAATAGCAATAGACAATTCTACCTTTACCCTTTACCCCTATAAACCCCACAACCTGCTCTTAAAAAAATACACAAATACCATAATTAATTATCAATTAATTAATAATAATTAACAACCAATTAATATTTAACTACAAATAAATTACTTCCCACTATTAAAACTATAAAATCTCAATTGAATAAATATGAATAAATAATGAATAATCATAAATTTTCAAATTTTTTTTTAATATAAATTAACAACTAATTTTATCCAAAAATAAGTCACTTCCCACCCTTTATCCCATGAACCCCACAACCTGCACTTAAAAAAAATACACAATTACCATAATAAATTAATTATCAATTAATTAATAATAATGAACAACCAATTAATAATTAATTACAAATAAATTACTGCCGACTTTTAACATTATAAAATCTCATTAAATAAAGAATAATAATTATTTTATTATAATTAAATTACTTCCAACCCAATTCCCCTATAAACCCAAAACACGCTATGGAACTAAAAAAATGCAACATTTAATTAAATTTGACTACTAAAAATGTAACACATATATTAAAAAACATAAACAATACTTATACAAAATAACATACATCACATATATTTAAAATATAAACTAAAATACATAATACTAATTAAAAAATCTGTATTTTTCCAAATGATATTAATGACTTCTAAATTTTCTTACATATTTCTTACCTTAAATTTGATATTCCTGACACAATATTCTTGGTGTTGATATTTCTGTGTCACGATATTTCCAACTCGATATTTGTGTAAGTCAACATTTCCAACTCAATATCCAGTCTGAATGCCATGTGGAAGGCCACACAAAGATACAGCTCCTGGGTTGCCTCTCTGTCAGCTTTCTCCTGCATGTCATCTACAATTGAGAGAATGACAGCTTCAGTTGAATGGCCTGGCCGGAAATCTGCCTGACGGGAGGTGAGTAACTTTGGGGTCCATAATGATGGAGGGCGGACATCATTATGCCCCCAAGGCCCATCCCACCAGCCCATCCATGGCGACATCGCCGCAATGGAAGGGCCAGCATACCACCCACAACATAATATGGCTGGCAGGCCCAGCACCACCCGGTCGGCAATCGGAACTATTGCTGACCGGCGGAAAAGTGGCGGACGGACGTTGCGACTGCCGCGATACCTACCGCCATCATAATATTGCGGGGGGAATGTCTCATTCTGATGGCGTAATGGTTGCCACCGCTGGCGATCGTTAGACCACCGTAATGAGCCCCTTAGACTTCTTTAAACTGAGCAAAGATGTCTGGCAAGATGTGCTTCAAGCACCTTTGCTAGATATGGCAGCAAGGAGATTGATCGATCATTTTTCAAAATAAGTGGATCTTCCCTGGGTTTCTTTTGGAGTTGGGCTGATATCACCTCATTTAAGGTGTCAGGGACCGGGCTTTGACTAAGGGACTGGTTGAGGAGGGAAATGTATGAAAAACCAGCTTTTAGTGTTTTTGGGGGACAGACGTCATTTCGGGATCCCGTCTTGACTTTTGACAACAGGTCCATGCTGATGGCGGGAAATTTAGATAGAGTAATCAGGTTCCTTATAGCAGGGGTTGCAAATTTGGGGGAAGAGCTTGTCGGTATGCTGTCCTTTATTGTATTAATCTTTGCAGTGAAGAAAGAGTTAAGAGTGTCATATAAATTCTGTGTAGGAAGAAAAGGTATAGTCATCCTGTCGGAATTCGATAAATACAAAGACTATGTTAAAGATTTCCTTTGACTTATTCACTGAATTTAATATTTGATAGGAAAAGAAAAAAGCTTTTGCATGTTTGATTTAACTTTATATCCTTTGAGGCAGAGAGTGTAGGCATCATTGTTCTCGGATGAACATTATTTAATTTCATTTATTAAATTCTGCCAGGGTGGCTGTAGAGAGCTCCCTGAACATCATACCAAATAGCAGCACTATTAGGGGTTTGTTAATTTCTTTTTTTATTCAGTTGAGAGACCTTTGTGTCCAGGGGCCTTCATGGTTGCCATCTCATCTGTGGCTGTGGCTATTTCCTCATCACTGATGTTCGCACAAAGCAGTTGCTCCTGGTTGTGCGTCAATGGCGATAGTGCAAAGCCGGTCATAAACACCCTTTTTATGTGAGCATGGTCCTGCACAGTCAAGGACTAGGGGGCATATTATCAAGGAGGTTTATATCTGCTTTTTTGGCTTTAAAAGCCAAGAAAGCGGAGATAAAATTATCTCCCTATTACCTGGCTGTCGCTAACACCAGTTAGTGACAGCTAGTAGGAGATAGCGACCATCTTGGGCCCCACTTTGCATGTCGGTGATATTTATCACTAATGACATGCAAAGTGGGCGTGCCAAGATGTTAGCGACTGGAAACAGTCGCTAACATCGCTATCTCCTATTACCAACTTTTGGAGATATTCGCGCTAAGCGGGAATATCTCCAAAAGATAACACCTGCCCCTGAGCAGTTCTTAGCCATGTTATCCCATGGGAGGTGGATAACATGGCTAAGAGCATTAGCTCGGTAATGCATGAATATCGCTGACTTTTCAGCGATATTCATGCATTTCGGCCGATTTTTATTGCTTAGAAGATAAACCTTGATAATAGCAAGGTTCCTAAGCGATAAAAATCGCCGCAGCTCGGCGATAAAAATATTGCCGCTAATCCAACATAGCGATAATTATCGCTAGTTGTTGGTAATATGCCCCTAGAGGTTTTTGTAAAAGGAGGTAAAGCTCTGGAGAATGGCAAGCGGGACAGTAAGGAGCATCATTAGTGGTCCTGATGGCTGGTATTGCTGTCATGGTTGCACCTGCTTCAGTTGCTCACCCAGCAGACGACCACTTTCCCTCCCCTTTCATAATGGGGCATTATACAGTGCTGTGTTCATATACCAAGGGCCTGTGAGGGCTGTAATAGTTGGAAGTCGACATCAACCGGCACAAGGTCACGGTCAGAGGTAACGCAAGAATTACGGCAGCCTCCAAATTAAGAACCAACGTAACAGGCAATAGAAAGAAATTTATCCGGGAACGAGCGCCATGGGAGCAGGAGGTGAAAGTGAAAAAAAGGTTCGCATACGCACACTGCCGCCACCCCTACCCCACAGAACCAAATGCAACCAAATCAGTGACCCACCCACCGGCAACACTGAACTGAAGGCAAACTCGCATGGAACCACGGATATGGATTTATTATCGGCTCAGCACAGCAGTACTCTCCACAGAGGACTCTGGAGACTGTGATAGAGTGTGAACAACACTGCAGTGAGTCAATTATATATGATGTGACATATCACATGCAGTTGAGTCGTTGATGTGAGTTGGCAGTGGCACTCAGGTGAAACATAAGTGCTGGTGCTAAGCACCAGAAATCAGAGGCACAGATTAAGCACTGGTTATAATTACTTGAGATAACTATGACAGGTGAATTTCAGTGGTTTTGTTGTTTAAAACTGTGTTTTTTACTGACATTCCCACCTAACTATATTGTCCCTTAAACCTTAGGTTTTTTCAGTACATATGTATATGTTCCATGGGGCAGTCAGTCATCCCACGTCATTTGTGATCTCTCTGGCACCACAAGTCAGACTGAGACATGCTTGAGGAAAAAAAAGAACTAGGGGGAGGATGCATTCATCCCACTTTATATTGTATTCACACAGATCATTTGAGGTGAATACAAAAGGAAGGAGAAATCGCAGCATCTGCCGTGAGCAGGCTCATTGTTATTTTAGAAATGCCTAGGGTTGGTTCAGAATGTTCTGACGGGGTTTCAATGAGCCCTCTTCATCCACTGGTCTTTTCATCTGTCGTTCATGGTTTCCTTCTCCCATCAGAGTGTTCAGGATGGGACAGTGAGTCATCCCACTCCAGCCATGATCTCTCCAGCACCACAAGCCACCGCACTCTGCATTTGTCTTGAATGTATGTGCAAATCCACCTGAAAAGAAGTGCACCTCAGTGTCAGAGCTAAAAGAACAAGGGCCTTATTTACAAGCCACCTGCGCCACTTTTGCTTCATTTTTAACATGGGAAAAGTGACGTACGGGTAGCGCAAGGGCCTTGTAAATAAGACCCCAAAAGTTTTTAATTTGCAAGTAATTTTGTCTTGTCGTTCTTTATCCATTTTTCAGCCCTATTGTTTGTAGTATAAAATATACTGAGGATGAGCTTTTGCTCAACTCCTTGCTCGTGATCCAGCTTCTTTCTTCTCCTTCTCAGTTCTCTGATCCGGATTTTATGTTTTTTCTCTGTCTTTTTGTGTCTATTTCGCATAGGAGAGTGTTTCATCTCACTCTGTTTACATTGGATGAGTTGTATCCTTCTTTGCTCATATCAGGAATGGATCTTTCACTGGAGTACAAGGTGCACTGTTATCTCGTTCTCTCTCTATGCTTCATCTCTCTGCTCACCTCCCTTTTCCTTTCTCCACTTTATTTAATCTACTGATCTCTCCAGCCCCACATTTAGGAAGGATTGAGAACTGTTTTTTTTTTCTTTTTTTGTTGCATATTCTTGCCATAAAAAAAATATATGTGTAACCAGTGCACCATCTTGTCAAGAGCAGCAGAATTTACTTCGCCAATGCTTGTGTTTAAATGATTAAATGCGTGTTAAGTGTACGTGCGCTTTGCAAAGTGTTACAGTATGTTGGGAGTCAACGGCAGGAGTGCATTGAAGAGGGTAGAACATATACATTGTGTTATCCCTTGTATCAGTCAATTGTTGCTTTGATTCCATTCAACAGTTATGCTATAACATGTCATTAGTCAATGTAATCGATTGTGCTTTGACACAAATGCCTTGCTGTTAGGAGGTAGAGTGGCTTTTCCTTGACTGCTGACTTACAATTCTACTTTTCACTACCAATGCACATGAGGTTTTTCCCTTTTCCTACTATTTTAACTATGCTTGATTCCTCCTAACACTTGTATTAGTTTCTGATGCATCCGTTGCTGTACCACTGTGTAGCTTCTGTGTGTGATGTGACTTACCGCAAGGCTGGACGGGTCTCAGAGTTACTGCTTGAGATTTCAGTCTTTCTAAATGGAGACTATGAAAGGTGGGTCCCTCAAATGATCTGATTCTGGAACTCTCACTCACTGGTGTCTTATTTGCATTGCTCTAATCCAGACACTCGTGAATAAATTACTCAGCACTATCATTTTTGAGCAGTGATGACCCATTTCCTTGCCATATCCATTTTTCCTTTATAGATTTCTTATGATGTGGTGTTTTTCGAATTTAACATTTTCTGCACTGCTGGATAGATTTTCCTCTGTATTCACACTGTTAGGAATCACGATTGTGTGCACATAGTGTACTTTCTATCTGTGCATAGAGGATAAATATTGTATGCATCAATATGAGTATATCTTCCCTGGGTCAGAGCTAATCAGTGTCTAACAAGGGATTTTGTGTTGGCTGAAGCATGACATGAAGTTTGTCAAAACAAAAAAAACAAAAATATTAAAACAATAACTAATTGTTGTTCATTACAACATTTACAACTGTTATTTTAGGCCCCCCCCCCCCAAATAAATGTAGCTACCCATGTGACAATCTCATTTCCCGGGGTTCTTCCATATGCTCCACCTACTTCATAAGATCTTTAAATGGATTCCCACTGAGGCCAGGAAAACAGTCACCCATGTGCTCATCAGCAGCAGACATGACTACGGCACAACCCAGTAACTCCTAAAGGAACTACAGAACATCTTTGCCACTCTGACAGACTCATCCTGGCACAGTGAGCAAGGGACACACGTCTGGGCATACCCTTCCCACTTGAAAAGTGTAACTGCAAAAAATGATGGACGGATCGCTGAATACTTCAAACATTATCTCCCAGTCCTGGCCTCGCAGTTTGGGCTGGACTGTTCCCATTGGGGCTGATTTGCTTCTAGCTGGGTTCGAACTGGAATGGCATGGTGAGCAATGAAACGATGGATTTAAGCCCAGATATCTGTACTGGGGTGAATGTATGACATTGTTCTGCATTCTGTCCATCAATTGTTGTTTTTGCATTTGTTAACTCGATTAGGACGGGTTTGCCCAGACGTGAGTCACGTGCTCTCCATTCCACTGGGGTCAAGCTATCCTGGCTGATGAGGGGTAAAACCCCGAAACCGGTCCTGGGATTCTTGTCTCCAGTCCAGGGAGGACCTGGCCTGGCAGTTTGGGCTGGACTGTCCCCATTGGACGCAGGGTCAAGCTTGATTTGCATATGGCTGGGTCCAAACTGGAATGGCATGGTGAGCAACAAAACAATGGATTTAGGCCCAGCTCTCTGTACTGGGGTGAATGTATGACATTGTTCTGCATTCTGTCCATCAATTGTTGTTTTAGCATTTGTCACTGAACATAGGCACAGGTATTTCTTTCAGTTGTGATTTGTAAGATTGTATTCATTCGCACCCATCTGAGTATATCATGCTTCAGCGGGATTGCTTACTATTACAAATTTCTGATGCTCACCTGAGGTCTAATTTCCTGTTCTGCTAGCAGGCCTGAATAGGCATCATTTGGCAGCGGCCATATTGAATCCTGATTGTCTCGCACTGCACGGCTGAATGGCTTTGTATCTGGAATACTTCAGCATTTGTTTCCAGTAACTATTAGTCCAGTGTCTCAGACTCTGCGTATGTGAACATATATCTGTTGTATTGACATTCTGAAGTGTGTTTAGATATACCTGTCTCTAGTTATGATTATGTCTGCCAAGTGGTCCCTTTTCCTACTACCTATTGACTTTAACCTTCATGATCCACATCTCATATTTCTCAATTCCTCGTCCCTCCTCTCACTGGCACCGGTAGGTATGGTGGCTTCTGAATCTTAGTCAAGGATTTCTTTCCATGAGATTTACTGGCTATCTGGAAGATGCCAGCAAAGTTCTTCCACAAGTCAGAGCTCTGGCACATCCCAAGGATATGGTAGAGTACAATATCAGACATGCATTATAAACCATTATCAAGGTGGATTACATGACTCTTACTCCCCCTCCTCATCTGCACCCTGCATTGCATCACTGAAGGAGCCTGAGAACACAGCTGTCAACCATAGGCCCTCAACACGAGTCAGACAGCGCGGTAACCCTTGATTGAATTACCATCAAACATATTCACAATGAGCTTTAGCTGCAACAAGAGCCAAGCCCCAGTCCCCAATCCTGCATGTTCTTTTTAGGAAGGGGAAGTCAAGGCGCCCTTTCCATTCCCTCACCTTACTCCCTCCACCACAGCCCAGTCCAGGAGCTGCCCCCAGCTCACAATTAAAAACTTCTAAAAGTAGGTGAAAATGTGTGTGTTTACTACCCTTCATCCTTCACCCATAACAGAGGAATCTGCGCATAATTCCACCAGGTAGAACCAGGTCTACACATTGTTCACCATTCTGGGAAGAATAACTCATATTTGCACGGTAATGGTGCCGTGTTACCCTGTATCAGTGTCAATTCTTTTGTTCCATGCAATTCATAATGAGGGCCATGTTGTACCGGTTGGCTCCTAGGCTGAGGGCACAATAAGTGTACTGAAAACTCCAAACAGGTCCTATAAAATAAACAGATAGATGTTTCTTCAGAAGGAAAGCCACAAACTATGATTAGTCTAAAGTAACAAACTATCAGACCGATTCATCAAGCGAAATTGCGCTCGCAAAGGGCCAGATTGTGAGAATCTGGCCCTTTGCGAGTGCAATTTTTGCATTTGGGATTCATCATCCCAAATGCAAAAATCGCTATTAGCGAAATCGCATATTTGCGAGGAATTGGATTTAAGGAATCTCTAATAGAGATTCCTTAAATCTAATTCATCAACCAATTAGAAATTGCGAAATCGCAATATTTGGTCGCAATTTACCACGATGTCTGACTTTGTGGTAAATTGCGAAAAAAGAGTAAAAAGCACTTTAGTGCATTTTTTTATTTTGCATGTTACACACACACATGTCCTTTTGACATGTGTGTGCGCAACACCTGTTTAAATGTGCATTTAAGGGGTGCTACAGGGTGTCCTTTGTACACCCCTGGCACCCTTCAAATCGCTAATCGCAAATAAGGAATAACTCCCCATTCATTCCTATGGGCCTTTTGGAATGAATGGGGAGTATTCCTTATTTGCGATTAGCAATTTGCTAATCGCAAATAAGGAATGTCTAGGAATCGCATTTAATTTTGCGATTCCTACATGAATCCCGTTTTGCGAGTCTGTAATAGCGATTCCTTATGAATCGCTATTAAAGACTCGCAAAACGGGTCTTTGATGAATCTGGCTGTTTGTGGTTCATGGATGGAGGCAATAGTTCATTGTGCCTGGTAGTGAACAAAATAGCTCACACATCTTCAAACGGAAATATTAAGACAGACAATAAAACATCAAACTAATGTTAATCTTTCTTTCACAGGCTTTTGAAAGTTATGAAAAATGTGTACTAAATTGCTCTTTGCAAGTAGGTCTCTCAGCACCATCTATTAGATTTTCCTGATTCTTGTTGCAAGCTACCCATAGTCCATTATCTGACACTG
Organism: Lissotriton vulgaris; assembly: GCF_964263255.1. NCBI lineage: Eukaryota > Metazoa > Chordata > Amphibia > Caudata > Salamandridae > Lissotriton > Lissotriton vulgaris. The sequence continues at coordinate 1,779,244,491 of NC_141694.1, forward strand.
TGATGTTTTCATGTGCTTGATGTTTGATTTCTGTGTCAGGCTGGCTAATGAAATGTGCTAGTAATCATCTTCAGGTTCATTTAGCAGCAGCCTTTCATCCAAGGGTCTAAACACTTTGTTCTTTTTTCGGTCTCCTTTCCAATAAATGATGACATGTTCCCATTTAATTTTTAAGAGATATCGCTGTGCAACAAGACTTGTTGCATCAAATGCTCACAGTGAAGTGATTTTTTTTCTGTTCTTAATGTAATTATGCAGTTATCTATTTACGTGTTCGTATCTTTACTGTGGCGTTTATATATTTCCTTTGAAAAGCGCAGTTATGTTGACACCCATTTAGAAGCGAGGTCAGACTGACAGCACAAGACCCCTTGTAGCGATAACATTTGCAAATGCAGAAAAGGCTGTCCTACAAGTAGTGAAGCTTTTTTGCCTCAGTAGTGGAACTAAGTATTTAATTCGTGTCTGTCTTTAAAATTTGCAAAAATACCATAAAGTACATCATCTGAGTTGAGCATTTGTCAAAAGTAGACACTAGACAGATTATTAACATTAGAAAATTTCTAAAAGTACGCTAAATTCTAATCATTTTTGTTTTAGAAATGATGAAAAATGCGGAAAATTGATGCTAAATGATGTTGAATTCTGGTCCAAAATGTTGGTCTATTTGTTTGTTTTAATTGAGGTTTCGCATCCATTAAGGATGCATGGATGAATTTGGTCCTAAAATAAAGAGCTTCTACAGTAGTGCATGACACGAACAACAGCCACTCGCGTTCTTTGCTCTTGTTCTCTTGCACTGCATTAGGATTTTTTCTGACATTTCTTTTACATGATGTGACATAATGCCATATTCTTGGGTAAGTAAGTAAGTTTATTGTACAGTTAATAAAAATGAGAACATTGAATCAAAGCCACATAAAATCCATCCAACTATCTGCTTCTTGCGCCTTGGTGCAGGTGCACCAAGATGTAGAAGACTTAAATACTTGGTATCATATGGAGATGCGGTGCAGCAGTTTGTCCAAGGACAATGGGTCGTTCTGTATATCAGGTGTATATCATTCTAGGTGACTGAAAGCTCGGTCAGCCTTCTCAAATTGCAAGGTCGTTTTATGGATACTGATTTGGTAGAGGCTACCCCCGTGGATGAGTGGCATATCTGTTTTCGCCTTCCGGGAGTGGTCACCCCCTCCCCGTGAACCAATGTAGTATGCTACACACCTGAGGTGGGGACATCTGTGATTTCTGCATTGACTCCTGGCCTTGCTGACTGGGAACCTAGGGGAGGGTAGGAACCCGCCCCCTCCTCCACCTGACTTTGGGGCTGTAGTTCAGTTAGCAACAGCCCCTATGTTTCCAAATCTCGTTCTGCGTTCTCATCTGTGCGCACTATCCGTAACCTCTCAGCCACCCCCCTGCCTCCCCATTCCTGCAAATCAGCCGCCCACTTGCATACTGTGGGTGGTGCAGTCTACGTCCAATGTATCGCAATCCGACGTCTAGCGTGTACCAATCCTAGGTGTGCAAACCTATGGTGCATTTGGTTATTCGTCTTTGGGGTCGGCAGGACTCCTTGCAGACAGCGCTTAACAGTGCTCTCGATATGGATACCTGTCACTTCTCTAAGTGTCTCCAGCACCCCTTTCCAGTATTGCTGAAGCCTGGGACAGTCCCATGTCATATGAATAAAGGTTGCCGGTTCCATGCCGCAATGAAGGCACTCTGCAAAGCCCCCAGTGTTAATACGCGCCAGTCTTTGGGGTGTAGGTGCGGTGCAGGTAGTTACATTGTATGAGTTTAAAGCAGGCGTTGTTGGTAACATTGCACACCTGCTCAAATGGCCTCTTCCGCTGCGCATCTGTGAGCAGGGTCGGCAAATCTATGGACCATCTCTCCCAGACATGTGTGACATCAACTTTCCGGTCTATTTTGAGTGCCCTATACAGCATTGAAATCAAGCCTATATGGGTACCAGGATCCAGAATTGCGGTTAGTGCACGAGATTCTGTTGGTTCCTCCAGGAAGGTGTTCCATGTCTTCCGTGCGGTGCAAGAGATCTTTGCATACTGCACATACTGTCCGGCCGGGAGGCCATTACACTCCTGCGCCTCCCCAAATATAAGAAAAGTCTCATTACAATATAGGTCCCCTGCCGTGGTGCATCCCCCCTCCGTTCATTTTGCCAAGAACATGACTTCCTGGATCTGGCAAAAGCCACGTAACCAACGCAGGGGTAGCGCGTGTTCGTATGGTGCTTTACGCAGTACCAACTTGACCGCCCTCTCCCAGGCCCTTGCCACATGTCACTCCACAAATGGGTAGTATGGCGGTGTTCGTGCTCCATTCATATGGCTTTTCGGTAGGTTATTTTTCTTTCCCCAATCCGCCAAGAGCGCCTTCTCCACATTGGGGGCCATCAGCACACCAGAGTGCCGCATATTGGAGGAGAGCAGCCATGTGCTACAACTGGAGATCTGGCCCTCCCTGCTCAGTGTCTAGTTTCAGTATCTCCAATTTTTCTCTATTACATTTACCAGCCCAGACCAGCGATAACAGGAGGCTGTTGAGGGTCTTCAAAGTGGAGCTGGGGAAAACACAGGATGAGTTCTGTATGACATACAGGCATCCCGGTAGGAGCACCATCCGGGCCAGTGCTGCTCGCCCCATGACCGTCAGAGGGAGGTGGTCCCAGTAATCAATGGAGGTTTTTAAACCCCTGATCACCGCTCCTACGTTCAGATCATGCTGTTCCTCTTCCATATGTGGTTCCTGACTCCCCAAGTAGCAGAAGTGTGTACACCTCCATGGGAATTCCGCTAGCGGGAGAGCCGCTGCGTCTATTTTTGTTAAGGCAGCAAGTGGAAACAGGGTAGATTTTCTTTTATTAATTTACATCCCGGACACTTTACCAAAATTCATTAATATGTCCAGCAGCTTGGGTATCTCCTCCTCTGGTCGAATGAAATATAATATGGTGTTATCTGCATACAGAGACTCCACGTGTGCCCGTCCACCCACCGGTATACATCAATTCGACATGTCCCTGCGCAACCCAATTGCCAGCGGCTCCATGGCCAGGGTGAATAAGAGTGCGGAGAGCAGACACCCCTGCCGAGTGTCCTGCTCAAGAAAAAGCCTTTTAGAAACCACCCCACTGGAGCGTACCCGTGCCAGGGAAAATGGTAAGAAGGCTTATCCAGGCGAGCCCTGAGATCTGTTGTAGGTGTGGCGTGTAAAATATGTGTCAATCTATGTAGATTCATATAAGTGCCACGACCTGTCATATAGCTAAACTGGTCTGTGTGTACTAGATGAGTGATTATCCTAGCCAATCCTAGCCAATCGTTGTCGCAAGGGCCTTAGCAAATATGTTTGTGTCTACTCCCAGCATCGATAGTGTCCGGTATGCACCTGGCACACAGTGGTCGTCACTGGCTCAAGGAGTATGACTATCTGGGCTTCCCTCAATAACAGAGGCAAATGCCCTACATTCTTGGCCTCTCGTAGGGTTTCCAGGAGTCGGGGGAGCAACATGTCAATGTTTGATAGTATTCCGTAGGGAGACCATCTGAGCCCGGAGCTTTGTGCCTGGCCATTGCAGTCAGTGCCTCCCACAAGTCCTCTAGTGTGAGCTCCTCATCAAGGCCCCTGCACTGGTCGCCTGTGAGACTGGGCAACTCCAGGCCATTGAGGAAATGTGATAAGGTGCCCAGGGTACTTCTGCGCCCTTCATGTATATGTATGCCAGGTGAGTGTGCAGGAGAGCATTAATACCCATTTGAGTAACGGCATTACTGCCATCTGGTTGACGTAATGGGAGAATGCTTGGGGCAGGCGGCTTACATTATAGCAACCACGCTAACAGTCGACAAGACTTATCTCCCTCCCGATGGAGCAGCTGATGGTATTCATGGCAGACCAAGCAATCCAGTCTGTCCCATACCTCTCCCACCCGGCGGTGGGCTTCTAAAAGATGTTCTGCCCCCTGGGGTTCATCTGGTGCAATCTTCTGTAACCCTGCCAATGCGTTGTCTGCCTCAATCAATTCTTTTTCTAATTGCTGCCATAATAGCCCCACCCGTTTGCAGCATTTCTTGAGTGTTACTATTTTTAATTTGTCCCACTCTGTCGCTCTTCTATCAGTGGATCCCCAGTTCATCTTGAAAAAGGTGTTCATTGCATCCCTGAGCTCCCCCTAAGGACTAAAGGGCAGATTTACAGGCCCCTTGCCCCCCTTTTACGCCGCCGTTGAGTCACAAGATGCACCATGGTGCGGGGTACTTACAACGTGACGCATCTAGGAGATGCATCACGTTGTAAAGCCCTGTGCCAGAAGGAGGCGTTCCTGCGCAGCGGGGGGGCGTTCCGGCGCATGAACGCCTCCTAAAAATGGCTGAGTGAAATTTACACGATTTGACTCAGTCACTTTTGGGCCCATGCTGTGTCAAAACCCAGCACCTGCTTAAAGCAGGCGTAAGGATTGACGCAGCATTACAAAAATAGAGCCCCCCGGAGCATTGCTGGTGCTGCGTTGGGCTTGCGACGCAACTCCAGCAATGCAACGCTTTTACAGCACAGATGCATCACGCATCTGTGCCATTTTTGCCCCATGGTGGCGGAGGCATGGAGCACAATACCTGGCACATCCCTGCTGTTATGCAGGGATGCGCCAGTTATTGTAAATCTGCCCTTCGTCCTTTAACATTTGTGGGTGCAGCCTTCATAGCGGAACAGTTGGCCTGCCGCACCATGGCTCCCACTCCAGAAGTACTATGGCGTGGTCCGAAAGATATCGTCCTAACACCTGCATCTGGACTGCCCGTACTGCAGCTTCACCCAAGAGCAAAAAAACTATCCATCCTGCTAAGGACCGTGTGTGCCGGTGTGTAACATGTATAACACCCATCATCCGGGTGCATCATGCACCATGTGTCTGAGTACCCCAGTCTGTCCATAACACCTCTCAGGGCCTCCATCATATTCGGTTTCGAGGTAATCCTGATAGGGTGTCTATTTAGGGTGGCATCTAGCACAGCAGCATAGCCTCCAAGTGCAGAAAAAAGTTGCTGTCTTCTATGTTGGGGGCATAGGTATTCAATATGCATATTTCCTTGCCATCTAGTTCTGCATGCACTCTAATGTCTCTTCCCTCAATACCTGCTTCGCTACGGAGTAGCCTGAAAGGGGCCACCTATGTAATCACCCACAGGAGTACGTAGAATATGTTGCAGCATACATCTGGCCTCACCATTTCTTGTGGAGCTTAGTTACCTCGGTCTCTGTCAGGTGTGTCTCTTGGAGCAGTGCTATGTGTATGCCCTGGCGATGGAGATGTGTGCTCCCTATACCATTTAGTGAAGGAATTGAGTCGCCGCACATTCCACGTCACAATTTTAAACTGGGATCTGTCCATTGATTTTGGGATGTCCTGGCAGTTCCTTTATGCTGCCTTTGCTGCCAATATCTGTTCTTGAAACTAAAATGACGCCCCATCCCAGCCCCCTGGGTAAACACTGGGTGAACAATGTGTGCCTCCCCAGACGTATGCCTAATCCTAAACATACTGAAATAACAACCAAATATAACTAATCACACATGCAAAAATATTCCCCTGTTCCACTCCCAGGTACACTCAATCCTATATCCTGAATTCCTCCATCGTACCCCACTCTTTCAATCTTAAATAATTGCTAGATGGACAAAGAGCCCGAGTTCCACCTCGCCAGTGCTACTATCCCCTTCGCCACTCAATCAGACTCACGCCCATACCACCCCCCTCACATTCAAAAGTAAAGAAATATAAGATACCCAGGTAAGAAAAACCTGTGTATGTATACAGTATGGAAGAAGATGTGAAGTACAAAAGATAGAGTATGGGTGAGGTAACTTCCCCGGCCCACCTCACATCTATGCATTTCATCCCTCTTGCAGCACCTTGTGGAGACCCTAGTGCCATCCTGGCTAAGTTTAGCTCATGCGTCCATATTTCAGTCTCTGTTGCCCATTTTGCCTCATGACCCCTCCCATCCCCTATCTTAGTAGTCCGTTCCGGCCTCCATTAGCTGGGTGCTTATGGGTCATGGATCATCTGTTTGCAAGATGTCTTCTACCATATTTCCAGAGATGGTATCTGAGTCAAACGCAGTCACAACTTCTACTAGTGCTTTTGCTTCCTCCCATTCCCTTTGCATTTGTGCCAAGTCCATGTGAGGTGATTGCCTCTCCTCCGGGCACGACAAGGTTCTCTTCCTGGCTAGCGATCCGTCTTGCTCACTACTATCCGCTGAGACGAGCTGCTTGGTTGCTTATTGGTCCACCAGTGTTTGTTGGGTTTGCAGGATTGTGGTATACCTCGATTTGTGAAGCTCTCCTGTATCACGAGGAGGAGCGCCTGAAGGAGGGGCAGGAATCAACGCTCTGTGCACCTTCTCAATTATAAACATATCGGACAGGGGCGCCTCCAGCAAGACTTTCTTGATCTAGTTTTGCAAAAACTGTTCGGGAGCCCTCTCCTTGGCACCCTCCGGGAAGCCCACAAATCATAAATTACTTCTCTGTGAGTGTCCTTCTGCATCTTCAGCCCTTTGCCCCAAGATTGCAGTCTTTGTTGTGAGGTCTGAGAGTGCCGTTTTTAAGGCTGTTAGCTCCGTTTGCATTTTCAAGACTGTTTGTTCTGTGGCAATGGTGCGTTCCACTACCGTTCGCAAGTCTACCCGCGGCAGTCCAACATCCAGTGACACTGCCTCTCTTTTTGACTGAACTGCTGCACTAGAGACCATTCTTTGAGGGCCCTAGGGCACTTAATTTTGTGATGTGTTCCCCAGCGAAGTGTACTGGTTGTTTTTCATTTGCTGTGATCCCCTTTGCAGCCTGGGCTGTTTTTCCCCATTGTGTGGTCAGTTGTGTCCACTTCTTCCAACCTCGGGCAGCTCTATGGGTGCACTCCCTATGTATCTGGATTCCTTTGTGCCTGTACGAAGAGTCGTAGTGGATCTGAGATCACTTCCAAGTTGTCGCCTATAGGCACTGTACAGGAGGGAGGGGGGCCATCGAAGCCCCAGCCCTCAGAGGTGAGTCTACCCATCCCTCGCTGCAACAACAGCCCCCAATCAACCACTGACCGTGTAGCCGGACCAGTGACTCCAATCCTTAAGTTCCCTACCGGGGCAGCTGCTAGGGCAATCCTCCCCGGCGCAGACTCGTGTGTGATCAAACCCACATTTTAGCACTTTCCGCGTGGCATGTAGTTCTTGTGCTTTGGTGAGATTTAATTGCCAGAAGCACACCCCAGCCTTTTAATCTCCTCTGCTTGATGGTTGAACGCCAGTTCCGAAGATGTTCTCTACTTGTCTCCCCGGCGAAACTCTTCTCAGTTGGCGTAACATATGCCACTGGCACACTATGGCTCTCGGGCAGCTGGATGTCGCTCTGCCCTCATAGTGAACAGCGGTGTGCGTCCTACCACTTACCAGTAGTCAGCCACGGTTTCCTTAATTGGTTAGGGTTGGTCTATACATGCATATGACTTCGGAATATTTTCACTCAAACCGACCCAGGTGCACTGTTTTGTTGGATAAGGGTCACAGCATCCTCCCCTCTCTTGTGCCTTACTCCATTCACTGTCTCATTGGGCACCGGTACCCGTCTGCTCAGCGTATATTTTTTAAGGTGCTCGTGGTGTAGGACCCCTTCCCCAGCTGGCCTGTGCATGGGCCTGGTGCTTTCTGCCCTGTTAGGTTATACGCCCCATATCTGGATGCTTGGAGCTTAATTGGCATGGGTGCGCCATGTGTAGTGCTTCTCGCCTAGCCCTCACGTTTCTGCCGTAGTCATCACAGGCAGGTCGCCTTCTATTACAATGGCTGCTCTCTTGTTTCAAATCGTCGCATCTGGCCATGGGGGGAGGGGTCCGCTGCCAGCTTTATGGTATGTGTGGCCACGCCATGCAGTCTCATTAGCCAGCATCTTCCCCTCCTGGCCTCCGTAGTACAGCCGACTGCCTCACGCCACTAATTGAGGCCGGGGATTACTGCCCGTTACATGCCATAGTAGGATCGCGGGCCCGACAGAACGCATGCCAGTACCTTTTCAACAGCGCTCCATCTGGGCCACTGTCGCAGCTTCCCTGGGTCCCGGTGCAGACTTTACGCCCATTAGCTCGGGCGAGAGGGCAGGATAATTAAGGTCATTTGGTGGGCCGGTACGGAGCTCGCTATGCTGCCTCCGCCACGGCCGCCATCTTGGTCACGCCTGAGACTCTGCAAAGTTAAAGTGCTTAATGCATAAACAGATAGCAAGGTGCTGGAGAACTGTATCCCCTCATCAGTTGTGGCCTTGGAGGAGGGTAAGTCGGCTTGAATGTTACCATCTTAGTGGCATAGAGTTTGTAATCTATTACTGCCATTTTGTACTTAGTTGGATTACTCAGTTGTTTCTTGAGACGTATTTTAATCGCCTGATTTTCAGTCACAAAATGGCAATACCACCAGTCTCTTTTCTTCTATGTTGAGTAATCTCACAAAGGGGCAGTTTAGTTGTGGAGTGGTCAGAACAAAACAGGCCAATACCACCCGCCTGCAGGTTCGAATGCCTCTTCATTTGAAGAGGAGCAGAGCATTGTTAGCTGCTCCTCCAATAGCTTTGTGCAGATGCATATTAAGTGCAAAAGGTTTTTATGCCCAGTTCTGCATAGACAGAAGGAGGTCATTGTTGTATTCTGCTTCCAGGGTGGTAGGTATAGGAGTGAGGTTAGCACGTCCAAGCGATATCTCAAAGATTGCTCCTTTGCTGCCAAGTTTAATCCCGTACTGAGGTATGTTGCGGCTTTGCAGCGACGTGGTTATTCAGTACAATCCAGTTGTTTATCCTGTCCGCCAGCAATGACTTGTCCTCTATTAGTGAGGTCATTTTGATAGCTTTGGTAACCAGTTTTTTAAAGCTGGTATGGCCTGCAAGTCAAGCTTTGTTAAGGAGTTATTGAGATATACTCTGGCTGGGGCTCTATCTCAGATGTCAGTTCTGCCCAGAGATGCAAGTTTAGTGTAGTCTGTTCAGCATCCCTGATCTTGTGCCAAAATTTAATATATAACCCCCCCTACCCCCTTTCTGGCTGTGGTTTGTCTCTGAAGGCCGAATTCTAATCTCATTTGTATGGGGGAGGTGTATTTTGGGAGACCAAAAATCATTCTATATGTCCAGATTATAATGTTATCCAAGGGGGTTACATCCCTCCTTCGCAATGGCGCACTCCCATATGATATTATTGGTAGGAGTTTCGCTTGGAGTACCAGAAGTAGAGGAGTTAAGGTGGGGTCAACCACTTTCTTCTTCAAGGACCTCTGTGTTATTGCTAAGGTGGTACCTTTTCATCCCAAGGCTTCTTTCTGAGGTTTGAATGATTCCTTATTGTCCATGATGACTCCTAAGTATTTATATTCTGGCACAGGCTCCAAACGGTGTATCCCCAAATGCCAGTGTAGTTTTTTCCAGGATCATTTGCGGGGTGTTTCCAACGAGTATTCGGAGGTGATATCAAGTAAGTGCTGCAATCCAACTGGTGTGCAGCTTATTAATACTAGATTGTTCATAGAAAGAAGGATTGAAAGGACCATGTTTTCCAATTTCGGGGCATGAGACTATCAGTTGCCCAGTCTCGTGGTCAGGTCGACCATAAAGAGGTTGAACAGAGTGGGGGCAAGGATGCACCTCTGTTTTAACCCGTTGGTGGTTGGAATTCACCTAGAGAGGTGCATCCGGCCTCGAGTTTGACCTTTACCAAGGAGTCTGTGTGCAGCAGGACTAGCGGCCTTAGAAGGGCTGGTGGAATTTTCTAGTTGGTCAACATCTGTCATAATTTAGCTTGGTCAACGTGGTAAAAGGCAGTGCGATAATCGATAAAGCATAAGTACAGTGATTTCTTGGCATCTTTAGCAGCGTCAATCAGTAAAGATAAGGCAATGATGTTGGTGGTGGTTCTCATGTACTTGCAGAAGTCAGTTTGGTTTAGAGGTATGATGGAATTACTTGTGGCCCAGGCTGTCAATTCCTCCACGAGACCAGTATCAATGCTCCACCTGAATCTGTTGGAATACTGGTTCCATGATAGGCCTGGGCGGTAAATTCTGTTCCGCTTGCGGAATTTGCGTTCCGCGGAGAACGCAAAATTGCCCAAAATTCTATGTTCAGTGGCTTCGCGGAATTTTTTCCTTGTTCGCGTTCTCAAAATGCGTGTTCGTGAGATATTTCCCCCCGAGCATGCAACCAGCGAAGGCGAACAGAAAAAAAGCATTTCGAAAAAGCAATTCTGCATGTTCACGGACTTTCTGCATGTTCGCAGAGATTTCTTACAGTTTCGCGGAATTTTGCGTAGCACGCCTATGCAAATTCCGCCCACCCCTATCAGACTGGGCCAGTATGAAGGGTCTTGCTTAAACAATACAGGTGGAATGACGTTGGGGCCTGGTGTGCCTTTCCACCTCTCTTTGGCTGTCTGTCTCTTGCTTTTCATCACTGTAATGGTTAGGGTGTCCACCAGAGTGATTTGTACAGACGTGTGGTTTTGGGATGCTATGCCGGCATTGTTAATGGTGGTGTCATTTGTGAGATCTGGGAGTGTTTCTTCTGTTAGATTTGCACAGATTGCTGCAAATGTCTCCCACTGCCCCAGTATTTCTCAGGTAGATGAGAATGTATTCCTAATGGGTTAGGTGTTGAAGTGAGTTAATTGTTTGCCAGAACCGTGCACTGTCATTGCTCTTTTCATCGTGAAGTAGATTTGTCCACCGTGTCTCATTTTCTGTCTTTTTATGGTCCAATTTAGCATTTTTTAAGTGGATTTATGACGTCTCAATTTGCATTGCAGAGTGAAATCTTGCAGATTTCTGCAAAGTATTCTTTGAGTTTTGTTTATAGATTGCTTAAGCCCCTTAGATTGGGCAAATTGAAGAGCAGTGGAGTTTGCCAGGCGCCTCCTGGTCTGGGGCGCACTTCTAATTGTTATATTGGTTGGCAAATGTATCACTGAATTCCTTGGTGAAGGTCTCCCATGTAGCTACGGGGTTCCCAGGTGTGATTTGATTCTGGTGGAGGAAGCTTTTGGCAGATTCCAGGAGTTTATACACTGAAGAGCGGTTGCAATTAACTCGCCTGTTACTTACCAAATCAGCGTAATTGAACATGCTGGAACAGGGGTTTAGTAAATCAGGCAAACAATCCAGGATTGGCACAATACACGGCTGATGACGTCACATATTACATCACTGATGACATGCTCAGTGACCTCACTGATGGCATTTTAAATTGCATCACCGATGACATCATCCAGTGACTGAGTGTTTCTAAAAATTTCAAGAACGTTATATCTATATATGCCAGGGTATAATGAAGAATGATTGGCTGTCTGAGAACCTGTATGGGTGCCTGAGTCTCTGTGTTGGTGGGAGGGTGTGTGACTCCCTGCATGGATGTGTGAGTGGGTGATTCACTGGGTGTATATGTTTATGAGTGCATATGTTAGGTAGTGTATCTCATGAGTGAGTGTACGTAGAGCTGTGTTAGTGGTAAATGTGTAAGTAACTACATATGTGGAAGGCCGTGTTTGTGAGTGTTGGAGTATATAAGTGAGCATATGTAACAGTAAGCAGTTGTGACAGTGGCTGCATGGATATGTGTGCGCTTATGTCAGTAATAATTGAAGACACTACGTGTCTGTATGAATAAGTGACTTGGTGTGTGTATAACTGTATAGGTGAGTAAAAGCAGTGTAATTTATTCTTTGGGTGACTGACTAGGTTTTTGAGAAAGTCTTTGGGTGAGTGGCAGTGTGTGAGTGTCTATATTGTGTATGAGTGGATATATCAGTGGCTGTATTGATGAATGACTGCATGTTTAAGTGACTGTATGGGTTAGTGGGTGAATGTGTGTGTAGATGTATGAATCACTGAGCGGGTATTTACTAACTACTAATGGTGTGTCTATGGTTTCGATATTGATGGTCTGTATTTTAGAGTGGGTGTATAAAAGGTTTTATTAGGGTGTGAGGATGTGCTTCAGATGATCACGTGGATGAGTCAGTGATGTTATCAGTGATGTCACTGATCATGTCATGAGTGATGTAATATGTGCAGTGCAGGGGCATGAGGTATAGTTAGTTCTACTAACTATAACAGCCGAATTTCTCTGGTTTTATACGAGTGAAATGTCCAACTACCTATAACGTCCCTGAAACCTATGTTTTTTTCAGTGAATTTCAAAGGTTTTTTAAATGCTAATTTCTAGCTACAACATAGCAGTCGCGTTTGCAGAGTGGTGAAGAATGGTGAGCGTGGCCCGCAAACACCTCTTAGCAATCCCACTATGTGGGATTTGCTGGAGGTAACAGGAGGGGGTAGTTAGCCCCACGTCAACCTTGGGGGCCAACTACTCCTCCTATTACCACCAGTAAGTCCCACATAGCAGGATTTTTAACTTCTCATACCAGGCCACGCCCCCATTCTCCACCACTCTGCAAACGCGCCCCCTGCAGCGTTGTAATTTGGGAAGTAATTCCCCTTGGATACTGAGGCTCCCTGGGGGCCAACTAGCCCACCAGGTACCTCCAGTAAGCGCCACAGAGCTGGATTGCAGAGAGGTGGTCTGAGGCCATGCCCCTTTTTTCATTGCTCTGCAATTGCGGCTTCTGGCGCACTGCTGCTCGGAGGATGAAGTTCACTTGTGTCCTGAGGTCCTATTAGCCCTGGGGAGGTGGTGGTCCACGGGGCTGTGGGGGGTCGTGAGTCCCGGTGCATAAACAAATAAGCCCGGGTAGGTGGCTGTCCCCGGGGCTGTATGGGCCGGCCTGGGCCCCGCTACATAAATAAGCATGGCTCACCCAGGGGCTTTAAAAAACGAAATGCGGGAGGCCACGCTTCCTTTTCGATGGGGTGTGCGCACCCAGCGCGACCCATTATTTTTTTGGGCATGGCAGGCCTGGGGGGTCAGGGTGTTTTTACCCTGCACCCTTTTCTTGTTTTTTATCTTTTTTTTTTACCTTTTTCCTTCTTCATCGGTCTGAAGCACAAGATGGCTGCCAACACTTAATGGTTTGAAGTGTTGGCAGCCAATGAGAGGCAAGCTCGTGCTAGGGAGGGCTCAACCAATCAGATCTCACAATTGTCAAATATCAATATCGGGAAATCTTTAAATATCACAAAAACTACTTAACGGAATTACACTATTTTAAAAAACGTGCTTTCGGGACCAAGAGCTATTTCTGCCAAATTTGGTGTATTTCCGCTCAGCAGTTCAGGCTGTAGCTGTGTCCAAAGTTTCCTATGGAAATTAACATGGAGAAAACACGTTTTGGGACCCTCCTTTTTTTTCGGCCCTCCCTAGACAAATCACCCCGAATCTTTGAAGACAGGAGCTGACCTGAGTGAACTATTAGTTTTTAAAATTTCGTGAGGATTCGTCAGACGGCGCAAACGTTATTGGCAAACCAAAAAACGCTTTTCCTATGGAAACTAGGTTCTAACTATAACTACCTACTGGCGACTACCAGTAGGTAATATATGCATTATATATATATATATATATATATATATATATATATATATATATATATATATATATATATATATTTTTTTTTTTTTCCTAAAATTCATAAGGACTCTAAAAACCCACCGGGCAGACTAATTATCTCTGCCTGCGGTAGCCTCCTGGAAAATACCTCCAAATATATTGACTTTTTCCTACAAGAGCATATGAATAGCTTGCCAACTTTTATTCAGGATACTGGGGACTTCCTAAGGAAATTAAAAAAACATTGTGTGGCAAGAGGACTACTTATTAATAACATTGGACGTAACCTCGTTATACACAAGCATTAATCATGTCGACGGCCTCAAAGCTGTCAAGCATTTTTTACATAATAGACCATTACAGTGTCATGCACACAATACAATGATCACTGACATGATTGAATTATGTCTTTGTAACAATTACTTTATGTTTGACAAAATGTGCTTTCAACAAACAAGAGGCGTGGCTATGGGTTCCTGCTTCTCCCCCAGCTATGCCCGTCTGCATATGGGGCTGTGGGAGAAGCAGGTACTCGGGGACCAATACTCCGATGTTATGATTAATCATGTGATTTGCATCTACAGATACATAGATTATTTGTTTTTGATTTGGAGAGGGGAAAAAAGTGAAGCTCAGACATTTGTTGATAATCTCAACATTAACGCCCTTAATCTCCATTTCACATCCAACATTTGTGAAACCACAGTTAATTTCCTGGATGTGGAAGTTTTTATTAGTCATCAAACTATTCAGACTAAATTACATCGAAAGGCCACTGCTGGCAATACACTCCTGCATGTATCAAGCCATCATCCCCGTCACCTTATAAATAGCATCCCCTATAGGGAGATGCTACGTATTAAAAGAATATGTAGCAGGCAGGAAGATGTATTAAATGAACAAGCAGCATGTCGCCTTCGTTTTCTGGTAAGAGGTTATGATGATAAAGTAATTAAAGCTGCCATGAAACGCACAGAAACACACCCCAGAGACGAAGCATTAATAAACAAAGCGATGAGACTAAACACTCAACCAGTGCCTGTTGATAATCCAATCCGCCTAATAGCGACCTATAATAAGCAACATCACGCTATTAGGAATATTATGACCAAACATTGGCCATTAATTCAAAATGACCTAGCACTTGAAATGGGAAATACAACCTCACCAACCATTACCTACCGAAAGGCAGGCTCAATGGAAAATAGTTTGGTGACAAGCAGCCCAGAGGTCGTAACTAAATCTGATTGGTTGAACAGTAGAAAGGGTTTTTATAAGTGTCTCACCTGTAAGGCCTGCAAACACGGTACTAACAAAAAATCATATGTTTCTCCTTTTTTTGACAAACTAATTCTCATCAACAAATATTTGACATGCAAGACTGAATTTGCCATATATGTTTTGGAATGTCCATGCGGGTTAAGGTACATAGGTAGTACTAAACTCCCAGCCCATCAAAGAGTACTACAACATATGAGGGCTATCACTAATTGTGATGAGACGTACCCAGTCGCAAGGCACTTCAACGATTGTCATAAAAGAGACCTTAGTCTATTACAATACTACGTAATAGATGCAGTAATGTCTTTACGTAGGGGTGGAGACAGAGAAGGAATCCTCAGAAGATTGGAAACACATTACATCTTAAACCTCGATAGCAAGCATCCTAGAGGTTTAAATGCGTGGGAAGATCTGCATACATGTCTGTAGTTATTGAGGATTTTTCAGATTCTCCTGTCACCACAAGCAAACTAAATGGGTCTTTTCAGAATTCAAGTACTGTTAAATTCAGATGAGAAAAATGTAATTCAATTTTTTTATTTTGTAACAATGGTTTTCTTAAATGTAAAAATCATTTTAACACAGTAATTCTTTTTTACACATATTTTAAATATGCAATTTTCTACTACTGAAAAGGTTTTTTAGTGGTGATATAGTATATTTTTTGCACATATACTATTTGCACAGGTTTTCTTGCACTTTTTGATTATGCACAATTTTGCACATTACCATTGACCCCATATAATGTTTTTAATATCAAAGTTTTGTATATATGCGTCATCTTCTATTGAGGTTTTAAGTATAACAGTGCTGCTAGATAATCAAATGTTTTAGAGGCAAGTCAATGAAAAATTGTGTATTTTTTTGCCTTCTAAAAGAAATTTTAATTGTATTTTACAATTATTGTTTTTGTCATTTGGAAATCTAACAATCAAATCGTGACATGCTATTTTAGCTGTATTGATTTTTTGGTCTTAAATCACTGATTTTATAAATGATTTTATATATATATCGTTTATAATTTGATTATCAAGTGTTTTTAGGTTATATAGTATTTTACTGAAGACTTTTTCTTATAACCTTGGACCTACACTGTTCTAACATAGTATTACTTCTATGTTCATGATGACGCTGTCATTGGTAATTTGCACTTGCACTTTAAATATGTTTAATGCACATCGTAGCGTGTCATGTGATCAAGGGCCAGGGAGGCCCGAAACGCGTCATGGCTAGGTGCGGGGGCTTTGAGCACAAATAAACAAAATGCACCTCAACTTTGGTTCGCAGTCGTCTTTGAAATGCGTTTGATAAGTTCGACTTTCTTTTCATATATATATATATATATATATATATATATATATATATATATTGCAGCTCTAGAAACACCAAAGCGCCGCACTCCCAGGCGGGTGCTCCCGTTGCGAGGGTGCACTCGCAAATCCAGTACCGCTCCACCTCCCAAAGCGAAATTCTCCCGCAGGAAGAAGGAAGCACTCACGGGGGTACGTTCTCACAGTTTTAATTACCACAGCAATCTGACGCGTTTCGGTCAGAACCTTTCTCGAAGTTTACCGAACCGGTAGAGGCGTCTTCATTTTAAGCATCAGGGTCATGAAAATAAACATAGGACATACTATGGACAGGGGAGAGAAGCATGAGCGCCATCTTGGAAAGTCAAAGTGCAGCAGTAAATTACGACACCTCGACATTCTAATTAAGCCCGGGATGGGCAATGCTGTCTATCACATCAGTGTAAATATTAAGAAACACAGTTACTGCATAACAGTACAAAAATAAATCAAGTCAAGGTACAATTGTACAAATGGCTAAAATGCATCCGCTTTCCATAAACACTCCCCCAACAAAATCTAAATATAGATGAACTCTATCAATAAGGCCCTGGATGGGCCTAGTCCATACATGATACAACCTAGAATCAAGGAGGACCCTAACTCCTATAAATTCAATAAATGGACAAAGACAAGTACTAAGGTTTCAATCACGAAACATAATATCAATGACTGACATATGAGGCACGAGGAATGTCTATCCAAGTGAAGCTCCTATATAGACGGAAGAACGGCATAAAAGAGATTCATATGCCGCAAATCATACCTAATGTCTAAAGGACCAAGTCAAATTGTTAAGATACAAAAGCAAATTCAAATCAATGCAAATCAAATGAACAATTCGTATCATCAGTTCCGTGGACCCAATGGGTACCTAGTCGTGTACAAATGCAGTTAGAATTCAAATGCAGATGAAAATACATAATAGACATAAGGTACCCAAAAGATGCCTCCCGACTGTTCTGCTCCAATAAATAATTCCCCCAGATGAGATGATAATTCCTCATGTATGTTCATACCCATTGGCATTTTAGTCTGTAAGTCAATTATGTACCTTGACTCGAGTCTGCGGAGTCGGACAAGCCTGTCCCCTCCTCTCGGGTTTAATGGTACATGGTCCAGGCCAAAAAAACTCAACAAATCCCTGTTACGCCTATGTGGTTGGTCGAAGTGGCACGCCACCGGGTACGCCTCATCGAAATTGGCAATAGCGCGCATATGCTCTAAAATGCGCATCTTCAGTGGATTCACAGTGCTGCCAATATACCGCAGCCCGCAAGGTATGTGAGGCAGTATACGCAGTAGGGCGTGGAGCAAGTCATAAATTTACTGATCCTTCGTTGTACCCCCATATTGGGGATAGTGTAAGTTCTTACTCTTTTACTGAACTTGCACGCCTTGCACTTCCCACATGGGGAGAAGCCACAAATTTCGCCAAAAGCATTGGTCTTAGGGGACTCGACCAAATGACTCTGTACTAAATCATTCTTGATAGAACGAGCCTTACGATATGTGATCTGGGGATTGGTAGGTAGATCATCCCTGAGGAGGTGATCAGTCAGCAAAATATGCCAGCTTCTCTTTACAGTTTTTTTGAGAAAGGCGACATCCTGGGAAAAAGTAGTTATGAGCCTGAATTTGCCCCCACTGGTAGCTGATGTTTTCCTTTCTTTGCTTTTAAACAGATCTTTCCTGTGTGTGGAATTGGCTCTATTGTATGCGTCATTGAGGAGTTGCTCTCCATACCCTCTCATCTTAAAGCGTTCAATACATAGGTTGGCTGCCGTTTGAAATTCTTGATCATCCGTGCAGTTGCGTTTTATCCTGAGTAGTTCCCCATATGGGGATACTCTTGATAAGACTGACAGGGTGACTACTGGTAGCTCTCAAAACACTATTGCCCGCTGTGGGTTTTCGGAAAAGTTTGCTTTTAAGTGTCCCTCCCTCAACATAAATCGTCACGTCGAGGTAATTCACGGTGGTTTGGCTCACCTCACCCGAGAATTCCAGGTTAACACTGTTATCATTCAATCTCCCCATATAATCTTTGGCGCTCTCAATTGTACCGTTCCAGACGATAAATAAATAGTCTATGAAACGATACCAACTGATCAGATTTTGGGTCCATGCTGTGTTGTCTGCCCCCCAGGCCACCTGCTCCTCCCACCAGCCAACGAACAAGTTTGCATAGCTGGGGGCAAAGCAGGTGCCCATTGCTGTCCCAGACAGCTGGCGAAACAGTTCTGTCTGGAAAAGAAAAATGTTATTCGTTAGGCAGAATTGTACAAATTCCAACAACATTTGACTATGCCTCATAAATTTCAAGGGTCTCTGGTCTAGATAATATTTCATGGCCAACAGACCGTCACCATGATCAATAGAGGTGTAGAGGCTAGTAATGTCCAACACCGTCAGGGTATACCCTTCCTTCCACTCGATCAAGTTTAGTTTTTCCAAAAAATCTGTAGTGTCACGGATATGTGATTTCAAAGACATAACAAAAGGTAACAGAAAATAATCCACAAACATAGATAAATGTTCAGTGAGACTCCCCTGCGATGCAACAATCGGTCTCCCAGGGGGTGCAGTAGGGTTCTTATGCACCTTAGGGAGGTGATAAAATGTGGGAATGATGGGATTAAGGCGTCGCAGGAACATATATTCTTCCATCTCAAGCAGACCTTGGTTATGCCATTTAGTAATAAGCACATGGTAGTCATTAACACTCGTCTGATATTCTCTATCTGTTATCCTCTGGTACGTGGATTTGCAGCCCAATTGTCTCGCTGCCTCCTTATTATAGTTCTCCTTTGTTTGCAGCACAATGTTCCCGCCCTTATCCGCAGGTTTATATACTGTGTTTTTGTCTTTACACAGGGATTTGAGAGCCAGGTTTTGTGCATTATAGAAATTCCCAGCATTACCTCTTTTGTTGAAGTATAGTTTCTTGCAAAATGCTGTTAGGTCTTTTATGACGGCATCTGAGAACACATCGATGGCATCATATGCCAATTGAGGGTTGAAGGTGGAAACAGGTTTAAACGGGGTGGGCTCTCCTTCTTGTGCCACTCCTGTAGTACAAACTTGTTGTGAAACACTCAAATCAGCGTGGTTCTCCGTTTCACTCCCATCATACAGATCCTCCAGTACCATGATCGCTCCAAGGTCTCTGGTTGCAAGGATATCAGTTGCCAAAGGTTTCCTTGTTTTCTTCTTCTGTGTTGTGAATTGTACCTTTGTCTTAAAGAACTTGTGTAGTTTAAGCTTGCGGGTAAATTTATAAAGATCAATTCGGGTCTGTGCAAATTCCATATGCCTGCGTGGACAAAAGTTCAAACCTAACATCAAAACTGATTCTTCAGTGGCTGTCAGGATTTTATTAGTGAGGTTCACAATGGTCTGGCTCTCTTCCTCCATTACTTTCGTTTGTTGAACTCTCTCCTGCTTCGCGTCACTGGCGGTGAGGTTGATCTTTTTGCGCCCCCTCGGCCCTCGCCTCGTTTTCCTCCTGCTCCTCTTTCCGTTTTCTCGAGAAAAGGGGTACGGATACATCCTGATCGTAGGCGTCCCGCAATATCATCTTCTGAGGATCCATTCTCTGCAGCTAGGTGCGGGGGTTTTGAGCACAAATAAACAAAATGCACCTCAACTTTGGGTCTGCAGTCGTCTTTGAAATGTGTTTGATAAGTTCGACTTTCTCTTCATATATATATATATATATTTTTTTTTTTTAGCAGGATCATAACCCACATATTCGACACACTAACACACACTTATTTGTGCACTTGTTAGTTAGTGAGTCTTTTCACTATATTTACTGTGAAGTTTAGAGAAGGCGTTCACCATTTGTATTTTTTGCATTGTCCTATTTCTATTTTCACTATTTAAATGCCTCTTTTGTTCCTGACGCGCTATGTGAACAAGCTCCCTTGTGGAGCGAAACGCGTCATCCTTATTTGAATAAACCGTCTTCCCTGCTATCCATTCTTGGATTCCTGGTATTTTTGAGGCTGTATTTCACTGCTGGGCGTGAGGCTTCTGAGGTCTGGACCTATACGGTTCCGCCATTATCGGACGGGACTAGGACTGCTTCCTTATATATATGCAGCGTGAGCAAGGGCATCCGTGCTCGAAACGCGTCGCTGGTACATGGCTTGTGAACTGCAATAAACAATATTTGCCTGCTGATTGGTGGTCCGTTTTTCCTTCCTGTGGTTTGCGTGGAGGCTTTGACCGCGTACGCAGAGCTGGAGAGAGGGAATCCTGTGCTCTTATATATATATATATATTGTTTTTTTAGCAGGATCAGAACCCACATATTCGACACACTAACACACACTTATGTATCATTTTATATACACACATATACCCAACCAAAGTACCATACAGTATAGCATCAAGAGAAATATTGCACCCTCTACAAAAGATCTTAACAGGCTGGTAATATGTAATAAAAAGCCCCCTGAGAAAGACACATTGCTATAAACAAGCACCCACGACAACACTTGACCTAAAAGGTTAATATAAGTAAAATGAGCCAGGCACCTGGAAATTACCCAAAAGAGGAACCCAGTTGGCATAATTGTCCGTCAAACAAATGAGGCAAAGTCCAATCTGACAGGCCAGAGCCCATATAGGCATATTTGAGTTCTCCAAGTACAATGAAGCACACTATGATCCCTTAAAACGCTGTACGGTACAGAAAATATCAAATGCTTAATAGAGAAAGGGAATGTTCCACAGGGAACCTGCGAATATTCAACCTCCATAAAGGAAATGTATGACTATCAATAGCCACAGAATATGGAAATATCCAAGTTGTTCTTGAAGTGAAGAAGGATCAAAAAGATAAAAAGAACCGTCTTTCCCAACCATGTAAGGCATGGGCGTAAACAACCCTCAGGCAAGAAGTCCGACACTGCATCTCAGGAAAACTCAGAAGCAGAGTTCAGGCAACAAACATGTTCCAAAATTGAACATAGTAATAACATCACCTCCAAAAATGAAGGAAATAAAGACTGCTCTTATTCAGAAGAATACACATGAGGCACCCTGAGCTTTCCAGATGGAACACCTCCAGCAAAGAGGAGCACACTTCCATGGAACAAATTCCTATGTGCAGGTAAGTGAACACAAAACATAATATAGCTGGCATGACCCTCTCACTGGGAATTCATACCCTAAAATTCATCCAATGCAAAAACTATCCTTGCACCACCTGAATTTAATAAAAAGTGAACTCTGCTAAAGTAGCGAACAGGACAGTGTCAGAGAAACCAGAGACCAAAACTACCCTGAAGTGGAAACCCAGAGAATTCGCAAAGAACAAATATACGTTCTGTATACAAGATCTCACAATTGGCGCAATTAATATGACTCTATAAGAAATACAGCAATTCACAGTAACGCAAACCAGCATCACCAAACTGCTTTGAAAGAAGCATGTGAAAAGGTACTCTTCCTAACCGGAACACACATCAGTTGTGAAAGACCTCTTGAGCTTGCAGCCCATTATCAGAGGAAGAGAGAAACAAAGGAAAAATGTACCTCCTGTATCCCTATGCCGCATAACTGTTAAAGTCAGTATTGAAATAAAAACATCTGCACCCCACAGAAACACCAACTAGGTGTAACCAAAAGAGGGATATGTCTTGAGAAAGAAAAAATCCAGTATCTCCAATACAACTCAAGTGTAGTGTCAAAATTAAAGAACATATAAAAGAGAGAGTAATTAAGAATGTGTATCACTACTCCTATCTCAGAAGCATCTCAATGCCTGTCCCCCAAAAAGATGGGTGCTGTTAAAGAGCATATCAACTAAAGTCACCTGTACAGTCTCTGAAAAACCTGACGCTCTTAACCATGCATGAAGCCGGAGTGCCATTGAAGATGCCCTGGCCTGGCCTACTGAATCAGTAGTATCCGTGCCACATCTGATTATCAGCTTAGTTGCCTGTTGACCATCTCTAATCAGGTTTCTAATATCAGAATGGAGGTTATCCATTTGCAATGGCAACATAGCCTAAAAGGTATTCCACAAAGCTTGGGAAAACCTTCCAAGAACACAAAACGTGTTGGTGGACCTTAACGCAGAACTAGCAGACGCAAAGATGTGTTTTCCACATGCATCTTGGCAGCTAGACTCCTTATTTATTGGAGTCTTAGGGGCAGAATCCACATTCTGTGAGGGTGTAGCAGCCTGAACTACCAGGCTATAAGTGGTGGATGTCTGAGAAGACAAACTTGGTCTCTAGGCATAGGCAGGAGCCTGTGAGATATAGCACGTTTCACGAGAGCTCTGAATCAGGCTTGGCCCATGTTCCTAACAATATGTCAAAAAGGACCTCACTGTATGGAAGAACAGGCTCTTCTTCTGACTGTCCCTGATAAAGTACGTCAATCAGAGGGTTAGTGGAGTTCTCCACCGTAGACAGTGACAAGTCCAAAACGGAAGTCAATCTCTTTAACACAGCTGCGAAGGAGGGACTTGCCTCAGTAATGAGATTAGGAGGGGCAAGTATCCCCAAGGCTGGAGAAGCCTTCAGCCCACTAGCCTCACCAAGAGTAGATATCCAACTCTCCTCCGCCTGAGATGGAATAATCTCATAGATGGGTGAAAAAGCCCATGCCCCCTTGCATCACCCGTTAAACTGTGACCCTCTGAAGTCTTACCCTGAGAAGTAAGTGAAAATTCCATTGATAGGAGGAGAGACTTTGATCGGCACCGCCAACATCAATGTCAGAGTCAGCTGATCAACAACGGAGGCCGAAGGTAGAGTCCCTGAAGGTCTGTGCACCGGGGCCATAATGGAGTTGGCCGACACTGACGGCGCGACCTAAAGACACAAATGACCCAACCCCAACAGAGGAGGAATCCATCGGCGTGGTTC
This sequence comes from Lissotriton vulgaris, assembly GCF_964263255.1. Classification (NCBI taxonomy): domain Eukaryota; kingdom Metazoa; phylum Chordata; class Amphibia; order Caudata; family Salamandridae; genus Lissotriton; species Lissotriton vulgaris. The sequence continues at coordinate 1,779,267,571 of NC_141694.1, forward strand.
CACTGACCTCTTTGGGGCCTGTGGGCTCTCTAGTTGAAGGTGGAGGACCAAAGATGGGTATAAAGAGTTATAATACTCCCTCATCTGGGACATCGATGCTCCAGCTCCCAGAAAAATCTAGAGATGCGAGTGGGTGTCATATATGGCCTCCTCAACCAGCGAATGGATGTCTCCTCACTGTAAAAGTCGTGGGGTGCTGCAAATTCAAATGCCTGCGCATACCTGTGGACATTTCTGAAGTACGACACCCTAGGGAAATGCTCCGGCTCCTGGAATAACCTTGCAAACTGACCTCCGCATGAGATGAAGAAGAATAAATGCCTCAATGTCTTCAACAGATGTGCTGCCAGCAGCCTTATTTGGCATTCCTTGAGTGCCTTCGGCTTCATTCTTTGGCAGGATTTGCAATCCTTTGAGTCATGGTGTTCCCCCAATCACAACATACACACAGTATGCAGGTCCGTAACCGACATCGTTCGAGAACAGGACCCACAAGTCTTAACTCCCAATGACATTGGAGAAAGGCACACTGTCCCCACCGACATAAGCTGTCGAACTATGCCAGAAAAAAACTACCAGAGGTACTGTTTCTCTGGATCCGCATCGCAGCATGGAAAAGAAGAAACTGACATCTGTGCACCGGAGGGGACTTATATGGCTCAACTGACATCACAACCGGCATAAGGCGCCGTCCCCTGTCGTGCAGAAGTACTGCTGAAAATTTTCTGGATTCAGTCTGATGCCTTGTGGACAATTCAGAAGTTAAAGAATCTACATCTAGATGTCTCTATCAGATGATAATTTTTCCAAGACTAGACCGCAGGTTCAATCTGCAGGCATTACCTGAGGGTCAGACTAAACTCGTTTAATCAGGCCATTCAGTTCTGGGAGCTTCTCATCAATTTCAGAAACATATACTAATGAAGAGTGGAGTACTGATAGCTGTATATCCATTTTGTATGACTGGTATTGCAGAGCAGTCACAAAGAGCTGCATGGTGTTAAGATGAGATTTCCAGATGGAGTTTGTTTGTTGTTCCTTTTCATTACTAGGATAGTAAGGACTGAGTGTCTGCCGCCTAGGGGAGAATTTTGTGTATAAGAAGGAACTCATGATATCTGCCCAACTGGTTCTTTTCTTTGCTTCCGCGCTGTGAGTGGTGTTGTCCTACAACCCACCTTTGCCATCGGGGTTGTATCATTAATTCCCATAGGTTTAGCTTCCTCAGTTAGGGTGGTAACAGTAGACGGGTACTGTGTTCATGACTCCTCCAAGTAGTGCACATTAGTCTCTGGTTCTGGGGTTAACAGACCCTCAATCCCCTCATTACTGGAGAAAATGACAGTACCAGGGTCCTTTAGGAATGCAAACTAGGTGTAGATTTTTGCTTGACAAGTGCAGGGCACAATCCTCGAAGTCGCCCCATCTATGCTTATCAGTCCTTCACTTTGCAGGGCCCTAAGCCCCTACTCAAACTTTCTGGAGACTCAGTGATGTGAGGGCTTGTGGGGCCAGCCCGGGACAGTGGCAAACAGCAGCAGCCAAAGGAGGTGACAGCTCAAAGTTCCTATTTCCAGGCAGCTCTGGGTGTCTCCCGTGGTTGGGCTATCAGCCTCACTGCACACCCATGTCCAGCCCAGACGATCTCTTCTTGTGCTGCCATGCCACTGTCACTGTGTTGTGGTTTCATCTACTACCTGCCTGCATACCGCTAGGCCTGCTAGGGCCAGGGCCTCTTTACGGTTGCGCTTGAGAGTCTTGAGCTCGATGCCGATGTCGGTGATCCTACCACTGATCTTAGACATTTCACATAAAAGGGTAACATGAAATGCCAAAAAGTAAGCAGGATTATGCCACTTTAAAACGTTGCCTGGTTTTTAAAAAAGCCTAACCTTTAGGAAGGATACCAGTTGAAAGCTAATACCAACTCTAACTCTAGTAAAAAAAAAAGCTACATTTGTATAAATAAAGAACACCATCCAGGTAAGGCTCTATGACTTGTGTAAGTTTTATAATTTAAGAAAATCTTACCACAGGTCACCATGTGGAGAGGTGTGGCTCACTGGTTAGAGGCGGCAGACCCGTAAGCAGAGGACGGCCCGGGACCAGGGATCGATTCCTGACGCGGCTGGGTCGTGGACCAGGGTCAGCGTGCTCAATAATTCTCGCCTCGGTGCCTACTCCAGTCAGGGACCACACTCGGCAACTCTGGGCATTAGCTTGCCTCATCTTCACAACGGCCCCCCCAGACCGCCGGGGATGCTTGGTCGCACCTTAGAGATACCCATTAGGGACCATCTCTCAGGGTGAGCCAGGACGGGTTCCCCAGCGGTCGAAGCGTGGAGATACTCCTCCGGGAGTCGATTCTAGCGCTATATAAACCCGCAATTAAATTATATATGATCTCTACTAGCTCCTCCGCCTAACATATTTCCAGAGCCTTAAGATTGGACCACCAAGACACCTATAGAAGAACTGTGATAAGTTTGATCTTGTCCTCCAGATAACCAGTGTTTTGTTCCTAATGACAGAATGATTTAAGTGTGCTGTGTGGTTAACCTAGCTAGTGCCAGCAAAACATGTTCTCTAGTTGCAAACTAGATACATAAGCGAATTCCCAGGCTCTTGCACCGCAAGTGGCTAAAGAGGTATATTTACTTAAACAGACAATTTTCAGGTAAAACTAAGGATCCTCCTCAAGGATTATGTGTAAAATAAACGTTGGGTTTCTAAAAGATGACTCTATTTGCTTGTGCTTTCATAGGACAAGCCCAAATACAAAAGGCAAATTACTTCTCCAATTTTTTGCTTTATTGTATATCTCTATAAATCTATATACATCTCTATTTCTCTTTCTCCCCATACATATATATTGGTGTCATTCTGTGCATTTTGTTTATTAGATTTTATCCGATTTTTATAAATTGGTGGTGGAATGTTTATTGTGCTGTGACTCAACTTGTTACCTGTTTTGGTAGTTCTAAATGCTTTACACTTTTTCTCTAATTTAAGCCTGTCTGCTCTGTGCAGTAGCTACTAAGGGTTGATATCAAGTTTAACTTCCTGAAACCTTTGATTGGACCTAATCAATTTATTTACTTGTGGTGACCCTAGGGTATTAGTAGGAATTCTTGTCATAATGTGGTGCCCGCTGATGTAAAATGCAGTCTTAGACACTTGGTGATCATCCTTGACATATTACTGAGATTCATAACATAGTGCTCTCCAAGTGCTGGTATAATGGTGGTGATCATTATTTTTAGGACTTATCATTATATCTGGGGATCCTTAGACTATGGAAAGGGACACCTCACCCACTTTACTGTGGCATGTTTCACCATAGGGGTCCCTTAACCTCGAGGTAGATTAATAACCCTTCAAGGGACTCAGACAATTGTAGGAATTCGAGATAATATATTTTCTGGATAAGAACTAGAATCCAGTTGTTATAAAATACCTTTACTGGTTTATCCTGATTTTATCCAGATTTTTTCTCTTTAATGTCAGGCACCCATGGTATGATTAAAGAAATTATTACCGGATGCCTCCAGAACATGAACAAAATAATTCAGATATCTTATAAGTATTCCTTTCATTCTTTCATGGTTACAGGACATTAAAGAGAAAAAAGTCTTGGGATACCCCTAATAATTTAAATATTAATTAAATATTTATTTGACATGAAATTTAATTTAAAATAAATACAATAATTTAGAATGTAATCAACTTTCCAACCTATTCCCATTCAAACCAACAGCCTGGTACCAAACTGTAAACTACTAATTCAATGTAAAAAGGGTTTTTACTACACATTAAATATTACAAAATATTCATAAGAATTAGAACAAATATATCAATAACAGAAATAACTAAATTAATAGAACAACAAATATATCTTAAAATAACTAAAAAGCTTTAAGTAAAATATACTATATACAATATTTCTAAAATGATATATATAAAGAATTCAGGTCCAAAACTCTCCCCTCCTTAAATAAGTTTGGGGCAGATGTATCAACATCCATGTTTGCCATTCTCAAATAGCGATTTTTTGAGAATCGCTATTTGAGAATTGCAAAATGGGATGTATGTAGAAAATCGCAATTTTTTTGCGATTTCTTAATATTCCTTACTTGCGATTAGCAAATTGCGAATCGCAATTAAGGAATATTTTACCATTCATTTCTATGGGCCAGGAAGCTCATAGGAAGGAATGGGAAGTTATTCTCAATTTTCGATTCGCAATTTGCTAATCGCAAATTGAGAATAATTTCAAGGGTGCAAGGGTTTCTTAAGGACACCCTGCTGCACCCCTGAAATTTACATGTGTGCGCATATGGCGCACATACACGCCCTAAGGGCATGTATGAGCGCCACATGGCACCTTTACAAATGCCAAAAAGTGCATTTGTAAAAGAAATTGCAAATTGCCACCAACTACAAGTTGGTGGTAATTTACGATTTCTAAGTGTGAAATCGCAAAACTTGATTACTTCTTACATAGCATTTAAGGAATTGCTTTTTGCAATTCCTTAAATGCTTGCACATAATTAAGGAATCGCAAATTTTGCGATTCCTTAATTTTGCGATGCGATTTTCTTCATATATCGCATTTGTCGACTTTTTTGTCGCAAATGCTGCTTTTTAGCAAATCGTCTAGGAACAAAGAAGGGTTTGGCTTAAGCGCAGTAAGGCTACGCCACATTCATGTACAATGAAATAATTGCCAATACTGCTCAATTGTTTATATCAAAGAACCAACCAGTTGAGCTCCTCGTTCTCAACTTAATAGACCACTCTTTCAGTCCTGAAGTGTATCTTAAAAAATATAAATTTTATTTCTTTCAAAAAAAAATTGGGGTATTTCTTTTACTTTTAGACATCCAACATTCATGTATCACAAACTAAAGTGATTCTACTTGTTTTTTTATAAATACAGGGAGAAAAATCAAATGATGGAAGGAAAAATAGTGTATATGTACATTGGGGTGTTGAGAGGATTGTGCAAACAATACAAAAAACAGATAATCTAAACAAATTATTTCCAAACACTCGTTCGTCAAAATCACACAACGTCACTTATACCACATGTATTCGAACAATATATATATAACATACAGAGTGGTGAGGGGGGAAAGAAATGTGTGTGAGTAATTAGAAGTAAAATGCCTGAATCAATTTATTTCATAATCCAGGGTTTTAAAGGAAATATGAGATCTTATTCCTATGGTAACCTAAGTAGTTGGGCCCTTTCATACTTTATATTTACAACCAAGATGGGCCTAAACGAGCTAGGAAAATAAATTTCTCTTTTGAAGGACACTAAGTCGCAAAGTCTGAATACAATAAACTCAATACAATAAGGTCATGAGGTCAATACAAAAAAGGTCAAGGTCAATACAAAAAAGGTCGACGCGTTTCGAATCCCTTTAGTTTACGGGAGTCTCTTCAGGACCAAGACAGATATAATCTGGAAAACATAAAAATCACAAAGACATTCAGTCAATATCAGCAGCCATATGACTCTCAACTTAACATTCAGAACAACACTCACTCACGCAGTACCTGTAGGGCTTTCTTTGATCTTTATCTGTGATGGAACTGGGGACATAAAAATGTATATTCCTGTCAGATTCTGAACCTAGGGTAGGTTGTGTACATAGCATTGGTTTTTAATTCTACTCACCGAAATACGTCGATTGTAACTCCTATTAAAGCATCTGTTTATCCAGTTCAATTCGATATAAGGAGGTTCTAATCTTCTGCCTCGTTTTCCGTTTCTATTTCCTGGCAGGAAAAAAGAGAATAAAGATCAAAGAAAGCCCTACAAGTACTGCGTGAGTGAGTGTTGTTCTGAATGTTAAGTTGAGAGTCATTTGGCTGCTGATATTGACTGAATGTCTTTGTGATTTTTATGTTTTCCAGATTATATCTGTCTTGGTCCTGAAGAGAGTCCCATGAACTAAAGGGATTCGAAACGCGTCGACCTTTTTTGTATTGACCTTGACCTTTTTTGTATTGACCTCATGACCTTATTGTATTGACTTTATTGTATTCAGACTTTGCGACTTAGTGTCCTTCAAAAGAGAAATGTATTTTCCTAGCTCGTTTAGGCCCATCTTGGTTGTAAATATAAAGTATGAGAGGGCCCAACTACTTAGGTTACTGTAAGAATAAGATCTCATATTTCCTTTAAAACCCTGGATTATGAAATATTTTGATTCAGGCATTTTACTTCTAAGTACTCACACACATTTCTTTTCCCCCTCACCACTCTGTATGTTATATATATATTGTTCGAATACATGTGGTATAAGTGACGTTGTGTGATTTTGACGAACGAGTGTTTGGCAATAATTTGTTTAGATTGTCTGTTTTTTGTATTGTTTGCACAATCCTCTCAACACCCCAATGTACATATACACTATTTTTCCTTCGATCATTTGATTTTTCTCCCTGTATTTATAAAAAACAAGTAGAATCACTTTAGTTTGTGATACATGATTGTTGGATCTCTAAAAGTGAAAGAAATACCAACATTTTTTTTAAAGAAATAAAATTTATATTTTTTGAGATACACTTCAGGACTGAAAGAGTGGTCTATTAAGTTGAGAACGAGGAGCTCAACTGGTTGGTTCTTTGATATAAACAATTGAGCAGTATTGGCAATTATTTTGTTGTACATTTTAGCAAATCGCAGCGTTTGCGACAAAAAAAAACGGATGATACATCTGCCCCTATGTCTTTATGCCCCTCTCAAAAAGAAAATGAGGGGAACTCGTAAATCTACTAAAAAAGAGTTTCCAAAACCTCCTACTAAATTTACAGATTGACACAGTGAAAACATCATCCAAAAGACACTGCCCTGTGTTGGCTTGCCATATTTGGTTCCAATTAATCTAGCCACTTTTTAATTGTCCTTCAAAACAATTCTACTATAGGAATTACTTGAATGGAAAATATATGTTTTGAGACATCTAAAACTTATCTCCATCCTAATTACTCTACATACAACTTTCAAAGATTCATCTTATTTGCACGCTCTTGTGGAAACATCAGATTCAACTTTATGAAGTGGTCCCAACATTAATAGCTAAATAGTGGTCCTCCTATGTAATAATCAGTTTAACCAATAGTTCAACGTCTCTATGGTCAATGAGGTTCATAAAAGGGAAGTGGCTTCATTTCCTCTTATTGTCATCTGATATCCACACATAGATAATATGAAAAACATATGTTGCACAGAAAGTCTACAGATCTCTTCTTGGCAATGCATGAACATGAAACTCTACTTTCTGCTGACAGTCAATAGATGTATCCATCACATTTACAAATATGGCAATGTCCTTTTTAGGAGGAAACAAATTACAAGGGTTAACAGTGTTCTCATGTTATCCAAAAGTACATTTCTTGCTCTATAAGTGCCTTCATGTATCCAACAACTGCCGAAATACTCACAAAAGTGCTATAATGTACCGTCATCCTATAAAGTGAATGTTCAGTGATATAGAAGAAATATTCAGGCGTGTAAATACAATGCCCATTTGTTTGCAGAGAAGTGAATTGAGGTACTCTGTCTAGTACTGTTTTGTTACATGTCTTGTCCATCGCTTCTGGGGCCTGGAATAGCCGCAGAATGAGTCTAGTACCCATATCAACATTATAAATAGTACATTAGGAGTGGCAGGATGCACACCAATTTTTTCAATCTTTATACTTCATTTACTTTCATCCACTGTTTCAAACTTCTATCGGCGTGCACGCTTGCTCCTCGCTCCGTCCAATTGCGCTGCAATTTGGAAAAACCACGAAGGGACCACATCTGATCCCGATCAAGCTGCACAGCCGTCCGATACCAATGAATCCAATTAATTGATTCTACAATAAACCGTTTTCATTAATCCACTTTTTACTTCATATTTTATCTCCTTATTCTTTTTCATTTTATCAATCCATTTTACTCATTCCTTCGGTTGCTCGTAAATGTTCATCAAAAACACTGGAGAATTAAATGTTTCCACATGTCACAATTTTTATTTAAAAGCCCAATGCATTTCGGGGTGAACCCTTCGTCAGGGGTATCTACATTAAAAGCAAAATGCATAAACAACCATCAGCTCAATTGTATTTCTTCTACAAAGAATACAAAAAACACATCCTTTGTCTACTCGATTAGTGAAACTCTAACATTGCAAGAATGTATTTACAGTGTTATTCACCTATAAATTATTATAAATAGGGCACTACATGTGATTGTGCCAAGAACCTTCAGTGCATGCTAGACTAGGCTCTTTGTTGTAACTGCATGCATTGGGTGCAAGGTGTTGCTTTAGCAAACCTCTTTACCCAATTTTGTTGGCCGGCACATTCCATGTGCGTGGCCAATACATGTGTCTGGTGTGCACTGAGCATATGTCAATTCAGTCATGCTCTACGCTCAGTACCTATACCATCAATTCAAATTGCGTGTAATCTGTGCCCATTGGGCAATTAGTACAGTTGGTAGCCTTTGACAACACTGTGCCCAGTGCTCCTGAGTGGTACCTCGTACATATTTTCATAGCATTGTGTTGTTCTTGGTTTGTACCCCCTTTCATTTTCCTCCCCCATAGACTTATGGTATATTCCCCTTACTGTTCTTTTTAGACTGTTTATGTTTGAGAAATGACTATGTTTGTCAGTTGCCAGGCACCTGTTGACCTCTGTGGCTGGAGTTTATATTCCTGAATGAATACATCTTTTTGGCATTCCTCAGTAAAAGAGCATACAGACTCTTTTTTCAATACCTTGACCAGCACCTCACTTCCTGCCTATAGTAATGACTGGGCAGGACTTACAGGTGTGCTGTCATGCACTGGACCCAGGTTGTGGAATAGGGCCATCTTGTGTCTAGTAACTTTGCATGTCCTATGTCCAGGGCATGGTCTCCTTCACACCCACTTTCAGGACCCATTGGATGCATGCTTGTAATGATGTAATGTGTGCACCTTATGCCCATGGACCCAGTGGGTGCATGCTTGTAATGATGTAATGTGTGCACCCTATGCCCATGACGCAGGTCTGCAGTGTCATAAAAGCACTCCTTTCATTAGAAACAAACTGGCCTGGCCTTTAGCTATGCAAATTGCAAAAAATCAGTGTTTGGATTTGAGACTGCCCTGTCCCAGGGTACCCTCCCAGAACAAAATACTATGCTAAGACATGGTTTAGGATTTCTGCAAGTTTCTAGGTGAGCTGTGCAATGTAGCACACTTGCAATATAAAATGTTTAGAGAAAATAAACCTTTTCTTCAACTTTATGCCTGCCCCCAGGATGGACATGTTTTTGGCTCAAAGCAGTGTTGATACTGTTATGGAGGAGCAGGTCCTTGTGCCAGCTCCCCCTCGTGTCTCTGATCAGGTATCCCTGTAACCGCTGATTGTGCCCCTGCTGTTGTGATCCAGCCTGCCATTTGACTTGACCACGGACACTTTCCTTCCTCCAACGGTTCCACTCAAGATCAATGACGATTGCAGCCCCACCCTTCTACCTGTCTCGCTGCCTTATCAGTGTGTGTGTTGCTTGCTTAGCCCAGCATAGCCTGTATTCCTGTCTAGTTAGTCATTAGTCTTGCTCCCTGCTATTCATTACAGTATTATTGTGTTGTGCTAGCCTAGCCTTTTTTTCTTTCTGTGCCAGAGTAAATTAACCGCACGCATATTTCCCCGTAGTCCACTGCTCTAAATTGTTCCTGACATTCTTGCTATTCACGTCAATATCGCCTCCTGCTGCCCAGCGCCCCTCACAACCCCAGGGCCTGCTTAATGGAGGCCACAGCACGGACGTGTAGCATGTGCCAAAGGTGCACCAAAGACAAGCCCATGTGCACCCTTCCACACCTTGTATGCTCCCAGCACCAGGAACCTCTGACCATCCACTGTTACAGCACCACCAAGCTCCAGGCCACGGCTCCCAAATGCTGCAACACCACCTTCTGCATCTCCTGCCCTCGATCAACAGAAGGTCCACTATCTCCACCTCTACCATTTATCATGCAACGCTGGACCTCACACTTGCACAGGAACCTGCACCATACCCGCCCAGCACACCATGGACAACCAGGAACAGCTGGAGTGCATCCTGCTCAATACCCGGTCCTCCTGAAAACATGCCACAGAAATCTGGGATATCATCTCCAACACAGCCTGACATGATCTTCAACCCCGAGACCTGCCTCAACCCATCCTCAACCCCCAATATCTCCACCACAATGCCCAATGTATACAAGATGATTCACAGAGACCACCAACAAACACAGAGGAGCCATCACCATCATCCATAAGGAAACCCTCCAATGTACCACAACTGAAGACAACATCACACCAATCATGGAACACCTCAATGTCTGACTCCAAACTAAAAGCAAGACAACCATCAGAGAAACCTTCTCCTACAGACTACCTGGGCCCTGCCCTTGCTTCTGCCATGCCATCTCTGAATTCATCAACCCCCTAGTCATCAACTCCAAGAACTACATCTACCTCAGCAACCTCAACTTCTAACTCGACAACCACAAAGACGGCAACTCCACCAACCTCCTAGAAAGAATGAGCAACATCTGCCTCACCCAGCTGGTCACCTGCCCCACACAGGGACACATATTGGACCCCATCTTCACAGCTGGAGACAGAATCAAGTTCAGCCACATCTCTGGGCTCACCTGGACCGATCACAGCATCGTGCACTTCACCATTGCAGGCCCTCCGGGTGCCACCACTAAACCCACAAGCTCCCCTAATCGCTTCTGGAACAAAGTCACAGAGTCCCACTGGATGTTCGCCCTTAGCAACACCCGGCGCAACACATCCAGGTACCTGGAAGAGGCTGTCCAGAATTTCACCACATGGATCTCCAACTGGCACCAACAGAGTTGCCACCTTTGAAAATGGCGAATAAAATCAGATCCACTAAACACACCAGCTGGTACAGACCAGAACTCCGGTCCATCAAACGCTATTACAAGCAACTAGAAAGATAATGGCGCTCCAACCGGAATCCCACAGACCTTGCAACCCTCGAAGTAGCCATCAGCAAATACCACTAAAACCTCAAGGGAGCTCAGAGATGCCCTGACTGACTGAATTGAGACAAGCACCAACCACACCAATGAACTCTTCCGCATCGGCAGAGAGTTCTGCTGCCCATCAGCCGCCGGGAACACAGTCCGCCTTTCCCAAGAACTCTGGAACTCTCTAGCAACTTACTTCCATGACAAGATAGCCACGATTTACTGCAACTTCGATCCACAATTCACCCACATCATCAACTTCTTAGCCCCAACGGACCTCACCCACAACCATAACCACCCACTCACCACCTGGTCCCCACTTACTACGCAGAAGACCACAACCATCATTACCTCCATTTTCTCAGGGGCACCAAAGGACCCCTGTCCCCATCACTCCTTCAATTTTGGACACAAAGAAATCAGCAGTGCACTCACCACCATCCTCTACGCATACGTTTCCACAGCCACCTTCCCCGACACATGGAAACATGCAGAGGTCAGACCTCTCCTGAAGAAACCAGCCGCCAACCTCAGCAAACTCAAAAATTACTAGCCCATCTCGCCTGTTCCCATTTCCCTTCAAAGTCCTTGAGAAAGCCATCAACCACCAGCTCACTGAACACACAGAAAACAAAAACCTACTTGACACCTCCTAATCCGGTTTCTGTGCCAACCACAGCACTCAGAGCGCCCTGATAGCCGCTACCGATGATATCAGAGCGCTTGACAAAGGATAAACTGCAGCCCTAATCCTCCTTGCCCTCTCCTTGGAGTTTGACACAGTGTCCCACCACACCCTCATCAGAGACCTCCACAAGATTGGCATACATGGGGACGCCCTCAAATAGATCACATTCTTCCTCTCAGACTGCACCCAGAGAATCCGTCTACCGTCCTTCACCTCCGACCCCAAGAGCGGCATCTGTGGCATCCCATAAGGTTCATCCACCAGCCTCATGCTGTTCAACACCTACGTGATACCACTGGCTGACATTTATTGATCCCATTGACTCAGCATCATGTCCTATGGGAGACTATGCTCATCCACTCTTCACAGAGAACCCACCACGACCACAACAAACTTCTGCAACGCCATGACGAGCGTCGCCAGCTGGATGAGGACCGACTGCCTAAAGCTAAACACAGGCAAAATGGAAGTGCTGATTATTTGGAAAAAACATCTCACCATGGGATGACACCAGGTGGCCCCCTGAACTCTGACCCGCTATCACCCCTCAACTAACCACCAGAGATGCCAGTTCAAGATGCTGAACCATGCCTAAACAGCCCTACACAACTGGGGTCCAGTCTACATCAACTCTCGCCTGAACTTCCACCAGCCCATCTGAAAAGTGTGCTCCACCTCCCTAGCCCGCGCTCACATTCTCCGCATCTGCGAGAGTCACAGCCAAGGTCGTTCTTTTCCTACTATGGGAAGAGGTGTGGTGCAGCGGCCAGGGTGGCTGACTCCTGAGCCCTGGGGCTCACTGTTCGATCACCGGTTAGCCCTGCACCTTGTGACTCCGGGCAATAGCTTACTTAATGTTCCTGATGGTGCCCAGCGCTGGAACACCTCGCCTGAGGTAGCTGCGCGCTTTACAAATGCCGGTATTATCATTATTATTACCTCACAGCCCAGTCCTGGAACGACCTCCTCCTCCATGTACAAACTGTACCCTCTCTAACAGACCTCAGGAAAAGACTCAAGACCTGGCTATTCGATTAGAGACCTCTGGGACCTCAGTGCCTCGATACCCCTAGCTGTGATGAGCCATGCTTTACAAATACTGATTGATTGATTGATTGATTGATTGATTGATTGATTGATTGATTGATTGATAGGCAGAATTTTGTGTCAAAAACCAAGCTGGATATCCTTTTCTACATTTCATTCTTTTTCCTAGCTGGAATATATGAACAGATTCTGAAACAATGTGTGTATGTACAAAGGCAGAAGCTCTAATTCAATTCAAAAATTTTGGTTTTGCACTCCCGAAAGGATTTATTGGCAAAAAAATTTAAGTCATCAGTGGGGGCTCAATGGATGAAGTGCCCTGTGAATTTGTACACGATCATAAACATATACGTTTTGTGTGTACAGCTCTCCCTGACTCTGAAATCCATCATTATTCACACCCGAGACCACGAGGTCAAACACAGATGCAACAGCAGACAGAGCCATCGGACTAACATTCATGAAATAAATATAAAAACGTACAAATGCCCCAAAAACCATAAGTGGCAGGGAGTATAGAAACAGAATGTTCACGTGCTCACAAGTTTGCTGTGATAAAATATTCTTACTGATTGATTCTAAAACTACATGGAGCTCCAAGCGATTTGAAGGAAAGTTCTGCGCATCAAATGTTTTCATTAATATTTAAGTTTTCTCAGCAGTTTCTATTGATTATGTCTTGGAACAAAAACCGATGCCTTGATCTTTGACTTGAAAATTCACTTTACAAGCTTACCAGTGTTTGTGTAATTTCCTGTCACGAAGAAAGATGTATTGATATCAGTGTGCTTCAAAAGATCTTCAGATGGATCCCCATCAACACTAGGAAAATTATCACACAAGCCGTTGTCACCAGCCGTCTAGACTACGGAAAGGCACTCTACTCCAGTCCACCGATCCACCTGATCAAGAGACTCCAGACAGTACAGAATGTAGCTGTCTGACTCATCCCCAACCTCCCAAACAGACCCACATCACTCCTCACTTCCAGGACCTCCACTGTCTCCCCCGTCCAGAAGAGATGCAAGTTCAAGATACTGACCCATGCCTACAAAGCCCTACACGACGGGGTCCAGTCTACATCAACTATTGCCTGAACTTCCACCAGTCTGCCAGACATCTGCGCTCCAACTCCCTAGACCTCACTCATGTTCCCTGCATCGGCCAGAGCCACAGCCAAGGTCGTTCTTCTCCTACCTCACCGCTAAGTCCTGGATCGACCTCCCCCTTTACCTACAAACTGCACCCTCTCTAACGGACCGGAGGAAAACACTCAAGACCTGGCCATTTGATTAGAGACCTAAGAAAACTCAGCACCTGGATACCCCCAGGGGTGATTAGTCATGCTTTACAAATGCTGATTAATTGATTGAATGATAGGCAGGGCTTTGTGTCAGAAACCATGTTGGATATCCTATTCTACATGTCATTGTTTTTCCTAACTGGAAAAGATAAACGGATTCTCAAACCATCTGTGTATGTATAATGGCTTTCTTTCTTCTGTGTACACAGAACACATTCAGGGAACATTGAAGAAAATCAGAAAGCCTTGCCTGAATGGGCTCAGAAGAAAGATGATTTCCCACCTGGTTCCCTCTGTCCTCTCCTCATTTTATTATTTTCTGGTGTATATTGGAGGAAGAGTAGGCTGGGAAGTGGCAGTGAACTAATCATGTTCACTTCAATAGCATTGCACATGTACGAAGTTATAAGATGATGCTTGCAGATGTGGGGAGGGAGGATGAGAACGATGAAACAGATACACCTAGAGAGTCCGACTCCCAGGTAGACAGGTTGGTAAATAAATAGCTGGGCTGACAGACAAGTGCATGCAAATTCAGATCCATGGACAATAAAATACAGACAGGGAAAAGTGAACAGTTCTAAAATGCTGGTTTTGCACCCCGGAAAGGATTTATTTCCAAAAAGATTGAAGTGCCCTGTGAATTTATACACAACCATACACATATACTATGGTTGTGTTCACAGCTCCCCCTGACCTCTTCACACCCTTCAATTCCATCATTATTCAAACCTGAAACCATGAGGTCAAACACAGTTGCAACAGCAGACAGAGCCATCAAACTCACATCCATGAAATAACAGCAGTGTAGCTAGACGTGTGGCCACATGAGACGGCCCCTGAGTTTGCCGCCTGGTGCAAGTGAGAGCTGGGGGGCGGGTGCCGGTCGACCGGTGACTTGTTTCGGGGCGGGGGAGGCGGCGGTCAACAAACGACTTGTGCTCGGGGGTGGGTAGTCGATAGACGGCGTGCTCACCTCCTTTGCAGACCTCCCCTATGAAATAAATACAAAAACTTACAAATGGCCCGAAAACCATTAGTGGGGGTGGGAGGTGGAGGGGATGGGGGGGAGTCGGAGCATATACAGAAACAAAATGTGCATGTGCTCACAAGTCCATGGATAAAATATTCTTACAGATTGATTCTGAAGCTACAGGGATCTCCACGCGATTCGAAGGAAAGGTCTGCGCATCAATTGTTATCATAAATATTCATGGTTTCTCAGCAGTTTCTATTGATCATGTCTTGGAACAAAAACCGATGCCTTCATCCTCGCCTTGAAAATTCACTTTACAAGCTTACCAGGGTTTGTGTCAATTGCTGTCAGGATGAAAGATGTATTGAAATCAGAGTCAAGTCCTATTCGACCTTCATTTGTGATCATGAGCGTGTGTGTACAAAATCAAACTGTTGAAACTTAATAACTATTGCTAGGGTTTTAAATGGTCAACTTCGACATCCCTTTGAAAGGGAGACATGGTGAAGCAGCCCCTTGCTTTCTTTCTTCTGTGTATACAGAACATATTCAGGGAACATTGAAAGAGAAAGCCTTGCCGGAATGGGCTCAGAAGAAAGATGATTTCCCACCTGGTCCCCTCTGTCCTCTCCTCATTTTATTATTTTCTGGTGTATATTGGAGGAGGAGGAGGCTAGGAAGTGGCAGTGAACTCATCATTTTCACTTCAATAGTATTGCACATGTACGAAGGTATAAGATGATGTTTGCAGATGTGGGGAGGGAGGATGAGAACGATGAAACAGATACAAGTAGAGAGCCCGACTCCCAGGTAGATAGGTTGGTAAATAAATAGCTGGGCTGACAGACAAGTGCATGTAAATTCAGATCCATGGAAAATAAGATACAGACAGGGAAAAGTAACAGTAAACAAGTAAGCCTATTGACAAGCAGACATGCAGGCTGACAATTATAGACAAACACAAGGCAGACGCCTACATCAACAGAGAGGCGCTTTAACAAGCTGTGAATAAGCAGCAGTCACAGCCACAAAGAGGCAAAAAAATGCATCGGGAAACATATAATCAGAGACTCACACTAGTATGCAAACACACGTAGACAGACTCAAAGGAAACACAAAACATACGGCCAGATTCATCAAGCTTAATTGCGCTCGCAAAGGGCCAGATTCTGAGAATCTGGACCTTTGCGAGTGCAATTTTTGCATTTGGGAGTCATCATCCCAAATGCAAAATTCGCTAATAAAGAATTCGCAGATTTGCGAGGAATTGCATTTAAGGAATCTCTATTTGAGATTCCTTATATGCAATTCATGAACCATTTTAAAATTGCGAAATCGCAATTTTGGGCCGCTATTTACCGCGAGGTCAAACCTACTGGTAAACAGCGAAAACTTAGAAAAATGCATTTAAATGCATTTTTCTAAGTTGCATGTTACACACACACATGTCCTTTGGACATGTGTGTGCGCAACACCAATGTAGATTACATTTCAGGGGTTCTACAGGGTGTCCTTTGGACACCCCTGGCACCCTTCAAATCGCATCCTTATTTGACTCCCCATTCATTCCTATGGGTCTTTAATCAATCAATCAATCAATCAATCAATCAATCAATCAATCAATCAATCAATCAAAGACATTTATAGAGCGCACTACTTACCCGTAGGGTCTCAAGGCGCTTGGGGTGGGGGGGGGGTGCCGTTACTGCTCGAATAACCAGGTCTTCAGCTTCTTCCTGAAGGAGAGGTGGTCTTGGGTCAGGCGCAGGTCGGTCGGGAGGGAGTTCCAGGTCTTGGCGGCGAGGTAGGAGAAGGACCTTCCTCCTGTTGTCGCTCTTCGGATGCGGGGGACGGCGGCGAGGGCGTGGCTGGCTGATCGGAGGTGGCGTTTCGGAGTGTAGAAGTTGATTCGGTTGTTGAGGTAGCTCGGGCCTTGATCGTGTAAGGCTTTGTGTGCGTGGGTGAGGAGACGGAAGGTGATTCTTTTGTTGACGGGGAGCCAGTGCAGGTCTCTCAGATGTCCGGAGATGTGGCTGTTGCGTGGGATGTCGAGGATGAGTCTGGCTGAGGCGTTCTGGATCCGCTGGAGTCTCTTCTGGAGCTTGGCGGTGGTACCGGCGTAGAGGGCGTTGCCGTAGTCCAGTCGGCTGGTGACGAGAGCCTGGGTGACTGTCTTCCTGGTCTCGGTGGGGATCCACCAGAAGATCTTCCGTAGCATGCGCAGGATGTTGAAGCACGACGAGGAGAGGGCGTTGACTTGTCTGGTCATGGAGAGCGAGGAGTCCAGGATGAAGCCCAGGTTGCGTGCGTGGTCTGTCGGTTTGGGTGCGGTGCCCAGGGCGGGGGGCCACCAGGAGTCGTCCCATGCGGAGGGTGAGGAGCCCAGGATGAGGACCTCCGTCTTGTCTGAGTTCAGTTTCAGGCGGCTGGTCGTCATCCACTCGGCTACATCTTTCATCCCTTCGTGCAGGTTGGCTCTGGCGGCGGCGGGGTCGTTGGTCAGGGACAGGATCAGCTGGGTGTCGTCGGCGTAGGAGATTATGTTGAGGTTGTGTTGGCGTGCGATGGCCGCGAGGGGGCTCATGTAGACGTTGAAGAGGGTGGGGCTCAGAGATGATCCTTGGGGGACGCCGCAGATGACTTCGGTGGCCTCTGACTTGTACGGTGGTAGGCGGACTCTCTGCGTTCTTCCGTCAAGGAAGGAGATGATCCAGTCCAGTGCCTTCTCCTGGATTCCGACGTTGCTGAGGCGATGCACTAGGGTGCGGCGGCAGACCGTGTCGAATGCCGCGGAGAGGTCTAGGAGGATGAGGGCCGCTGTGTCTCCGTTGTCCATCAGTGCTCGGATGTCGTCGGTGGCAGCGATGAGGGCGGTCTCGGTGCTGTGGTTGGCTCGGAAGCCAGACTGTGAGGGGTCGAGGGATTCATTCGTCTCGAGGAAGGCGGCCAGCTGTTTGTTGACGGTCTTCTCGATGACTTTTGCTGGAAACGGGAGGAGCGAGATGGGGCGGTAGTTCTTGAGTTCGGTGGGGTCCGCTGTGGGTTTCTTGAGTAGAGCGTTGAGTTCGGCGTGCTTCCAGCTCTCAGGGAAGGTGGCGGAGTTGAAGGAGGTGTTGATAATGTCCCGTAGGTGGGGTGCGATGATAGCGTCGGCTTTGTTGAAGACGTCGTGAGGGCAGGGGTCGGTCGGAGATCCGGAGTGGACTGAGTTCATCATGCGGACCGTGTCTTCGGTGCTGATCGGGGTCCAGGCGCGGAGGGTGGTGGTGGGTGGCGTTGCTGCGGTCCTGGCGTGCGTCGGTTGACTGCTGAAGCTGTTGTGTATGTCCGCGATCTTGTTGTGGAAGTAGGAGGCGAGGGAGTTGCAGAGGTCTTGCGATGGGGTGATGTCGTTGTTTCCTGCGCTGGGGTTGGAGAGCTCTTTCACGATGTTAAAGAGTTCCTTGCAGTTGTGTGCGTTGTTGTCCAGCCGGTCCTTGAATGCATTTTTCTTGGCGGTGCGGATCAGTTGGTGGTGCTTCCGGGTGGCGAGCTTGAGGGTGGTCATGTTGTTCGGTGTAGGTTCCCTTCTCCAGACTTTCTCGAGGGCTCGGCAGTTCTTCTTGGAGCTCTTGAGTTCGTTGGTGAACCATGGTGCTTTCTTGCTGCCGGGTCTGCTGGGCAGGGTCCTCAGAGGGGCGAGTTCGTCCGCGCAGTTGCTGATTCACTTCGTGAGGTTGTCGGCGGCCTGGCTGGGGTTTGCTGAGCTGGCAGGTGGGTGCTGGCTCAGGGAGGCGGCGAGTTGGTCGGCTGTGATCTTGTTCCAGCTTCTTCGAGCAACCTGTTGCTGGTGGTGGTGGATCGTCGTTCTTTTGAAGGTAAAGTGGACACAGCTGTGGTCCGTCCAGTGGAGTCCTGTGGCGTGGCTGAAGGCGATGTCTGTGCTGGATGAGAAGACGGCGTCGAGTGTGTGTCCGGCGATTTGCAATTTGCGATTAGCAATTTGCTAATCGCAAATAAGGAATGTGTAGGAATCGCAATTTATTTAGCGATTCCTACATGAATCCCGTTTTGCAAGTCCTTAATAGCGATTCCTTAATAATCGCTATTAAGGACTCGCAAAAAGGGACTATGATGAATCTAGCTGATAGTCACTAAATGACCTTCAGGGGCTTTATTACATAAAGTGCCCTGGGGTGGAACGAGCGTTTGCGCCCGCTTTGTGTGCCCCCGGGGCACTTTGGTATACAGAAGGGGCCGCAGAAGGGAATCCCTCTCCCTTTGAACCCGCGCTGTATTACCAATGTGGGTGCAGAGGCCAAGAAGCCCTCAGGAGGTACACTGAGAATGTGCCATCTAAAAGGTGGCGCACTGTAAAAGGGGGCAGATTCAATCGATAATCTTTAAGTGTTGCCCGGCGTTAGTCGCCTCTCATACCACTCAATATTTATCAAACAAAGAGGCAGGCGCTGGAGACTGGAAGGCAGGAAACAGAAGTTTTATTCCGTCAGAGCAGAACATCAGATCAGACAACAGGGTATCGTCTCGAGGTGCTCTAACCGCATCTCTGAGGCCTGGCCTTTTATACACAGGTTTATGGTCTTTATTGCAGTTTATCTCATGTGGCACATTCTTACAAATACTTTGAAGTCCGGGAAGACATCCTCAGAATCCCCGCTTCAGGCCCTTTCCCACACATATCTACAGTAGAAGTTCCCACCCCGATCTCAGTAGGTAATGACTGTCGTGCAGCTGGACATTCCGCCGGTTCCCGGCATGTGTGCGGCTAATCGGATCTCATGGGGTGGGGGGCTTTGATCAAACGCAGCTCCTTTGAAGAGGAGCAACTTCTTACAGTAGGGGGCAATAAACAGCATCCGCAGGACTAGGTGATGGCCTGGGATCGGGTTGGACAATCGGGCAAGGGATGGAGGGAGGTGTCAGTCGGGTACGGGATGTGGTTCTGAGGCAGGGTCGCGCTGAAGTGGTGGTTTATGGTCCAAGCATGTGAGAGCGGGGGCTGTCAGTGCCCGGGGGATGCTTGCGAGGTGAGAGAGAGAGGAGCGCTGGCGATAGGCAGTGGGTAGAGAGGCCATGATACTCAAAATAGCTGCTGCTTACGCACACGTAGGAGCCTGAAAAAGGGACACGATGGCGCCGATAATGTTTACTTCACAACCTAGATTTTAGCAGCACTGTCCGTGTGCTCCATGAGAGTAGCTCTCTGAAAGGTTTAAATGGGGGCCCATGGACCCCCAGACTTCCCCTTGCAGGCAGGTGCAGTCTCTGATCCCCTTCAAAAGTGCCGCCTTTACTGTGAAAACACAGAGCAGCTGTAAATTGTTTCACTGTTTGCGCCTGGCGCACCTATTTAAAGGTGCGCCCGGCACAAACAATGAAAAGCGCAATCCCCTTAATACGGCCTCAGTTGTGCTGGATCAAACTGACCAATCCCAGCCTAGACATCTGCTATAAAAGCACTATCCAAAGGGCCTAATTTATGAGTTTTTGACATAGGGCAGCGCCACAGACCTTTCTACTGTGCTGCCCTACAGCAAAAGGAAAGGGCAGGAATGCACCGTATCTATCAGATATGTCACATTCCTGTCCTTTTCCCTTGCGCTAGATCACAATGGGCTGCCATGCGCTAATGCAGAAAACTTTGCACCATGGTGCAAGGGGGCCTGCTTTGCAGGGATGAATATTTTTGTTCAGAAAGGACACCTTCCTGCAGAAAAACAATCACAAGAGACTTTTTCCTCTTTCTATGTGTGCTACACATGCAATAAAGATATTTCTACTCATTTTGCCTCCCTTACGCCTCCCCTGGTGAGGTGTATGTTTATGGCGCTACCTCAGAGTTACGATTTCTCGTAAATCTGGGGCAGTTTCAAAAAGCCACGGATGTTGCTGGGTACGCCCCTAGCAACACCCAATGCACATCTCTTTATTGCAGGAAAGTGTGTTAAAGGGAACAATATTTACGAGGCAGCATTAAGCCAAAAGAAAGTGGCTTAGTGCTGCCTGGTAAATATAGTGCAGGCTCCTGCGCCATCAGAGTGCCAAAAAAAGTGACGCACTCACCACACACGGAGCTTATAAATAAACCCCTAAGGGTTTTGCATACAGTCTCAAATCAGCAAATTAAACAATGCCTCCCATCATCTCTTCTTCCCCAGCAGTCCTCTCTGTCCAACATAACATTGTTTCTCGTTGTGCAGCATCTCTTTATGAAATAAATGTAGGCCATAATCACTCTCTAGCTGCTGTCAGTGCTCAATTAGTGCACTGGTATGTTGATAGGGGTAATTAGGCATAATGAACTGAACATTTCCGATCAAGGTGTATGGAATCCACTGATAGTCTGCTCTGTTTGAAGGTGTGCAATGTGCCACGCCACTATACCATAGTATGTATACAGCAAGGTATAGCACCTGTTGATCTGTATTGAGGGCAGGTTGGACCAGAGCAGCTGTTCATGAATAATAAAAACTAGGCGTCTCACAAGATCTCAGAGAAAATATGAAGTGTAGCTACAGCAGTGAACTTTGCTAGAATGACCCTTATGAGCCTGACCTCGGTAATAGGGGTCACATTGGCCCAGAAAGTGCTACACTTTATTGAAGGCTGAAATCTTGTCATTGAGTGGGCCATTGAGCCCTCAGGAGATGCTCTTAAAATAGGTTAATCTACATTAGTACTGTGAGACATTTATCTGGTGTGGGGACAGAAGGCCTTATTTATGAGGTTTTGCCGTAGGGCACAGTCACAGGCCTTCCTGCTGCGCTGCTCTATGGAAAAAGAAAAGAGCAGAAATGTGCTGTATCTATCAGATATGGTGCATTCCTGTCCTTTTCTCCTGCGTTGGTGCACAAGGGGCTGCCGTGCACCAATGCAGGCAACTTTGCACAATAGTGCAAGGGTGCCTGCGCTGCAGGTAAGATTATTTCTTTGCAGGAAAAGAAACCTTCTTGCACAAAAACAATCACAAGAGTTTTTTTCTTCTTTTTGTGTGAGCTGCAGTAAGCAGCACACATAGTAAAATGAAAAACGAGGAGAAATAAATATATTTCTCCTCGTTGTGCCTCCCTTACGCCCCTCTTGGGAGGCGTACTTTTATGCCGCTGCCTCAGAGTTACGATTCCTCGTAAATCTGGGGAAGTGTCAAAAGCCTTGGATGTTTCTGGGAACTTGCCCCCAAGCAACACCCAATGTACGCCACTTTAATGCAGAAAACTGCGTTAAAGGGAGCAATATTTACGAGGCAACATTAAGCCAAAAAAAAGGGGCTTATTGCTGCCTCGTAAATATGGAGCAAGCTCCTGTGCCACGGAACGTCACAAAAAGTGACATTCCCGCAGAGCAAGGGCCTGAGTGTTTTCTCCTGCTACATAGGATACATGTCTTGGCAACAGCCAGCGACGCTGTGATCTACCTCAGAGAGTGTATATATGTATGGTGCTGACATTGGTGACTTTGTGATAACATGACTGTATGAACTGAGAGAGCAATGTAGCGGGCAAAGGTTTGGTCAGTCTGCTCTAAATATTCAACTAAAAGGGCAGCAAAGCAGGTAGTAATAAAAGAACCATTGCAACAGGTTGCAACCATCTCATTTACATATACAACAGGTCAGTTGGCTCAGAAGAGTTTTGTGGATGAATGAATCAGGCAACTCTACCAGAGACAGACCCATAAGAGTCTTCAAACAATGCATCAATGGGTGGAATTGCCAGTGATGGAATCTTCCCAGTCCATGTTCAATGCAGACACATTGGACGTTTTTGGGCAACCTTTTCAGAAATAGTTAGTCCAAAATAGAATTCCTCCTTCCCAATAGTCTCTCGATTGCAGCCGGAAACCCCTGTTTATCAGATCCACATTATAACAGAGCAGGACAGACTAATGCAATAGGGAAGCCACTCGAAGAGATTTTTGTACAGTCCTTCTGACCACCCACATACATTTAAGGATTCGGTTGCCGTAAGGGGATGCGAAAGAGTTTTTCGAGTACAGTGGAAGATTCCTTTAGTGTATCACAGCAATCAGCATTCAATGATAACTCACTCTGGTACCACAAATGGTTGTGGTAACAAAAAAACTATTGTGACAGATGATGGATATAAATAGGTGTTACATCCTGCACTGTATATCTGTATTTATATCCCTTCCCCTTTAATGGCATGAGCCTTTCCCCATGGTGTTCTGGTTCTCAGAACTTTCCTAGTGATGCATTCTGCATCTCAATGTCAGTTGTACTTGGACTTGAAGCTGTCTACATGATGCTGTGCTACTGAATAAAGCTTCTTGGACTTAAACCTGTTTCCTGGGTTCCTACAAAATTTGGCGACGAGGACTCCAGCCATCTATAGCACAGGAGCGGAGTGAACCCCATTTCATTGTTTTTGGACCATTTTTCTGACTTTTGCTTAATATTTTGCCTTTTGGTCCTCTGAGGAAATCTCCAATTCTTATTTGCGGCTTCCTGGATTTTTCCCCTTGCTTTCCTTACTTTTCAGAAGATTTGCGGCTTAATTTTATGTGAATTTCAACATATTTGGACCTTTGCATCTTTTAATTCTTCGCAGCGCACAGTTTACTGAAGATTCTAAGTCTGTGCCGAGCGGACACCGAGCTGTAGAACTTGCCTGTGAAGCGAAGATTCCAGCTTCTGCTAAACGCCTGAACGCGCTGCGGAGAACGGAGCATTCTGACGTCAACACGTCCTGTGTTCGCCTGGTATTGCCTAGCAACGTCTTCAAGCTTCGTAATCATCGTCACCATACACGCAGCGCATGCTACGTCCCATTGACGCTGCGTGCAACGTGCAACGTGCCGCCATTTTGTTTTGCCGGTTGCCTGGCAACGTATTTCTTTGCAAAACAAAACGGAGATACCGTATTTTTGCCGCTAACTTCACAGCGCCGTGTCATTGACTCCAATTTGACAGCGCTTTCTTCTGGGGTATTTCTTCCTACTTGCCGATCGAGGACAAAGTGTTTACCGGCAAATATCACCATTTGTTTACTAAGAAACATACTTCTTACTGACAACCACTGCTCTGTGGTATTTACAGCGTTTTCTTCCACGTTTCTTTCAACAATTAACAAACAGTTTCCTTTTATTTACTATTCTGGGCACGATATTATTATTGTTTACAGTCTATTACCTTGTATTGTTTTTGTATTTCGTTTTAGTTTACAATTGTTGCCCATTATTCAGTACAATCTATGCATGATACTGTTTTACATATGATATTCCAGTGCATTTTATAGTTGATATTTTAGTTGATATTTTACTGCACTTCTTAATTGTCTCCTTAGCATTTTCCATTGTCATTGAGTTATTGAATATGCAATTTGACCCTCCTGCTAAGTTTCTTCAAGTTAAGGGTGATCCTCCCTTGCCTTGGGCAAGATGGAAAGAGGAGTTCTTCAATTATATGAAGGCTATTGATGGAGAGCGAATGGGTGCAGAAAGAAAAAAAAGCATTTTATTACATTGTTTGGGCTCAGAAGGGCAGGAAATTTTTAGAACTTTGCCTATTATTGTGCTACCTTCAGGAAGTGGTGATAATCTCAATGTTTACTCTGAAGCACTTGCCAGATTAGAAAAAAGATTCAAACCTACTGCTAATATTGCCCTTAATCGTTTTAAATTTTATACCAGGGCACAGAAACACGACGAATCTTTTGATGATTTTCTCACTGCCTTGAGAGCGTTAACTTTACGCTGTAATTTTGGCACAATGGCCGATGAAATGATACGTGACCAAATTATTGTTCACGTTAAAAACAAAAAAGTCCAAGATAAATTATGGTGTTTAGGTGACCCTACCCTGGAGGAGAGTATTGCTATTGCTAAGTCTACAGAAAAGTCTGAAAAATGGATGAATATTGTAGAGAAACAAAGTACTAATCCCAGTAAAAGTAGTGTTGAGGAAGAAGTATGCCTGGTTAAGTCCAAAAATGAAGGAAGGAATTCTAATACTACACAATCTAATACAAAGAATGTGTCATTTAGTAATTTCAGGAAACCTGATTTCAACAACAGTTCAGTTTCTTGTTTCAGATGTGGAAACATATCTCACATTGCTTCCTTTCAAGGTTGTCCTGCTCTTAATAGAACCTGTAGTATTTGTGGCAGAGTGGGACACTTTGGAAATGTATGTAGAGAAAAACGTTTCAATACACAAGGGCGAACAGGACATCCACGTCCTATTTCCAATTTTTCTACTCCTGCAAAAGTTTCCTCTGTTAATGATGCTGAAATTCCTACACAAGAACTCAATAGGGGCTATGTTGTCTCTATCATTCAAAGTGGTACTGTTGTTACAATTAGTAAAAAATCACCTAAGTGCATGTTTAACATTTTAGGTATTGAGATAGAATTGATGGTGGATTCTGGATCCCCATGGACCATTATTACAAAGCAATATTTTAATGAAAAGTTACAGAATGTATGTGATTTGTCTAAATTGCAACCATCTGATATTCTAGCGGAGAGTTTTAATGGAGGCAATATTTCCATTGAAGGATTTTTGTGTGTTCCCCTAACTTTCAGAGGTAGATTAGCTCACATCAAGTTATATATTGCTATAAAGGGTGTGAATGTTCTAGGGTGGCAAGATCAGTGGGAACTTGGCATCAAATTGAATCCACGAGCCAAAGATCCTATTGAGCTTTGTAGTGACCAAGAGATGATTAATTCCATCACTGATGGGGGAGAGGATGTTACTTCATTGTGGAGCAGTAAATTTAACAAAGTATTTTGTGATCAACTAGGAAAGTTGAAAGGGTTCGCACAAAATAGTACTAAAAGATGGAGCTATTCCGGTTAAGCAGAAATTAAGAGGTGTGCCTCTCAATGTCAGGTCTGAGTTAAAGGATATGCTGGATGACTTGTTGAAAGATGACATCATCGAACCCATAGAGTCTTCAGAATGGGTTTCGCCCATAGTTCTTGTTCGTAAACCGGATCAAAAGTTGAGAGTCTGTATTGATTTGAGAGCTCTTAATTCGAATATTGTCATAGATTGCCATCCGCTTCCAAATATTAATGAACTTGTTTCCTTATTCGATGGTGCGCAGATCTTTTCTACTTTAGATCTTAGGTCAGCGTACCACCAAATAGAGTTGACAGAAGAATCTAAAAAATTCACTGCCTTTATTACTCCCATGGGTCTCTTCCAATACAAGAGAATGCCTTTTGGTTTGGCGTCAGCTGCTTCGGTCTTCCAGCGTGTAATGTTTCAGATGTTTAGAGATCTTGATTCTTTCGTGAAATGTTTTCAAGATGACATTCTGATTTTTTTCAAAAATGTTGTTGAACATTCTGTACATCTAGATGAGGTATGTTCCAGATTGCAAAGCCATGGTCTTACGCTTAAAGCACATAAGTGCAATTTGTTCAAGAAGTCGGTGGAGTATTTGGGACACACCCTTTCAGGGGAAGGTTTAATTCCAAAGAAATCTAATGTGGAGGCGATTCTCAATGCCCCGGCTCCCAATAATAAGGAACAGCTCTTGTCCTTTTCGGGAATGTGCGAATACTACAGCAAGTTTGTTGCTAACTTTGCCACAAAAATGGAGCCTTTAAGGAAGCTGTGGAGGCAGAAGAATGAGTTTGTTTGGACCATAGAGCAAGAAAGGGCTTTTACAGAGATTAAAAAAGATATTGTAAATTCTCCAACTTTAGGACCTTTTAGGATGGGCAAAGAGTGTATTATCACTACGGATGCGAGTTTGTATGGTTTGGGGTGTGTGTTGTCTCAGACAGATGGTGTGTCAGAGTGGAATGTTGGTTTCTCATCCAGGACCTTGAGTGAGACAGAACACAGGTATGCTGTTATCGAGCGAGAGTTACTTTCATGTGTGTGGGCAATCGAACACTATAGGATCTACATTTGGGGAAGCAAGTTCGTATTAAGAACTGATCACGAGCCTCTTGATCATATTCTTTCAGTGGGAGGAGGATGGAACTCAACAGCGAGAATTGCGCGACTAACATCTAGATTACAGGAGTATAGCTTCACAGTAGAATATATACCAGGAAAGAAAAATGTCACAGCTGATTGTCTATCACGCCTTCCATGTCTTAGCGTAGTTGATGGTATCTCTGGGTGTAAGGATGTTGATTTTGTCTCTGGTTTGCAGGATTTTGTTGGTACTCAGTATCAGGATATTACTGAACAATTTTGGCTTAAGTGTCAAGAGGAGGATGATAGGATGAATACTCTAAGGAAATATTTGTTGGAAGGTTGGCCCAACAAAGCCAATGTCAGAGAGGATATCGTACCATTTTTTAATGTTGCGGATGAATTGTTTTGCGAAGGGAACTTAGTTTTTAAAGGTGACAAGTGTATCCCACCTGTTGGTGTTTCCGACCTAATACTCAAGTTAGCTCATAAGACCCATCCGGGAATTTCTGCTATGAAACGCCTCATTAGGTTGAACTTTTGGTGGCCAGGTTTGGACAGGTTTGTGGATCGTGTGGTCAGAGAATGCAATGAGTGTTGTGACAAAGATAAAATGTTGAAAGTTGTTGTTCCTCCCCTTAAATCAGTAGTCTGGCCTGAATTTCCGTGGAAAAAGATTGCTTTTGACATTTCTGGCCCGTTCAGTATTTTACCTGAGTCTTCTCGTTTTGCTCTAGTGATTATTGACTATCATTCTAAATGGCCAGAGGTAAAGTTTGTATCCAAGATTACTTCTGAGGTCATTATTATGTTTTTCCAAGAAGTGTTTTCTAGAGAGGGTTGTCCCTCTGTGTTGGTATCAGACAACGGTGTTCAACTTGTCTCGTCAGAGATGCAGACATTTTTACAATCCTGTAATATCAAACATGTTAGAACTTCTCTCTATGAACCGCACGAGAATGGTCAGGTTGAGCGTTTCAATCGGGTGTTAAAAACTTTTGTTGTTGACTCCATCAAGGAAAAGGGTAATTGGTTGAATGCTCTCAGAGAGAAACTTTGGAACTACCGTATAACTCCCCATACCACTACTGAAGTTAGTCCATTCAAACTACTTAAGGGAAGAGATCCAGCATCCGTTATATGCCCTTGGTGGTTCAAAGAGAAGTGTAAAGGTTTTGGTGAAGATACAGTTGATGTTAAGAGTCTTGCGGACAGAGTTTTATGTAAACAAAAGAAGTCGGCTGAATGGTATAACAGGAGGTGGAAAGCAAGAGAGCATGGTTTGGCTGTTGGTGATTGGGTCAAGATTATGAAACCTTCTTTTGTTAGCAAAGGCACGAGCAAATATGGCAGACCCATTCAGATCAAAAATGTTTTTAACAACACTGTTATCACGCAAGATGGAAAGGTCTGGAATGTAAGCAAAGTTGCAAAGTGTCCTGTCCAATATGATGTGAATACTCATGATGTGCCTCCTTCTCATTTCGTGCTTCCTTCTGACACTATTGCCTCTAGGATCAAGGAAGATTCCCGAATTCGTAAGAAAACCATTTCTTTACGGGACTTTGTATAATATATTTCTTCTGTTAGCTTTTTGACTTTTGTACATATGTTTCATTCCTTGTTTTCCTTTAGGGGGGAGATGTGTTACACCCTGCACTGTATATCTGTATTTATATCCCTTCCCCTTTAATGGCATGAGCCTTTCCCCATGGTGTTCTGGTTCTCAGAACTTTCCTAGTGATGCATTCTGCAAGTCAATGTCAGTTGTACTTGGACTTGAAGCTGTCTACATGATGCTGTGCTACTGAATAAAGCTTCTTGGACTTAAACCTGTTTCCTGGGTTCCTACAATAGGACATTAAATGTGGAGTCTTCAGGCCTTCAAAACTGGTACTGAACCTCAGTCTAGGTCTAATCTTGCACCAAATATAATCATAAATCTTATTTTAAATCGGCTGTGAAAATAGCATTAGTGCAAATACGTGCATCATTCTAAAGGTATAGTTGTTACTGGGGACTGTAATCATCTTAAAGATCTGTATTCTGCTTCACGTAAATAAGTTAAGATGAGACTAATATGAAAAGCAATTTATTTCAGGTTCCTTATTAATACAAGTTCTGAAGTATTTAAGGACCTGAGGGACCCACCTCATCTCTCAGTCTCATAGCCCGCGTTAAGTGATAACTTGTGGCATAGAAAAGACCTTAAAAGTGTCCTGGTTCATCTTGAAGCCAGAGAACTTAGAAAATGCAAGTTAATGAGACATCAATGCAAGGGTGGGTGTTCTAGATCTGGTGAGAGTCAGCAAACAATATGACCTACATAAAGGAGTGGCTTGACAGGATTTCCAGTAGTTGGGGTCCTATTTATGCCTTGCATGCTTTATAAAGCAGTCAGTAGTGGATCGATGGCAAAGAGAAACAAGAGGGAAAGAATGGACATCCTTGACACATGCAGTACACATTTACATGGGCTGGTGAGGACCGTGTTGCAGTTAATGCTTGCAGTTTGGGAGTCATACAGCCACAACTGTCTATGGACAAAAAACCATTCCCAAAACTGACTTTTTCAAGGACATTATCCCCACACCATGGATTTAAAGACTTTTTTACATTCAATGACAGGGAAAAAGACTCACAGAAAGAGGTTTCAGATTATCACAGGAGATGTGCCAGTATCCTCTTGTGGTTTTTGGGTGATCGACCTGGAACAAGCAACCTAGCTAGATGTGAAGGAATAACCATGCATTGCCAGCTCAATAGAATCTTGGCCTGAATTTTCATGTCAACATTGGTTAGGGAACTGGGGCATTAACTGGAGTCATGCAGTAGGTGTTTCCCTTCTTGAAGGATAAGCAAAATAGTGGCTTTACAGGAAATTAGTCCTAGGATGCCGTTTTTTTCAGCCTTCTTAAATGCTGTGTATAACAAGGATGCCAAGAGCACTAGTCCAGTTTTATAGAATTCCTCTAGAAGCCTTTCTTTCCACAGGGACATACATGTGGATAATATCTTCCTTTATAGGGAATTACATAATAGGGAGAGAATCGCTTGGCAATGTCAACAGGGCATGTGATTAAGTGGTCACGTAAAGCAACTATAAACATTTGAGCTACCTTCTTTCTAAGCTGAGCAGCCAGCAGACTACATTACTTTTTTGCCAGGATCATAGAGTTGTAATTTCACTTTGACCCAGGTTCATTGTTCCTTCTGGGCAAAAAAGAATTAAGAGATATCCTAGCAGTTTCTAAGCAGTGTCTAGAGGTTGGACTAGGGTCATAACTGTATTGTGTTGTCACGTCCTTCACATTCAGCATGAAGCTGGCCTGCTTATTCTTTAAATCCTGTCTGGCCATAGCTGAGTTGACCACAGCATCTGAGCAAAACAGAAAGACCCTTCACTCAGATCTTCCGAAATATGAGATCTGAGGGTGTCTTTTTTGTGGTCTGCATATGGAGGTTTGCATGTGCTATTGGTTTAGTGGCAGGACAATCTTTCCAAAATCTAATCCCAGTTTTACAGGTAAGTAGTCTGTGATCCTAGTGTTCAAGATATCAGGGAGAGAGGATTCGTGTGTCGGAAAGTAAACAATCAATTAATTAGGATGTGCCAAAGGTTTGGAACGGAAAGTGTATTCCATATTAGCCCAGTGGAAAAGGCACCTTACATCAATCAATTCTTGATCATCCACCAGATCATGTAAAATAACCCAGTCATAGATGTGATCAATAACTTAAGGTGGACCAGGACATTCTGACCAGCAAGTAGATTCTGATAATAAGGGAGAGATGTGTGGACAAATGCAGGTAAGATAGAATGTATTGGCCCTGCCATTAAAGAGACAGTGGAGTGCTGTAAGAGTACTTTGACATTTCGTACCATGTATATGGGAGGCAATGAGACAGGATCCATAAACATTCATACCATAACTCATATCAAGAGCATATGTGGCCTCTTCCTCACTGTCTCTCAAGGTCTAAGCTAACTATAACTCGCGCGCCCGCAATGCACTGCTGATGACATCACATATTACATCACTCATGACATGGTCAGTGACATCACTCATGACATAACTATAAGTCATCAATTAATTGATAAATTACCAGATAAATGGAAAGGAGAACATACTTTTATTTATTAATCATTCAGTTCCATGTAAGAATAAATGTATTGGACATTGGTTAAGTCATCTTTCAGAACGACCTGTCTATCTCTTATTCATTCGATTTCTTGCACTATTTGTATAATGGCAGAGAAGCATTTATTCTACCTGGTGACTTCAGAAAATTAATTCATTCTATACAGATATTAATATCCGTAACACATCTCTAATCAATAGCTAATATTTGATGTTTCCAACATTAACCTTAAAAATTATTTTAAATTGCAATTCATTTGAGTCCAAACTTGAATTATCTACCTGTTTGTGTTAGAAATTGGGTTACTGGTCGACTTGGGTATGAGCCCTGGTCGGGTAGCAACCACACTACTACTCAGGGTAAGGGGAAGTCAAACCCCAAATTAACTTGTGCTCATCCCCTGGTAGCTTGGCAAAGAGCAGCCAGGCTTTACTTAGAGGCAGTGTGTAAAGTATTAGTGCAACACTTCAGCCAGCAAAACAATAAAAACAAAGCACACAAAAAGATCTCACGCTAGGTTAGAAAAACAGAAGAGACTTTAATAAATAAAACAAGATCAAAATGACAAAAATCCAATGAGTAGAACTGGAGGTATTGAATTTAAAGTGTATAGTGACAAAAAGCATCAAAATGCACAAAGCACTATTGGGGTTATCTGGTTGCTGTGGACCGGTACAAAGTCAAATGTTCAGGCCGCCCACAATGGAGAGTGGGCTGGCTACAGGGACACAGTTAGGGCCGCTGAACATAGTACCTTTAATCCTGATTGCAGAGAATTGTGTGTATCCATGGCGAAGATGAGTCATGCAGCTGAGAAGATGGATCAGTTTCTGATGCATCAAAGTTGAAGATTCTGTCAGCTGGTCTTGTGATGGGAAGTCCACTGTCGATGATGTGATGGCAGCAGCTGTTCTGAAGGAGATGCCTCGGTCCAAAAATGTGGGAGGCAGAGGTGATGCAAGTCTTTTGCATCGGGTCCAATTCATGTAGCTTTAGGTCAGTTCTGCTAGAGAATGATCTGCTCGGCTGAGTAGCTGCATCGGTTCTGCTAGTAGATGCACTGCTTACACAGGGAGATTGCTTCAGTTTAGCTGGCAAGCACCTTAGGCCTACTTCCAAGGGACCAGGGCTGGGGTGGAACCAATTCTCAGGGTAGATTCACTGATGGCCGAGTCAAGGTGCATGGGTTGGAAGCTTGTTATGTTATTGAGGTTTCAGATCAGGAGGCCAGCTCTTGGAGTCACTCTGGATTCTGGGGTCAATAGATGCAGGTCCAGCCCTTCTCTACCAGGCAAGAGGGTATCAGGCAGCAAATCAGCACAGCAAAGCATAAGTCCAGCAGAGTGGTAGTCCTCCAACAGCACAGCAGTTCTTCTTCCAGGCAGAGTATCCACAAGTGTACTTAAGTGGTGGTGGTGTTTGAGGTCGAGTACTTATACTCAGAGGTGCCTTTGAAGTGGGGAGACTTCAAAGGACTGCCTTTGAAGTACATATGAGTCCTCCCTTCCTGCTCTGGCTCCAGAGCACTGCTCACTGCCTTAATTCTCTGGAAACACTACAGTTCAAAATGGTCTTTGACACTACTTTCGAACTCCACAGCACATGTGCTATGAAATAACATTGCTTTCCATTTCTGAAATAACGTCTCTGCTCATCGTAGGATGATACACAGGTAACGTTTCTTCAATAGAAATTCTTCTTAGGAAAATATGCGTAATGTGGAGGAACAACCATTATTCTCAGGGAAATCAGTAGAAATGCTCCACGCTTTGTTTGCGCAAGCACATTGACTTGAATCTGTCAAGCAACTAGACCGCAAGCAAACTTTGTTATGCATTATGGAGGCCATCTTGGAAGTCTTGCACTATTGTGTCTGCAGTTCTCTTGACAATATTATTACAAAACTTGTAATGCACGCAGCTACCCCAAGGGGGTTCCCGGTGCACAGCGGAAGTAGGGAACAGAGAGGGAGAAATCTAAGGAAAAGTTTAAAAAGCCAGGTCTTCTGACCCATACGGAATGTGAGAAGAGATGTCGAGTCTCTCAGAGAAACAGGCAGGGAATTCTATAGTGTCAGCCCTAGGTAGGAGAAAGAACGACCGTTCATGCAGGCCAGACAGGAGGAACCATGAACTGACTCCGTCAAGCAGATCGCAAAGGACGGGAGGGATGGTATAGATATACTAAATCCATAAGGTATTAAGGGGCAAATCCAGATTTGACCCTGAACATATAGGACAGTGCTTTGAACTTGATACGGTTAGACACAGTCAACCAGTGTAGGTTACGAAGAATGTTGGAGACCGAGGTGAACTTGGGTAGATGTTAGAGAAGCCTGGAAGATGCTTCCTGCATAAGTTGCTGTCTGTGGCTGGTGGATTTGTCGCCTCCCAGATACAGGACATTACCGTAATCCAGTCTAGAAATCACAAAAGCTTGATCACAGTCCTCTGTGCTGAAAGAGGAATCAACCATAGGATCTTTTTTAACCACTTCAAGACTGCCAAGCAGGTGGAAGTCACCTTGCCACTTGTCATGGATAGTGACTCATCCACAATGAACTCCAGGTTTCTTAACACTTCTAACAGGCATGGGAAGAGCTCCCAGTTCAGCGGGCCAGTGCTGTGGGCCCCAGAGATCAGGCCTTTTGCCTAGGATCGTAACATCAGTTTTGCCACCTTTCACTTTGAGCAAATTATTCTGCATCCTTGTTCAAGCCCAAAGTAAGGTCCATGGGCTCATGTCCATGCAACGAAGAGCGCATAATCTGGGTATCGTCAACATAGGAGAAGTGAGACGGTCACGCATTTTCGACCACCTCAGCTAAAGAGTGGATATATATATATTGAACAGCAGAGGGCTCAGCACCGAGCCCTGTGGAACTCCACAGGGAAAGGCGTGAGAGTTTGATCTGGAAGATAGAGAGGAGACCGGGAAGGTTCGGTCCTTAAGAAAGGAGCAAAACCATTCCAAGGCTGTTCCGTCCAGACCCAGTGTCTGCAGTTCCCTCAGGAGAATATGGTGGGACACGGTGTCGAAGGCAGCACTAAGATCCAGCAGGATGAGTGCCACAGTTTCACCCTCATCTAAGTGGTGCCTTAGCATTTCTGTGACCTCCAAATATGCAGAAAAGCTGCTTCCTGCACGTTCATGACTTCTTTTACAAAGGATACTGCCTAATAAACAGGTAATTAGCATTGTTTTAGTTTCCTTTTTGAAATTAGAACACTGCAATGCAGTGGCCTTTTGACAACATCACAGCTCGCATACCATATCCACTGCCATCCACTGTAACAAAAGTTTTGCGTTTACCCAGAATAAGGTTGTAAAGCTGGTGCGGAAACAATGCTAAATTGGATAAGCTCAAAAAGTTCCTTGACATAACAGTGACCGTGCAAATTCAATGTTTCGTTTGAGAATAATTTTTCATGAATTTTTAATACAATTCACACATCACTAGAAAAGACTGTAACTCATGGGTGTGGTGCTTTCACTATATCATCAACCATTTCCGGTTTCACTCCATCAGCAGATAATACATACCCCAAATACTCCACTTCTTTCACAAACAAGATCAATCAATCAATCAATCAATCAAAGACATTTATAGAGCGCACTACTTACCCGTAGGGTCTCAAGGCGCTGGGGGGAGGGGGGTGCCGTTACTGCTCGAACAGCCAGGTCTTCAGCTTCTTCCTGAAGGAGAGGTGGTCTTGGGTCAGGCGCAGGTCGGTCGGGAGGGAGTTCCAGGTCTTGGCGGCCAGGTAGGAGAAGGACCTTCCTCCTGTCGTCGCTCTTCGGATGCGGGGGACGGCGGCGAGGGCGTGGTTGGCTGATCGGAGGTGGCGTTTGGGAGCGTAGAAGTTGATTCGGTTGTTGAGGTAGCTTGGGCCTTGGTCGTGTAGGGCTTTGTGTGCGTGGGTGAGGAGGCGGAAGGTGATTCTTTTGTTGACGGGGAGCCAATGCAGGTCTCTCAGATGTCCGGAGATGTGGCTGGTTCGTGGGATGTCGAGGATGAGTCTGGCTGAGGCGTTCTGGATCCGCTGGAGTCTCTTCTGGAGCTTGGCGGTGGTACCGGCGTAGAGGGCGTTGCCGTAGTCCAATCGGCTGGTGACGAGGGCCTGGGTGACGGTCTTCCTGGTCTCGGTGGGGATCCACCAGAAGATCTTTCGTAGCATGCGAAGGATGTTGAAGCATGCCGAGGAGACGTTGTTGACTTGCCTGGTCATGGAGAGGGTGGAGTCCAGGATGAAGCCCAGGTTCCGTGCGTGGTCTGTCGGTTTGGGTGCGGTGCCCAGGGCTGGAGGGCACCAGGAGTCGTCCCAGGCGGAGGGGGAGGAGCCCAGGATGAGGACCTCCGTCTTGTCTGAGTTCAATTTCAGGCGGCTGGTCGTCATCCACTCGGCTACCTCTTTCATCCCTTCGTGCAGGTTGGCTCTGGCGGCGGCGGGGTCGTTGGTCAGGGAGAGGATCAGCTGGGTGTCGTCGGCGTAGGAGATTATGTTCAGGTTGTGTTGGCGTGCGATGGCCGCGAGGGGGCTCATGTAGACGTTGAAGAGGGTGGGGCTCAGCGAGGATCCTTGAGGGACGCCGCAGATGACTTCGGTGGCCTTTGACTTGTACGGTGGTAGGCGGACTCTCTGTGTTCTTCCGTCGAGGAAGGAGATGATCCATTCCAGAGCCTTCTCCTGGATTCCGACGTTGCTGAGGCGTTGAACTAGGGTGCGGTGGCAGACAGTGTTGAATGCCGCGGAGAGGTCCAGGAGGATGAGGGTCGCTGTGTCTCCGTTGTCCATCAGGGCTCGGATGTCATCGGTGGCGGCGATGAGGGCGGTCTCGGTGCTGTGGTTGGCTCGGAAGCCAGACTGTGAGGGGTCGAGGGATCCATTCGTCTCAAGGAAGGCGGCCAGCTGCTTGTTGACGGTCTTCTCGATGACTTTGGCTGGAAACGGGAGGAGCGAGATGGGGCGGTAATTCTTGAGTTTGGTGGGGTCCGCTGTGGGTTTCTTGAGTAGAGCGCTGAGTTCAGCGTGCTTCCAGCTCTCAGGGAAGGTGGCGGTGTCGAAGGATGTGTTGATGATGTCTCGCAGGTGGGGTGCGATGACAGCGTCGGCCTTGTTGAAGACGTGGTGGGGGCAAGGGTCGGTCGGAGATCCGGAGTGGATGGAGTTCATCGTGCGGGTGGGACACTCATGCTTTTTCAGAGCGAATCCATTTTCTGATAACACCCTCAGCATCTGTTTCAAGACACTATCGTGCACCTTCAATAGAGTAAAAAAAGTCAAAATATCATCCTGAAATACCACAACATTTTTAAGATCTTTAAACATTTTAATCATTAGTTTTTGAATAATCGAAGCAGCTGTGGCCAATCAAAATGGGATCCTACAAAATGGAATGTATTGCCCAGAGTAACAAAAGTGGTAAGATGGTTTGAATCTTCATCTAAAACCACCTGATAAGTCATTCTGAGATCTAACTTGGTGAACCTTTTGAACTGACTCAAAGCATTAAAGAAATCCTTAATATGGGGTAGAGAAAAATGTTCTACCCAGATGAGATTATTGCGGCATCTGAGATCACTGCATAGACTTAATTCACCAGAGTTGTTTAGCCAATATAACTGGTGAGAACTACAATGTGGCACTAGCAGCCTCAATATTGCCACCTTCTTGCATTTTCTTCAAAATGTTAGCAAGTTCATCCCTCATCTCAATCACTCAATGGGACATAACATTTTTTTATGTTTGCATTTTCAAAACTCATAAACCATTGATGATTGGATGAGGAGACCCGCCCATCCAAAATAAAATTATCTTCCTCTAAAGTTTCAGACATGGCCTACATGGTCTGATTATCATGCCAAAATCTGCCTGATGCCACCACTAGACCTGGGCGCAAACTTGCAGAATTGAACTCTGCAGAAACATGTGGAGTTACAGAAAAACTCTGCATAATTCTGTGGAGTTTACGCTCAGGTTTTAGCACTAGTAGCACGTTGCACACTGAAAAATCAGCACAAATGGCAGCATTCTATTTTTTAGTTGATTTTCCTGCTGCTTGAGTACAAAATCTAATCGGGAAGCAGCCCTCTGACTGCGACCGTCCGCGTTCATAAAATCTTGCTGGAATTCCTCTGAGCGACCGGAAATTATGCTAAGGGACTCCAAACCTCACTCGCTTTCATCTGCATTCTGAAGCCTTACATTGTTCCCGTTTTCATTGCATTGCTCGAATGGTAAACAAAAATCATCCATGTGGCGATTGTCAGATTGTGGCTGGAACCCACTTGACAAGAGTGACACGTAGTAGCCAAAATTCTCAAATTCTGCTCACAGAATTATAATTCCGCCCGGGCCTAGCAACCACCCTAGAACATTAATGCCTTTTTTAGCCACATACACTTAACCTTTAATCATTCTGTCACAAAAAGAAATATCTGCCCAAAAATACCCCATGATAAATTCTGCTACCTTCAAAAGCAATAGTAATGACATCAGGTGGCAAAAGTACTTTTTCTGACCATTTCGCTTTAATCTTATCAATGTCAAAGTCAATGATAAAAACCCTGGCACCAGAATCAAGTGAAAGGGGAATATTGTTGAGTCAATGTTTTTGTCCACATGGGGATCACTATAACAGGTGTATATTAAGACTTCCAATTACCAGCACTTCTATAGACAGTAATAATAATTTTTACTTTCAGTAACATCAATTTCTTTCACAGTGGGTTGGTCCTCTATAATTCTGAACAGCTACCTGCTGAAAACTAGTCTTTGGTTGTTTTGAATCTTCTTTTGAAAATGCAATACTTTTAGCAATATCAACTGCCTTGTAAAGACTGGGGGCCCGATTCCCAGAAGTAATCTGAGATGAAAGTCTAACTTTACGACTTTCGGTATTCACAAAGTGTTATGTTTCATATAGGTACCCCGATATAGGCTCAGGTAGTCACCTAACCTTTCATCTACCATTACACTACGTAACGGTTCTTGGGACTGACCTTTTACCTAGTTACAGTTCTGCTTACAGTAGGGTTTTCCCCGGAAACTAGCCTCACCTATTATGCATGAGGATTCTTGGAAACTCAGCAGGACTACCATCTCCTGCATAATAACTATGTATAAGGGTCATTACTACTCCTAGGTCCAACATTACACAGCAAGGTAGAACCCCTGAGAGTACCACTTTGGGTATATAAGCACCATATCTTGCAAGGGTAAGGCAGAGGAGAAAAAGGACGGGTCCATATTTAAATATCGATAACAAAAATATAGTTTACAAAAAAATAGATGTAAAAATATCGATTAAAAAAATATCGACTCCCTATACTTAAACAGGTAAGTACAATAATATCGACTCAAAAATATAGATGTAAAAAATATAGATGTAAAAAATATCGACTTTTAAAAATATTATAAATTAAATTAAATAATTAAATATTATTAATTTTATTAACAAAATAAAATACATTACATTTATATTTTAACTATTTATAACAAATAAACTTAATTTAATCGATATAAATGTGTACATATACATATATTTTCTTAAATAAATTTTATTATTATCTTTATTACAATTATAAACTTGAATAATTATATAAAAATAAAAAAACACATATATAAAACATTTTGAATAAAATAAAATTTTCTATATTTAATTACACATAAAAGTATTTAAAAATAATAATACATACATTTAATAACAAAATAAAAACATTAGTAGTTAAAACATTTGATAGCGAAAGGGTCAAAATTACTATTCCCACTCCAGTGAGTGCAACAGTAGGGAAAGCGCTGGATAGCGTTGGAGTAAAAATTATTATTCCCACTCCAGAGGGTGACACAGTAGGGAAAGCGTTGGATAGCGTAGGGGTAAACATTACTATTCGGACTCCAAAGGGTGCAACAGTAGGGAAAGCGTTGGATAGCGTAGGGGTAAAAATTACTATTCCCACTCCAAAGGGTGCAACAGTAGGGAAAGCGCTGGATAAAGTATGGGTTAAAATTACTATTCGCACACCAGAGGGTGCAACAGTAGGGAAAGCATTGGATAGCGTCGGGGTAAAAATTACTATTCCCACTCCAGAGGGTGCAACAGTAGGGAACACGTTGGATAGCGTAGGGGTAAAAATTACTATTCAAACTCCAATGAGTGCAACAGTAGGGAAAGCGTTGGATAGCGTAGGGGTAAAAATTACAATTCCCACTCCAAAGGGTGCAACACTAGGGAAAGCGCTGGATAGCGTAGGGGTAAAAATGACTATTCCCACTCCAGAGGGTGCAACAGTAGGAAAAGCATTGGATAGCGTAGGGGTAAAAATTACTATTCCCACTCCAAAGGGTGCAACAGTAAGGAAAGCGCTGGATAGCGTAGGGGAAAAAATTACTATTCCCACTCCAGAGGGTGCAACAGTAGGGAAAGCGTAGGATAGCGTAGGGGTAAAAATTACTATTCCCACTCCAGAGGGTGCAACAGTACAGAAAGCGTTGGATAGTGTAGGGGTAAAAAATTACTATTCCCACTCCAGAGGGTGCAACAGTAGGGAAAGCGTTGGATAGCGTAGGGGTAAACATTACTATTCCCACTCCAAAGGGTGCAACAGTAGGAAAAGCGTTGGATAGCGTAGGGGTAAAAATTACTATTCCCACTCCAGAGAGTGCAACAGCAGTGAAAGCGTTGGATAGCGTAGGGGTGAAAATGACTATTCCCACTCCACAGGGTACAACAGTAGGGAAAGCGCTGGAACCCAAAACAATAAAAAAACAAACTATCGAATTTTTTATTAAATTTTATTTACAATATAAACATAATTAATATATACATTTAAATATATTATTATTAACAAAGATAATAAAAAAATAATTATTTACACATTATTTAACACTATAATATCCACCACACACACCTAAAATTAATTACACAATTACATTTAATATTTACTATTTAATTAATGAAAATTAAAGTATTTATCTAATTAATTAATTAATTATTTAATTGACAATTTCACACCATATACACTTATAAACACCACAACAGAAACCTAAAATGTATTACACGTTTACAATTATTAATTAATTAATGGTAATTAATTTATGAAGTATTTAATAATTAATCAATACAAATTTAATTACTTCACACCATTTACACATATAAACTCCACTACACACACCTAAAATTAATTAAACAATTAACATAATTAATTAACATTAGTAATTTTAATAATTGACTAACTGAAATTAATTAACAAATAATTATCAAACAATTAATATTAAATTAACACATTAATTAATCAATTAATTTTATATAATTAAATTACTTCCCACCCTATTTCCCGATAAACACACAACCCGCTACGGAACTAATAACACAAAATTCAACATAAAATACATTAATAACTAATATTATTCTACAACATATAATAAAATGACAAACAATTCTCATTAAAAACACTAAAATACATAACAATATTAAAAAATCGATATTTTTGTAAACTATATTTTTGTAAACGATATTTATTACAACTATATTATTGTTATCGATATTACTTACCGGTCAGTCGATATTCTGGTCAAACTATATTTTTGTTGTCGATATTTCTTCAAATCGATATTTCTGCGGGGATATTTATGTCACACGATATTTTTCCGTCGATATTCCTGCTCTGCACCAAAAACGACTTCCGTGCAGACACATTTACGCAAGACGCTGAGGTTCCTGCATGCAGACACTCCAGCTCGCAGTGGTCAGACATCCCTTGCTGGGTGTCCATTGTAGGAAGGTGGAATCTGACTACATGGTTACCCCCACTTTTTGCCTGGTGTTTTGCTGGTTTTTGACTTAGTTTGACTGGGACCCTGCTAATCAGGACCACAGTCTATCTGCTTTCTCCCTAAAGTGGTTGTTCATGTACTTTAGGTACACTCCAGATTGCATTATGGGGTACCCTTATAAGTCCCTAGTATATGGTATACTATATACCCAGGGCATAGTTGCCCCAGAGGCCAATCAGGGGCTGCAGCATGTATTATGCCACCCCTGGGAGACCATTCAAAATGACACAACAGTTCTGCTACAGCAGCCTGTGTATGGTGGTGCATGCACCCCTTACTTAGATATAGGTTCACTATATAGCCCTATCACTGCACATATAAATATCAGTCACCCCTATGGCAGGCCTTATCAATCCTTAAGACAGGGCGCTGGGTTTATGTGAGAGGGTGCTCCTGCATGAGCAGAGCTCCTCTGCTGCCTTCAGAACCTCTATTTCGGTGTTAATTGTGAGGCAGCCAACCATATACTCTTAAGTGCATTATATCCTCCCGGTAAATGCTAACTTTAAAATGGCTGCATGGAAGCATGTCATGTTTGG
Organism: Lissotriton vulgaris; assembly: GCF_964263255.1. Classification (NCBI taxonomy): domain Eukaryota; kingdom Metazoa; phylum Chordata; class Amphibia; order Caudata; family Salamandridae; genus Lissotriton; species Lissotriton vulgaris. Next base: position 1,779,309,047 of record NC_141694.1, read on the forward strand.
TGTCATTCACCTTAGAACCATACCTCCACAGTAGTAACTGGTGTGGAAGGTATGATTCTATCCTCCTAGAGGGAGAAATATGACAAAACTGGTACACCCGGTAAGAGCTTTCTCGACCCTGGCATCACAAGATGGATGCTGCCAGCCAAAAGACACAAGTCTGCCCTCCTGCTTCTGGATGAAACTCCAGCAGGGGACATCTGGGCAATAGTTTTCCTGTCACACAGGTTTTAGTGTATTGGGGCTGAGTGGGTGCACTCTGAGAGTGCTTTGATGTCTGCACTGGGGGCACATTTGGTGTCCCTGTGCATAGTCCAGCTCAAACCGGTGTCAGGAGCCATTTGCTCCTGCTCTGGCGCGAAACTAGACAAAGGACATGGGTGGAGCCACCCCTCTGCCCTGATCCTCCCATAGGTGGGTCCCCAAAGTTTGTCCCACCACTTCCTTGGGTAAAAAGTACTAACCCCTGACTACAGGACTTTAGATTTTACCTGGACTAATCTCTGCCACAGAAACCAAGTATCCTTCGATGGTCTACGCTCCGCTGGATGACTGAAGAATCTCCCTTGTAGTAAAGAAGTTACTCCCCTGCTAGGCAGGCATCTGAATGCATCTGACCAGTTTGCATCTACGCAGCTCTTGAAGGACTCTGAAGATTTTGCAACACAGGAGGTGGGTTCCTAAGCTTCCCCAAGGCCGAATAGTGCTCTCAGCAAACCTGAGACACGCAACTCTCGTGGGGACCGTGCAACCCCTACCCCTGGACACTGTGAAAATTTGCAGCAGCAGGCGCTTTCCGGCGATCCCTGTGGCTGAGCTTTGGGCTACTTGTAGTCCAGGCCCGAGTAGTGTTCTCACCTTAGATTACTGGCCTACACTCCACGAGTGTTCCGTGGGCTGGTATTGTGTGATTCCTCTCGAGGTTCCTTTGTGATCCCTGGTCCGTCGACCTGTGGGTCCCTGACAAGGGAACTTTAACTTTCAATGGGCTTTCCTGGTTGCTCCAGATGTGCTCTGACTTTACATCGCTTGAGGAGTCCCCAGGACCTTGCTGGTCCTCACCGAAGCATCTTTTCTCTGACCTGGTGGGTTGCCACTGCCAAGGCTTGTTGGTCTCCAATCCAGACACCGACTCCCCAGCACTCGACATCCTTTATGGGACAGCTCACCTGCAGACTTTGATTGTCATCAACATTTCCTGGTCCCGGTGGCTGCACAGTCAAGCTTCACCTCTTCGCACCTGAAACACCTGACATCGGTGGGCATTCGTCTACCGAGCCCCTGGTCACTGGCTAGTGACCCAGACTCTGTCCCCTCTGCTTTCAGGTTCTTCTCAGCTCCGATCCAGGCTTGGATCACACCGGACACTTCTCTACTTCACGGCAGCAGCACTTTGCAGCATCACACCCTTGAAAACAATGAAGATTTCCGACACCATTTGACACTTATGCACCCGGCTTCAATGCATTAGGTAACACAAATACTCCAGTGCTCACATGGGTGTTCGACTTAGAACCTTGCTAAGTTTGAAAGGGTTTGCTCAAAGTTCTCTCCTAAGTGTCCTTATTCTTTAAAATTACAACAGCGACTTTCCCATAGGATTGTAGAGAGCTCACAGCTGTGTTCTTACACTGCACGCGAACCCCGTGGGTCCCCTGTGTCACTGCCTTGGGTGGTTCCTTGGGGTCCCAGCGATTCTACATGCTCTAGGCACTGTGTCTAGTCAAGTCGTGGTTATTATACCACTTTCTTAATCAGTCTCCCCCTGGGGCCCGCTGTGTATTGTGCTATTTACTGTCGTTCTAGTACTGTAATAGTGTCTGCCTTGTTCTCTAATCTCATGAAGAGATCAGAAGAGAGTGTTTAGTAATAAATACATACATGTTATATATACCTTGTGTAGTTTTCCTTTCATTTGGTCATTCAGTAGGTTATAATCTGGTAAACCATGCTGCTTTACATTCCTTCGAGACTTAGCCTGAAGGCTGCTCTCCATAGCTACCACTAGGATAGCTTTCAATAAAGGTTGTCTTAAACCTAATCATCAATAAGGGTCATTTGGACTGGTACAAGGTGCCCACTATAACTAGTGGATAGCATATACCAGCCCAACTTCTCACATCCATCTTGAGACCAAAACGGGGTCCCACAGTCTCTCACTTCAGGTAATGGTGTTGACATTATCCTAAAGGGATTCTTGGCTTTACACATACATACATGCTAGGTACACTTAGGTACATCTAGTTAGGGTCGCATCGTAGGAGTACGCATTTATTAGTCATGTATTTTATATACTTGCCTGTATTCATTGTTTTAACATCTGTTTCTGTCTAATGGTTGTTTCAGCACACCTACTTTACACTAGAATGACGCTGGTTCAATAAATGTTTATTAGAAAACGCCCCCACTGTTTATTCTCTGTATCTCTCTGAGACAAAGTGAGCATGATTGACTGAGCGAAAAGTATTGCACTGTTTCCACGATCCCTGATGGGACAGATTTGACATTTTCAATGGTTGCCAAGAACTATTCTCTCCTTGGTAAGAGGGGTTTCTAGTGGCACTGTGAACTAGCTCGTATCCAGGCTAACATACCCGGTGGGGGTGTCTAGAATCAGTCTGGACACCAAGTGTATGTTGTCTAAATGTGCAGATCCTATACAGGTTTATAGGAACTATACGACTAAAGGGCATTTACGAGTAGTAAAGTTAGACTTTTAGTCTAAGTTAGACTTTTTGTCTAAACTTTGCCCAAAAGTCTAACTTTACTACTCGTAAATGCCCTTTGTGGATACCGAAAGTCGTAAAGTCAGACTTTCATCTCAGGTTACTTCTGTAAATTGGGCCCGGTGATTTACAGGCTAACAGCCTTTCTGGTATCTTTTTAGAATAACACCTGAAAAAAATGTGATTAGTTAAGAAGTAAGATTTTTAAATTCACAATATGATGCAAGTACCTTCACTGCGGTAATATATTTGTCAATTGACTCAGCTGTACCTTGTACTCTGGTAACAAGTGAGTGATAGTGTACTACCAATTTAACTTTACCTTCTAAGTGAGTCTCCAGTTGTTTCACCGCACAATGGAACTCATCAATAACTTCCTCTTCTGCTGGTGTATACAGTTTAACCTTTAATCCCAAAATATTAGTAAAGTAAATTTCTCCTGTGATCTCATTTGCACTTGATATTGTTATTGATATTGTTGATTGCTCCCAAATAAGTGCTAAAAGACCTGAGTGACAATTGTCACTGCAGTGGAAGTTCAGTAGGACCCTGTAGAAGAGGACCTGGAGGTGTCACACCCTGCGCCATGTTGAAATAAGTGCACAAGTCCTGCTGACAAACAGTACCCTATACACTGACCACGAGAAGAAAAAAATGAATTAGACTGACCTGAATTTTTTTTTATATAATGTACAAACACACAAGGATGTTGCATAACACAAACAAGCAAATATGGTTATAATGTCTGCATAGCATGCAGATTACCAAAGGTGGATAACACTTCTCTTATTGTGTCACTCACTCTTTTCACCCAGGATAAAGGTCCCAAAAGGTGAAAATATATTTAAAATGTCTGAGCAAATCTGCAGTTCACTGATTGTAGCTTAGCCAAATTATTAGCCTTCATTTAAGAGTGCCAATCACAGTTGACACGAATGTAACAACACCCAATAGCAAGTAGGTGACGTTGTGTCACTGTACATACGAGAATGTAAGCCGATGTAGCTGAGGGAAGAGATAATTAAAAACCCTGAGGATCTTTGAAAAGCTGAGAAGTGCACTTGAAACATCATAGAGCATACAGAGGCTTCATTTACAGCAGAGTTTGAAGTGGACTGGATCAGAGGGGCATGACATGACCATACTTGTTTGATTTATGAAAAACCGTTCCCCCTACTTTTTTGTAAATAGACAACCGTCCCAGAACGGTTAATTCTGATAGTTTAAATGCTTCACCTGAAGTGTCATTCAGTGAGTTTCCTATGCAATGAAACTGAAGCCTGGCAGAGAGCTAAACAAGCCTTCCTGCTAGGGTGCCTGCTTGCCTGAAAGAAATGCAAATGTGCACAATGAGTTAATTCTGCAAATGTAAAGGATAATATGCAAATATAAAGGATGCTTGGAAGCAGTATTGGCTTTAATTGATTGAATCACTCAAAGACTTATTTTTTTTATTGGTATGGCAAAGAGTTAAGAACGGAGCTGTGCTCTTAATTGTAATTGTATTTTTATAGCGCTTAATACACGTGACGAGATGTTTTAGGACAGGTATGTAAAGAAAAGGCATTATGTACAGTTCGGATCTTACTAAAATCTTTACTTTGAAAGCACAATTCTACCCTAAACCTCTTGCACAGTTTGTAGCAGTCTACCTTATACTGTGTGTAATGCAAGTTCAAAATAATGACATATATTCACAGTGCTTTCGGTCACAGGCTGTGACCTCATAGTAATAAAAATACACAAGTCCCTATTCTCCACTGCCTCAACCAAGATTTAACTCTGTGGCTCTCCGGTTATGCACTGACCTTGCAGAGCATTAACTATAAGGTTTCATAACATACTTTAGTACATTTCCAACTGAGTACCATATTTTTGATTTATTTTTCATTTAAGCTGCACGTTATTTTATACGTAGCTACCTGACGGTGAAAGACCACTGATAGGTACAGAATGTTTAGTTTTTTAGTCACACCTTTGCCCCCACACCCATACTCACTCACCGTGCTCCCACTGCAAGCAGTATCACAGTTCCCATACTTTTTTTTAATGCACTTCGAGCTCTGTCTCGCATTGAGTAAAGTGCTTGGAGGTGATGTGTGTGAAAGAGATGTGCACGTGAAGCCGCTCGTGCTCTCGTCAACCATCAATATAGAATGCACGAGGGAGAGGCATACATTGCAACACAACCTAGGCCCCAAGTCTAGTTGACTTAGGTAAGAACAATACGTAGAATGCAGCTATACTGTTCCTAAAGATGGTTGCCAAATGGGAAGTTCCGTGAATAACATCCAGATACTTGTAGAGTAGGTCTAAATAAAATGTACTGAGGCTAAAACGAGCAACAACTATACTGCTAATAGTAGTAGTAGAAAAGCTTTATTCGATTTTTGTAAAGTTAAAAATCATAAAAGCAACATCATCAGAAATCAATACATAATGTACACAAATATTACAATACATGGAGGAAAGAATAACTGTGAATACAATAGATTTAAGAACACATTAAGTTTTTCCTTTTTCTAAAAACACTCTTTAAGAATCCGACCATGATAGCCACACACAATTCATCATTTAGAAGCTGGAGATACAATAAAGCTGGGCGGCAGTGGTGCCAGGGACCATAATTTTTCAAAAGTGGTTTAATCCATTGGGCTCTCTCTTTTTGGTCAAAACCACAAAAACAGATCACATGAAGTGTTGATTGTTCAGCTCTCCCATCGCATGGGCAATTAATAAGCTTTTTTGACCAGTCATTGATATGTGGAAATGAGACTAGGCGAAAAAAGATGTCAAATCTGAACCTAGTAAGTAGGAACCTGTCAAAACCCCTGGTACACCAATTCAGATAGGGTTGCATATTGCCCAATGTAAGCAACATTTGGTGCCGCATACCGAAACTTTATTCAGCTCTACCCCTAGCCGCAGGGATTCCAGATGAGTAAAGTGCTTGGAGGTGATGTGTGTGAAAGAGATGTGCACGTGAAGCCGCTCGTGCTCTCGTCAACCATCAATATAGAATGCACGAGGGAGATGCGTACATTGCAACACAACCTAGGCCCCAAGTCACTGAAGCGACGAATAAATCAGAATTGCTTTAACAACGAGGTCTATAGCAGTAAGTAAATAGCAGATATTATACACCAATATAATTGTCCTCATGGAGAGCTTTCCTAGGCCTTCATAAAAATAAATACCTTTGACTTAGGTAAGAACAATACGTACCAGGATCAACTGATTCTGTGTACAATTCACAACATGTATCATTAAAAAAATGGAACATTAGGCTGGTCGGTAGGAAACCATTTTACATCATAATCTAAAGAATGTCTACATAACCAATAAGAATGAGGGTACCACAGGTCAGTACGCTAATATACTGAAATGTTTGAAGAAATGTTACTAATCATTTTGAATTGTGTTAAATAAGTCAATTTCCTCTATATTGCCGGTCCCACCAATCCCCTATGCTTAAGGATAAAAATGTGTGCAAAAATGGTAGTTTATAAGTGCAATCTAGAAAGTAAATACATAAATACCTCATCCTTTGTGCAAAATATGGTGTATGTCACAAAGTCAAGATCCTATGGGGCATATTATGAAGGACCGGTGTTAAAATGATCGCTGTTTTATCGGCAGGAAACTGCCGATAAAACCGCGATAATGGGCTTGATAATACGCCCTTGTTAATTCCCATAGAAGCCCATGTTAACACCAGAACATGCGCTTCTATGGGAATTAACAAGGAAGTATTATCAAGCCCATTATCACCGTTTTATCTGCAGTTTCCTGCTGATAAAACGGCGATAATCTTAACACCGGTCCTTGATAATATGCCCCTATATCCTGCCACGGATGTGTGCGATAAAATGGTGATCTGGGTAAAGAGCATCTAGCACAAGTATACATGTATGTTCGTGTGAAGGGACCACATTATTCACAGTTGGCATGAGTTCAATGTGTGCGCGCTACAGTCTGACATACCAACCAATCAACCGCAGACAAATAAATAGGTAACAGAGTGGAGATCCAAAGCATTTACAGAAGTTGATTGATATGCAGACAAACAAACACATAGACTGACATATTTCGAGATAGGTAAACAAACAGACAGGCACTGATACACTCAATCCAAGAGCTTGTGATTAACAGAAAACATTACATAGAGCACCTCTCACACAGAGACTACAATGCAAAACTGTAATGAATGTAGATACACCTATATGGTATGTATAGTATTTACTCATCGAGAGAGGAACCCAACCAAATGTGTGCCAGGCACAGCTCGGCTCCAACTGTCAAAACCTGGAACCCTCAACCCACTAGAACCTTTCCCTGTCATCAATAGAATCTACAGCCTCAGCCTAGCTAGGACTGCCTACGTACATTATAACACATTTCCTCACCTTACAACCAAAAGAACAGTTACCCTCAAACATTTCTAAAAGTGCCAGCATCCAAACCCCCCAGTGACCACCTCGCAGACCCCTGAAACAAAAGAAAATCCCAAGAAATGTGCACAAAACCCAACAGATGAACTACATCAGTCACTCACGTACTCTTATAAATAAGCAGGAGTCTTCCTCAACCTTGCTGCGCCCCCTTGTTGTGTTGGAGACTGTGAAGTGGACTGGGAAAACCGTAAAAACCCATCTCCCCTTTCCAATCTGTCAATCACATCAGGAGCACCTCTCAACTTATGCTCCCCATCCTCATTCAACGGTCTCCACCAAGGCAAACTGGGTTCAACCATTTGCTCCTTTTTTACATCACTAAGCTCACTTTGTCTCTGAAACAATGCCACACACCTGAGGTTCCACATCTGTCCATTTTGTAACCTAACCCAATTTCCACCAACTGGTTCAACTTTAAAGGGACCCCTAAATCGGGACAGCCCCTAACCTGCCAGCATCATTTTGAAAGGAGTCAATCCTGTGCTTGTATTTACAGTAGTGCAATAGGCCCACAACATGTCCTTTACCGCTCCTAGAACAGATACTCCAACATTTAACGACAGTTGCATGGTTCCCTTCACCATTTTGTTCAACCTTTCTACTAGACCATTTTCCTGGGGATTATACAAAGAAGATCTAGCATGCTTCACCCCCAATGTTTCAAAAAATACCTTCATTTCTTGTGACTCCAGTTGTGTTCTTTTGTCAGTAAGCAAAATAGAGGGTATGCCTTCTCTCCTAAAAATCTACCCCAAACCCTGAATTGTCGAGGACGTGTTAATATTTCTTTAAAAAATCACCTCCAACTCTTTGGATTTAGCGTCCACCAACATAGCCGCAAATCATTCTTGCATGACAAATGGTCCAATAAAATCGAGGCAAACTTTTTCCTACACTTCACCCGCTTCAGCAACATGTTGCTCTTCCTTCAAACACCCCAAACCTTCCTTCAAACGCTTTTCAGAGTCTCTGTAGGCTTCACACTTCACAACCTAGTCTCTCACTTGGTTGTCCATGAGTGGCCACCAAAATCTTTCACGAAATCTTTAAATGGTCAGGGTTTTACCCACATGCCCCTCGGGAGCCAAATAAATCAACTGAGGCCTGAGTTTACCAAGGGGAACAAACTTGTCAATCTGTAGGAGCAAACCTTTGTTATACATTGAGAGTTCATCTATCACCTTGAAGAACGGCCTCACACTCAAAGGTACAGCACTTTTTCTTCTTGCCCCGGTTGTGACCAATTTCATTACCACACAGGGAGTCACATCTTGTTCCATGGCACCCTTCCAATCCAGTTCAGGAATAACACCTTTTGACTCCTCCACAACATCCTCCAAAGTGGCAACTACCTCATCAGTGTCCAATAGCAGGACTTATGCAGCTCTGTCCTGCAACCTTGATAGGCAATCAGCCTCTCTATTCTTCCAACCAGGGACAAACTCCAACCTACAATAAAACTCTTGCACACTTACTGCCAGCCTTGTCAATCTTCCTGAACAGTTCTTTATACTGCCTGGACCCAAAACGTGTATGATCTCATCTCAAAGAAAATGTCCTACCTCACAAAAACACCCAGAAGTAGTTTGTTGCTAATGTTGCAGCCAGTGCTTCATGCTCAATAACAGAATAATGTAGTTCTGCGTCTGTCAAAGACCAGGAAGCAAAGGCTACAGTTCTCTCCTCCTTGCACCTTTTCCAGAACAGTTCCTACTCCCACAGCACTTGCATCCATTGTAACGATAGTTTTTAACTCATCTCGAAATGATGCCAACACCTCTGCTTTGGCAATATCATTCCTGACCATCTAAAAGACAGTTTCCGGAGAAACTCCCCCATACATTTATTTCCTTTCCTCAGTAGTTCTCTTAAAGGTTCTGTCTTGTGCACAAAATCTTTTACAAATTTTGAATAATATTCCGCCAGCCCCATGAAGGATCTGAGGGTGTCCCGGTCCATCGGGACTCTGGCGTTGACTATGGCACTCACCAAATTTGCTTTAGGTGTTATCCCCTCCTTAGTAATCAAGTAACCTAAATATTCAACTTCTTGAACCAGAAAAACACATTTTTCCTTATGTAAAGTCAGACCAGCACCACCAATACGCAACAAAGCCTCCTTCAGAATTTTGTTATGTTCAGCCACATCCTCCCCAAAATCATAATATTATCCTGAAAAACAACCATTTTATCCAACTCTGACAAAATTCCAGTCATTAACCGTTAACAAAGGCTTGCAGCTGAACATACCCCAGATGGGAGCTTGCAAAACTGAAACGTCCCTTCATTAGTTCTAAAGGGCATATAATGCTATGAGTTTGAATGCAGCTCAACCTGATTTTATGCACTCCTCAGATCAAGTTTTGAAAAGTACCTTCCTTTAGGTACCATTGACACCAACTCTCTGATATTGGGTAATGGGAAACTGTTTGTAATCACACTCTTATTTAGACTCCTCAAAATACCCAGAACCTAAAAATTTGTGCCAAGCGCAGCTCGGCTCTAACTCTCAAAACCCTGTCATTAATCGAATGTGCAGCCGGAGCCTAGCTAAGACTGCCTAAGTACATTATAACCAAAACATTGCCATACTCCAAGCAATAACAGACAGACATAAAGCACAGCACATAAAACAGAAACCAGCACACAAATACAAATCCCGTATAACTAGCTAATTCTTACAGTTGGGTATTACCGAGCTCAAAAGAGCATTCACACCAATAAACAACATATAAGTAACAAATAAATGCGTACTCGATGGAGCGTGGCACTTGAGTGCAGCACCACAGTAATGTGGAATGCATCTGGGTATCGCTGTGCCCACAACAGCATTATCTACTTAGAAACAATAAACAGCAGAAGACATTTGGCAGGTCTCAACACAGCACCAACATACCTTGTGGGCATAGCTTAGACACAAGAACAGAAACATATACATTCATAGGTGCATCGATAGACACTCCAGCATACTCAAACACAGACAGAACACAGGGCTGAGCACCCACAGAAGCAGACATGCACACACACACATCAACATAAATACAGAGGTTAGTAAAAACAAAGACTCATGCAATGCTCACCTTGGGGTGACTTAGAGAGAGGCATAAGAGATAGAGTCATACACTGACTTTCTCCCTCATTGTGACATTGCACGAGTTGTCATCTGTAAGAAATTGGGTTGTTGGTTGACTGAGGTGTGAGCCCTGGTCAAGCAGCAACCACAATCCTTGTCACAGTAAGGCACAAGCAAACCCCAAATTGACCTGTACTAAACCCCCTGGTAGATTGGCAAAGATCAGTCAGACTTAACTCGGTGTGAAGTATTTGTGCATCACCTCAAACAGTAAATCAGTGAAAACACCACAAGAAGAGATACCTCTCCAAATAAGAAAGCTAGAGATGTAATAAATAAACAAGACCAAATTGACAAAATGCCAACCAGCAGAACCAGAGTTATTTTTTTTTTATAAAGTGAGAAATAGTGCATAAAAGCATAAAGTGTCACCCACAGCTATCTGGTCGAGCTGGAACTGTCAAAGTCAAGAGTTCAGGCTGACTGTGATAGAGCACCACAGGTCAAATACAATCCCAGATTGGTCCCGTTGAAGTTTTACATTCAGGTTTTCTGACAAGAGTCCTGTTTGCATTGGATAGGGTCACAAGGAATGCATAGCAGCAGGCTGTCAACATGACACAAAGAGCAGGCTGGGCATCCCAAAATGGCGTGCTGGTGCTTTGCGTGTAGTCCCCTGTGAGTGGTAAATTCTGCAGTATGATAGATGGGCTGGTGGCAGCTCGTGCTGATTTCTAGTGCAAGTGGCATGGTCTTGGTGTGAATGGGGATATTTGCTGTCACTAACAGCTCAAAAGCTTGATTTAAGAACCATTGAGCAGCACCAAGGGTCCAGGACCTGAGAGCCACAGCTTGGTGGTCAGGTGCAGGCTAGGTCCAAGAGCTGTTTGGGGAGCCTTTTATGTCCTTGAGCCTCAGATCAGCAGGCCAGCAGAGTAGCCCTTGGAGTCACTCAGGGGTCATGGGTTCCAGATGAGGTTGCAGGTCCAGTTCTTCTTCCCTAGGCAGGAGGGCATCAGAGCAAAATAGCAGGGCATTAGCTCCTTCAGAACGGCAGTCCAGCGGAATGCAAGTCCTTGTTGCAGCACAGCAGTCCTTCTTCCTGGACGAGTATCCACAGGTCCAGAAGAGTACTGTAGAGTTGGGGTCTGAGATTCAGTATTATACACAGTTGTGCCTTTGAAGTAAGGAGAAGTTTCTAGACAGTGGTTCTAAAGTACACAGATGCCCCCCTTTCCTGGTCCTGGCCCCAGACTAACTACAGGGGGTATGCATCCCATTGTTTGGAGACAGGACTCAGCCTATTCAAATGTAACTAGGGCTGTTCCCACCTCCTCCCACTCTGTCACTCATAAAACTTTATTCGGATTTATAAATAAATCCAAAAAAGCAGGTAAAAAAGAAGACAACTATGACACACATATAAAAAAAACACAGATGTTAATTTGAGCGAAACCATTAACAATACATGAGATTATTAAAAGTTTTAAAAATATAGATTCGGATCAAAACAATCAAATAAATAAGAGTCAGATCCATTTTTGTACAAGAATGGAAAGTAAAAAGATGCGAAATAAATTATTTAGTCAAAGCCAATAGTCGTCTTATGCAAATTAGCACCACTACTCCGCTGTTAAAATAAACGATTTGGTTCTAATAGTGGGAGAAAAATGGCACAAACATAAATAAAGGCCTGGACTCCTCCCACTCATTCTGTCAGTAAAGACCCATCTTTTCACACCTAAGCTCCCCATTGTGTGTGGCTGACTAGAAGGAATACACAAAGCCCAACTGTCAACTGCACTTAGTCATATGATCAGAGTCAGGATGCCGGCACCAAATAACTGAGGCAAGAAAATGTCAACTTTCTAAAAGTGGCATTTTCAGAATTGCAATTTAAAATCCAACTTCACCATAACTTAGGATCTTAAATTGTGATTCCAGAGACATCAAACATGCTGGGGTTACCTGTAGCCATTTGCAAATTGCACTTACAACATGTAATAAGGTAATTCCAATGTTAGGCCATGCAGTTGTAAAAAACGAATTTAGGAGTTTTTTATTAACAGGACATGTAAAACATAAAATTAAATGTCCAACTTTTTAATACATTGCACCCTCCCCTCTGGGCTGCTCAAGTCCTACACTAGGGGAGACATATGTATTAAAAATGAAGGTTTGGGCCTGGCAAAATGTTTAGTTTGGCAGGTCGATGTGGCACTTTAAAACTGCACACACAGGCTGTGCAATGGCAGGCTAAAGACAGGTTTAAAAAGCTACTTAAGTGGGTGCACAATCAGTGCTGCAGTCCCACAAGTAGCATTTAGTTTACTGGCGCTGGGCACAGGTAGTGCAACTTAACTAGGGACTTTCATGTAAATTAAATATACCAATTGCGTATAAGCCAATCTAGCATGTTTTAAGGAGAGATAACAATCACTGTAGCACTGGTTAGCAGTGGTAAAGTGTGCAGAGTCCTAAAGCCAACAAAAAAACACATTTTGTAAAAAGTGGAGGGGAAAGGCAAAAAGACTGGTGTTGACCCTGCGGAATGGGCCAAGTCCAACATCATCATACAAACTTTGACCCTGCAGACTGACAATTTTATCTTTTGTTCAACCTTTATTGAAAGCTCATTAAACCAGCAGGTTACTAAACAATATATAATAATAGGCACCAACAACCTACCTGCAAATTAGCAAAGCGAAAGACATGATTTTAAAACAACATGAATCACCAAGATTATACCACGGGTATTGCACAGTAGGGCACAAGTGTTGCATGCTACAACATGGGAAACAGTAGTAACTATCCTTCTTTCCATCTGTCACTAAATAGGCACCAGCCACAAGCGGCATGACTTAAACCTTGGGTGCTGTTGGAACTAACCAGCACTCAAGAAGTAGTACACCTTGTATTTTATCACTCTACCAAAAATGCAATAAGGGTGCTTACAAAGTTGAGGGGAGGAAAACACCCAACTCCTCCCTGCATAATCATACGATTAGGCACAATCAAAATTTACACAGATTGAAGCACTCCACTTGTAATAGCCAACATTTAGCTTAGTTCATATAAAAGCATCCAAAAGAGTTTTTCATGAGGATTATCTTCTTTTATTCTTTTGTTCATATCCAATCCCAACCAACGCGTTTCGCCGAGGTTATTAAATACCTGTCGGCCTTTGCTCCACTGTCGGATAACTGGGGCTTAATAATGTTCCTAGGGTCTTACCCCTTCTGTAGGTTATCTGAGGTCTTCCTCCCAAGCGCCCTCACTAAAGACTGGAGGTATGAAACATTAACCATACAACAGCAATAATGTAGTAAGAATGATTGAAGTTGTTCAAAGTCCTCCTTCATGCCATAACTTGAGAGTAAGAATCTGTTTCTCCTTTTAGGCAGGTTCAAATAGAAGATAAGGTAAAACATTGTTACAAATAAATCTGTTGGATAAAAGGTTATAATGAATTATGGGAGCAATTTCACACAAGGTTTTTTTCACTTACAGTGTGCATGAGCATGCTTTCTGTGTAAAATTCACCAAAGAGGTGTAGGAGGTTTTATTTCCTCACTGGAATTTGTGGAAATGAATTTAATTTGCTGATGAAATAAGCTGCTAATGTTTTAAGATGCATGTATTCACTTTTGGAAAATAAGGACACAGGTTTTCTCATGGGCCATGTGGGGCTCTATCTGTCTTTAATTTATGATAATGTACATAATGGTAAGAGTGTATCATTTGTATTATTTCCAGCCCTGACGAAGCCGACAGGTATTTAATAACCTCGGCGAAACGCGTTGGTTGGGATTGGATTTGAACAAAAGAATAAAAGAAGATAATCCTCATGAAAAACTCTTTTGGATGCTTTTATATGAACTAAGCTAAATTTTGGCTATTACAAGTGGAGTGCTTCAATCTGTGTAAATTTTTCACAAGCGGCATGACTCAGAGGGAAGGGGGTTGCACATGGAGGGAGGTGGTTTAAGTTAATAATAACAAAAAAATTAAACATACCTTCCGGCCGGCTAGGTCCCCCATCATCTCTGCTCCTCTCCGGCTTCCGGTAGGAACAGGAAGCAGGGAGCCTGGCACCCACCCCGAAGCTAATCACCACGCTGGACGCCGCCCAGCCAGGGGCTAATGGCCCAGCCTTGTTCTCCATGTAGGCTGCCTTGAAGCCTACATGGAGAAGGACAGAGTGCACATGACTGGGCACACCACTCCTCACCTGCCTAGCCCTGCTTGCAGAGCAGCCCCGCCCACCCTCCCACCTGCAAACAAACCCTTCTGCTTTTTCGCAGAACGAGAAGCAGAAACTGTAAACATATCATAGTAGTTATCACCATTTTATGTTTTTGCTTCTCGCACTGCGGGAATGCAGTGGGGCGACGCTCCTCCGCCCCAGTGGAGGAGCCGCCCCTGAGGCACATGAGCAGACAATCCATCTAGTACATAATAATGTACTGTAGACAGATAGACAACCAGTAACACTATTTCTGTCACAATCTACGGAACAGAAAAATAACTATTACATTTCATAGTGAAAGTTTCAAGTCCAGTTATGAAAAGTACCGTTCTCACGTTTGAAGACTGTTTTTGAACCTCTTCGGGTTTTAAGATGAAACATTACCAGGTCGGACAATATACCTAGCATCACCCACGAGACTATTTGCTCACACGGGGCCTCCAGTGTAAGCAAAAAGCGCGCTGCAAAACAACCCAAAGACCTACAGACGCACTCGACAGCCACATCTGGGAGCTGTCAATGGAACTGGATTAAGCTGTGATGCCATTACCTCTAATAGCACAGTTTACTTTCTGCAAATTGTGCCTCAACTACACAAATATGGAACACAAATATGCAGCAATCGAAAAAACAGCATTTATATGCAAAGTGGCTTTCTTTGTGGTTTTTAGGCACTGCAGATGGTAAAGAATTGCCACTTACTCTTACATTCTCTTGAGCTATTTTAACATGCTGTGAAAGTAATAATAGCATGCTGCTGTCACTCAGGGTGAGTCCAGTATCCAGACAGTGTCTCCCCCAGAGGGGGGAAGCGCCCCTCCTCTGCAGGAAATCAGTGCAGGTAGCCCTCAGACATGGGAGTGGGAGATATGTAAATGCTCTCATTAAATAAATGTAAAATGAAGCCTGCTGGCGAGCAGTGGTGTCCACATGCCTTCTTACAGGTAAGACCTGAGCTCTCCAGGATGTGTCATTAATTGAACTTTAGCTCTCCCAGCCCAGAGCGGGCAGGCAGTCTGGGGGATCCCAGCTGACAGCTCCTCTGCTCTCATTAATGGAGGGATCAGGCTGCCTGCTGGGCAGCAAGTGCAGGCAGGCCCCCTTCCTGCCAGCAGCAGAACACAGCTGGAGACTCCACAGGCATCTCTCCCAGAAAGGGAAGAACAGCCAAAGAATACAGCGAGGGCCGAATCAATATCAGCACAGCTGGGGCAATGAAAAGAGATGTGGCACCGAAGCGTGATTGCATCTCCTGCTAACACATCATGTGGGTACCACTTCCGCAATACCTATGGGGAGGGGGATGGGGAGCATACATGTCTTGTGGAAGGCGTGTGCCAATGATGGGACTGCAGAGAAGCAGGAAAGGATTGGCTGCTTCTATGCACATGGGATTTACTTTGAAGGATGTGCACCTTTAGAGGGAATATTCTGGTTTTACAAACACCACATCCATTTCCAGGTCCCGAGGAAGTTTTATGCACTGCAGGGTCACAGTTTGCTCCCACTTGGGAACTCCAAGGGGCATATTTACAAGCCCCTATCGCCACCATAACGTCACCTATATTGACATTGTGGTGGCGATGGGGGCTGCACCTTGTGTACAAGGCTGCGTTAAGCCACTTAACGTGGCTTAACGCTGCCTTGTACATAAGGCCCTTTTTCACGCTATGGTTAGCCTGAAAGGGGTGGGCAGTGGGTGTTGTGAAGGGCGTTCCACTGCAACACCCATTCATTTTGATGCTGCCCCCTATGTACAAGGGTGGCGTACATTGGAGGCAGCCCAAAAATTATGACCAGGTAAAAACTGGTCATAAGTTGGCGAAATAACGAGAAATGCATTTTTTCTCCTCGTTTTTGCTTTTTCCACCTGTGCTGCCTTGTGCAACACACACAGAAAAAGCAAACTGCCAAGGCTTGTTTATGTACAGGAAGGTGTCCCTTCCTGTACATAAACAAACATTTTAAAAAATGCAATTTTGCCACTTTCATGTGTCCTGCCTGAAGCAGCACACATGAAAGTGACAGGATGGCATTTCTAGGATTGTTTATGCGCAGGAAGGGACACCTTCCTACACATAAACAATCCTCCCTTGCACGCAGACACCCTTGCACAATGTGCAATGATGCCTGCGTTGGCGCTACACCGCCAAGGGTAGCGCCAGTGCAGGGGGAAACGCAAGGCTGCAGCATATCGTTGTAGATATGGTGCAGCCTTGCGTTTCAGAAGTGGAGGAGAGAGGCGTTAAGCCATGAAGGCTAACGACTCTCTCCTCCACTTCCTTGCACATATCCCCCCAAGTATTTCATCCTTCGTGGTATCCCATGGCGATGACAAGTAAGCGAACCTAGGAATGAGCGAGGCGAGTGACGCAACAGTCAGCCTCCACTCTCAGCCAACGCCCCCCAGAAGCCTTACACAGACATTGTCTACTGCACTGACCCATCACCAGGATTAAAAAGTTGCTGCCAAGATCTATCCTGCCAAAATACAAGCATAAATTACACAAGTGTGTGAGGTATCCCTTAGTAACTGATAAGTAACATATTAAAGTATATCCACCTTTCAACTCTACTTGGCCTTAGAATCAATGGGGAGCCGGGACCCCCCTGCACTCGCCTGTTGAAGGTTGAGTGGGAGTTAGATGAAGGAGGCCTTTGGGATCCCTGTGGCAAACCGATTACACAGCACTTTCTATGTGCTACACAATTAGACCACTTCCAGACAGGTTGCTTTCCCCTGTGCCTGTGTCTGCAATCTGATGCAGACGCTATGGCAAAAGTGTTGCCTCAGTTGCACGGGCCATGTCTCCAGCACACGAGGGACTGTCCCCTTGGAATCATGAGGGCACAAAATGTGCACCAGTGCGATCCGTATTACAGAACGTGCAGCACAACAATCGATGGCTCCATCTTTTATACCAATGTAATACCAAAGTGCCAGAGGGGTGCACAATTGAGCAGAACTGCCTTTGAACTCCTGGCTCCCTTCTATAGCCCCTCCCCTGCTGATGACGGAACCGCTCCGTCATCAGTCGCGGTCGCGCTGTGCTGATGACGGAGCGGTTCCGTCATGGCCCGGCCGCCGCGCCTGCGCGGCGCGTTCTATTGAGCGGGCAGGGCCGTGACGGAACTGCTCCGTCATGAGCACAGCGCAACCGACGTTAGTGACGTAGCGGTTCCGTCACCAGCATGCACCCGCCGCTCAGCCGCCCTCCCCCCTTAGCACTGCGGCGAAATAGCCACCGCAGTGAAGGGGTTAATATGAAACCAAGTGGGCTTCCATTCTATGGCTGGAGAAACTCTATTTGCTGATTTGCTTTGCAGTCTGTCAGACACCTTCTCTAAGTGTGCCTTTTCCCCATGAGGTCACATGTTTTTAGCTTTGGATCTGGCTGCAATCTGTACTTGGCTAACACACTATGATGCTGTGCCTTGCACCCAGCAAATACCTGCTTCAATGCCCTGCACACAGCGGGACATCTGATGCGCATTCTGGCTAAACTCCTCCATCACATCTAAACTACCATGTTTATGATACTATGCAGTATCTACATTGCAAGTGTGGACCAAAGCATTGCAAGTAGAAAAACTGTTGCATAGTATATCACACCATGCTACCTATAAGAAAAGTAAATACATTATTTGGGTCTACAGTGCACTCCATGCCTCCATTAAAGATATATACATTGCAATCTGATTCCATCCTTCCACGTTTTGCACAGAATTAGGTAGTGAGGTGACTGGCCTTCTTCCACCATATTACAACTTGTATCCTAAGGCTGCCAAGGTAAGGCGCTATGCATTGACGTGCCTGCTTCCACAGTCTGGTTTCAGTCTGTGGACTACAATCATGGGAGATTGCTGGAATCCCCTTTGCTTATAGTTCCCTTCAGAGGCAGAGTCTTCTATTGCACAAGACAGTTTTGTTTTCTGCAGATAATTATTTCTTTTAGTTGTCATTACAATTATTGAACTGTAGGTAGAATTTCCCATACTGGACTTCTAAATTGAGTAAACCTACAGGAGCTGCTTCGTAAGCCCCCTACGGAACCAGGGCGAACTACAATATATATCGAAATGTAAAAAAAAAAGAAACATTTTGCGGTCAAATGGCATGTTCAGTGCACCATATTGGCAATTAATGAATTTAACAAAGAAATAACAACGAGCCGGGTAAACTGAGTGTAAGTATTGAGTCGACAGGACACGAGTAAAGATGAATAAATATCTTCTTTATTAAGATTAATAGAACGTCCCAATGTCAGATGTTGCCTCCCCAATAGCCTGCATGACACTCCACAATCCAGGCAAAGGATTCTAGCAGTGGAAGCCGCCGTCAAAGAGAACACTCAGCTAACCAGGAGACAAGAATCAAAACATAACATATTTCCCTTCGTTTATATGCAAACATCAATTCGAAAATATAAAATTTGACTTTATGGGCACACATAATCTTCTTGTGTATCTGGTCTTTTTCTGATACGGGAGCTCTACTCCCCCCTGATCTGCGGCAGCTCACCACCTCTATCCTCACACAATCTCAACCACTCTTTTCTTTCTGTTTCACCACACATAGTCACTTTTAGGGTGTTCCACCACTTCCCATCAGATAATCTGACAGTATTTCCCTTCACTTCTTCTATAAACCTCGGGGAAGATAACTTGGAACTCCCTTTCCTCTTCACAGTTCAACTAAGCCATTCTGAGGGTTCAATAGGCTCAATCACATCTTCATCGCATAATCTTCTCAATTCATTCTTCAAAAAGACCCCCAGAACCGACTGAACATTTCAACAGATCAGGGCTTGATCCATCACCGTTTTTTAGCTCACTGCACCATCCCAGCTCAGAACCTGGCTACATGCAAATTAGTCTGTCCCTGGCCCAGTGCATCATGGGAACAGGGCAGACCAAACTACCAAGCCAATTCTTTTACTGGAAAGGAAACAAGCTTCCGGGGACCGGTTTCTGGCATTACAGCCGTCTTCGGCCCGGCTTGCTTGAATCCTGATGGTGCAGTGAGCAAGGGACTCACATCTGAGCATACCCTTCCACGCTTGTGGTGGACAAAATGATTCAGAAAAGGGGCTGGTGATGGACAGAGTTTCTGAATTAAGCAGAATACTCCTACCCAGTCAACAGATCAGGGCTTGATCCATCACCGTTTTTTAGCTCACTGCACCATCCCAGCTCAGAACCTGGCTACATGCAAATATAAGTTACATCTATGTTACATAGTCCAGTATCTGCAGGAATAACCATTAGGCTGGTGCACTGCTGCAAATGAACAAAACATATGAATTACTAATAAGGGCTGAGTTATAGAAGGTGATTTCTGAGAATCATCTCAAAAAGGGCAGTTTTCTGTCTTTGCTTCCTATGTGGCAGCCATCAGTTTTGCAGTCAGTGCCCTGCAGACATTTTGTGGGCAGAGACATCTCTGGCTCTGCTATCAGTCTGCAAATGTGTGGTGCTCACACCCCCAACTTTGGTTACAATGCAGCCACCCAACCTGCAGTGCCAGACCTTTCACCATTTTGGGCAGTTAGCACAGGGCACTGGGTCAGCGGCAGACTCAACTCGGAATCTGGGTGTGATGTTTGAATCTAAGCTACAGCTAGACACGTTTGTCAATAAAACTGTGGCCACGTGTATGATGCTGCTCTGAACATTGCGGAAGATTCTCTCTTTTCGCCCGGTCCATGCTCGCCCAGAGGTAGTGCGTAGTATCATCTTAAGCAGGCTTGACTACTGCAACGCGCTACTTCTGGGTGCGCCAGCTATCCTAGTGGGTAAATTGCAGCGAGTGCAGAATATAGCTGCTAAGCTGGCTCTTTCTAGACGGCATCTTGATTCTTCTTCTTTGGCGCTTATGGACCTTCATTGGTTGCCAATCACCCAGCGCATTGATTTTAAAGCACTGACATGTCGATTTATGAGGCCCTTGCGCCACGTTTACGCCGCTGTTGCGTCACGCAATGTGGCCTAAACGTGGCGCATCCCTACGAGGAATTTACAACGTGACGCATCTATGGAGATGCGTCACGGTGTAAGGTCCTGCGCCACATGAAACCTGCGTCAGGTTTCATGTAGGCGTTCCGGTGCAGGGGGGGGGCGTTGCGTCGCAGGAACGCCCCTGGAAAGTGACTCAGTGAAATCTACAAGATTTCACTGAGTCACTTTCTACGTCAATTCCTTACGCCTGCTTGAAGCAGGCGTAAGGGTGATGCACCATGCAATGTAGGTGGCCCCTGTGCATTGCAGGAGTCATGTCGCACTTGCGACATGACTCCAGCAATGCGCCGCCCGTACGCCGAAAGATGCGTCACGCATCTTCCCTGCCTTGCACCATGGGTGGCGGAGCTGTGGCGCACTGTGGCGCACATTAACTGGCGCATCCCTGGGGATGCGCCAGTTAACATAAATCTGCCCCTCTGTCTTGTTTTTAGGGCCCTTCATGGTCAGGGGCCCTCCTCGCTGCAGGCGATGTTCTGCTGGTATATTCCTACCAGACCCCTTCGCTCTTCATCAGCCTGTTTGGTGGCAATCCCTAAGATTGTGAGGACTCGGATGGGCGGACGCTCTTCCAGATTCGCCGCAGCTAAGCTGTGGAATGCTTTACCCATGCCCTTGAGAAGTAAGGAGGATTTTGCCTCCTTTAAAAAAGGATTAAAAACATATCTCTTTCCCAGGAAAGTGTAAAGATCGAGGCAGTATAACATCGCGTATGGCTGGTCAAAGTCAAAGCGCCACGATACCCTTTGGGTGACAGTTTTGCGCTATATAAATATGCCATACAATACAATACAATACAAGGATGGCCATGTAATAAGGTGTTGAACTGTCACACAAGATTAGTACAGTGTACCTAACACTAAGACACGGCCCCTGCATCCTAGGAAGGAAAGATACTTGGGTACTAACAATGTACTCCCGCTTTGTAGATAAGTTTGGGGTATTCGCCTGAGGAGGGCAAAAGTTTCAAAATCCTAAGTAGACTTTGGCTGAACAACCATGATATAATTCCCCTGCAACCGAAGTACGGGCCTTGGAAACTGCACATTGCCTTCATTGATTATTGAATAGCATTTAATCATGTTGATCAAAGTCTTTGTGGGAGATAGTGATTAAGATATATTTTGACAAACTGCAGTTGTATTTCATATAGGTACTGCAAGCAACACCTGGATAAGTATTTCAGTAGATGAATCTAAAATGGATGGAATAAAGGCGGCATCCTTTCACCCATATTCACTTTGCATGGTTCAAGTTTGTGGAGGTGTTGCTTTTGCTTCAAATGATGTCTGGTGATGACCTTTTGGTTGTTTATGTATTAGACAACTGAATATCTCATACTGCTTTTCTATCCTTCAACATGTAAAAGAATAAACCCATGAGGCGTTATTTTATAGTGGAGTGTATTACTCCTAGACCTCCCTTAGTTGTAGCTGGCTGTGGCAGGTGCTAACTCTGGTGTTCACAGTTGCTGCCCTGGACCTGTCCTTGCTATTCCTTACCTCAACACTAATGATGGCAACAGCAGACAAACTAAACAGGCCTCCTGAATTGCTGTTTACTTTCTATGGTTTACAATTGTTACCCTTCCACTGACTGCTCTCCAGCAAATATAAAGCTGTTGTAGGTTGAAGGGTGGGGCAACGGGTCTACTCTAATTGTTATTCGAGGTCAAAGGGTCAAAGCTGTGATGTCACTTTCACTATCTCAGGAATTTGGTGAATTGGCATACATGATATTAGTATAATCATGTATGCAATAAATTGTTTATTGGATGAATGAGAGAATTTATTTAAGAATATATGCATTGGGCTTGCAAACTCTCAATGAGTTTGTAAACTTGGATTATGGTAGCTATGGAGAAAAGAAAACACTGTTGCTCCATATGCATTTTTGAAATAACACACACATGGAGTGATTGGATAAATGAATATTTGAAAGTGTGTAATATAATATCATTTTATATGCATTTTCCAATAGAGTATAATTGACCAAAATACTACATCAATTATGAATTTACGAGTGATGTTGGGAAGGAAACCCTGACGCAAACAATGGCCAGGTTTGACATCAATTCCATTATAAACACTATCAAGTGCACTTCATAGAAGAATATGAAACCAGAGAGCACTTTTTATACAAAACATGGAACTGTTGATAGGAGACTAACTCAGCCAGAAACTATGTTGTCATTCCAGTACACCAACCATCTGAAAGGCCAGTCCTCTTACCCGGGGTGTCACCTGGGAACCCATGGATGTCAATGAGTCACCAATGACAAGTTTTGCAAAGCAAAGTGTAGTTAATATTGTTGTCGATAAACGCAATGATACATGTGTGCATAAAAATGAATTTGAATCACTGTCGTCTAAATCTCCCGAGATGACCTCACCATCAACCTCGAGTCAGAAATATGTGGTGAGGCAGGCACTGCAACCTAGGCCTGAGGCAACTGAATGACAAATCACAGGGGGGGGAGGGGTAACCAGTATAACAAACGTGTGAACAGTAAAACCCATATGAGTCCCACAAAAAGGCAGAAACACCGCAATGGTCCTGGAAGATTTGCCCCAATAAAACGCAAATGGCCAGAGGGGCGTGAGTTCCCGAAACATCATACAGTTAGATGCTACATGAAGTTAGAGACACTCAGCCAATCAATACACAGCACACACAGTGATCACACGCTCTCAATGCTGGATATCTGGACACAATACCACTGACCCTCATTGTGTCCACGCAAGGTCAAGACCCATCTGCATTTGTCATCAGGTGGAAGTAATTTACGGCTCCGTGACTAGACTCATATTCCTCTCCCTAAACAGGATCTACGTATTGTTTCATGATGC
Source organism: Lissotriton vulgaris (assembly GCF_964263255.1). NCBI lineage: Eukaryota > Metazoa > Chordata > Amphibia > Caudata > Salamandridae > Lissotriton > Lissotriton vulgaris. The sequence continues at coordinate 1,779,332,415 of NC_141694.1, forward strand.
TCCAAGAAATGTATATAAAAGACGCTCAAAACGATTGTACTTTGAGTCAGTCCTCAGACCTGTTTCTGTATGCTGTACTCCCAGCCGAAGTGTTTAATGAAACCAACGGTTCCTGTTTTGACAAAGCCTTGTTTTTTCAAGGCAAATTCATAGTCGAGCAACAGTGTCACTCGAAGGACACGAGACAAAGGAAACACTCAGTGAATTGTGTTTTCAAGGATGACCGCACTATGACGTTGGTGCCTATGGCTTTACCAATTACCCACAAATGTCCCAAAGTTTAACTCTTCTTTACATTATGGGAAGCCACTTACATATGACGACAATTGTCATTATCTACCACTTGTTTGACTCATGAAATAAAGTAAATTATGAATGATGCGAAGAAAAGTTGATTATACGATTATGATGTAAATAATAGACATGTGTCAGTGCTTAATTTGTAAACAAATACGTGCCAGGGCCCTCGTCAGGAGGCAACTGCAGCTAGCACAAGATATTGCCCATGCCAGCGCTGCCAATGATAGTACCAGCACAAATTCTAGCCATCACACTCCTACGAATTTGGCAATTCAAACTATGTCAGGCCCCCAAAGCGATAGGCTTAGGCCTGGGCGGAGTTCGCGGAATTCCACTGTGCGGAACTCTGTGAAGTGACCAGAAATCTGTGCCCACTATACGGAGTACCACATGTGGCTGAGTATGTTACGTCGCACCATTTGTGCTGATTTCTAGTGCCGGGTGTTTCTTCTGCACTGTAAAATCAGCGCCAATGGTACAAAGTGCAGTTCAAGAGGGCGCTGCATCTTTCTATACTCGAGTAGATGTTCTATTCGAGCGGCAGCTTCCTCAACTCAAAAGGAATGTTTCTCAACATGAACGGGAGCGTCCTTCAGCGACCACACGCATTGAGAAATCTCGCCAGCAGGTAATATTTTCCTCGCTCGCCAACTTAACTTTAGCGAGCGATTAAAAAACTCTGCTCTGCTGAGTTTTTCGGAACTCCGTGCGCTATGCAGAGCACGAAAAACTCTGCCAACTCCGCGAGCAGAGTGGAATTTCCCGCTGAGGCCTAATAAGAATGACTTGGGCGGGAGGGAATATTAAATTTTAATATATATTGAATTCATAAACAACTGCTATTGTGCTCATTCCTAAATTAGACAAACAGTGCCATCATGTAGCAGACTGTCACAAGTGCCAGAATTGAAAATTAAGTACGTGCTGAGCACCGGAAGTCACCGGATCAAATTAAACATTGAATGTGATTTTGGACAATGAAATTAATATAATTGTGTGGAAAAGATTAGAATCTTATTGAATTAGGAATACATAGATCTTTTAGGTTTATGGGTAGAATAAATATGGAGCTTAAAGAAAGAAGATTTTCAAATAGATTTTTCTGTTCAATCTTCAAATGAAATTAATAATAAAACGTGAATATTTTACTGTTGTCATATGTGAGCCCTTCCCCTAATTTAAAATAACCTTCATGGTATTTGTACCCACCACTGCAAATAATTAACTTTTGTAAGACTTTTTTTAAGCGATTTATTTAAGTTTCCTTTTGTCTTATGTTTATAACTTGTGAAACCAATCCTGCGATTAGTGTCTTATTTTATCCTGTTGCATGGGATGTATGCCACATGGTAACTGATTATTTCACTAAGGTTTGTGTTTAGAGTATAGACACTCTATAATAACATTAGCTTGACTTGTTAAGACTGGTACCTCGTGCATGGACCGAGCACGAGGAACAGGGGGCGTGGCCTCTCATTCCGCACGTGCAGGTTGATTTGACGCTGACTGCTGCAGCTGAGTGAGGCGCGTGCTGAATTCATGTACACTCTGTGCTAACCAGGGGACATCCAGTTTTGCAGATAATTAAATCATCCAATTATCCGTGAATAAGTGGATAATTAGGGGCTCCTTGCGACGATAAATCTGGCATGCAATTATAAAGGGGAAGGTGTATACTGAAAAGAATTTGCAGGACACGCAAATATTGCGTCCAAATGTGTCACGGGAAGGCAGTGTTTCATGGGTAAACTCATCATGCAGGCTTTTACTCCTTGAACAAACGATGGGTTCGCCTTGATCCGGGCCTCATTTATGAAGCTGTGCGTCACTTTTACGCCGCCGGTGCGTCACTTTTTGTGACGCACCAGTGGTGTAAAAAATGCGCCTTGTTGCGCCATATTTCCAAATTAGATGCGTCACTTTGTAAACCCCTGCGCCACATTATACCTGCGCCAGGTATAATGTATGCAAGGGGGGGCGTATTGACGCAAGGAAGGGTCGTGGAGCGACGCAGTGAAATCTATGAGATTTCACTGCGTCACTTTTTGGACGCTGTTGCGTCAAAATCTTGCGCCTGCCTCACAGCAGGCGTAAGACTGACGCAGGCCCTTTCACCTGGGGCTTGCCCCATGTGAAAGGATGCATTGCTGGAGTTGCATCACTTTTGTGACACACTCCAGCAATGCGTCACTTTTGCGCTTACAGATACGTCAGAAATACTGACGTATCTGTAACTCCTTGCGACATGATGCGTCATACATTAAATATGACGCATCAGGAATGTCACAAGGAGTGCGCACTGAGAAGTGACGCTTCGCTGCTTTCACGCAGCAATACGCCATTTCTCATAAATGTAAAAATGAGGCCCGCAGTTTTTCAACACCAGGGCATCTCTATAACTAGCAGTAAATCCATTTTAAAAGGTTCACTGGAGACATTTCCAGGAACTAAGTTCAGCAGACGCACGTCTTTCCCTTTATTCCAAGGGCAAATGTACTTTCAAAGGAAATGGACCTTGGATTGAAACTATTTGCCAAAAATCTGCACTTTTCGAAGACATTTTGTTGTCATGGTAATCGCTTGTCAGTAAGCCGGTAACCATGGAGACAATATCCTCCATAGGCTAGTAAGAGCGCTGGCCTTATTTTCTTTCTACTGCACCCCAATAAAAAAATGCACTCTTTTCTAAATAAGGACTATGAAACATGGAGAGAATGTTTTTAAATGCGTGATCATGTGTATTCCCGATTGAACTACTTGCAAATTTACTGTAAATTATTTAATGATGAAATTTGACTCGAGGAATATATTCTAGCTAAAGGCAAGATAGCTCAGAGGGATTATCACTTGTTGCCGAGGTCTCCGAAATTAAAATATTAAATGTAACGTGGAATCAGCATTGTCTTTTGGTTACAGACTTCAGTCGCACAAGAACCTTTAGCAACACTCCTTTCTGCAGCATGAATGGAGACTTAGATTTGAATGATATTCAGATCAGCAATGCAATGCCTTTTTTTTAATCAGTGTAATAATACAGTGTGAATATTTACCATTGCACCAGTCTAACACACCACCAGAGCTCCAACGTTTCTAAGGTTCTTGTGCGAGTAGCACATCCAGCCCAAGTTTATTTTTCACAGAACAACAACACAAAGAAGGGACAAAGCACACAAGTCCTGCACTCGTCGATACCGAGTGATCGTGGTGAGAAATTATTGTCTAGAGCGTGGTGCAATGAACCAGAGACGTGACCCCCCCCTACGCCTCTCTATGGGGAAAGAGAAACCCCAAACCAAAACACACAGTGTGGTTCTTCAGCACTCCACTTCACAGTTAGGTAAACAAGTGGCATAAATTGTAATCCATATTCCACAAATACGGAAAGCAAAGTGATATCTTCTCAGTAAATCATTGTACGAGTCGTTCTTCCTTAGAAAATACATTCTTTGTTCTTTATTCATTAGTTGTTCTTAAAAACACAGCATGCAATTGATAGTCGACGCGTTTCGTCCCCCTGGGACTTCTTCAAGGCTTAGCATGCAAATGGTGTTTCCCGCATGTTCTCCAAGTCGTACTTTCAAGTGTGGATACAATTGTGCATTGAATAAATGGAGTATGTTCGTTCCAAAGCGTACTGGCATGACGTCCGGTTTGCGGTCAGCATGGCAACTGCTGTGCAGCATTAGTAAAAAGCAGGGAAAAAGAGCTATGGCGTCATGTCACAGAGATATTTTTCTCCTTTTTAGCCATGCTGCAATAAAGTTAATTTCCATACAGCATATTTTCCTGTTTTAAAAGATCCTGCAGTGATTTTGATCTTATAAGGGTAGCCCCTACCGTTTCAGTGTAATAATATGCATTGCTTGCAAAGGACTAGTCTTAAAATTGAACTAATCATTCTGGTGTGCAATAGCACTCGTATAGAATACAGAGAACATTTTTGCTAACCTAAAAAACATTTGTCATATCATTTATAAGTGATATAACTAATGGGGGTTACTATCACCTATTTTAAGGTATTTTCTTATTTGCTTTAAAATATTTAAAAGTGAACATGGTTTTGCCTAGAGTCTGGTGGTGGGGCTGCTATTGTTGTCCCATAAACTAGTGAGATGTTTGTCACTCGATCTCCCCATATGTTATTTCTCTGTCCTTTTTCCTTACTAGTCCTATGTCTCCTGTCTCAGCTTTCCACTTTCATTCCCTTCACGTTTCTCTTTACAGCTTGGACAAGCAAAGGCAATGCCACTGCCTGTAGCATTGTACTTGCATGAGAAAGGGTGCAACTGGAGGCCATGTTGGGTCTGAGAACCAGGACTGGAAAAATGATCCCGCCAGAAGCAAGAGCTTACCCCAACTTCACCCCACAAGGCGTGTCTTTCTATTTTTATTCTTTTACCTGCCCAGCCGATTGCCGGGCCACATATTTTGACTTTGAGGGTCGCTAAAAGTCACTCAGGGGATTTCCTCCCAGCTCAAGGGGTTTATCTAACACGGGGTCATTGCGCCTAATAGGCCTAGTGCAGGGGAATCAGACAGCCTCATCTTAGTCTCCTCCCTCTTGGTCACTTCCTCCCACAGTGTCTGGGTTTTTAAGTATATCAAGCAATGCTGTCCATGCTCTAGCCAACTCCAGCGATTTCTCATTTCCCATTCGTTTAGCTATTCGCAAACTGACATTTGGAGTTCAGCGAAGGGTTATGAGTGTTCAGAATTAGATGGCGCACAACAGGTAGTGGTTGAGTAATGGCGAAAAAGTAGTGCTGATTGGTGCTGCTTGTTCAGAGAGAACCCTGAAAATTCTGAAACCAAAGGGTGGAGAAGCTAGCCCTTCTGATAAGTAGAAAGACCAATCAAGCGCACACAACAATTGTGATGATATGAGTAATCAAGGTAAGGTGTTTAAGGATAAGATCACACATGAGTGTTCTTTCTATCTTGTTTTAATGGGTATGTGAATGGTCCTCCTATCAAAGGAGACCCACGAAGAAAGAAACCAGCCGACACGTGTTTCGTCAGACAGGGTGTTAACCTAATGACTCTTCAGGGCTGCAAAAGTGTGGCAAATTGTAGTATCGGGGGACCGGTGATAATCCCAACCCGGTCCTAATCGGGTGTTAAAGCCAAGTATGTGTAAAAATCCGCACAAAGTATAAACGGCAGAAGGATAAGAGGCTCGTGTTGAGACATAGGCGGGTAACGCCTGCTGTCGATGCAACGAGCGGCGGTATGCCGATGAGTAACGCGAAAGGTATTGCCGGATACGGGAAAACTGACAATGTTTTCACATTCAGCCCACTTAATTAACTCTTTCGCGACAATTGCGCAACGTGGAGTGGCATATATTGGAGTTCTGTACAGTGCAGTGGTGCAGAGTGGAATAGGGAACACTTCAGTGGTGTACTATGTAATAGGATACAGTGCAATGGCACATACTGGGGTGGCCTAAACTGTAGTGCCATACAGTGGAGTAGCATGAAATTAAGTGGTGCTTACTAAAATAATGTAGAGTTTACCGGTGTTAAGCCATGAGACGTACATTGGAGTGGCATATAGTGGAGTACTGCACAGTAAAGTGTTGTACATTTTAATAGGGTTCATTATACAAGAGCAGAGTCTAGCAGTGGACACTGAAGTGTTATTTACTGAAATGGCCCAAAATGTAGTTGTGTAAAGGGAAATATCATTAATACATTTTGGTACACTGCAGAAGGGTTTATTGCATTTTAGCAGAATTGGGTCTGTAGAGTGAAATAATATACACTGGAATAGCTTACACTCCAGTAGTGTATCTATAAAGTGGGGCAGAGTGGAATAGCATATAGTGGATTAGGGTAAAGTAGAGTTGTGTACAGTGGAATTGCATGCAGTTGTGAGCAGTACAGTGTTGGTTTGATCAGTAAACTGGCTTACACAAAATTGTAATAGAATACAGTGGTGAACAGTATAATAGCGTATAGCAGAGTGCTGTACACGGGAGTGGCGTACAGTGGAGTTGGTTGGAGTAACGTATAGTGGATTAGCATACAATCTAATGGCATATATTGGAGTGTCATAAAGTTGAATGTCATACTGTAAATAGATTGCAGTGGCGAAAAGTCAACTGTTATATACTGTAGTGATGTAAAGTGGAGTATGTAATTAAAATGAAATTTACTGTAAATTATGTGAAAACATGTGAATTGTATATCTGAAAACTTTTAATATATAAATTTAACATTTATGGCTTTACATATAAATAGGGTAAGTACTTCTAAACATTTACATTGTATAAAACATAGTTATATAGTGTGCTATGGTTTACCATGCAAAGATGACTGTATACCAAAGTGAATCGGACTTAGATCTGGTGATGTGATTGGTTGATGGCTGTGTTTTCCAAAGGAAGAAATCAGAGATGTCGTTTTTATGACAATGTTGCATTTTTGTATGTTTCGCTGACTTCGGGGTTAGGCTGTTCCATATAGTTCATTATTTTACTTTATTATTGTTAACAACCTGTTAGACCTGGCATCTTTGGCGTGATTACCCCCATCTTTTTGCCTCTGCCTCCTGTATTTTTGACGCTGTGCTGGATTCGTTTTTGCTGGTTAAAATGCTTTGGACACTCTGCCACTGCTGATCAGTGCCAGAGTGTAAGTGCTCCCAATGTAAATTGTTATTCTGATTGGATATACATGTTTGGCATATTTGTATCACCATGAAGTCCCTAGTAAAGTGCACGGGGTGTGCCGGGGCCGGTGATGACAAATGCTACTAGTGGGCCTGCAGCACTGATTGTGCCACCCACAGGAGTAGCTCTAAAATGGTGTCTCGGGCCTGCCACTGCAGCGCCTACGGGCAGTTTAGAACTGCCATGTCCTCCTGGTCCGCGTCCCCGCTGACCAGGCCTAACCCTTCCCTTTTCGTGCACATCAGTCACCCCTATGGAAGGCCCAAGGTACGCCCCTGGGCAGGGTGCCGTGTATGTGAAATGTAGAGCATGTACTAGTGCAGGTGACATGCTCTGGTAGTGAATTACAGCCATCTTCGTTTTTCACTATTGTAAGGCTATCTTGCTCCATAGGTTAACATGGGGGATGCTGGCTACAGTGGTTAACGGCATTTCTTCCCATAGGAACAAGATAGGACATAAGTATCTAGTATCCCTGAACTCAGAATTTAATAACGCATCTTTTAGGAAAGGTGGTTTTTGAATCCTGTGTTTGAGAACAGCACTTTTAGAAAGTTGCTGTTCTCTTGTCTGACCCTTCTGTGTGCCTGGGCCTGTTTGTGTATTGACTGTCTGGTTTGTGAGTGACAGGGGCTGGGGAATTCCCCCAGAGGCTGGATGAGTCAGCACTAGGCTGAATGAATGCAATTGCTACCTGAGTGGTGGGCGGAGTTAGCACCTGGGCTGAATAGGGCTGTGCCTGCCTGCCACAATGCTGGCTCCACCTCCTGCTGGGCGGCTGAGGACCCTGCCCCTCACTCTGAAAGGAAAGATGCAGCCAGCAAAACATAGTGCTCAGGATCCACCCAGAACTGGTTCAGACCGGGCTCAGGGCCCACATGCACCGAGAGAACAAAGACTTTAGGGGTATAAGTACAGGACCCCTGACAACAGAAAATTAGATCATCCTGGAAATCAAGAAGGAACCTCTGCCAAGGAGAAAGCTGACGTTGAAGAAGGAAGACTGTCCTGCTGTTGCTCTGCTGGACTGACCTGCTGTTGCTTTGCTGCCAAGGAGAGGGGAAGGACTTTGCTGTGAGCTGTGTCCCCTGTCTTGTAGGAATCTCCAAGGGCCTGAGAAGAGCTGGCTCCCTGTTTCCGAAGTCCCAGGAACAAAAGGACTTCACCCCCAGTCTCCCTGAACTCTGCTGAGAGAGTTCTGTCCTTTGTAGAGTGCTTGATCCAGTTGTGGGGCCTCTAGAAGTTGAACCTGAGCTGGGAAGCTTGAGACTAAGCTGAGAGACTTGTGAAGCTGAAAAGTGTTGCATCGCTCGCTTGCGGAGCGCATCCCCGACAGTGGGAGAAGTTTCCCGCTGCTACGAAGGTCGAGATCGGCGCAGCGCCTGACATCGCTGCCGGAGCCATCGCACCCTTCGTTTGCGGGACGCACCAGACCGGTGCGGGAGAATCGAACATCGCTGCGAGTATCGTCGCAGAGCCTGTCGTCTGGGTGAGATCGCCGCACTGCTTGCTTGCGGACCGCATCACGTCGCTGCGAACATCATCGCAGAGCCATCACATCGAGGAACTGCGAGAGAGAGGATCACCGCTGGACCGCGCATCGTCGCCACGGAGATCGTCGCAGCCCCTACGAGATCATCGCATCGTGCCTTTGCGAGAACAGACTTCCCACGGAACCTACGCACCGGAATCCACGCAAGCGGCCTTCCTCCCCATACAGACCGGATTCGTCGCCACACGCCCGCTGCTGCAGCGGGGCTGTCGCATCGCCTCCCCAGGGTCTCAGGAGTAACGTATCGCTTGTTTTCCACCGCACCAGCTTCCTGCTTGTGGAACTTTGTTGCATCTAAAAGGTACTGTGAGTCAACGTGTCGCAACTGTGAACTTATCACGCATCAGTGGATTATTTTAACGCAACTTAAAGAACTTTGATTACAACCTGAAGAACTCTTTTGAAACCATATTCTTGAACTGTGTATGTTGGATTTTTGCCGTTCTGGTCTTGTGTAGTTTAGAATAAATATCTTTATTTTCCTAAACTGTTGTGGAATCAGTTTGTGGTGTTTTCACTGTGTTACTGTGAGTGTTGGTACAAATACTTTACGCATTGCCTCTGGTTAGCCTAGACTGCTCAGGCCAAGCTACCTAGAGGGCGAGCAGGGGTTATCTCAGAGGGTTATCTCCTTGCCCTGACTAGAAGCAAGGGTCCCTATTTGGACAGTGGTACCTACCTCTGCCAACTAGAGACCCCCAGTTCTAACACAACCTAGTACCACTTTTATGAAATAGTAATAGGTTTACTTATTTATTTTGAAAATTCTATTTATTATCAACCTATGGATTTAAAAAAAATGATTTGCCTTAATAACTTCGCACTCATTTGAAGAATGTTTGCACATTTTAGCAGACTTGTGCCAGCGGTTTATTTGTGGGAGGGGTAAAACTTTTGTGGGGTTGGTTGAAGGAGATGTACACAAAACATGCTGCATCCTAAACATGTTTAAATCAAATTTATTTAATATATACTACGTTACACTGTAAGTCATGCACCTCGGAACACAGTCTTGTCACCTGACTCGCCACACTACATTAACTATAGATCATGCCTTATCCATGCACTCTGCCAGACTGGGCCAAGCTGTCATAATGAGGTGTGAAGTGACTCTGACTAGAGACAAAGGATTTCCTGTGGGAAGAGAACTGCATGCTGCAGAGCACTTGGCAGGATGGGGTAGAGCAGCCACACTGGTCTTCAAAGGGAGAATGACAGTTTAAGGCAGCACACACTTACCCCCAAATCCCGAACCCCCAGCCAGACAGAAGCCCCAGTAATGAGATTAGTGAAGGGTCTGGATGATGAGTGTTAGGAAAATAGTCACACCAGTTAGTTGACTTAGCCAGATCTAACATTTCAGAACAGAGTTTCTCCATTTAGAATTTTAGAAGAATTTAGCTTTCTGGGGCAAGAATCTGCCACACTTTGGAGGAAGTTGTAATTCCTGAGGGTAGCAACTTGCATCCCATTGGTCAGCCCCCCCCCCCTGCCTGATGCCAGGCAATACTGAAAACATATGGGAGAGCTGCATGGGAACTCAGATCTACTGCCTGAAACAACAATGAGAAGAAGGACTGCCCTGCCAGAGTCCTGAACAGCACCCAAAGGACTACATCTGCTTCACAATATGGTACTACAGCCCTAAGGATTCTGGCTCTGCCTTCACAAGAATTAAGGAGTGGACTCCCTGAAAGCTACAGGTTAACAGAGCCCACCTGCATTATCTCTACCATGAAGTCCCCATCCTGCAATGCGTCCAGTAGGCTTTTAAGGATTTGGAAGGGTGCATTGTGAGAATTGTAGTCCAAACATCCCAAGAACTATATCAGAGCATCTAGACCCTTGGATTGGTGTTTTGAACCCACAAGAGGAATGTCAGGAATAGTTCCGGAAGTTTGGAGCAACTTTTGTAAAAAGTTCAATAAGATGAGCAGGTACTTTGTCCCAAGCCTCAAGAGGCAAACTAGAGCATCTGAACCCTTTGGCGGGTGCTGTGGACCACTTTCCTGCATTAAGAAACACTTCTGGAAGTAAGTGTAAAATTATTGCAATTTGAATAGCTTGAACTCTGGACTTTGCCCTGGTCCAGCGCAACCTTTTCTAACTCTTTAGGCGCTATTTGCATCTAAGAGCTATCTTTACTTTTAATCTTTAAAAATTGATATCTCTAGTTCCCTACATTGGATTTTTGGTACCTATTTGTTTATACAAATATAACCTATTCTTATAAATTGGTGTTGGATTTTTAATCTGTATTATGTCTTACTTATTTAATATATTGGTATTTTTAAACGCTTTACACATCTGTCTCCTAAGTTAAGCCTGCCTGCTCGTGGCCAGCTACCAAGGGTTGAGCAAGGGAACATTATAGGGACCTTGGCTGAGTGTTTTATTGAGACCTTGACTGGGGCTTTCATTGTGTTGGTGGCCTTATTACTAGTAGTAGTTCCCTACTTATCACTACTAATAAAATTATTTCCAACAAGAGCATGTCATAGACTAGAGTACTGTAGATTGGATTTAAGTTGAGTAGAGGAGAGTGTTGGTACCGTATCGTACACTGTAGTAAAGAGTTGTACAGTGTAGTGGTATGGTGTCTCGTATAATGGGGTCAAGTATCGTAGATGGGAGCAGCAATTTTTAAAGTGGAATGGCATTACGAACAGTAGACTAGGGTGTAGTAGACTGTCAAAGTGGAGTAGAGTGTTTTAAAGTGGAGTAGGGTGAAGCAGAATAGAGTAGAGTGGAGTATCGTCCAGTGTAGTGTCCTAGAGTACAGTAGAGGAGAGTGTCTTAGAGTCGAGTGCCTTGCCATATAGTGGAGTGGCATATTGTAGAGATAAGTTGAGTGCATTTCATTGAGTACCATGTTTAATGGAGTTAACGCCACCAGAATGTCACTTTTTCTGACGTTCTGGTGGCGTTAACTCATTCGCCTTATTTAGAAGGCAGCGTTAAGTCACTTAAAGTGGCATATTGCTGCCTTGTAAATCATACCCCTATTCATGCAGCATGTAGCGTAGGAGAGGCATGCAGTGGGTTATCCATTGCAACACGTGTTGCTTTTTGACTATGCCCCATATTTACAAGGTATGAGACTGCACTTAAAATACTGCCCAGGAACATCTGGTCTTAAGGAGGCAATACGAAGAGAAATGTTTTATTTCTCCTTGTATTTGTATTTAGTCTGTCTGCGCGCCTGCCAATAGCGCTACGCTCTGCTCCTCCCCCCGCCTCCATTTTGTTTATTTGTTGTCCTCCTCGTGTGCCCGACCCGCCTCCCAGCTGAGACGCCCTCCCACTAACCTTAATACAGCGCTGCTCGGCTGTAAACGCTGTGACTCACTCCTCCTCACGGACAGAGTGGTCGCTCCCTGTGCTCCTGGCTGCAACCTGGTATCGTAGCGCCGCTCTGCTGAAGGACCTGTGCCATAACTGAAATTGTTTTTGCCTGCTGTGTGCTAGCGCTTTACCTTATCAGCGCTATAGATATTGACTTTGGCTGTGTGCTAGTATTGATTTTGGCTGGGCATCGTAGCGCCGCTCTGCTGAAGGATCTGTGCCATTACTGAAATTGTTTTTGCCTGCTGTGTGCTAGCGCGTTGCCTTATCAGCGCTATAGATATTGATTTTGGCTGTGTATTTAGTCTGTCTGCGCGCCTGCCAATAGCGCTACGCTCTGCTCCTCCCCCGCCTCCATTTTGTTTATTTGTTGTCCTCCTCGTGTGCCCGACCCGCCTCCCAGCTGAGACGCCCTCGCCCCTCCCCCTCCACTATCCATATATGACAGTTGTTACCGCGCGCAGCGGTCACGCGCAGCGATCGCGCCCAATTCGCGCCGAAGGTGCGTCAAAGTTAAGCCCGTCTACGCCCGTCCGCGCCTGGACCGCGCCCAGCGCCAGACCCCCTGCCCCTCGCGCCGCCCAGCCCTCCCGCATTACCTACGACGCCGCCTCCCTCCTAGCCCTTAACCCCGGTCGCGCCCCCACCTGCGTCCAAGCCGCTCCTGGACACACCAATGGACCTTTCTCCTGCTACTCCTGCAAATTCAGCGGCACCGACAACATCTCCGCTACAACCACACCACAGATTCCCGACCCCAACCACCTACAATGCATCCTTCTCAACACCCGATCGGTGCACAGGCACGCCATTGACCTATGGAACCTACTAGACACCTTCTCTCCAGACGTCGCCTTCCTTACGGAAACATGGATGAATGCTTCCTCCGCACCAGACATCACCATTGCCATCCCTGAAGACTATAAGATCACTCGCAAAGACCGTACCAGCCACACAGGAGGAGGAATCGCTATCGTCCATAAGAAATCTATCCGCATCTCAACCAGCTCTGACGCCAACCTCGCCAACTCCGAACACCTTCACTTCCAGATCCACATCGACCCCAAAACAACACTCAGAGGCACTCTCCTCTACAGACCACCAGGACCCCGCCCAAAATTCAGTGAAGACATCACGGACTTCATCTCTCCACACGCGCTCCCCTCCAAAGACTATATTCTTCTAGGAGACCTCAACTTTCACCTTGAAAAGATAAACGACCACAACACCGCCACCCTCGTGGACAACCTCGCCAACCTCGGACTTAAACAACTAGTCACTTCCCCCACCCACATCGCAGGTCACACACTCGACCCCATCTTCACATCCAGCAATCATGTCTCCTTCAGCCACACTACGGAGCTCCTATGGACTGACCACAGCTGCGTTCACTTCACCTACAACAAACCGAAACCCATCAACCACTCCCAACCTACCCTGCAAAGAAACTGGAACAAAATCACCACGGACCAAATCTCCGCATCGCTCCTTCGAAACTCCCCAGCCCTCCCTTCTAACGCCAACGAGGCCGCCGCCAACCTCACCCTATGGTTATCCAACACCGCCGACACCTTAGCTCCACTGAAAAAACGTCAAAGCAAACCTGGCAGCAAGAAAGCCTCATGGTTCAACGATGATCTCAAGAAGTCCAAGAAAATCTGCCGCTCCCTTGAAAAGGCCTGGAAAAAAGACCCAACCACCAGCACCAAGGACGCCTTCAAAAGCGCCACCCGCACTCACCACCAACTGATCCGAAAAGCCAAGAAAACAGCATTCAAGGATCGACTTGACAACAACGCCCACAACAGCAAGGAACTTTTCAACATCGTCAAGGAATTTTCCAATCCCTCAGCCAACTCCAACGACATCACCCCCTCTCAAACCCTCTGCGACTCCCTAGCCTCTTTTTTCCACAACAAGATTGCAGACATCCACAACAGCTTTGACAACCAACCCGGAAACCAACCCACCCTACCATCTGCTGAACATCTTCCCCCCGTGAACACCCTTAACGCCTGGAACCCAATCTCCACTGAAGACACCATCCGCCTGATGAATTCCATCCACTCAGGATCCCCCACAGACCCATGTCCTCACCGCATCTTCAACAAAGCAGACTCCGTCATAGCACCGCACCTCCGAGACGTCATCAACTTCTCCTTCAACTCTGCTACCTTCCCAGAAGACTGGAAACACGCTGAACTCACCGACCTTCTGAAAAAACCAACTGCGGACCCCACCGAACTCAAAAATTACCGCCCCATCTCACTTCTTCCATTCCCGGCCAAAGTCATCGAGAAAGCCGTCAACAACCAGCTCGCCGCCTTCCTCGAAGCCAACAAATCCCTCGACCCCTCACAATCTGGCTTCCGAGCAAAACACAGCACTGAGACCGCCCTCATCGCAGCAACAGACGACATTCGAACTCTACTGGACAATGGAGACACAGTCGCCCTCATCCTCCTCGACCTCTCTGCAGCATTCGATACAGTCTGCCACAGCACCCTTCTACAACGCCTCAATAACATCGGAATTCAAGGAAAAGCACTTGAATGGATCACCTCGTTCCTCACCGGAAGAACCCAGAGAGTCCGCCTTCCTCCATTCAAGTCCGAGGCCTCTGAAGTCATCTGCGGCGTACCTCAAGGATCCTCACTCAGTCCCACCCTCTCCAACGTATACATGAGCCCCCTTGCGGCCATCGCACGCCAACACAACCTCAACATCATCTCTTACGCGGACGACACTCAACTGATCCTTTCCCTCACCAATGATCCCAGCACCGCCAAAACTAACCTACACGAAGGAATGAAAGAAGTTGCCGAATGGATGAAACAAAGCCGTCTGAAACTGAACTCAGACAAAACAGAAGTCCTCATCTTAGGTACATCCCCCTCCGCTTGGGACGACTCCTGGTGGCCGGAAGCCCTCGGAAAAGCACCCATCCCGACAGACCACGCACGGAACCTTGGAGTCATCCTGGATTCTTCACTCTCAATGAACAGACAAGTCAGCGCCGTATCCTCTTCCTGCTTCAACATTCTTCGCATGCTCAGAAAAACATTTCGCTGGATCCCCTCCGAAACAAGGAAAACAGTCACCCAGGCTCTGGTCACGAGCCGACTGGACTACGGAAACACCCTCTACGCAGGTACCACCGCTAAACTCCAGAAGAAACTCCAACGAATCCAAAACGCCTCAGCCAGGCTCATATTAGACATCCCACGCAACGAACATATCTCTGGTCACCTTAAAGACCTCCACTGGCTACCCGTCAATAAGAGAATCACTTTCCGACTGCTTACCCACGCACACAAATCACTCTACGACATCGGACCAGATTGCCTCAACTCTCGACTGTCCTTCTACACCCCTTCCCGCCAACTACGTTCTTCCAGCCAAGCCCTCGCCACTGTACCCCGCATCAACAAGACCACCATGGGAGGCAGATCCTTTTCATACCTGGCTGCTAAAACATGGAACTCACTCCCCGCTTACCTTCGCCTCACCCAGAACCACCTAGCGTTCAGAAAGCAGCTTAAAACGTGGATATTTGACAAATAATCCTCCTCCCCTTCCTAAGCGCCTTGAAACCCTCTGGGTATGTAGTGCGCTATACAAATTTTATGACTTGACTTGACTTGACTTCTCCACTCATGCTGCATTCTGCAGCACACATAGTTAGAGCAAATCGCCTGTGCCGATTGTTTATGAGCTGGAAGGTGGCCCTGTCTGCACAAAACAATTGTCCCTGCAGCACAGAAAAATGGCACTAGGGTGGCTGCACTGCGGTAGGCAGCTTTTTTAATGTCAGCACTATGGGTAACATAGGGGTGCACTGCATTCTTGTGCATATGGCGCATCCCTGTGTTTTCAAACTGTTGAAGCGCGGTGTTACCAATTTTGACGTACCACTGCTCTCTGCCAGTTTCTTGTAAATATGCCCCACAGTGTACTACAGTGGCATAGAGTGGATGGGCTTAGAGTGGGGTAGAGTTGCATTGAGTGGCACAGAATGTAGTACAGTGGTGTAAATTCTAGATGCAAATAGTGGAGTAGAGTGTTTGGCAGTGGAGCAGCATAGAGCGTAGTATAGTACAGCGGGATAGAATGAGATAAAGCGTAGTAAGTATAATGGCGTGCACTGGAGTGAGGTAGTGTAGAGTGGAGTAAAGTGTTGCATACTGGAGTCATAGTCTATAGGGGCGTGGAGTACAGCAGAGTAGAATTGCATAGCATGCAGTTGAGTAAATTGTCATAAATTGGAGGACTCTGTTGTACAGTAGAGTTTAGTGGAGTGTTGTGCAGTATTGGAAAGTGATGTAGACAACAGTTTGGTGGAATGGTATACAGGTTAGTTGATTTTTGTACAGAGGAGTGGTGCACAGTACAGTAAAGTGTTCTAGAGAGTATTTGAGTTGATTAGCATACAATGTTATGGAGTAAAATGCTGTGGAGTGGAGTGGAGTTAAGTACTCTGTCAGAATACTGTGAATAAAAGTGAGGTGCAGTGGCATACAAAGAGATGTGCACAGTGCCTCTTTGTAATCTAATAGTGGATTTGAATTTTGTAGATTAGAGTGGAATAGAGCGCTGTACAGTGGCATACAGTATAGTACAGTATTGTACAGCGGAGTGAAAGGGTATGGACAAGAGTAAAGTGTTGCAGAGCTGCATATAGTGTACTAAAGAGTTGTAGAGTGGAGGTGCATAGAGCACCGTCGTGTGTGAAACAGTTTAGCTGAGTAGAGTGGATTGTTGTATAGTAGCACTAAGTGAGGTAAAGTCTCATACAGTGAAGTAGAATCAAGTGGAGTGATGTAACGTCGTGTGGATTAAAGTGCAATAGACTGTGTTGGTGTATCTTAAAGTTGAGTGGCATGGAGTGGAGTGTACTGACATATCACAGTAGTAAACTGTTATACATTGTAGTGGGGTTTCGTACAGTAGAGAGGAATGCTGTGTCATATAGAAAAGTGTTGTATATAGGATTAGTGCATTGTGCATTGGAGTTTACAGGCATGGAGTGTAGTATAGGGTTGGGCAGTGGAATGTACGGAGATAGAGTGGAATAGAATGTCTTAGAGTGCCATAAAGTGTGCTGAACCTTTAGAGGATGGAGTTATAAAGAATGGAGGAGAGGGTCACACAGTGGAGTGGCATAAAGTGAAGAGGCATACAGAAGAATAACATAGAGTGAAGTGGTGTACATTAGAGTGGCGTAGACAGGAATAGAGTATAGTGGAGCAACTTAAAGTGCAGTGACATACAGTGAAGTTATGTAGACTGGAGTGTCATATATTGGAATGGGGTAGAGTGCAATAGCATTCAATGGAGAGGCGTCCAATAGAATAGTACAGAATAGAGTGGGGTAGAGTGGAGGGGCATATACTGAAGTGGTGCAGAGGGGAGCAGCATACAGTGGAGTGGCATACAGTGAAATAGAATAGAGAGGTGGAGCATACAGTGGAATGGTATAGAGTGATATAACATATCCTGGAATAGCAAATAGCAGAGTGGCATACAGTGTGGTGGCGTACACTGAAGCAGCATGGAGTGGAGTTACATATAGTGTATGTTAGACCTGTCATCCTTGGCGTGGTTTTCCCCTATCTTTTTGCCTCTACCTCCTGTATTTTTGATGCTGTGCTGGATATCATTTTTGCTGGTTTAGATGCTTTGGACAGTTTGCCACTGCTGATCAGTGACAGAGTGTAAGTGCTCCCTGTGGAAATTGTGTTTTGATTGGTTATCCATGATTGGCATACTTGTCTCACCAATAAGTCCCTAGTAAAGTGCACTGCAGTGTGCTAGGACTGGTGGTAACACATGCTACTGGTGGGCCTGTAGCACTGATTGCGCCACCCATATGAATAGCCCTAAAATGGTGTCAAGGCCTACCACCACAGTGCTGGGTGCAGTCCGTGAACTGCCATGTCCTACTGGTCAGTGTTCCCACTGACCAGGCATAACCCTTCCCTTTCTGTGCATATTGGTCAACCCTATGGAAGGTCCAAGGTACCCCCTGGGCATGGTGCAGTGTATATGAAAGGTAGAGCATGTATTTGTGCAGGTGACATGCTCTGGTAGTGAATTACAGCCATTATTGTTTTTCACTAATGTAAGGCTATCTTGCTCCATAGGCCATCATGAGGGATGCTGGCTACAGTGGCTACCAGCATATCTTCCCATAGGAGCAAGATAGGACACAAAAGTCTGATATCCTTGAACTCAGAATTTAATAACACATATTTTAGGAAAGGTGGTTTTTAAATCCTGTGTTTGAGAACAGCACTTTTAGAAAGTTGCTGTTCTCTTGTCTGACCTTTCTGTGTGCCTTGGCCTGTTTGTGAATTGACTGTCTGGTTTGAGAGTGACAGGGGCTAGGGAGCCCCCAGGAGGCTTGCTGAGTCAGCCCTAGGCTGAATGACTGCATCTGCATCTTGAGTGGTGGGAGGGGATAGCACCTGTGCCTGAATAGGACTGTGCCTACCTACCACAATGTTGGCTCCACCTCCTGCTGGGCGGCTGACGACCCTGCCCCTTACTCGGAAAGGAGAAGCCAGGAAAACAAAGTGCTCCAGGAACACCCAGAACTGGTTCACACCAGAATCAGAGCCCTCCTGTAGAATGGGACCAAAGAATAATTTTAGGGGTATAAGTACAGGACCCCTGACTACAGAAAATTAGATCATCCTGGAACCAAGAAGGAACCTCTGTCAAGGAGAAAGCTGAAACTGAAGAAGGAAGACTGTCCTGCTGTTGCTCTGCTGGACTGACCTGCTGTTGCTTTGCTGCCAAAGAGAGTGGAAGGATTTTGCTTTGTGCTGTGTCCCCTTGCTTGAAGGAATCACCAAGGGCCTGAGAAGAGCTGGCTCCCTGTTTTGAAGTCCCAGGAACAAAATGACTTCACCCCCAGCTTCCCTGAACTCTGCTGAGAGAGTTCTGTCCTTCCAAGAGTGCTTGGGCCAGTTGTGGTGCCTCTGGAAGTTGTACCTGTGTTGGGGAGCTGTAAATCACGCTTTTAAAAGAACTTTCTACCAGTTTTGTTGCAAACCCGGCCGAGCAGGAAAATTCCCGCTGCTACGAAGACCGAGATCGTTACAGCGCCTGTCGCCGCTGCCTGAAGACGTCGCACCCTTCGTTAGCGGGAAGATTTTCACCGCTGCGAACATCGTCACAGAGCCTGTCACCGCTGGGTGAGATCACCGCATCACTTCACTGCGAAAATCATCGCAGAGCCATCGCATCGAGGAGATGCGAGAGGAAGATCGCCGCTGGACCACGCTTCCTCGCCCCGGAGATCGTTGCAGCCCCCGAGAATCATCGCATCGTGCCTTTGCGAGCATTTTTCACTATGGAACGTCTGCACCGGAATCCATACAAGTCATCGCCTTCCTCCCCATACAGACCGGATTCGTCGCTACACGCTGCTACCTCCAGCGGAATTGTCGCTAAGCCTCCCCAGGGTCTCAGGAGTAACGCACCGCTTGTTTTCCACCGTAACAGCTTCTGTTTTGGAACTTTGTCGCATTTAAAGGTACTGTTGGCTAAACGTGACGCAACTGTGGATTATTTTTTCACTAACATTTAAAACTCTTTTGCAACCATATTCTTGAACGGTGTATGTTGGATTTTTGTTGTTTTGGTCTTGTGTAGGTTAGATTAAATACCTTTATTTTTCTAAACTGTTTTGGAGTCAGTTTGTGGTGTTTTCACTGTGTTACTGTGAGTTTTGGTACAAATACTTTACACATTGCCTTTGATAAGCCTTGACTGCTCGTGCCAAGCTACCAAGGGAGTGAGCAGGGGTTATCTCAGAGGGTTTCCTCCTTACCCTGCCTAGAAGCAAGGGTCCCTATTTGGACAGTGGTACCTACCTCTGCCAACTAGAGACCCCCAGTTCTAACACTGTTGGTCTGCGGTGGGGATTTGAACTTGTATTTGTACTAGACCCACAGTGATTGGTGTACATCACTAGTGAGTGCAGACCACTACGCCACCGCATACTACTGTTTTTGGTTGGTTCTATTTTTGAGTAACTCTTCAAAGCATCATGTCTGTGAATGGAAAGGCACCCTGTGAGGAGGCAGAATTGGAGTTTTGCATTGAGGATTTGTATTCCTACAAGGTTGCACAGCTTAAACAATTCTGCAACCAGTTTGAGTGCCCCATAAAGAGCAGCCTCAGGATGGAGGACCTGCAGAGCATCTTAAAGGACTATTGGGAGGCACAAGAGAGAAATGTTGCAAGTGGAGGGAATGGTTTTCAACCCCAAGATCTGCCTCTGAGCAGACCAGACTCGAGGCTTGGCAGCAACCATTCCAGTAGGGGTTTCACTCCAGAAGAGTTAGAGGAGAATCAAAGAGTGAGAGAATATGACTTGGAAGTCATGAAATTAAAAATGAAACAATTGGAAATGGAGAAAGAAAGGGCGGCGGAGGAGAGCAAAAAATGCCTGTGCCCTGAGGAAAAGAAATTGCTTTTGGTTCATGAGTTGAGCATGAGAGAACTGGATCTTAAAGCCAAGGAGGTGGATACCAGTTCCAGTGGTGGCAGCGCACAGCCAGTGCAGGGGGGTAAAGTATATATTCCCAAGGATCTGGTTCAGAATTACCATAGGAGTGAAGATATTTATGCCTGGTTTACTTCTTATGAGATTGCATTGAGAATGAATGGTGTGCTTGAGCAACACTGGGGGTCAGGCCTGTGGAAACATTGTGAGGCTTTTGGGAGGAGTGCTCTAGAGCCCTTAGAGATGGCAGGTGCCATGACCTACCCCAATATGAAGGAGGCCCTATGTCTCAGGTATGGCCTTACTTCAGAGCAATATAGACTGCAGTTTAGAAACTCCAAGAAGAGAGAGTCTGAGACTTGGATGGAATGTGTGAATTCGTACTCATGTGCACTGGAAGGTTGGATGAAGGGCAGTAAAGTAACTGATTTTAAGGGATTGTTGCATTTAATCAGTTGGGAGCACTTGAGTAGTCTTTGTGTTCCAGAGCTGCGCCAGCATCTTTTAGACAGCAAGCTGACAGACCCCATTGAGCTTGCTAAGGAGGCGGACCGCTGGACCAGTACCAGGGTCCACAGAGGAATTGTGGGTACCACAGCCAAAGGTGGGCAGGGTCCCTAGCAGAAGAGTGGGGGGGAAGGGTAACCAAAAAGAGCTCTCTCAAGGGCCCCAAAATAGTTCCCAGGGAAAACAATCCCAACCCCCCCAGACCTAGACAGCCATGCCCCCCTAGGGGCAGGCGGGACAACAGGGACAACAGGAACCATGGGGGTCCCGCTACCTGCTATCACTGCAATGAGGTGGGCCACATTGCTTCTAAATGTCCCAAGAAACCTCCCGCACCCACTGGTGCTCCGGCCCCAGTGTTAGCAAGTGTAGCTTTGCGAGGGGATTTGATTTCTAGTGGGGAGGAGGGACTAGCAGTTATGACCCTTGTCTCTTTAGGAGACTAAGAGATGGTCCAGGAAACCTTACTGTCCCCTAACACTAAGAAATACGGGCAGAAGGTGACCATCAATGGGAGTGAGATAGAGGGTCTGAGAGACACATGAGCCAGCGTGATATCTGTGAGGTGTCAGTTAGTGTCATTCCCAATGTACTCTGCCCCGTAGTTGCAGCAGACAGCTCAGTGCGCCTCTGCAAAGTGGCATGGGTTCCCTTTGAATGGGG
This sequence comes from Lissotriton vulgaris, assembly GCF_964263255.1. NCBI lineage: Eukaryota > Metazoa > Chordata > Amphibia > Caudata > Salamandridae > Lissotriton > Lissotriton vulgaris. The sequence goes on from NC_141694.1 coordinate 1,779,353,970, forward strand.
GGAGTCTCTGGTCTTCTGGAAGTTGTTGTCAGTGATGCCTTGCCTGTAGACTGTCTGCTAGGTAATGACCTGGAGAGTTCTCCATGGAAGGATGTAGAACACAGAACTTATTTGGAGATGTTGGGTTTTCCTGAGTGGATCTGTGTGACCACATGTGCTATGGCAGCCAGTAGGTGTGATTCAGCAGAACTGGAGCCTGAAACAGTGGCCCAGAGACCTGCCAGGAGAGGAAAAGGCAGGGGGTGCAGGAAACCAGCCCCAGCCGTTCCCACGGTCCAGGAAGGAGCAGAACCTGAGGAGGATGCCCTGGAACCCACAAGGGAACAGGTGGCCGAACTGGGCGACCTACCTAAACTGACCCATTGGCATCAAAAAGGTGGGCCCTCAAGGGAGGATTTCTGCAAGGAGCAGAAAGAGTGCCCTTCTCTCGTTGGTATGCGGCAACAGGTTGCAGACCAGGCAGCAGGTGGAGCATCCAGAGATCACTTCATCTACTGGGAAGATGAGTTGTTGTATATTGAGCCTACGTTTGCTGAGCCCGGTGCAGCCCGTGTGCTGGTGGTACCCGCGCGCTTCAGGAACTTCCTAATGGGTCTGGCTCATGACGTGCCTCTCGCAGGACATCTGGGGCAAGACAAGACCTACCACAGGCTTGTCGCCCACTTCTACTGGCCCCAGATGAAGAAGCACGTCAGTACCCTTTGTAGATTTTGCCAAACATGTCAGGCTAGTGGCAAGACTGGAGGGAAGTGCAAGGCACCCCTCCAACTCTTTTCTGTGGTGAGCACCCCTTTTGAGCGAGTGAGCATTGACATTGTAGGGTCCCTGGACCCCAAGACAGCCTTAGGCAACAGGTTCATCCTGGTCTTGGTGGACCATGCCACCCGGCACCCAGAAGCAGTACCTCTCAGGACATTCACAGCACCCGTGGTGGGCCGTGCATTGATAGGGATCTTTTCCTGTGTGGGGTTCCCCAGAGAGGTGGTCTCTGACCGGGGTACCAACTTTATCTCTAGGTACATGAAGTCTCTGTGGGAGCAGTGTGGGGTAACATAAGTTCACCACTCCTTACCACCCTTAAGGAAATGGGTTGGTTGAAAGGTATGGTTATGGGCCTAGCGGAGCCCATGAGATGGAAGTGGGATGTCTTCCTACCATGCCTGTTGTTTGCCTACAGGGAAGTGCCTCAGAAGACCTTAGGGTTCAGTCCCTTTGAACTCCGGTATGGCCAACCTGTGAGAGGACCTCTCACACTGGTGAAGGAGGGGTGGGAGAAATCCAGTGGGAAACCCCCCCAGGATGTGTTCAGCTATGAGCATGGCCATCCGCAACCAGCCACAACGCTTCAGGAAGCTCCCTCAGGAGAACCTGGAAGCTAGCCAGGAAGAAATGAAAAGATGGTACGACCACAATACCACTCTGGTCGAATTTCAACCTGGGCAGAAAGTGTGGGTGATGGCACCAGTGGAGCCTTGTGCGCTCCAAGACAAGTGGACTAGGCCATATGAGGTGGTGAAGCGCAAGAGCGAAGTAATCTACCTGGTTAACTTGAAGACTCCGAGGCAGCCCCTGAGGCACTTACATGTGAACCGCCTCAAACCCCACTTTGAGAGGTCAGAAGTGACAATGCTCATGGCTACATATGCTGGAGGGGAAGACGAGAGTGAACCTCTCCCTGACCTCCTGGCAGCCAAGGAGCAAGATGGGTCAGTGGATGGTGTGGTCCTCTCGCCCACCCTGACTCCAGAACGGCAAAGGGATTATCGCCAGGTGTTGGGTCAGTTTGCCTCCCTGTTCTCCCTGACCCCAGGTGTCACCAATTGGTCAATCAATCAATACATTTGTAGAGCACGCTACTCACCCGTAGGGGTCTCAAGGCGCTGGGCGAGGGGGGAGAGGGCCGCTACTATTCGAAGAGCCAGGTCTTGAGGTGTTTCCTGAATATGAGGTCGTCCTGGGTCAGTCGTAGGTGGGCTGGGAGGGAGTTCCACGTCATGGCCGCCAGGTAGGAGAATGATCTTCCTCCGGCAGTGGTTCTTCAGATCCGTGGGACGGTGGCGAGGGCGAGGCTGGCGGAGCGGAGTTTGCGTGTTGGAGTGTAGAACATGAGGCGGTTGTTGAGGTATTCGGGACCTATGCGTTGGAGTGCTTTGTGTGCGTGGGTGCGGAGCCTGAACGTGATCCTTTTGTTGAAGGGGAGCCAGTGCAGGTCTCTCTGGTGGGCTGATATGTGGCTATGGCGGGGGATGTCGAGGTAGAGTCGTGCGGATGCGTTCTGTATGCGTTGGAGTCTTTTCTGAAGTTTGACTGTGGTTCCTGCATATAGGGCGTTTCCGTGGTCTAGTCGGCTGGTGACGAGGGACTGGGCGACCATCTTTCTAGTTCCAGTAGGGATCCAAAGGAAGATCTTGCAGAGCATGCACAGGGTGTTGAAGCATGATGATGAGATTACGTTGACTTGCTTGGTCATTGTGAGAGAGGAGTCCAGGATGAATCCCATGTTGCGTGCGTGGTCAGTGGGTGTCGGTGCAGTGCCCAGTGCCATGGGCCACCAGGAGTCGTCCCAAGTGGATGGGGATGGTCTGAGGATGAGGACCTCCGTCTTGTCTGAGTTCAGTTTCAGACGGCTGAGTTTCATCCATTCAGCGACGTTTTTCAATCCTTCCTGGAGGTTGTTTGGCGGTGGCTGGGTCTTCGGTCAGGGAGAGTATCAGCTGGGTGTCGGCGGCGTATGTGATGATGTTGAGGTTGTGTTTGCGTGCGATGGTGGCAATGGGGCTCATTTATTGATGATCTTCTTGATAACATTTGCAGGGAAGGGAAGAAGAGAGATGGGGCAGAAGTTTTTGAGGTCTTTAGGGTCTGCTGTGGGTTTCTTCAGTAGGGCATTGATTTCTGCGTGCTTCCAGCTCTCTGGGAAGGTGGCGGACGCGAGGGAGTTGTTTATGACATTCCGTAAGTGGGAAGCGATGGTGGTGTCGGCTTTGTTGAAGATGTGGTGGGGGCATGGGTCGGAGGGAGAGCCGGAGTGGATGGTGTTCATAACGTGAGCTGTGTCTTCAGTGCTGATGGGAGTCCAAGCTCTGAGGGTGGTTGTAGGGGGTGTTGTTTCGGTGGCTCGCGGAGGAGTCTGGGTGCCGAAGCTGTCGTGGACATCGGCGATCTTGCGGTGAAAGAACGTGGCGAGGGAGTTACAGAGGTCTTGTGATGGTGTGATGTTGTTGCTGCTAGCGCTGGGATTGGAGAGTTCTTTCACGATGCTGAAGAGTTCCTTGCTGTCGTGTGTTTTGTTGTCCAGCCGTTCTTTGAACAATGTCTTTTTGGTGGTGCGGATCAGCTTGTGGTGTTTGCGGGTGGCGTTCTTGAGGGCTGTCATGTTTTCTGTTGTCTGTTTGTGGTGCCAGGCTTTCTCAAGGGTTCTTTGAGGTCATAGTTGAACCACGTTGTTTTCCTGTTGGCGGGCTTGCCTGAGGGGTTCTTTAGTGGTGGAAAGGCGTCGGCGCAGTTGACGATCCACTGTGTGAGGTTGCGAGCTACGTCCTTTGTATCAGTAGTGTTGATTGGTGGGTTCTGGCTCAGTGATGTGGTTAGCTGGTCTGCGGCGACTTTGCTCCAGCACCTACGGGGATCTTTTGCAGGCGGTGGTGGGATGTGGTCTTCTTAAAGGTGAAGTGGATGCAGCTGTGGTCAGTCCAGTGTAGTCCGGTGGAGTGGCTGAAGGTAACGTGGCTGCTGGCGGAGAAGATGGTGTTGAGCATGTGGCCGGCGTAGTGGGTGGGGGTGTACACCAGTTGCTTGAGTCTGAGGTTGTCGAGGTTGTCGAGCAGGGTGATGGTGTTGTTGTCATTGTTGTTCTCCAAGTGGAAGTTCAGGTCCCCTAGGAGGATGTAGTCTGATGAGGCGAGGGTATGTGGGCTGATGAAGTCGGCGATGGCTTCACTGAATTGTGTGCTTGGGCCCGGGGGTCTGTAGATGAGTGTTCCTCTGAGGGTGGTCTTGGGGTCGGTGTGGATCTGGAAGTGTAGGTGTTCGGCGGTGGTGAGGGGATCTTCGGAGTTGGTCGTGACGCCGATGGTGTTCCTGTAGATGATGGCGATTACTCTTCCGGTTTGGTTGATGCGGTCCTTTTGGGTGATCTTGTAGCTGTCCGGGATGGCTATGGCGATGTCGGGGGCTGAGGAGGCGTTCATCCAGGTTTCTGTGAGGAAGGCGAGGTCTGGTGCTGTTGTGTCGAGGAGGTCTCAGACTTCGACGGCGTGCTTGTGGACGGAACGGGTGTTGAGCAGGATGCACTTGAGGTGGTTGTTGTTGCCTGGTCCGGGCGGTGGGGTGTAGGTTTGGATGCAGGTGAATTTGCAGGTTTGGCAGGAGAAGGGTCCGTGGGTGCGCGTCGGGGTGGCTTGGTAGCAGGCAGATGGTCAGCCGGTGTTGAGTGAGTGGAGGGTGGTGGGGTCGTACTTCCGTCGGATTTCTTGGTTTCGGCGGGGGTCAGGGGTTCTGGCTCTGAGCGTGGTCCAAGCACGGACGGGCGCAGACGGGCTTGCCTTTGGCGCACCAGCAGCGCGCCCTCTGCGCGCTCCCGCTGTGCGACCTCCATATGAGGGGCTGAGGGAGGGAGGAGGAGCTGGGAGGCAGGAGCGGGGCACCAGGGGGGGCCGGACGGCAGGGGAGGCAGCGGCGAGAGGGAGGGGAGCAGGAGGGGGGGTGGTACAGAAGAAAACAAGGGGCAGGGGAGGAGAGGGCACAGGGCACGAGGGGTAGCAAGAAAACAAACAACAGTAACAGAAGTGACAAAATAAATCAGAAAAAAAAAGAAAAAAAATGAGGAGCAGCACAGGAGGGACTTAGGCAGCGATCCTGGTCACAACAGGTGGCGGCAGCGGGACAGCGGCACAGGAGGACCATGTGGCTGCTGAGGGGGGCGACCTACCTGGTGGCAAGGTCTAGGGTCGCTCCCTTCACCAACGCGCAGCCTCCATATGAGGGGCTGAGGGAGGGAGGAGCAGCTGGGAGGCGGGAGCGACCGGCGAATGGGGCACCCGGGGGGCAGGGCCGCAGGGGAATCAGCAGCGGGAAGCGCGATGGAGGGGAGCGGGGGTGGTACAGAAGAAAAACAGGGGGCAGGGGGGAGAGGGCACAGGGCACGAGGGGTGGCAAGAAAACAAACAACAGTAACAGAAGTGCCAAAGTAAATCAGAAAGAAAAAGAAAAAAAAACGAGGAGCAGCACAGGACGGACTCAGGCAGCGATCCTGGTCACAGCGGGTGGCGGCAGCGGGACAGCAGCACATGAGGACTGTGTGGCGGCTGAGGGGGGCGACCTCCCTGGTGGCAGGGTGAAGGGTCGCTCCCTTCACCACCGCACGGCCTCCATATGAGGGGCTGAGGGAGGGAGGAGCAGCTGGGAGGCGGGAGCGGGGTGGCGAATGGGGCACCAGGGGGTCAGGCCGCAGGGGAGGCAGCGGCGGGAAGCGCGAGGTAGGGGAGCGGGAGGGGGGTGGTACAGAAGAAAAACAGGGGGCAGGGGGGAGAGGGCACAGGGTACGAGAGGTGGCAAGAAAACAAACAACAGTAACAGAAGTGACAAAGTAAATCAGAAAAAAAACGAGGAGCAGCACAGGACGGACAGTGATCCTGGTCCTGGTTAACTTCTGGGTACTGGCAGATTGCCTTAACTGATGGGGCCAAAGAGAGGTTTGCATTCTCAACGCCAGAGGGGCACTTCCAGTTCTGAGTCATGCCCTTTGGGTTGAAGAATGCCCCTGCCACATTCCAGAGACTGGTTAACCAGGTACTGACCGGGTTGGAGGAATTCAGCGCCGCATACCTGGATGACATTGCTGTGTTCAGCTCCACCTGGGAGGAACATTTGCAACACCTCTGTGAAGTGTTGAAGGCTCTGCAAAGCGCACACTATCAAGGCCAGCAAGTGCCAGATAGGGCAGGGATCTGTGGTGTACTTGGGACACAAGGTAGGGAGCGGCCAGGTGGCGCCCCTATAGGCAAAAATTGATACCATTCTGGCTTGGGAGCCCCCCAAGACCCAGCAGGTGTGAAAGCCTTCTTAGGACTCTCCGGGTATTACAGACAGTTTGTCAAGGGATATGGCACCATTGTTGCCCCCTTGACAGAGCTGACTTCCAAGAGGCAGCCCAAGCAAGTGAGTTGGACTGAAGCCTGCCAGACTGCTTTTGATGCCCTGAAGACTGCCATGTGTACAGCCCCGGTGCTCAAGGCACCCGACTTCTCCAGTGAGTTCATAGTGCAGCCCGATGCTTCAGAGCATGATGTGTGAGCAGTACTCTCACAGATCAATGACGACGACTGGGACCAGCATGTAGCTTTCATTAGTAGGAAGCTACTCTCCAGGGAACAGAGGTGGAGTGCAATTGAAAGGGAAGCTTTTGCTGTGGTCTGGGCACTGAAGAAGCTGAGGCCCTACCTGTTCGGGACTCACTTCCGTTTTCAGACAGACCACAGGCCCCTCAGATGGTTAATGCAGATGAGGGGTGAGAATCCAAAACTGTTGAGGTGGTCCATCTCCCTACAGGTATGGACTTTACTGTGCAGCACCGCCCTAGAACAGAACACGCCAATGCTGATGGTCTGTCCAGGTTTTTTCGCCTTAGTGAAGAGAACTCCCAAGAGGGTGGGTAGTTCTCCCCACTTTCAGCTGGAGGGGACACGTGTTAGACCTGGCATCCTTGTCATAGTTTCCCCCTATTTATTTGCCTCTACCTCCTGTATTTCTGATGCTGTGCTGGATTTTTTTTTTTGCTGGTTTAGATGCTTTGGACACTCTGCCACCTCTGATCAGTGTCAGAGTGTAATTGCTCCCTGTGGAAATTGTGTTATGATTGGTTATCCATGATTGGCATATTTGTCTCACCAAGAAGTCCCTCGTAAAGTGCACTGAGTGTGCCAGGGCTGGTGGTAACAAATACTACTAGTGGGCCTGCAGCACTGATTGTGCCACCCACATGAGTAGCCCTAAAATGGTGTCTCAGGCCTGCCACCGCAGTGCCTGTGTGAACTGCCATGTCCTCCTGGTCAGTGTCCCAACTGACCAGGCCTAACCCTGACCAGGCCTAACCCTTCCCTTTCTGTGCACATTTGTCACCCCTGGGAAGGCCCAAGGTACCCCCCTGGGCAGGGTGCAGTGTTTGTGAAAGGTAGAGCATGTACTTATGCAGGTGACATGCTCTGTTAGTGAATTACAGCCATTTTCTTTTTTCACTATTGTAAGGCTATCTTGCCCTATAGGCTATCATGGGAGATGCTGGCTAAGGTGGCTACCAGCATATCTTCCCATAGGAGCAAGATAGGACATAAAAGTCTGGTATCCCTGAACTCAGAATTTAACAACACATCTTTTAGGAAAGATGGTTTTTAAATCCTGTCACTTTTAAAAAAGTTGATGTTCTCTTGTCTGACCTTTCTGTGTGCCTTGGCCTGTTTGTGAATTGACTGTCTGGTTTGAGAGTGACAGGGACTAGGGAGCCCCCAGGAGGCTGGCTGAGTCAGCCCTAGACTGAATGACTGCTGAATGAGTGCTGGGAGTGGATAGCACCTTGGCCTGAATAGGGCTGTGCCTGCCTTCCGCAATGCTGACTCCACCTCCTGCTGGGCGGCTGATGACCCTGCCCCTCACTCTGAAAGTAAAGGAGAAGCCAGGAAAATATAGTGCTCCAAGAACACCCAGGACTGGTTCATACCGGGCTCAGAGCCCTCCTGCACAAAGGGATCAAAGACTTTTAGGGGTATAAGTACAGGACCCCTGACTACAGAAAATAAGATCATCCTGGAGCCAAGAAGGAAACTCTGCCAAGGAGAAAGCTGAAACTGAAGAAGGAAGACTGTCCTGCTGTTGCTCTGCTGGACTGACCTGCTGTTGCTTTGCTGCCAAGGAGAGGGGAAGGACTTTGCTTTGTGCTGTGTCCCCTTGCTTAAAGGAATCTCCAAGGGCCTGAGAAGTGCTGGCTCCCTGTTTTGAAGTCCCAGGAACAAAAGGACTTCACCCCCAGATTCCCTGAACTCTGCTGAGAGAATTCTGTCCTTCCTATAGTGCTTGGGCCAGTTGTGGAGCCTCTGGAAGTTGTACCTGTGTTGGGGAGCTGGAAATCACACTTTTAAAAGAACTTTCTACCAGTTTTGTTGCAAACCTGTGAGAACGGGAAAATTCCCACCGCTACGAAGACTGAGATCGTCACAGCGCCTGTCGCCGCTGCCTGAAGACGTTGCACCCTTCGTTAGCGGGAAGATTTCCGCCGCTGCGAACAGTGTCGCAGAGCCTGTCGCTGCTAGGTGAGATCACCGCATCACGCCGCTGCGAAAATCATCGCAGAGCCATCACATCGAGGAGCTGTGAGTGGAAGATCGCCACTGGACCACGCATCGTCGCCTCGGAGATCGACGCAGCCCCCGAGAATCATCCTATTGTGCCTTTGCGAGCATTTTTCACTACGGAACGTCCGCACTGGAATCCATACAAGTCACCGCCTTTCTCCCCATACAGACCGGATTCGTCGCTACACGCTGCTACATCCAGCGGAATTGTTGCTAAGCCTCCCCAGGGTGTTAGGAGTAACGTATCGCTTGTTTTCCACCGCAACAGCTGCTGTTTTGGAACTTTGTCGCATTTAAACGTACTGTTGGCTAAACGTGAGTCAACTGTGAACGTTTCACGCAACTGTGGATTATTTTAACACCAACATTAAGAACTCCTTTGCAACCATATTCTTGAACTGTGTATGTTGGATTTTTGTCGTTTGGTCTTGTGTAGTTTAGATTAAATACTATTTTTCTAAACTGTTGTGGAGTCAGTTTGTGGTGTTTTCACTGTGCTACTGTGAGTTTTGGTACAAATACTTTACACTTTGCCTTCGATAAGCCTTGACTGCTCATGCTAAGCTACCAAGGTGGTGAGCAGGGGTTATCTCAGAGGGTTTCCTCCTTACCCTTACTAGAAGCAAGGGTCCCTATTTGGACAGTAGTACCTACCTCTGCCAACTAGAGACCCCCAGTTCTAACAGTGTAATAGCGCAGAGTGGAGTGGTGTACAGCAGAGGGTTGCACAGTAGAGTGACCGAGGGGCATTTTTACAAGCCCCTAACACCACAGGAAAGTCACTTTTTACGACGTTCTTGTGGTGATAGGGACGGCGCCTTATTTACAAGTCAGCATTAGGCCACTTAATGTGGCTTAATGCTGTCTTGTAAATAAGGCCCCGTTTCAAGCTATGCTTAGCATGAAAGGGGAGGGCAATGGGTGTTGCAGTGGGTGCTCCACTGCAACACCTATTGATTCTGACGCTGCCCCCATTTACAAGGAGGCGTAAATAGGAGGCAGCACCAGAATTAAGACCAGGGATAACCTGTTCTTACCCTGGTGCAACGAAGAGAAATTTTTCATTTCTCCTTGTTTTTGCTGTTTTCATGTATGCTGCGGAGCTACAAAATGGCATTTTAAGATTGTTTATGTGCAGGAAGGGGGACCTTCCTGTACATAAACAATCTTCCTCTGCATGCAGACACTATGGTGCAAGTGTAGTGCCAGCGCAGGGGGAAGCAAAGGGCTGCACCATATATATATTTTTTCTTTTTAGTCCTCATATGCGACAATTCAAAAAGGTATTTGTTATAGCGTGTTCAGGGTCAAGGAACTGAGTATAGACTCGCATCCTGCCAGGTGTTCCTTGTCCCGTATACACCAACTTTCAACCTTTATATTGAGGTGGTAAGGTTAAACCCACACACCTCCCATTGGATTAGAATGTCTTAATCCTTGTAATTTTTAATCCTCTATTGCCTAACTGTGTTTGAAACATAACAAACAAGGGGTTCCCATATGCTGTATTTCTTCTCAGAGGAGTTTTACTGAAGTAATTCGGGGTTCCCAAGGCCTACACGCTCCGGAGATAACCCACTCACACTCAAGAACTGTTGGCACGGAAACTGTAAAAGGCAAAGAACAAGTTTATTAAGACCCCATGGGGTGGTGGTACACTCAAACAGCACCCTTCGGCAATGCAAGAGGTATCACCCCGAACATCGGTGTGACCCCGTTTATATACAGTTTTGGGGCAATAAAAGATAGGCGGCACAAGTTAAGACACAGTTTCGAGACATATATGGTCATGTTTTGGAATACTGCCAGCTCATTGGAGGGGGCACAACTCCGCTGGTCAGTTTGGTGCACATTCCTGAAGGTCTACGGGTCAGTGGGAGCTGCGCATGTGCGGCTTGACCAGTACTAAAAATAGCCTGTTGCTGGGCAGACAAGAGTGGTCAGTAGAACGGACAACGGACTAAAGGGCACGTCGGCCACGAGGCCGCTCATGAGCTAAGATGGCCACCGCAACATTCAAAATGGCGTTATCGTATATAGCCAAGTTAAGGAGGACAACGTGTAGGTTCAGCTAATCGCTAATGCGGACGGGCCAATTACGACAGACGACCCTTTTAGCGTTTAGCTGAATCTACCTCATAATGAACATAATCAGGATGTTCGTCCTCGATGTCTATTAACATAATTTGTGTCACCTCTTTGTGCAGCATCAGTTTGTCGTGGGCAAGAGCTCGCCTCGATGGTAAGCAAGCTGATAAACACATTGAACATAAGGCTGGGCCACATTGAATACATAGGCATATAAAAAACATTGCTCCCACAAGTATACAGAGAATTGTCAACAGTTTCCAGCCCCAAGTTGCAATCATAGACCAGAACCATCCTGAAAGTGTCCAAGTTCCATTGTCCGGGTGTATTTCAGCAGCTATTTTATGCAGCTTGGAAATAGCATCATACACAGATGGAGAATTGTCCGGAACATATACGCAACAGCTGCTTCCGATAATTCTACATGCCCCCCCACGATCAGCCAAAACAACGTCCAACACCATTCGATTTTGGAGGGTGACAATTCTGGAAATCTGTAGTTCCTCGGTAATATTCCCCAGGGCAATGGCAGTGTCATTCGCAACAGCCTCGACAACACGTGTCAGTCGTCTGATTTTCCGGCTGTTCAGTGCAGCCCCCACAAAGGAGAATAGTCCCAGATTAAAATCCACATACTGTTGTAATGCAGTGTCCGTTTGGTCAATGTCCTCTAGGGCAACAGTTTGTTTAACCCTGTTCAAAACGAAATCATGGTACAGTGTATAATCGTTGTGGTACATCGGAGGGGCAATGAATACAGGGGGTAACACAAACGATACGTAGCACGTGCCCAACCACCCCACTGGAAGCTGATGGTATCCCTTCGTTCCACAGATAAAGTATGTATTTCGTGATGCAACAAATGAAATGCCATTCGGGCTATCAAACGTGAGAGTAATGTTACATTCGCTTTTCCCCACTGCAATCGTGCCCTTGTTTCTGATACATAAATCGGCTTTTGTAGCAATAACATTTATGACATGAGCACTAGATACATTAACATTCCGCTGATTGCTGTATACACGTGGGGCAGATACATTGTCAGGCCTATACTCTTCCCATTCGAAACGTGTGCCCTCAGCCCGGGGAAACCCATCCTTGTCATGGGAACATACTTTATTCAAACGGAAAAGCACCCCCCCTTTAGTTGGCCATCTCAGAGTAAAAAGGAGGGTGTACCAGGCGTTGCATGACCCATTGTGTGAAAACGGGAGTGGAATAAGTGGGGTGCCCCCTCTCTTCTGGTGCCCAGGCAACATTCCACACACCCAGCAATTCGAGGTATTGGTCATGTTATGCGTGTGGTGAAGAATCTGAATGAAGCTGTTATTTAAATACGTTTGGCGATGGCGCTCTTCATGGAAAGGCAATGTAAAATGAAAATGTTCAGACGGTGCCGGGGTAGTCGGCAGCAAATGTTCACGTACAGGCACCACAAGTTCGACTACCCAGGCTATAACAGCTATCACCACAATAGTCAAGACAAAGAGAAAGGCACCCAATATTTTCTTATCACGAGATGCCGTTGATGCCATTGTTCAAGAATGTTCGTGCAAAGTCTCAAATGGCACAAATTGTTCACAAATTGTCTCAGATACACGCGTGTGTATACCTAAAAAAAAAGAAAAATGCGGTGCTGAACTCCGAGGTAGCCGTTGTTTTCTTCTCCGGGCCAAGACGGGTGTCGCTACTCTGGCAGAACTGATCCCCCCCCTTGGAATTCCCGGTTTCCGTTTCACAAACCTGGAGCGGTAACCAACCAGTCATTAAAAAAAAAGGAACAAAAATCTTCTTATCGCGGACGTAGGTCGTAGCGCTCTCTTCCGGTAGCAGATTGGTCCGGGAAGGCTCCCTCCACTTCGGCCGACGTCACAGCTGGGCTCTTTTCTTTCTCCAAGATCTCCTTATAATCAGTCAACACAGCAGGAGTCACCAGATCCGGAGAGACACTGCGACAATGTGTCGAATGCACCCACCGCTTCCTGTTTGTCACTCGTACTGCGGTGCGGGTCGCCAGGAGGACCTGCTCGGGGCCCTTCCACCTGGGCTCCAGACTGCTTGCTCTCTCAAACGAGCGGACCATTACATGGTCACCAGGACGAAGATCATGGCCCTCTCCAGTAGAGTTGTCAGGGAGCGCTTCTCGAACCTGTTGATGAATAGAGAGCAAATCATTTGTTAATCGTGCCAAATAATCATTCATCATAACACAAGGCACATCATGTATTAATCGCGGCTTGGGCACCCCCCAGATATTCATAGGGCGGCCAAACACCACCTCATAGGGCGTAAGGCCAGTTCGTGAGTGGGGTACTGATCTAAGAGATAGTAGCGCTAGCGGCAACGCATCTGGCCACTTCAACGATGTAGACGCCACAATTTTGGCCAGCTTAAGCTTCAACGTGGCATTGTACCGCTCGACCAAACCTGCTGACTGAGGGTGGAATACAGCGTGGAACTTTTTCTGAATCCCTAACCCCTTCAGTACATATTCCACAATCTTTCCAACAAAATGGGGCCCATTATCGCTCCACAAAAATTTGCAAACTCCAAAGCGAGGAAAGAATTCCTTAAGCAACACCTTAGCTGTTGTCAAAGCCGTATTGTCTTTCGTGGGGTAGGCCTCAACCCATTTGCTAAAAGCACACACCACCACTAGGACGTACTTCAGGTTATTGCAGCGCTCGAGTTGGATGTAATCCATTTGAAGCACCTCAAACGGTGCAGAAGGTGGAACGAACCCTCCTTTCGGAGTATGGGTCCCCTTTCCAGGATTGTGTTGCAAGCATACCAGGCAGGTCTGCACTACTCTCTTTGCAGTATTCGCAATCTCGGGATGTTCCCAAACTCGTGTTAAAAGCCGAGTGATTGCAAGAGCTCTGACATGAGCCAGTCCATGTGTCATCTGGACCATCGCCTGTAAGTAAGCCGCAGGCAATTTCCACTTGTCCATGTCTTTGCTTCTCCAACAACCCTCGTCATCTAGTACCCCATCTGCTGCCCAAGCCGCAAGTTCACATTCTGTGGCTGATTTTTGAATATCCCGTATCTCTGCTCTAGCATCACTCCATCGCTCAGCCTGTGATTGTACCACGTACATGGGGGAGCTAGTTCGGGACATAGCCGTTTGCCTTGCTATGCTGTCTGCAAAGGCATTTCCTTGACCCACTTTATCCGTAATCTTTTTATGGGCACTGCACTTCACTATCGCTACTTTCTTAGGGCTAAGCAACGCATTTAGGAGATCACGCACTAGCTCTCCGTGCATAATGTGCTCTCCATGTGATGTCAGAAACCCGCGTTCTCTCCAAAGAAGCCCGAAGTCATGGGCCACTCCAAAAGCATACCGGCTGTCCGTGTATATGTTCACACATAATCCGGTACTCAATTCGCAGGCTCTTGTTAAGGCTATCAGCTCTGCTGCCTGAGCCGATTTTTGTGGTATCCTAGCTGTTTCTACCACCGTCTTAAGAGTCGTGATCGCATATGCTGCGGAAGTCGTACCATCTGGCAGCCTTAAACACGATCCATCAACCCACAGTTCCCCATCCACATCAGGAAGTGGCACATCCTGTAAGTCAACACGACCCTTTGTCTGTTCCTCAGTCAGGAAAACACAGTCGTGATGTTTTTCTTCCTGACCCTCCTTGGCCGGATAGGGCAATAGAGTGGCAGGGTTCAAAGTAGCGCATCTTTTCAATGTTATGTGTGGCGCTAAGAGTGTCAGCTCATATCCTGTAAGTCGTGCACTCGTAAGGTATTGAGTCTTTGTTTGGTTTAACAGGGCATCTACTGCGTGAGGGACTAACACCAACAATTTGTGTGATAACACTATGCCCTCACTCTGTCGTATGGCTACTGCTGTTGCTGCCACCGCTCGAAAACACCCAGGCAACCCTCGTGCTACAGGATCCAAAATGGCAGAGAAGTATGCACATGGTCTCTGCTTATCCCCGTGTAATTGCACTAACACTGACAACGCGCACCCATCATTCTCGTGCACGTACAATGTGAAAAGTTTCGTGTAGTCTGGTGTACCTAACACGGGTGCGGAACAAAGGGCCTGCCTCAACTGCTCAAAAGCTTTCTGACATTCATCTGTCCACTCAAGAGGCATCGGTGTAGCTTTGGACAGTAATGCTAGCAAGGGTTTTATGATATGCGAAAAACCCATGATCCATTGCCTACAAAAGGACGTCAACCCTATGAAGGCACGCACATCTCTCTGCGTGCGGGGGACTGGTGTGTCTAAAATTGCTTGAATTCGATCAGATGTTAATGCACGTCCCTCCTTAGACAACAGATGACCGAGGTAGGTCACCTGGGGTCTACAGTATTGGAGCTTTTTCTTGGAAACCTTGTGATTGTGTTGTGCCAAAAAGGAAAGCAACGCAAGCGTACTCTGTTCACATTGTGCATAGGAGTCAGCGGCAAGCAGAAGGTCATCCACGTACTGGATGAGCGCAACGCCGGACTGCAATTTAAAGGAATCTAGTTGTCTTTTCAAAGCCTGGCTGTAGATGCTAGGGCTTTCAGTATATCCTTGGGGAACACGACAAAATCTATACGATTTATTATTGAGCGTAAAACCAAACAGATATCTGCTATCTGGGTGAACAGGGATGGAAAAGAACGCATTCTTTAAGTCAATAACGCTAAACGTGGTGGCCGTTGGTGGAACCAAGGTAAGCAAGGTCGTAATATCGGACACCACCGGATATTGGGGAATGACAATTTTGTTTATCTCACGCAAATCAATAATAAATCGATAGATCTTGCCATCTGAGTCTCTCTTAAGAATCGGTAGAATAGGGCTGTTACAAACATTATAAGGGACCTCCTCCACCACCCCTGCAGAAATCAAGTCCTGAACAATATGTGTCAATGCAATTTCACCTTCTCTCGAAATCTTATACTGTGGCACTCGTGGCAGAGGGGCCCCCTCCTTAACAGTAATGTGTATTGGTGGAATACGCATCTCTCCCACATCCGTATCTGAGGTCACCCACAACGTATGCGGCAGAGAGGCCAAAGCAGGGATGTCTAAAATGGCATAAAATCTGTCAGGGTCAGGGCAATCGTCAGGGTCAGGGTAATTGTCATTCAGAATAACCCGCACTCCCTCTGGAGCGCAACGTATTGTCGCTCGAAAATATTTAAGCAAATCAATGCCCAGGATATTGTCTGGGGTATGGGGTGATAACAAAAATTGGCCAAAACTAAAGTATTTGTCAATGCATAGTGCAAGGGGCTTGGACAATGGGCTGGGGGAGGGTGTGCCATCAAACCCTACACACGTAATCATTTCGCCAGACAGGGGAGCCCTCGGAACCAAGTTTTTCGACAGAGCGCTACGAGTAGCTCCTGTGTCGACTAGAAATTGATCAGTAGAACCCAAAATACCCGCTGTTACATATGGACCTTGCTGATCTACCGGCACTTCAACTGATTCCTTACCCCATCCTACGCAATCCTATGCATGCACATAATCCTGGTGTTCCACATTCTCTCCTTCCGAAATCTGATATTGATTCCTTCTATCAAACGTATTTCGTTCCTCCTGGCCACGGCCCCTCTCCTCAACCTTTCTACGATCACCTCCGCCACCTCTCGCTCCAGTATAACCTCCTCTCGACCTTCCACTTCCTCGACCACGCTGACTACGCTGTTCGCGAAGTACCGGACAATCTTCGGCCCAATGCCCAAACTCCTTACAATAAGCACACTGATCCTCCGCAATGTCCGTACGACCATACGATGCGTTTCCTCCACCTCGTCTACCTCTATCGTTCCCTCTACCCTGTGTTCCCCGAACCTGCGCCAACATCACCTTCGTGTTCAATTCCTTCGTCTTTCTCTCTACACTTTCTTTAGCCTCCACTTCCTGCCGCTCATAATACTGAGCCATAGTTAACAAGGACGCAGGGGTCGCCGTGGCCCAGGAACTTTCACTCGACTTCAATCGCTTTGCAATCTCTGGTAGGAGATTAGCTACATACTTATCTACAAACAAATGCCGACCCGTATCGTCTGTTAAAGATTGACCACTGTAATCATGAAAGGCTTCCTCGAAGCGTGTAAAGAAATCTGAAACCGTTTCATCGGGTTTCTGCTTGCACGACGTTAACATGGTCCAATCAATCTTTTTGGAGGGAACAAGCGTTTTTAATTTATTCAAGATAGCTGCCGGCAGATCTAGAATTAGCTGACAGGGCTTACATGCTGGTTCTCTATCTAAATCTGCAGCATTTATTTCTTTCCATGTAGCTCCCAATATTGTTTCGTCATTATTTTTACGAATTTGCCGCCACATATCAGGTGGTAATATCAGCCCAAAAAACAAATCTATGTCTACGAGAGTCATCAAACAAGACGATATAGCCCCCTCTACCCCCTCATAAAATGCCGCTGGATTCTTCCGAAGATCAGGTAAAGAATTTTTCAATGCCATGACATCTGCTCTATTCCATGGCGTGTAAACCCAATTATACACAAAATACCCTTTCGCATCCTTCGATAATTTATCCTCATCCGTACCTTCCCCCCTCGGCGGAACATACAAAGGCGCAGCTTCACGCATAGGCATAACATGCAACGCAGAACTCTTATCTGAACCACGGAGAGAACACTCTTTGGCCTGCCCATTATTCTCCAATTCGGACTCCTTTTGCCTCCTTTTCCGCTCCTCCCGCAATCGGGTTGTCTCATCCCGCAGCTTGATCAATTGCGCAAACAGGTCATCGACATCTGAAAGATCAAAATCACCTTTAGTCAAATTTTCACGGTACACTGACAACGCTTTGGGTTCTAACGTATCAGAAAGATCACGATATGCGCCTATAACCTCATCCGCCAAAGTAGACAGAAAATACATCAATTCAAGATCCGTCCACCCTTTCTTTTCTGATACCAATTGCTCCTGAGTAACACTATGCTTATTCACTTTACGAGCCCAACTACGTAGATGAGCGGACCTCTCCGTAGTAAACCTGAGAGCAGATACACTCTTCTTGCCCGACTTATCCTGTCTGTCGTCATCGGAATCCACAGCTGGAGCCGTCGGCGTAGCGTACGGAGGCGGTGACCGATCGAACAAACAAAAATCATCAATTTCATTATTAAGGACAGGATAAAGTGGTCGGCGGATAGGAAACTGACCAGTCGTTTGCAAATTACGTTCCCGTTCCTCCCTTTCTTTCTTCTCCTGAGCCTCCTTTTCCTCAAGCTGTAAAGCTTTATCCCGAGTAGCCTTGCGCTGCTCTTTGTCCGCCAAGGCAACCTCACGCTTCATTCGCTCACGCGCCGCTTTCTCCCACATTCGCACACAATCAAACATGTTTTGTCTAGACCTGCGTTGAAACATACATTGCTCTACAAATTGTATTTTACTCAAATCATAAGACTCGTGTAGAGGCCATTGCAATTCAGGATCGGCCTTGGTGTATTTATGCCATAATTTACTATACATAATAGGGGGAAGGCCAAATTTTATGTACATGTCCCTATTTGGTGTTCCCTCTGGGGGAGCCGGCTGTGATTCCGCTAACCTAATTGAGGTACCTTCTCCAAGACAACACATTCCCCGGAGTGTGCTGAAAACAGGCATGTTCAAAAAGTATCACAAAAACGTGACACCGGACAAAATGGCACTTACAGTTCTTCACACGAGTGTGCCGCTCAAAGGAAAAAACAAAGTTAGAGAAACATCTCTACATGCCTGCCTATGTGAAGTGCACTACACATATAAGTTCAAAGATCACAAATTCACAATGTTAGCTAACTCAAATCAAAGTTCGTAGGACTTCAGCAAGCGTCCGAGGACTACCTTACCGATCACAAAGCACAGATTTTCAGTAAGCGTCCGAAGACTACCTTACCGAACACAAATCATAGGACCTCAGTAAGCGTCCGAAGACTACCTTACCGATCACAAAGCTTACCAAATTCCCAAATGTCCAGATTCCAACTGCCAAGGTCTTGTAAGCCAAATCAGCCAAACGGCACTTTCTCAGCGATGCAGACACTTCGAAGACTCAGTCGGAGACCGGCGCCACCTGGAAGGTCAGATCGGAAGGAAAGGAAAAAACACCGTGGCAGCCAAGACTCGGGTCACTCGTGGCAGCGCGCGCCCATGGCGGGTTTCCAAGCCTTCGTCACGACCTCTCCTTCGGGCATCCGAGTCGCCGATGAGTCCCACCAGAGTCGCCAATTGAAGTAATTCGGGGTTCCCAAGGCCTACACGCTCCGGAGATAACCCACTCACACTCAAGAACTGTTGGCACGGAAACTGTAAAAGGCAAAGAACAAGTTTATTAAGACCCCATGGGGTGGTGGTACACTCAAACAGCACCCTTCGGCAATGCAAGAGGTATCACCCCGAACATCGGTGTGACCCCGTTTATATACAGTTTTGGGGCAATAAAAGATAGGCGGCACAAGTTAAGACACAGTTTCGAGACATATATGGTCATGTTTTGGAATACTGCCAGCTCATTGGAGGGGGCACAACTCCGCTGGTCAGTTTGGTGCACATTCCTGAAGGTCTACGGGTCAGTGGGAGCTGCGCATGTGCGGCTTGACCAGTACTAAAAATAGCCTGTTGCTG
Organism: Lissotriton vulgaris; assembly: GCF_964263255.1. Lineage (NCBI taxonomy): Eukaryota > Metazoa > Chordata > Amphibia > Caudata > Salamandridae > Lissotriton > Lissotriton vulgaris. Next base: position 1,779,373,008 of record NC_141694.1, read on the forward strand.
GGCAGACAAGAGTGGTCAGTAGAACGGACAACGGACTAAAGGGCACGTCGGCCACGAGGCCGCTCATGAGCTAAGATGGCCGCCGCAACATTCAAAATGGCGTTATCGTATATAGCCAAGTTAAGGAGGACAACGTGTAGGTTCAGCTAATCGCTAATGCGGACGGGCCAATTACGACATTACAATCTAACCTCCCAAATCGACTAGCTGCTGTTAACCAAGCTATGCAAGAGGGTGGGTTTCTAGAGGTCTAATTAATACAAATTTCCCTACGAGCAATGATAATCAAGATTAATAACAACTGCTCAAGCAATTTCCTGTTCTTACCATGATTATCTAAAATCCCAAAAATATTCAGAGATAAGCTTACCTCTATGTTCTTTCCCAAAATATTTGTTAATAACTTACCCACATCTAGCCAAAAGGCATTCACTAATGGAACGTATTTGACAAATGAATGTAGTGTACTCATAGATACTTGCCAGAGATTTGCTAAGTCGACGTATGGTTGGGCCTCTTTCCATTTTTCCTTCTGTGGGATACTATGGGAATCTTCCTCCTGGACTAACATCTAGTACCACTTAGCAGTCTCTTTTTTCTGTACAGAGTCACCATAAAGAGCTGCTTCCCACTTGCTCGAGGCTCCGACAGATGGTTGGCTCTGGGCCCAGCTTATTAGTTGCAAATATTTAAATCTAGACAATTGATAGTTGGTTTTCTCTGACAGATAGTCCCTTGCGATTTGATTATGCTCATCCATAAATTGGCCCCACGTATCAATTTTAGCATCCATTAGTGGTGTAGATAAAGAGTCTTGTAAACAGGAAGGAGTCCCGGGAGATTTCCAAATTGGGGCTAGCTGGCTATAATACGTTAAATTTGTTATTCTCCTGACCTGAGTCCAGAGTCTACATGCAGCGCTCAAAACCTTTCTGGCGAATTCTTTTGAAAAAGTTGGGGTGCCCATATTTGAACAGGAAGTAGCTACCTTGTTCTGCCAGATCATTGACTAGTGCTCCATAGCAAGGTTGAAGTAACTGAACACGTTTAGTTAGTAATGCTCTGAAGTTCTCTAACTGAAAGGCCCAACAGAACAAGTGGATTTCCAGTGGGGCGAGACCCCCATCTGTCTTTTTTTTATGGAGCTTTTTCCAGGAATTCTTGGGCTCTTATTGGCCCAGATAAAACTTGCCAAATTGCCTTTCTAGTTCTTTAAACCACTTTGTCTCAAAATGTAGCGGTAAGGCACTAAATATAAAGGCGAACTTTGGCAGAATTATTGTTTTTATCAGGTTAACCCTGCCAATGCTCGATAAAGGTAAGGTAGACCACGTCTGCAAAAGCCTTTTGGTATCTTTCATGAGTTTTGAGAAATGTATCTTTTAGATTTGGGGGTCTCTAGTTGGCAGAGGTGGGTACCTTTGACCAAATAGGAACCCTTACTTCTAGTCAGGGTAAGGGGGTACACACTGTTGATAACCCCTGCTCACCCCCTTGGTAGCTTTGCACGAGCAGACAGACTTATTCCCAAGGTAATGTGTAAAGTATTTTGCACCAACACCCACAATAACAGTATGACCACCACAAAGGGATATCACACAGGTAATTATCAAAAAAAGATTCTTTATCTCAAATTCAGGCAAGACGAAAAATCAACAAGCAAGGCCAATCTTCACCATAAACTTCTTTTGCAATTGAAAAGGAAAGGGGTTCTCTTGTAACCAAACAAAACGATATCTGGTAGGGTTTCTTAACTCATAATTCACTTTGTTTTGCAGAAAGAACACAATCCCAGCAAAAAGGGGGGACTCAGTTCCAACTATTAAGGCAGTCTCTGTATCCCGTTATCGCAGCGGTATGAAATTTTGCGTGGTTTTCACGGGGGACTCCAAACTTTAATTAAGCCCCCACTGCCTCTTCTTTACGTACTGACAACGGTCCCTGCATGCCATCGGGAGGCTCCTCTCAAGGCCTCCCCACCCCGGGTAGTTGCAATCTGTTCCCTGGCATGTCTCGCCGCTCCCTTTCCCCGCGCTAACTAACGAACAGGCAGTTTACCTTGCGGGGAAGTAAGAGGCCGCCACTTCGTACCAGCTCCCCGCTGTACTGTTTCTCTGGCGTCTTCCGCAATTGGGCTAAGCCCTGAGCCAATCCTAGCGCGGCTCCACGGGACGAGCCCCTTGGTGATGAGGCACTGCTTCCGGCTGGGCCAATCACAGCGTGGCATCACGGGCCGAGCCTCCCGCAGCTAGCCAATGACGGCGCGGCCTCGCCGATAACAACAATGACCCGGGGCCGATGGCGGTGAATTTCTCGGGCTGTTCTTCGTCCTAGGACGCGGTGATGAATCAGGGACCTGGTGATTCTGGCACAGCAGCCCTCCCACAGATCGCAGGTTGCCGTCAGGCCGCACATGATGCTCACAAGTTACTCGGAGTAGGCCTAGCAATCCCACGGCCTCCAACAGGTGTGTTCCGATGAGCACACCGATCCTCCCACACGGCTGGCAGTTAGGAATAAGACACAGAGGGCAAATAAAGGACGTTCTTTACAGCATCTTTGATCTTCTTGGGAACTTTTTAACCCTGTGTTCCAGGAACAGTAGGCCAGCTCTTCTCAGGCCCTTGGAGACTCTAAGTAGGCAAAGCACACAGCAAAGTCTTGTTTTCAAGTAGGTGGGGGAAGCACAGTACATAGCAAAGTCCCCTTCTTTCTTCTATCCTTTAGTTGAAGCAGAAAAACAACAGGTCAGCCCCAGAGCACACAGCAAGGGCAGTCTTCCTTAGTTTCTTTAGCTGTCCTTCTTCCTTCAGAAGTACCTCTTGATTGTAGAATCAAGGGGTCTCTGTCCTTCTTTTATACCCCTAAAGTCTTTGTTCTTCATGTGTTGGGGGTTCTGGACCCAGTTCAAACTAGTCCTGGGGGCACTCTGCCAGTGCACAACTTCTTCCTTTGAGACAGGGGGCCAGGGTCCTCAGACGCCCAGCAGGAGGGGGAACCAGTCCTTTGTGGAGGCAGGCACAGCCCAACTCAGCTACAGGGATTTCCCCACCCACCTCTTTAAATGCAGATGGGCCTATTCAGCCTAGGACTACACACCCAGACTTCTGGAGCCAATACACCTCACCAGCCCCTGTCACTCCTCAAAGCCAGACAGTCAATCCACAACCAGGCAGAGACACACAGGAAGGTTTGAACAGAGAAACAGCAGCTTTCAAAAAGTGCAATTTCTAAACGCAGGATTTAAAAACCATCTTCTCAAAAAGATGTGTTATTAAATTCTGAATTCAAGGGTACCAGACTCCATGTCTCCATCTTGTTACTATGGGAAGATAGGCTGGTATAAAGGCACACAGCCTTCCCCATTCTATCCTATTGGCAAGATGTCCTCCCAATAGTGAAAAACGAAATTGGCTGTACTTCACTATTAGGACACACATCAGAACATGTCCTATCTTTCACCTGAACTGCATCCTGCCCAGGGGGGTACCTTGGGCCTACTATAGGGGTGTCCTATGTGCACAGAAAGGGAAGGGTAGGGCCTGGCAAGTGTGGGCACTTGCCAGGACAACATGGCAGTGCACAGACTGCGCCCAGACACTGCAGTGGCAGGCCTGAGACACCATTTTAGGGTTACTCATGTGGGTGGCACAATCAATGCTGCGGGCCCATTGGTAGCATTGGATTCACCAGCCCTGGCACACTCAGTGCACTTTACTAGGGACTTCTTGGTAATAACAATATGCCAATCACGGATAACCAATCACAATAACAATTTACACAGGGAGCACTTGCTCCTGGCCACCGATTAGTAGTGGCCAATGGGCCCAAAGCATCTAAACCAGCAAAAGTGAAATCCAGTATAGCATCAAAAACAAAGGAGGCAAAAAGTCCAGGGTAACCACACCAAGGATGTCAGGTCTAACAGTATCTGTGCCATTTCTTCCAACGTTTTAACTACCTGAACTCCTAAGTACCTTATCTCTTTCTTCACGTTTTTTTCAAGATTAGGGTCAAGTTGTGTGTTCCAAGCCAGTATCTCGGTTTTCTCCTTGTTTACCTGGTATCCAGATATGTCAAGACAGTCAAGAAAGCTAATGGAAGTTTTATGTCTGTGGCCAAGTCAATAGCGCACACCAGGTCATGAATAAGATCATTTAGCTGTCTACCTTTCATAAACCCCTTCTGTGAGGTCCCAATTTAATCGCCCAAAACGTTTTCTAACCTCTTTGCTAGTATACTCGTAAATATCTTGTAATCATTATTAAGTAAAGAAAGATATTGGGCGATAAGACTCGCATTTTTTGGGACTCTTATAAGGTTTCAATATAGGGATTTATGTAGCTGCATTCCATGATTCAGGGACAGCTTCATCGTTTATATAGATTGAATCAAAAAATGAAGTTATTGAGGGAGTTATTTCCTCTGCCAGAACCTTATAGAGTTCACTGGGGACTCCATTCGGTTTCATCGGTTCAGGGGCGTTTCAGATTTTTATTGCTAGAGATACCTCTTCAGCTGTAAATAGATTATTGAGTAAAGATTTCTTGTCTGGCAAGAGTTTTGGTAAAGGGTCACCCAGAAGCCAGGTACATAACTGTTCATTCGACAAGAAAGTCTCTTCCTTATATTAAATTTGAAAAAAGTCTTTAATGGCGGTCCCAATGTCTTTATCATCAATACAACTTACATCTGACCCCTCTATCACTACCTCTTTTACAGAATTCCTGACTAGGTCTCACTTGATCTTCCTTGCCAATTACCTCCCACACCTCTCACCATACTCGTAGTGCGCAAGCTCACTAGCATACCATTTTTTCTTTACTCTGCTTTCCAGATGTTCCGCTAATTCATTCTTCCCCTCACCAATTTGAGCTTGTATCCTATTCACTGCTGCTGAGTCACTTGTAAAATAAAGATCTTCTTGCGGGGAGATAATTTTTTCCTCTATCCTCTCAATCTTTTTGTAATTTTCTTTCTTCCTGTGTGCGGCATAACTAATTATTCTCCCTCTGATGGAGGCCTCATATGCGTCCCACATAACCCGTAAAGAGGAGGAGCCAGTATTAAAATTGAAAATAGTCTTGTGTGTCTTGTTTCACATTTTTTTTGTATTTCCAATTCTCCTAAAAGGGGCCTGTCCATAGTCCATCGAAGTACATGAACCCTGTGTTCTATGAATATCTCAAGGCTAACTACTGAGTGATCCGATAGGTGGGCAGGGTGGTGAAAGACTTAACCTTATTGCTTAGTCTTAAGTCGATAAGGTAATAATCTATACGGGATGCATGACCATATTTTTAATTTTGATGTGTGAGTTCTTTCTTTCTGCCGAATTTCTGCCTCCGGGGATCTATAAGTCCCAAGTTCATCATATTATTCTGTATAAAAGCTCACATTTTCAGAGGGTGAACTGTCAGCCTGGGGGTAAATGTATCTAATTCGGGATCCAGCAGAGAATTAAAATACTTCGCCATTTTAATAGGGTGGTGATCATTCAATATTTTTGGAAATATGTCATATAGTGATGACGGGTCGTCAATGTTTGGGCCATAATAATTTATCATGGAATAATTGCTGCTGTGAATCTTCACTGTCACGATGACCCATCCTCCTTTAGGATCTGAGACTACTTTTATTATTTTAGCATGAGCTGAATTCTTAATCAAAACAGCGACCCCTTTAACATAACAATTCTGGTCAGTACATGCAAACTAGTGTATCCACTTATGGCCGTTAAGAATTGGCTCCCATTCTTTTTGTCGCAGGTGAGTTTCTTGCAGCATTGTATGTTCACTCTTGGACTGTTTAAGAAATTGCAAGGTTCGCCTTTGTCTATCTGCCACTCTCAACCCATTTATATTCCAACTGAGTATCCTCAAAATGTGATTATTCTCTGTGTTAACCATCATCTAATGGCACCATGCTTGCCGTGTTTTCCTGCTAATCTTGTAAATATGGTGCAGTCTTGTGTTTCTGGAGTGGCGAACTGAGGCTTTAAGCCAGGAAGGCTAATGCCTCACTCCGCCACTTCCCTTGTAAATATGCCTAAGAGTGTATTAATGTATTGTGGAGTAGTGTACAGTGTAGTGGGGTATAATGGAGTGGTATAGAATGGATGGCATACAGTGACATGGGGTAAAGGGAAATACCATACAGTGAAGTGGCATACATTGGAGGGCTGGCCAATTGAATAGCATAAAATAAAGTGGCATAGAGTGGAGTGGCATACACTGGAGTGGCGAAGAGTGGAGTAGTGAGAAAAACCTCTGCCATGTAGTGGTTGGCACAGTTTTGCTAGAAATCCACGCACAAGCTCCTTTCCACTGAACACCCCTCAACTCTCTGCAATTCCACTCTATGCCACTCCACTGTTCTACATGCCACTGTGCGCTATTCCACTATATGCTACTCCACTTTACCATAATCCACTCTACGCAACTCCACTCTGTCCCCCTACACTCCACCCTACAACTTTATTCTCCACTCTATGTTTGTAATGCCCTCTATTCCACTATACAACACTTTTTTATATTGCACAGCACTCCACTCTACTGTTCGAGACCCCACTCAAATTTATAAGATTTTACTACCTACGCTAAGCCTGTGTACTCCACTGCATGCCACTCTTCTCTACTACACCTCGATACACTCTATTGTACTCCACACTATGTTACACCACTCGACTCTCCTTCACTGTACAAGAGTTTACCACACTCTCATGCTAATATGCAACAATCCACTCCACGCAGCTCCGCTGTTTCACACACTACTGTACTCTATGCAACTCCACTCTAGAACACTCTACTTCACTATAAGTCACTCTCCCTTACTTTACACCTGTAAAATCCCGTCACTGCACTGCAGAACACTGTACTGTGCTGTATGCAATTGTGCAACTTTCTACGATACTCTAACCCACTATACTACACTGTATGCAACTCTTTGTATGCCACTGCACCCCACTTTACTCCACTCTACTGTTACACAGTACTCCACTTCTCCACTGCATGCCACTCCACTCAATGCCATTGTCCTCATTAACACTGTATGTCAATCCACTCTACCACACTCTACAACAATGTATTGTATACCACTCTAACACAATGTACGATTCAAACTAGACTGTGTGCCACTCTACTCTACTGTAGTCTACATCATTTCCCAATACTGTATGACACTGTACTGTACAACACAGTACTCCAATGATGACGCCTTACTTGACTGTATTATTCACCACTTTACTCTACTGCACTACACGCCACTATAGTCTACGACATGTCACTCCACTCTGAACCTCTATTCCACTCTACACTACTCCACTCCAGTGGACTCCACTCCACGATACTCCACTTTATCTCACTCTATGCCACTGTACTATGCTCCGCTCTACGCTGCTCCACTGTCCGACACTCTACTCCACTGTATGAAACTCTACTCCAGAACACTGTACTACACACTGTGCCACTCTATGACACTCTACTCAACTCTATTCCCAAACATTCTTTCAAATAAATGTATTTGGTTCAATCGAACTATAAACATCTGACATACATACATAAGATAAATATATTTTCATATGAAGGCTTATACAATGAAAACAAAACAAAAATATAAGCTCAAAATGTAAGATTATAAAACAATGTGCACTTTGCCAAGCCTAATAGACATGGTCATCTCCAAGCCACAGCCCCCCCAGCTCAGACTTTAGATTGCTGAATTTTAGCACGTCCTATCATTTCCCAACACATCCATACAAAAATTGACAAAATAAATAAAATATCTTAAAAACTCCATCTCCATCTTACAGTTCATAACGTTTCCTAATTACAAAAGCAATTCTAATGTAGCTAAGCACAGCAGTACAGATAGCAGCAGTGGATCGTACATAATTAAATCCCTCCTGATAAGAGCAGGGGCGAATTCCTCTCAGAATAGGTTTAATTAAACGCTCCCTTGGGTCTTTATAAAGTGTGCAAAACAGCGTAAAGAGCAGGGTGCTTTGTTGGGCTAAATTACTACAGGGGCAGGCAATCAGCCTCTCACACCAACTTGCCTGTTTAGGAAAAGCCACAAGAAAGTGCAAAGAAGAAATCTAGTCATAAGCAAACGTAATTGTACATTAATGGTAAAAGACAAATAAAACAACTATTGGTTTGGGAGCCAATCTAAAGGGCCTTGGATTCCATGATGCCGACAGGATGTACTCAATTCAGCATGGTATGCTTCTTTTATAATCAGTTTCGTGTTAGAATGAATGCTAGCAGGATTGTCATAATAATGCCCCAAACCAATCTTATTAAGATTACCTTTAATAAAACGGAGGAAAGGGATAACCAGGGGAAAGCCAGGGCATTGTCAAGGTTCAAACAATCCCTTATAATCTCCCTTGAGACTGGTAGGTCCTCTGACATCCACTTTTTTGCCCAGAGGATCAGTGGGGCAATGTTAATTCTATCTTCTATGTAATCCAACCCTACTTGAGAATGGCAAAAGTGTGTGGGGGCACTGATAGGATTCATCAGCAATCTCTTTAAAAATGTGTTTTCTAAAATTTGTAGCTGGGTGCCTTTGTGGTGTTCCTACACTCCTGTCCCATGGGTAGCTAATGACAGGCATTTTGATTTGTATACGGTTTTCATTTCCGCTACCGGCTTGGGCCCCAACTTGCAGGCAAAGCGGAATAGACCATCTACTACACAACTAGTGGGCTGTTCCCTAGCAACAACCAAATGGTCCCAATTCAGTTTATTGTTAAAAACATTCATCAGATAAGTGAAATTGGACACCTTATCAATCACCTTACCCTTCACAACAAATGTCCTTGTTTTTATGTGATTAGGTCTACATACCATGATAAAAGATTTGCAAAAAATGTACTTTTAAATCCAATGCAGTCATGAAATTGGTAAAGACGTTCAAGGCTTTTTGAAGGCTATTTGCGGTTAAGGCCATTAAAACCGTCTTGTCCGAATAAGACAACAATGGACGTGGTTTACCTACTATTCTGGGGAAGTCTAATGACTGCTCTATCAAGGATAACTCCAAACCATTTGTGTATAGAAGAAATAAAATGGGGCCAGGATACAACCCTGACAAACTCCATCAATAGGCCTTGTCTTCTCTCCCCCAGGGCCGTAGCGAATAGCAACAGTAGTAGACACGTGCAGCCCGCACAGCAATGTAATTAGAGCTTCCTCAAAGACTATTTTTTCCATCAGTGCCCACAACTTGTCCCGATTTACTGTATTGAATACACTGCCTAAGTCCATGAAGGCCAGGTGGATTGAACCCTTCCTGGCCTTCAAGTACTTACCCATAATCAGAGACAAGTTGAGGCACTGTTTATTTGTTCCCATGCCCCTCCTGAAGCCATATTGTGTATTCGATATAAGCCCAGAGGCTTTGGCTCAGGATTCCAGCCTTGCTAGTATTACCCTCCCTAGGACTTTACATGTAGCATCGATTCGAGAAATAGGCCTGTAACATGCAGGGTCATTCCTATTACCTTTTTTATAAACTGGTACCGCAACTGCCTTTTTCCAAGATGATAGAATGCGGCCAACTATTACTGCTCTAAATACATTGGCCAGAAGGGGCACCCAAAGATGTGGATTGCTTTTAAATAGATCTAAGGGTACCCCCATCTGGCTCTGGGGCGTTCAAGGAAATTCAATTTGCTAAAGCATCATCAACCTCACATACTGATAAGAAAGAGCTAAGTTGCCGTGTGTAAGTTAATGGAAACATCGACACTTTGCTCTTGAGATAGTAAACCATTTGGATCTGAGGATACTAGCTCTTTCAAGATCTTCCCAAGCTAGTTTTCTCAGTTCGTCCTTCCTTTGACTAATTATACTTTTATAGGTCCGTCTCACATTTTTAATTAAACTTTTATCACAGTGAATTGCCTGCAGAACATTCTTGAGATCTTTTTGTGCCCCTGAGCACTCAGCATTGAACCATCTTAATTCCTGTGGATCTCTTTTTCTCACTGACTGTGTCAAATTTTTAGCAACATCCTTACAAATTGATTCTTAACCCTGTAGAACCACAACTGGGGAAGAGTTGCCGGATAGGCAATTCATAATTGGGAGTAAGTTAGTTTTACCAATGTTCTCCTCAAATTGAGAGGGATTGGTTTTACTCCATTTTAACCTCACCACTTGATTGGAATTATACTGGAGTGGACGATAATCACCTTTTCCCTCCTGGGCCATTACATATAGGGAGACATTGAGGGGATTGTGATCACTAGCAGGGTTTAGTTCCACCTCAAAACTGTCAACAAGGTAAGCACATTTTCTAGATATCAACATAAAGTCTATAGTGCTTTCCCTTCCCCCCCATATAAGTTGGATGCTGTGTAAGTGGAGTGCTAACAAGTATCAATCAAGCACAAATCATTTGCAACAGTAATGGTGTTTAGTGCTTCACCCTACCAAGTGAGATTAAAAGGTGACAGTGGTTGGTTCTCCGTGTCCAAAGCCCCACATGCTTTGTGTAAGCTATGTCAGCACAGGATGCAATAAAAATCCCCCACCCAAATTATGCACAAGGGGTACCATTTCCCTGCAACCATGTTAATTTCCTCCTTGAGAGTGTTGTTGACCTCACAATTGTGTTGATCAACGATGTTAGTGTACCAATGGATTAATAATATTTTAAGCTGGATCAAATTGGAGATCAAAATAAGCTGATACGAGGGAGAGTCAATAAAATTCTCTATTTTAATTGACCTGTATTTCACTGAAATCAAAGTCATTAATCCTCCCTTTGCCCTTCCTGCTAATGATGGGGTTGCATGGACATTTAATAGAGGAATAGCCATCCATGTCAATGTAATCCCTGTACCAGGTTTCCTGGACACAGATGATACCACATGTTTTAAAGTATTGCAACCAGACCTCGTCTGATAATTTCGGGCAAATACCTGCAAAGTTCCAGGAAATAAGTCTAAGGGGACGGGTATTATAATCGTTTACCATTTTGACCTCCCAATTATTAGTAGTAGCCGGCATTGTGGGAATGGACATTTTTATTCAACCCCACACTTCCTGCGCTTTCAGAGGGGAGGAGTATTGATGAATGTGGACTATTCTCCAATTTGTGTGTTTTGGGGAGGATAACTATGCTAACTGCTATGTAAGGGACATTCTCTAATTCTTCCCTTGGGATTTCCAATTTATCTAAATTTCTTGGGGTGGTGGGTAGTCAATCTATATCAGTGAGGCTGGATAATACCTCAAAACGATTTGGATGAAAACATGAGGAGGGTAGGGGGTGCAAATGTGTATTAGTAGGTCACTGCCAGGGTAATCGCCTCTGAGGAGCCTCTTGATGTCGAGGATAGAAAGAATTTTGGGGCATATTATCAAGGGGGTTTATCTCCGCTTTTTTGGCTTTAAAAGCCAAGAAAGCGGAGATAAAATTATCTCCCTATTACCTAGCTGTCGCTAACACCAGTTAGCGACAGCTAGTAGGAGATAGCGACCATCTTGGGTCCCACTTTGCATGTCAGTGATATTTATCACTAATAACATGCACAGTGGGCGTGCCAAGATGCTAGCGACTGGAAACAGTCGCTAACATCGCTATCTCCTATTACCAACTTTTGGAGATATTCGCGCTAAGCGCGAATATATCCAAAAGCTAACACCTGCCCTGAGCAGTTCTTAGCCATGTTATCCAATGGGAGGTGGATAACATGGCTAAGAGCATTAGCTCGGTAATGCATGAATATCGCTGACTTTTCAGCGATATTCATGCATTGTGGCCGATTTTTATCGCATTTGCGATAAACCTTGGTAATACCAAGGTTTATCTGCGATAAAAATCGCCGCAGCTCTGCGGTAAATGTTTGTCTCTAACCAAGCAATAGAGATAATTATCGCTATTGCTTGGTAATATGCCCCCTAGTGACCGGGCCTGCCCATCTACTCTAGGCCACTGTACTACACTGTATGACATTCAATTGCACGCCACTCAACTTCTCTCTACGGTACGCCACTCCACTGTATGACACGCCACTCCACTCTATGACACTCGCCACTGTACTCTATGACACTCCACTTGATGATACTCCACTCTATGACACTCTACTTCACCCTACTCTACTGTTTGACATGCCATTCCACTGGACAACTTGCTGCTCCAGTCTAAGATTCTTGACTCTACTTTACGAGACAACATGCCACTATACTTTTTAACACTTTACTACTCTATATGATAATCTACTAAACTCCTCTCCACTCAATTCCAATCTACAATGCTCCATTCTATGACAATAGCCTTTACAATACTATCCTCCACTGTACTGTATGGCACTGCACATAACAACTCTCCACTTCCAACAGTGGAATCTCTGATTTGAAACACAGAGACATTAAAGGTTTTTAAAAAAACATTGAAATTCAACGAAAAAAACAAATATTAAAGCTTAGTCACAGTTAGAAAAACATATACCAACCACGTTTAATCTGCATAAACTTTAAAAATTCTAAAGTTATAGTTGTAACTTTCATTTACAGTTTATCCACCACCTTCAAATTATTATAAGTAGCCGACCTTGTTACATACTCTTTTCAGCTCGCTAACCAGACAACACTGACTATAACCTGCCACTCTACCATGCACTGCATTGTGACAAATAATGTTATTTGAGAAGTTATACGTTTTGTTATGAATGCTATGATTTCACATGCTATAAGTGATGTAGAATGCAATGGTATAAACAGCGAATAAAAAAGTAATGAGTTATAGTAAGTGCAGTGTGGTGCGTGAGGTGATAAGACTTTGTTCGAAGGTATACGACATATAGTAATTTGGTGCATAAATTATAAATTGAAGTTATAATTATAACTTTACAATTTTTAATGTGTGGGCACATAGATATATATTCACTGAAAAAAACACAGTTTTCAGGGACGTCATATTTTGGAATTAGCATTTAAAAATCTTTAGATATTCACTGAAAAAAACACAGGTTTAAGGGACGTTATAGTTAGGCTAACATTCCACTCGCACAAAACCAGAGAAATTCATTCTTTACAGTTAGCTTAGCTAACTATAACTCGCACCCCCACAATGAACGTCACATATTACATCACTCATGACATGGTCAGTGACATCATTGATGACATCTCAAATGACATTATTGATGACATCATCCACTTAATATATGATGCATCTCCTCACACCCTAATATAACCTTTCGTACACTCACTATGAAATACAGACTACCGTTATTCTTGAAACCATAGACACACCAGTACCAGTTAGTACATACCCACTCACTGATTCATAGGTCTACACACACATCCACTCACCCATACAGTCACTCATACACGCAGTCCCTCATCAATACAGCCACTGATATATTTACTTGTGCACCAATACAGACACTCACACACTGCCACTCACCCACAGAGTTACTCAAACACCTAGTCAGTCACCCAAAGAATCAATCACTCTGCCATTAAACTCATTATACAGTTATACACACACACACACACTCACTTATTCATACAGATACTAACACATACTTACTCTCTTATACTCACTGGCACAAGCACACACTCCATACAGCCACTCCCACAATCACTCCCTCTCACATATAGTAACTTATATACTCCAACTCTCACATATACTGCCTTTTACATATGTAGTTACACATACATGTATAACTGAGACATCCAGTCACTCACCAACCGAGCCATACACACACTCACTCATCCATACAGCCCCTCGCAGATGCACTCACAACCCCATAAACCCAGTGAATCACCCACTCACACATTCATGCAGGGAGCCAAACACCCCCCACTCACCCACACAGACACTTAGGCACCCATACAGGTACTCAGACAACCAATCATTAACCCATATAGACACGCATGTAGCTACTCACAAACCAATGCAGTCACTTACACACCAACTGACAGACTGATACAGACATTCACACAGATTAATCATTCACCCATCCATTCACTAAGACACATATAATCACTCACTTATACGGTAGTTACATACCCACTAAATCATCCATTCAGACACTCATACACATATATATATATATATATATATATATATATATATATATATATATATATATATATATATATATATATATATATATATATAACATCCTTAACCTTTTTAGAAACACTCAGTCACTGGATGATGCCATCAGTGATGTCATGAGTGGTATCATTTGAAATGTCATTAGTGATGTCATCAGTGATGTTACTGACCATGTCATGAGTTATGTGATATGTGACATCATAAGCAGTGTATTGTGTGGGAGTGATTTATAGTTAGCTCAGCTAACTGTAACAGCTAAATTACTCTGGTTTTGTACGAGTGGAATGTCAGCCTAACTATAACGTCCCTGAAATCTGTGTTTTTTTCAGTGAATATCTAAGTTTTTTAAATGGTAATTCCTAACTATAACGTCCCTGAAACCTGTGATTTTTTCAGTGAATATATATATATATATATATATATATATATATATATATATATATATATATATATATATATATATATATATATATATATTTTTTTTTTTTTTTTTACAGAGGGTCTGTAGCCACTTTGTAATTATAGTTAGTGTTAACCGCAACAGGAGTTCTTCAGAGTTTTGCCCCTTGGTTACTTTACACCCATTTGATAAAGTTCCACAAAACTTTGCATATCTATTGCCCCCTATACATTGGCAGAGGATGGAACGTTTTGCAGTGTTTAGTGAAGGGGGTGCAAAGAAAAAAGGAGGAGTCCAAAAACAGATTTGAGACACATTGCATTATACGTAGACTTAGTATTGGATGTATCACAATATCGATCAGCCCAAATTTAATGACATGTCACAGTAAAGTACTGTATGCAATAATTCTTTTACATGACAACTACATTTGTTTAGTGGATGTTAAGTTATAAGGTAAAATAACTTAGTGAAATCTGTTGTTGTGGAAGTACAGTGGTACTACTACCTTGGCACATACCAATGACAGGTCATTGGTATGTGATTGGCTAATGACTGCCTTTATAAACGTTAATCAATCAGTGGATTTATGTAGCATGACTAATCACCTGAGAGGGTATCCAGGTGCTTGAGGGTCATGATGGTTCCGGTAAGTCAATTGAACAGCCAGGTCTTAAGTACTCTCCGGAATTCCAGTAGAGAGGTGAAGGACAGTAGCTGTAGAGGGAGGTAATTCCAGGTTTTTGCTGCAAAGTAGGAGAAGGAGCATCCTCCGCTGTTCCTTTGGTGGATGCGAGGGCAGTGGGAAAGTGAGAGGAAAGCGGATCATAGTTATCCAGAAGGATGGTGGAAGTTTAGGCAGTGGTTGATGTAGACTGGTCTTTGGTTGTGCAGCGCATGTTAGGCGTGGATCATCAGCTTCTGTACATGGAGCCAGCGGAGCTTTCTGAGGTGGGGGGTGATGTGGGTCTGGCTGGGGAGGTCATGGAAGAGTGGCAGAGGAGATCTGTATGGTCTAGAGTCTTTGCAGAAGGGGTTTGGTGATCTCAGCATAGAGTGCTTTGCCAAGGTCTAATTGGCTGGTGACCAGGGCCTGAGTGAAGGTACGTCTATTTTTTCAGGTAGCTATTTGAAGACTTCTCGAAACATGCAAAGTGTGAGAAAGCAGTCAGAGGAGATTGCGTTGATCTGGATCTTCATGGTAAGTTTGCTGTACAGGAAATGCAGAGGTTTCTGGTGTGGTTGGTCGGTTTAGGTGATTGTCCTAGTACCAAGGGCCATCAGGAGTCGTTCCAAGGGGTAGTGTTGTTGCCGAATATCAGCACTTCCGTTTTGCCCATGTTGAGCTAAAGACAGTTGTCCTTCATCCAGTTGGCGATGCTCTTCATGCACCTGTGGTAATTGGTTGTTGTGTGCAAGAGTGCCATCGGCATAAGATATGATGTTTAGTCCACACGATCTGATGATATTGGCCATAGGGGTAATGTAGGCATTGAAGAGGGTGGGACTGAAAGAGGATCCTTGAGGGACACTGCAGAAGGTGTCCTTGGGTTCATAGATGAATGAGGTAGGAAGGCAATCTGAGTGCTTCCGCTGAGTAAGGAAGCTATCCATTTGAACGTGTTACCTTGGATACAGATGAGATGTAGTCTTCTTATCAGGGTGCACAGAGATATGGTTTAGAAGGCTGCTGAGAGATCAAGGACGATCAGAGATGGGGTGGGCAAAACATTTGACTTCGCCGGCGGAGTTCAGGGAGTTTTGTCAGAGTATGAAGTTTCAGCAAAATTCTACCAACTGCCACGTGGTGGAGTTTTTCTTGTGTCTGGGTCGCCAGCGTTAAGTTGGTGAGCGTGTACATGAATTTGCATCATCTAGCATGATTTTCAAGCACTAGAACACCTCCCTGCAAGATTTCTCATTATGGGTAGGTGCAACAGGTTGCTACTGTACAAGTTGAGAAAGCTGCCACTTGAGTAGAAAACCTACCCGAGTGCAAGAAAGAAGTAGTGCGCCACATGGTACCGTTCGCGCTTATTTTACATAGCAAGACAATCTCCCAGCACTAAAAATCAGCACGAGCAGCGCAAAATTCGAAAAATCTGCGGGTTTGCAGGTTTCATGGAATCTGGCAGAGTTTTGGGTAACTTTATGTAATTCCATGGAGTGAAACTCTGCGAGTTCCGCCTACCCCTAAACCAGAACTACTATTTCCCCCCTGCAGTGGAGTGCCTGATGTCATCGGTGCCGTGATCAAGGCAGTCTCTGTGCTGTAGTTGGCACAGATTCTGGATTGGGTGGTGTCTAGGAGAAGGTTCTGCTCCAAATATTTTATTGAGTTGTCAGTTGATGGCTTTTTGCCAGGACTTTGGCTGGGGAGGTGAAAAGGGAGATGAGGTGGGAGTTATTGAGTTCATGCGGGTCAGCCAATGGTTTCTTGAGGAGTGGTTTGACTTCTTCATGTTTCTAGCCATTTGGAAAGGTGGCCATGGTAAATGAGGTGTTGGTGAGGGTGGTGAGCTTGTTGCTGATACTGCGGTTTTAGCGATTGAAAATGTGGTGCTGTAAGGTGTCCTGGTGGGCGAGCTGGTGCCATGCGATCAGTCGGTGGTCCATGTTGGTTTTGGTCAGCGCATGAAAGAAGTTTGAGGGCTTGAGCTGGGGTTCGAAGGTCTCATAGATAGTGGTGATCTTGTTGTGTAAAAAGTCAGAGAGTCATTCACATAGTTCTTGAGAGGGGTGATGATGTTTTCTGTGGCTGCTGGGCTGGTAAACTCTCTTTGCTGTAGTTGGAGCTGGACTTGATATGGCCAGCTAAGAAATTCCTTTTTGGCTCACTTAGTAGCATGTGGTACAGGTTGAGGAAGGTCTTGAAGGTCATTCTTTCCGAGGTGTCCTTGCTTGTGCGCCATCTTCTTTCCAGTTGCTTGCAGTGGTGTTTTAGTGTTATACAATGAAGTGGCATGTCGTAGAGTGCCGTACAGTGGAGAAGAGAGCCATAGAGGGAGCGGCATAGAGTGGAGTACAGTTTTATAGAGTGGAATGGTGTGCAGTGGTGGGTCATAGAATAGACTGGGCTGACTTGTCATAGTGTGTCTTAGCGTGGCAGATCATAGAGTGGATGACATAAAGTGGAGTGGCATGTCGTTATGTGGATTGGTGTTTTGTACAGTGGAGCGGCATGTCGTACAGTGGAATGCATATCATAGAGTGAAGTGATGAGTCAGAGTGGGGCGGCGAGTCACAGTGGAGTAGAGTGGGGTACAGTGGAGGGGCACAGAGTGTAGTGGTGTACTGTAGAGTAGAGTGGAATGGCATGACGGAGAGTGTGTTAGAGTGTAGGGGCGTGGAGTCAAGAGCCATAGAGTGGACTGGCGTAGAGTGAAGCGGCATGTCATAAAGTGGAGTGTTGTAAAGTGAAGTGGTGTGTCATAGAGTAGAGTGGCATGTTAGAGTGAAGTGGCATGTTGTACAGTAGCGGTGGAGAACATTGAGTTATGGTACAGTGGAGTGGAGTGGTCTGTGGCACAGTGTCTTTTGTTATTTGTTATTTTGTTTTTTTGATTTAAATTAGTACTGCCTTGATAGTTTTGAAGAAGTACCGTGGTACTCTGTAAACTACTTTTTAAATGTATAAAATAATAAAAATACATTACCATACCAGACTTTGATAAAGTGCCTCATTTCTTCCTATGGATTCCAAACCAGTAATACGCTATGTTTCACATTCAAACCCAGGACAAACACAAACTGCGGGCTGCCTTTTTATTTTGTAAGAGCTTTCATTAACTGGCAATATTGTATTTTGTCTAGGGGTGGGTAGAACTTCTACTCTGCCGGCATAGTTTCCGGAGTTTTGCCCACTCTGCGCAACAGTAGTTACGTGGAGCACAGGCAAAACTCTGTCTGCCGCCATGTGGCGGAGTTTTTCTTGCATGCAGCTCGCCAACATTAAGATGGTGAGCGCAATTGAGATTTTGTGTCCCCTAGCATGATTTTCGGGTGTTGAGTGCCTCCTGGTGACATTTTCTCAACACAGGTGGTCGTGGCAGGTTGCTACCATTTTCATTGAAAAAGCTGCTGCTCGAGTAGTAAATCTGCTTGAGTGGCAGAAAGTAGTAGCGCCCTCTGGTGCACCACGTGGTGCCATTCACGCTGATTGTGGAAAGGGGCGACCACTCGGTCCCCCCGAACGTATGGCGGAGTGCCTCGATCCCCCCGGGAAGCCATTTTTGGGCGGGAGGCGCGTCTCGGCTGGTATGCCCGAAGCGGCGTAGCCGGGGCGCGCTTTTTCCCGCCCTAGAGTGGGCTGGCCTAGACACTGACGCAGCCAGCCACGCCCTCGGGGCAGGCAGGGGCGGGTTTTCGCCCGCCCTGAAGACGGATAAAAAGGGACGCAAGACCAGAAGACGTCCTCTTGTTCTTGTGCTCTGAAGCTGCACCTCCTCGCTACACGTGAGCTCGGGACAGAACGAAGAGCCAATTTTGAGCGTTTTGATCTTTTCTTTTGTCTTCTAGATACTTTGTCGGAAAGATGCCCAAGAAAGGCGCGAAGAGAATGACGACTGACCAGATGGTTCGGGTCCTTGTAAAGGAGATGTCCGAAATAAAGAAGCGGCTGGCGGAGCGAGACGGGGAGGAGGGATCGGGGCGTCCATCGGCTGGAGGGAAACCCAAGAGGCCAAGAAGGGGACCAGCCGGGGGAGACGTCCCGGTTCCCTCTGCCCCGCTCGAGGCGCCGACCCCGGTACCGATGGAGGGGAATCCGATCCCCGTTGTCGTCACCCCGACATCCAATGAGGATATGCCCCCCGAGCTGGCAGCACAGCTAGCAGCGTGGTTGGGCGATAGTAGTGAGGGCGCCACGGCTGCCGAGGCACAGGCGCTGATGAAACAGTTGCGTGAAAAAAGAGATGCAGCCAAGCTCCCCGCGCCGGCTGCGGTGATAGACAAGCCACAAGTGGCGGAAGCAGCGTCCGGTGCAGGTAAGCGGCCATTGCCGATCCCGAGGGATGAGTCAGCACCCTCTCGTAGAGAGAAATTGGGGCAACATGTTCCTTTGGCAATAAAGGAAAAGATTTGGGCGGGGGAGTATGTGAACATTTTCTCCTTGCTTGTCGATCATTACGAAGTGGAGCATGTTAAGAGTCAGAAGGACTTAATGCATCCAAGTGTTTGGCGCGCAAAAATGGCCGCCTTTAAGGTAAATGAGAATATTGGCAACTGGGGCAATGCTTGGGGTATTTTTACATCGATTTTGGGGGAACGTAGGCCTGACTTGCTTCCTGAGTTTCCAATTTATCAGTCTCGAATTATGGGATACTCGACATCGCATCAAGGTAACCATTGGTTCTGTTATGACAACCTTTTCAGGAAAGCAAAGGAGCATAACAAAAGTTTAACCTGGGATTGTTATGATTCTTTAACATGGGATAAAATGAAAAGTCAGGGATGTTGAAAATGCCGTTGGTGGGGAGCAATGTTGGTGAATACTCCCGCCAAAACGCGGGGACGCCCTTTCGGTCAGGTACGAGTACCGACGATTACTCGAGACCTGCCGGTAACACAGGGAAAAGGGGTTTCTGCTTCAATTTCAACAAAGGTAAATGTACCAGGCCTCCGGGATCGTGTAAGTTCAAACACGAATGTAGTGGTTGCGGGTCGTCCCATCCTGAGTCCTCGTGCAGAGCCAGAACGGGTGAGAATGGGGGTAAGGGAGGCGCCAAACAGGTCTAATGTAGTCCGAGGGGCGCCTTTACCAACCCCGATTGATACCTTGGCGATGATTCCCTGGCTCAGTGAATACCCGGATAGTACTTCTGCTGGGGTGCTGCGGAACGGTTTTTCATATGGTTTCCGCATCCCGGTAGGGGACTTTCAGGGCGTAGGGACGTGCAAAAATCAACTTTCCGTCTTGCAGCATACGACTGTAGTGCAAGATAAGATCCGGAAAGAGGTTAGCCGGGGTCGGGTCGCCGGCCCGTTTAGTGTACCCCCGGTACCGAATTTTGTCTGTTCTCTGTTAGGGGTGGTCCCCAAGAAGGACCCAGGTGAGTTTCGATTAATTCATAATCTGTCAGCTCCACATGGTCTTTCGGTGAACGATGCAATTGATCCAGAGGTATGTTCGGTGCGGTACGCATCATTTGATGAAGCAGTGGCCATTTTGAATCGCCTGGGGCCCGGGACGTTGATGGCGAAATCAGATATCGAGTCAGCGTTCCGGTTGCTCCCGGTACACCCAGACGACCAGCGTCTTCTGGGATTCATGTTTCAGGGATCGTATTACATGGATAGGTGTATGCCGATGGGATGCTCTATATCCTGTGCATATTTCGAGAAATTCAGTACTTTTCTGCAATGGGTGTTCACGAAGAAAACGGGTTTCCGAAATGTAATGCATTACCTTGATGACTTTCTGTTCCTTGGGCCCGCCGGAAATCACGAATGCGGCCAGGCCTTGTCTGAATTTTGTGTGTTAATGGGTCAATTTGGCGTGCCATTGGCACCGGGTAAAACTGTGGGTCCCACGACTTGCCTCGAGTTTCTGGGGATCGAGTTGGACTCTAGTGAGGGTTGTTTTCGTTTACCAGCTGCCAAAGTGTCGAAATTCAGGGCAGCCCTGCAAGTATGTATAAATGCATCTAAAGTTACGCTGAATCAATTGCAACAATTGGTGGGGAAGTTGAATTTTGCCCTGAGGGTGATCCCAATGGCCCGCCCCTTTTCCCGTTCAATTGCCCAAGCGATGGTTGGCCTAAAGGAGGGTCATCATCGCACGAGACTATCGGCTGAGGTCCGCCAAGACATGCGTATTTGGTTAGCATTTTTGGCGGACTTCAATGGTCGAGTCGTCTGGAACAAACCAGCCGTGTCCTCTGAAGAGCTTGGTCTATGGACAGATTCAGCAGGAAGCATGGGCTTTGGCGCCATCTTCGGCACAAAATGGTCGGCACAAAGGTGGCCCCCATGGTGGCATGAAGAGGGGCTGACGAGTAATATTGCTTTCCTTGAACTGTTTCCCATCCTGGTGGCCCTCAGAACCTGGCCCGATGGGTTCAAAGACCATTCTGTCGTGTTCTGGTCTGACAATATGACCGTTGTGGAATGCATCAATAGTCAGGCAGCACGTTGTAAACTGATTTTAAGGCTGCTCAAAGAAATTGTCTTACTATGTATGCAACTGAACGTGATATTCAGAGCAAAACATGTCCCAGGGGTGATGAATCAGGCGGCTGATGCACTGTCTCGTTTTCAAATACAGGCTTTCTGGGGTTTCCTTCCCTCAGCGGACCCAGAGCCGGCACCCTTCCCCGAAGCTCTCTGGTCTCTCGGTGCCCCGAACTTCGTCACCTCGAGGAAGGCATATGAAGGGGCGTTCCGGGCCTATTTAGCCTTTTTGGGGTCTGAGAGAGAGGGGCTTTGGGGTCAGGAGGAATGGGTAGTACATTTTCTGATGTCCTTGCGTAGGGCTGGGAAGTCGGTGGCTACGGCCCAGAGGCATCGTGCTGCCATTTCCTTCGTTGCCAGGGCCCATAATATCCGGGACCCGACAGCGTCTTTTGTGGTACAAAAGGCGCTGCGTGGGTGGCAACGCCTTGAGGATCGCAGAGTAGATGAGAGGCGCCCGATAGGTCTGGATAGGTTGTCCCAGTTGCTGGCCACACTCCCGACCACATGCTCGTCTCAGTTCGAGACGTGTTTGTTCCGAGCTGCTTTTACGCTGGCATTTCACGGGGCGATGAGGATAAGTGAGCTGGTTGCAAGGAACAAGCAGGATGTGGTGGGGGGTTTGTGCCGGGAACACGTTCAGATCAGGGGTGAAGCGATGATTGTCTCCTTTGTCAGGTCCAAGACCGATCAGGATGGGATGGGAGACTGCACGATCATTCGCAGAATTCCCGGGTCATCCATGTGCCCGGTACAGTGTTTAGAGGATTACCTAGCACGAAGGGTGGCATCATGGGGGGGGACATTGTTGAGACACGCGGACGCCACCCCACTGACGAAGTTTCAGTTTCAGCGGGTGCTCGCGATGTCAATTACCGCAGCGGGCCTAGACCCGGGCGAATTCGGGACCCATTCCTTTCGGATAGGGGCTGCCCCTGAAGCTACAGCCAGGGGTCTTAATGTTGAACAAGTAAAACGAGTGGGGCGTTGGTCCTCCAATTGTTATAAGAGATATGTGCGGTTACACATGTTGTGAAGCTGTAATAGTATACTCACGCTTCTTGTCTTTTGTTTGGTTTTCAGTTACGCAAGCCTACGAGGCAGGGCGGACTATACAGTCGACCCAACACCAGGCCAGCGGTCAGACATCACCGGCTGTGAGAAAGGAGGTGTGGGTCGTGGGCCACTCATACGTGAGGCGTGCCGCAGACGTATTCGAAGCAGGTGACATGATTCACGTAGCTGGGGAATACGGGTACAGGGTGTCCTTCTACGGAAGAGGCGGCCTTTGTATTGACCAGTTTCAGGTATTCTTTGAGGGTTTGTTAGGGCGGACGAGGTCACCGCCGTCTATAGTCATAGTGCATTTAGGGGGCAATGATTTGGTCACCACCGGTAGACGACTTCTCCTAGAGGCGATGCTTTCCACTGTAAGTTGGTTGGCGAGGAAAGTTCCGGGGTGCGTAATTGCGTGGTCTCATATAATCCCACGAAAAGTGTGGCGGGGGGCTATTTCGATTCCCGCCTTGAACCATTCTGTTAGAAAACTTAATAACAAAGTGAGTAGGTTGTTCCGTTCCAAGACATTGCATTCTATCTCGCATGGTGGTATTAACGATGACAGTATGTATTTGGGAGATGGTGTGCATTTGTCGCGGGTGGGAAATGAGTTACTCATAGGAGACTTCTTAGCATGGTTAAAGACGTTAAAACATGACCTTTAGGTAGGAGTTTTGTGGGGGGTCCGGATAGCCGGTCAACTATCCGGACCTGTGGCGGTAAGGTCATGATCGGTGAGCACTAATTAGAAGATCCCTATGAGTGGGCGTCACCCAACACGGATGGGAGCGCTCGGGTGAGGTGGCCATTGGCCCCTCAATGGGGAGGCGGTCCCTTCTAAGGATGGGTCGCCGGAAGTAAAGGAAAGGCGGTCAAGGCCCCTTCCTGTGTAGGAGGGGTTACAGCCCCCTCCTGGGGAATTTCCCGGGGCCAGTGACATCTGCGACGGCAGATGCGGTAAGTTATGTGGGGTTGGGGGGAGGTCTACGATACCTTCCAGATACCTCACACGAGTCTTTGTACGACCTTTAAATGGCGTCGAGTTCTTAAGTGCCCCCGTCAAGTCAAGGGAAATTGGGAGTAGTTGCACTTGAGGTAAGCCTCCGTGCTGTCGCCCCTCCCAAGTGGGAGGGGTAAGTCTGGTTAGGGATCTTGACACCGGTTATGACCTTGCCGTTGGCCCTTAAACGTTAGGATGTACAATTTCAATATTTCTAGAGAATGTTTTGTAGGATGCTAGTTCGGCTAGGAGAACCTCTGTATTAGAGAATATGTTAAGGTTAGCCAAACATCGCAATGTGGTATGAAATTGTACATAACATGAAACGTTTAATGTTTTAAATTTTGTTTTAATAAATACGGCCGGGAGGGTCACTCCCTCCCACTTCCAAAAACTTCAAGAACTGTTTCCGGTTTCCCTCCTTTTTGGGATTGTGTTGAGAGGGGGTGGCGGGTATCTCAGCCATATGGAAAGGGGCGACCACTCGGTCCCCCCGAACGTATGGCGGAGTGCCTCGATCCCCCCGGGAAGCCATTTTTGGGCGGGAGGCGCGTCTCGGCTGGTATGCCCGAAGCGGCGTAGCCGGGGCGCGCTTTTTCCCGCCCTAGAGTGGGCTGGCCTAGACACTGACGCAGCCAGCCACGCCCTCGGGGCAGGCAGGGGCGGGTTTTCGCCCGCCCTGAAGACGGATAAAAAGGGACGCAAGACCAGAAGACGTCCTCTTGTTCTTGTGCTCTGAAGCTGCACCTCCTCGCTACACGTGAGCTCGGGACAGAACGAAGAGCCAATTTTGACCCACCCACCAGCCCCTGAGGACAGCCAGTTGTTTGTAATAAAGTTGATTAATATTCTGTTTCGTTTACAGGTTGTGATAATATCATGTTGATTATAATAAAGAATGGTGTATGTTGTGTAGGTTTTGCGATTAATGTGATGCAGATATAGCGTTGATTTTTAGGCATGCTCTTTCGGTCATAGTGACCAAATGTTTTCGTAGGTTTTATTAGCATTGTCGTATTTATTGTTGGTAGGCGGTAAGGTCATGATCGGTGAGCACTAATTAGAAGATCCCTATGAGTGGGCGTCACCCAACACGGATGGGAGCGCTCGGGTGAGGTGGCCATTGGCCCCTCAATGGGGAGGCAGTCCCTTCTAAGGATGGGTCGCCGGAAGTAAAGGAAAGGCGGTCAAGGCCCCTTCCTGTGTAGGAGGGGTTACAGCCCCCTCCTGGGGAATTTCCCGGGGCCAGTGACATCTGCGACGGCAGATGCGGTAAGTTATGTGGGGTTGGGGGGAGGTCTACGATACCTTCCAGATACCTCACACGAGTCTTCGTACGACCTTTAAATGGCGTCGAGTTCTTAAGTGCCCCCGTCAAGTCAAGGGAAATTGGGAGTAGTTGCACTTGAGGTAAGCCTCCGTGCTGTCGCCCCTCCCAAGTGGGAGGGGTAAGTCTGGTTAGGGATCTTGACACCGGTTATGACCTTGCCGTTGGCCCTTAAACGTTAGGATGTACAATTTCAATATTTCTAGAGAATGTTTTGTAGGATGCTAGTTCGGCTAGGAGAACCTCTGTATTAGAGAATATGTTAAGGTTAGCCAAACATCGCAATGTGGTATGAAATTGTACATAACATGAAACGTTTAATGTTTTAAATTTTGTTTTAATAAATACGGCCGGGAGGGTCACTCCCTCCCACTTCCAAAAACTTCAAGAACTGTTTCCGGTTTCCCTCCTTTTTGGGATTGTGTTGAGAGGGGGTGGCGGGTATCTCAGCCATATATAGCACAGAACAAGCTCCTAGGGCTAAAATTCAGCGTGAGCAGCGTTATGTATTGAACTCTATCCGCTTGCGGAACTCCGCAGAATCTCACAGAGTTTTTATGCAACTCAGCAGAATTCCACGGAGTGAAACTCAGTGAGTTCCTCCAACCCCTTGTTTTGTCATTGCTTTGTACCGCAGCAATATATATCACCAAGATTTTGCCCCTTATTACTTAGAAACTACTGAACCAATTTACATCAAGTAAAAAAAAGGACCCTTTCCACACCATAATCTTTATTCCTGGCAAATTTCATGAAATACTACTCAGCCGTTTTGCCGCTATGCATTGGTGGGAAAACGTGTTTTGGGACCCACCCTTTTTTCTTTGCACCTGCTTAACTAATCAAAACAAAATGTTGCATCATCAGAACATGTAGAAAAAGGAATAAGTCTGCAAAGTTTTATGGAGATTCGTCAAACAGTGGCAACATTATTCTAAAAAATCTGAGGAATTCCTATCTTTCAGAATCCTAGCTATAACTACTGCTACTCTGTGATATATAGATAGATAGATAGATAGATAGATAGATAGATAGATAGATAGATAGATAGATAGATAGATAGATAGATAGGTAGGATTGTAGGTAGGTAGATAGATAGATAGATAGATAGATAGATAGATAGATAGATAGATAGATAGATAGATAGATAGATAGATAGATAGATAGATAGATAGATAGATAGATAGATAGATAGATAGATAGATAGATAGATAGATAGATAGATGTTGCTTCCTTAATTATATACTTACCTTGCATTGTAAAGGCATGTGGGGCAAAAACATATGCATGGTAAAGGCATGCATGTCAAAGGTATGCATTGTTAAGTCATAGAACCGTTCTTTGTAAGTCTCTTTTCTAAATATCGGCACAATAAATTCATCAGTTTCCTTATTCATTCATTCATCAAAGATGAAAAGCCAGCAAATGCATTTTGTTCCTTTTTTCCAAGGAAATGCTTGAGGACTGTAAAGGTTTATATAGAAAACAAATTCTTAAAACATTTGAAACATTATATAATTTCTTTCCATAAACATACCAATTCTGAAAAACAAAATTGAAATTAAGTTTTCAAACTAAGAGTCAACAACTCCATCTAATGTAACAAAACACTTGTCTTTATATGTAACGCCCCCATTACATGTATTTGTATCACTGCAAGAAGTATCAACATACAATGAATGAGGACAATATTATATATCGCTCGTGTTTGTTGACCGGGAGGATTATCACATCTCCGATGGCACTGTGTGGGAAACGAAGTACCTAATCTGAAACTCATGGATGGTCGAGTTCATTACATTGTACCTGCCTGGAGCATATACGCACTTCAAGCGAGATCGTAAACATTGGATACCTTACAGACTATCATATTTCGAGAAGGATTTCTGCAGAAGAAGTGAACTCTTGAGTACCATCTTTTGGTCTGTTAGGACGTGGAATTGAATTCTTCCACAATTAGCCCTGATAAAGCCCGCTGGGGTGGAGCGCGTTGGCTGTGTGGACAAAGAATAAAAGAAGATCTTTCTAAGAAGACAAGTTTTCACAATATTTTGTGTGATTTGTGTGCATACTGTATGCCATTTATTTCGTGCCTCTTTGAGCAATTATATTGTGTAGTATAAATTTAAGTTCTGGGGCAGTGGACATACAAATGAGGGCTCGAGCCAGACTGTAGGGCAAATCTACTCTGAGTGATAAAAGAGCAAGAGCGGCTGTAATTGTTTTCCCTCACTGTCTTTGCGTTTTTATGACAATATTAGACTCATTTAGGCACATGTGGAAAATATAGGTATAGTGAATAACGTTCTTTATCTTAGACCCAAAAACTCACATTAGCAATCCCCATCTAAGTAACTCATTCCAGTTACTTGATACTGTATGAAATTCCTTTACATTACTATCTAATCACACAGTTAAAAACCTCCATGCCCATGAATTTTTCCAACATGCAGTTTACTCCCAGTGTGCTGTTTATAATTATGCATTCATGATTTTAGCAGGTCAAACTTGCTGGAATGTATTGGTGGAAAAGGCCTAGAAAATATTCATTTTGTGTAGTTAAGGAGATCGTAGGGTCGGCTGGACCATACACAACTTTTTAGAAAAAACAGATGCCAACCCCACCACTTTTCAAGTGCTCTCCACTGCGAGCAAACAAATCAAAATTAAATTCCAGATTTGTTCGGTATATTTATTTTTACCTTTTACTTTAGAAATTTTGAACATATAAGATCAGACAGATTGTCTGAGAAAGACACTCAACATATAGCGACTAATATAAAACAATACAGCAAGGGAATACAAATCACAAGATAAGTTACAAACAAACAATTATATAATACACCTTTCGTATATTGAGTGATAGCAAACGATAAATCTCTGCACATATTGAAACAACACTCAATAAACCATAATCAGTATTTCAACTCAATGAAAGAGACACGTTCAAGGTGAAAATTGAAGAATATAAATTAATTAATCAGTGAGACTCAGAAATGAATTCTGTATCCTTCGTATATTCTTTCAATGATGCCGACGCGTTTCGAGTCCGTGAGCAAAGTTGACGGACTCTCATCAGGGCTCAATCAATGTAGTTCTGCAAGGTGTTTATGTTTAAAAAAGAAAGACAAAAGGAGAGCAGCGTGTCACCAAACATTCTCAATACCAGGGTGACTGCCCCCAGTGCCCCTCATAGCCCTTTATGTACCTGACAGTGACTCCGAAGACCTTATCTCGGGGATCTGTTAACACCAATACTTGTGGCGGGACCTTGTTATCTGCAAGATAACATCAAGCTCAGAATGTGCAAAAGCAATATACTTCAAGTTTGTGCACACGCGGGTGAACCCGCAAAACATAAAAGAAAAATTCCAAATTCCAAATTCATACCTCGGACAGTAGCAAGTGTTTCTCCCTGTCCCTCTCTAATTCAGATATCCTGTAGCTCCTTATTTCACCTGTGGATAGCGGACCAAAGTCGCCACATTAGATTGTAAAGCGGCATTTCAAATGGCGTGTAGAAGCATTTAAAGTGACATTACGGATTACCAATCGTTAGATCTGAAGCGCATACCTGGAGACACAACGTTTTCTCACACGGTCTCAGGTCTCACACACGCTGGCCGATCTAAAAGGGGCAAAGAGCGGAGCACAATTTCAGAGCCTGCTCACAACCGGACTGTTTGCGCTAAAGACTAAAGCGGGAGAGATCCATTTGCAAGTTACCTGTACTTGCGCGTCGCAGGTTCGCGATCAAGCTGCTGTGAATTCATCCACCGAAATGCAGCGGTATCCAAATCACGCCGCACTATCTCCTATTCCTCGGCTTATGACCTGCCAATACTATTCTTGAATAGTATGTCCGAAGTCTCAAGGCTTTAAGCCTGTGACTTTGTGTTCTTTTAAGTGCTCCACTCGACAGCAGTAACGCTTTACCTGTTCGGAACTACATGTCCCACAGTTCCATGCACCCATTGATTGTTTATATCCCCGCCCTAAAGATGGCGCTGGTGTTTCTGAATTGAACCTGGCAGTCGTACGATGGAGCCCTTACTGAACCGGTGAGTGCTCCTGAGAATAGTCGGCAGTTACACTTGTACTTTAAAACGGGGCTGACAATTTACAAGTCTCCCGTCTTTGGTTGGCAGGTTATAAGCAAGGAATAGGAGATAGTGCGGCGTGATTTGGATACCGCTGCACTGGAAACAGTCGCTAACATCGCTATCTCCTATTACCAACTTTTGGAGATATTCGCGCTAAGCGCGAATATCTCCAAGAGCTAACACCTGCCCCTGAGCAGTTCTTAGCCATGTTATCCAATGGTAGGTGGATAACATGGCTAAGAGCATTAGCTCAGTAATGCATGAATATCGCTGACTTTTCAGTGATATTCATGCATTTCGGCCGATTTTTATCGCTTAGGAGATAAACCTTGATAATAGCAAGGCTCCTAAGCGATAAAAATCGCCGCAGCTCAGCGATAAAAATATCGCAGCTAAACCAACATAGTGATAATTATCGCTAGTTGTTAGTAATATGCCCCATAGTGTGGTAAATAGCTATGCTACATGTTATATCTCATTTTCAAGTCACACGTGATATTTACTTCCTGTAAATACCACACATTGGATTATGGTTTTTACAAGGTGTTTACCACCATCTATTCTGCACAACATTAAGTTCTCCTATTTATTATGCATTAAGTCAGACAGGCTAAGTCGTTGCATACCATGACAATGAATTCCCTACAGTAACTTCTGAATTGTATATCTTTATAAACTCTGAATTTCATGGTTATATGTGTTACCTTAGTATTGTTTCTCTCTATATTTAATGAAATATATTTCTATTTGAAATGTCAATCTGCGACTTCAGAAATAAATATATAAATACATTTATATATTTGTGCCTTGATGATTACAAAGAAGCAATCTCCTTGTTCCGCTTCATAATATACCATTAAAGTAACGTATCTAGCTTTATTGATTGCTTTCTGAACCATATTAGTATACTTAGTGTCAACAATCATTTCCCTCAGTCTTCTATTAAGTGCAGGAAACATTTTTTCGTTATAATTTTCCAAAGCAATTGCATGTAGTCTTCGCTGTATTATTTCTATTTGTAAAGGAAAAGCTGTGTGACTTTTCTGTTCACAGTAATATCTTTTTTGCAGTTTTGTTTGCTGTTTGATTCAATGATGGCCTCCAATCAGTTCAGTTCAATGTCCTTGTAAATTACCTCTCTGGTAGATCTATGTGCTCCTGTTGTACACTAGTATGCTTGTGATCGGTTGTACTAATTGTTGCCTGACAAGTGTTAACAATAAAACACAACACATCATAAAGCCCTGAAGTCCAACAAATGTTTAATGCAAAGTAGTAGAAAGCAAACCAACAAATGAAAAACATTTGTCAATACACGTTAGGGACTCTCACTGGAAAACAGTCAGTTGGAGCCTAAATCTAGGCAGGTATTTATATGTTTCTCTTAATACATGCTAACAAATCTTAGTCATTGAGAGAAAGTTGTTATTCTTAGTGAAAACTTATCTAAAGCACAGGTGGCAGGATCTTCCTCCCGAGGAAGCAGTGAATGGCCTTGAGAAGAAGGTATCATTCCCTCGTAGAATACCAGCCTCATTATTCTTACAAAATCCCACTCAAACATGACAAGTGTGAAAATTAGGTTTTGTTGTTAGGAAATATACAAGGTGCAACCCTTAGTCCTATAGCTTCTTGAACGCTAGATTCATGAACATTAGTAAGCATATTCAGTATCACAGGGAGCCTCAAACTAATAAAAAAAATACAATTTTGAGTTAAGCAGTCAATACATTAAGGGCTACATGCGCTGTTAATAGAGTATATCAGTATAATAGGACAAGATTTTGAATTTCTTTTCACAGCCTACCCTTTTTCAGAGAGGAAAAACTTCCGTTTACTATAGTTCAATAGACTACAGTCTCACCATTTCTTTATAAATCCACTTAGTACTTTCCTCGTCATCATGTGAAGAGTAAAATTATTTCCAGTGCCTTTCTTTTTGCAAGAGCATTGGATGATGCACAAAATTAGCCGAATAGCTATATGTAATAAGCACAATCAGGACAATACTGATAACGGATTTAGTCCCAAGGGTTTTTTAATGTTCCTTAACAACATCCAGATGCAGTTGGGACACAAGTCAGGGCCACTTTCTATCTCATATATTTTTCTTTACAGTCTCTTTATCTATCTGCTTGCATATGCAAAGGGGCATTTTGGAAAAATGAGGGCAACATTCATTTGCACAGAAAATTGCACAGACCTCTCTCCCCTTTGGCTGATAAGGGGTAATCTAGAGCCATCCTATTTTGGATCTGAATCTTGGGTTGGTCATCTAACTGCTCCATTTCTAATCCCAAAGCTGTTGAGGTAGAATTTGCGATTTCTTCCAAAATGTATGTGAGAGAGCGCAATTTGAATAGGAAGTATATAGTAGCCATATTTAGACATGTATGTTATAAACGTAGGAATGAAACGTGTATCGTAATGTAAAGTTGGCGACTATAGCATAAAGGCCAACGGATGTGATAACATGATATAGGAAATGTAAATGTATTCACACGTTAAACTGCATTAGATTTAGAAGACCCGTATACATGAAGGGTAAATGTATAGAAATGTGTATAAATGCCCATGAAATATAGAACGTGCACAGTAGAATTCGTGTACGTGTGCAACTTTAAAAATGTAACTTTGCATTGGGAAAAGCGGCGAGAGAAATGTAACGTGGAAAGGCGTAAACGTTGAGAAACGTGGATAAATGTATAAGAGAACTCACATAAAGATGTAACCAAGGAAAATGTATAGTTTATATTCTATGTAGTTGTATTCAATGTACTTCATGTATTAGATGTAGAATGTTTAAGTATAACTAGGGCTTTGCTGAAATACGTATATATAAATGTATGCCAAAGGTTATACTGTGTAGAGGGCTTTTGTAGGAATGCTAGAAGAGTTAGGTCATTTATGTACGCAACCTAACTGGTCAAGAGTTCGAAGGAGCAGAGTCGCATGAAATGTAATTTAGTGGTCTTGTGAAGGTCGTAAATAGCTTGATGTGGACATGAGAGCCGAGAAGTCTAGCACTTGTTAGATTTAAGGTGACAATGCCGGACGGAGCTTATTGCTCGAACGTGAGTAGAGACACTTTTAGGTGGACTATGTTTTGACAAGACCATTCACAGGACCTAGCAGGGTCAAGTTAAGAGACATAAAGTTAAGGCCTTGTCCAAAATTCACATGTTACATGATCTGAAAGAATCGATAAATGTCGACGATGAAATGATGAAGATGACATCCAAAGGAGAAGGGTCAACTTAACGGACGACGCGAGGAGTGACCAATGGAAGAAGCAGGAAGTTGACATCATCGGGGAAAGTCCGTGGTGGGCGTCAAGGGGCGTTCCATCCACACGGTGATTGTGTATTTTAGGGACAGCACCCCGGGGAGGAGGTAGCAATTGGGAGATTAGGAACAGCGAGACGAATTGCTCAGAGCAAGGGCGAAGGGTAGATGCCTTGAGCAGATGCGCTGAGACATCAGAAGCGCAAGGGAGCAGTAGGCCGAGGACCCTTAGAGAGCGGATGGGTAGGCAGATAGGGTACTGCTTCTGAAACTTAAGATTTCCTTTAGAGGCTAAAGAGAGTTTGAACTTCTTAGGGAGTCAAACTGCTGACACCTTTTTAGGGAAGAGAGACTTGCGAAGTAGGGTTGTCACATAGCATAGAGTAGGGACAGTTTTAACTCGATTATTGTTTTTATCTTACTGCAGATGACGCAGAAGGAACCACTTCACACCGAAGCTTAAAGCGACTGATACATTAATTGACTTTGTATATTGTATTCTTTTGGGATTATATCCTGAGTGGATTGTATCGCATTCAAATTAATCTTTATATAAACTTCTTGAAACTTCATCAGTTGTAAGTGGTTCTTCAGAGTGGCGTCAGTTAAATGGGGTTTGTCTAACCAATGCGGGGGTGGTCCTTTCCTCAATGACAGATAATAGCGGTCCAAAACAGATGAATGGGATTCTTTATTAAATTTATCATAATCATAAATTGATATCAAAATCCCGTTCCCCGCAGTTGGTAGCAGAGGATGGTTATCTTCTTGAGGAAGACGACCTAGGCCAGGTTAGTTTACCCCAAGGTCCCTAGTCATCGTCGACCAGAAGAAGAATTGCAGCCGAAGACGGTGCTGATGGTGCGTCGAGAGAAAAGCAGCAGAATCGGTCGAGAGTGAGTATAAGGGTCATGCGTTGTAAGATTGCGGTGTTTATGTTGTTCCTGTGTTGTAATGTCAAGCGGAGTTGAATGCCTGTAGTGTGATTGAGGGAAAGTTGTGAGCGCGCGCAACTGGATGAAATCTTATGTCCAGAGGACTTAAGTGGTTCGGGTGTATCGAACACCTAGAGTAATTTGTCTACCATTGAAAGGGGGTCATGAGGTACCATTGATTTCCCGACAGACCGATGATAGGGGGAGCGTATGTGTGAGTGAATGAGTAGCGGACGCTGGTCGTACGTTTACTGCGCGTAAGTAACCTATCAGTTGAGGCAAGTGTCCGACCGTAAGAGGAAAGACGCTGTGCCAGTTGAGGTGACAATTACAGTTAGACTGTGGCCGTACAGTCAGAGAAAAGTGATCGCTTGGACGGAAGTAGTCATTTTTCAATGTATGAATGAAAACGCATGTGAAATCGTGAGACGAGTCGAGAAACGAGGGAAGCTGCTTTAGAAGAGACAAGTGACGTCAGTGTAGAACCGTGCTGGGATAGGCTGATTAGCGAGAGTTGCACAGGGATTGGTGGTTGTTATCTAGACGCAAATAAGTAAGAAATACCGTACGTTATCAAAAATGAAGTGTTTTAAGGGTTTAGGAAAGATCTTTAAAAAGAAAAGGAGAAATTTATATGCCGGAGAAGAAGCTCCACCAGAAGGCACACCAGCACATCATATGGCAATAAATGTAGGCTTACATTCCATATTGTGGATTTCCGAGTGGCATAGGCTAACTGAAGGGCAAAAAGAACTAGCGTTTCCAAGATTTGGAACGTTTAAATTAGAAGTGTTGAACCAACTGAAGGCGACGATGCTTTCAATGAGACCTCTACCGAGACCAACACAATTTGAAGCTCTTGGTGTGTGGTTTAGAACAGCACACGAGAGGGGCGTAAAGAGGCGCCAAGAAAGAGTGAGAAGAACAGTAAAGGCAGTGCAGGATGCTAAATGGGACGAAGAAGCTAAGAAATGGAGGGTGCAGAAGGTAGAAGCGGACAAACTGTTCACCATGATAGAGGCTACAGGAGAAAGGAAACCTCTAGAACAAGTGGATGAGGAAAGCGAGACGGAGGAGGATCTAATAGACAGGCTGTTAACAGATAAACCACCTCCATACAGCGGAGAACTCGCGAGTCCCATATTACCGCAAGTGGACGGAACTAGGTGGGGAGAGTATAAGTCGATCCCGGTATCAGAATGGGACGCTACTAAGACCGTAGAAATACCCCAAGTTAGTCCTGAACAGAGAGTAGTGGGAAGATTTGTGGTCCAGAACGTGCCAGAGACGCAATGCGCTAGGTCGTATCAATTGCCGGATGCCTTGCAGGTTCCGGTTACCATAGGCCCTATTGTGTCAATCTACAACCCGGAAGGGGTCCAGCAGGAGGAACAGGCACGATGGGACAATGAAAGAGCAGAAGGAGAGAATAGGAATGCCACAACGAATTCCCACAGGCAAATACGAGCACCAATAAGTCGGAGTACCCCATTAGATTCTGCAACAGGTCTCAGAGTAGAACAGGGAGATCGAAGAGGGCCAATGGATTTGAGGGGTCCTAAACCAAAAACCCATAAGGAATTAAGGGAATACCTGAGAGAATGGGACGCTGCCGAAGAAGCTCGGAATAAAAGTTTAGAAACGGGATCCGAATGGAGAGAGCAGGATAACAGGATTCTCTCTCATTGCGGAGCTGGCGAAAGCAGCCCCGAGTGGGAGGGAGGAAGCCAAGAGGGCAGAAGAGATATTTGTCCTACAAGTAATGGCAATAGGCTAATGTGCGAGGACAGGAGTACAGGGTGTGGCGAAGTGCCTCGTGTCACCTTTAGTGAAGGGGAACAGAGGACACAGGAGTACCGGAATACCTTCAGGTGCACACACCATGCCCCAGGTGAGAATGCGAGACACTGGAGTCACGGAAATATGGAGAGTCGCGAAGCGTCTCGACATACATCCGGGGATAGTGGTCGAAGTCACGAAAACATAGGGAGTCGCGAAACGTCTCGACATTCTTCCGGTGATCGCGAAAGAGATCACGGAAACATGGAGGGTCGTGACGGACCCTATCGTTTATTAAGCGACACCAGACAGCAGGCAAGTTACAATGGGTTAGAACAGAACGGTGGATCCTATCTCACATCTGGAGAAACCGAGCTTAGAAATCGGAACGTAGGGTTGGGGGACGGAGCATTATTCCACCATACCCCACGTGGAGATGGAAAGGCTTGGGATCTCGAAGGGTGGGAACGAAAAGATGGAAGTAAAACTCCTCATAACTCACCTGTGTTCAGGCGTAGGGCGCATAGTGGAGGAGAAAGGGACATGAGAGAAGAACATAGAGCTGAAATGCTGAAAGCTGACATAAAAGCGAAACGGCTTGATGTGATGAGTTTGAAGGCGGATCTGGATGAATTGATTGACGGTACAGTGCAACTAGAGAGATTAAACTCATATACACCAGATGAGATATTGTTTCTATCCAAAGATATCACTCGAAGAGCGAGGTCAGTTCATGAGAACTTATCTAATTTAGCAAACAGGTACATGGTAGACCTGTCACGAACTAAGGCTTTACAGAGTAACCACAGGCTGACTTGCACAGATCAGGATTTGGATGATCGTAGAACGATCGCGCTGAAAGTACACATAAGGGAATTGATCGTAAGCATCAGAATATGGAGAGATCTAGATAGATGGGAGGAAAGATGGTCCAGAAAGGGCTCTGTTAGACGGAGTGTACTTGAGGGCTCCCAAGACACAGATTTGATGCGAATGGAAGCCTTCCCTTTGCGGGAAATCGCGAATGGAAGCTACGTCCATGTGCCTTGGACTAGGGGGGATTTGGCGGCATTCACCAATTCCTTCCCAAAGCTTAGAGATAATCCTGTCGAATGGTATAAACAGGTAGAAAGATTTGTGAAGATCTCAAAGGTACTGTGGGTCGATTTGAATACACTGTTCGACATCGTAGTACCCGGAGATTTGTGGACGGCGTGCAAGCTCAGTGTTGACTGGCCTACTTGTGAGCCAACGAGAGAGGCCAGGACGAATGGTCCATCTCATAGAGTCATGGAAAAGTACGAGAGGGTAATAGCGTGGTTAAAAGAGAAAGTGCCGGTACAAGACATAGACTGGGTAAAGATAGATCGAACTACTCAGGAGCCGAAAGAGACAGTGCATGAGTTTTACGAGCGATTGCTGAAAGCATTCAAGCAGTACAGCGGGTTAGATGTGATGGATCCCAAGGATATAGGACAATTTGTTTCAAAATTTGTCTTAGGATTAAGACCAGAAATATGCCTAATGATCCAACAGCATCTGATCTGTTGGCAGAACAAACCTTTAGACGAGATTCTGAGGTATGCAAGGTACTGTAGTGACGAGATAGACTCGAAGGCGAAGAAGCTTAAAGAGAAGCTAATGCTAGTGCAAATGCAAGCTGCTGGAAAGGATAAACCGAGGCAGCAGGGAACAGGAACGCAGGCAAAGAAACAGAACAATCAGAGCAGAGACGAGGAAGAAAGACCGAGACCGAGAATGGATATCGCGACACTGAAAAAGACGACGAGATGCCATCAGTGTAATGAGGTGGGACACTGGCGACGCGAGTGTCCTTACAATGTTGAGTCAGGGGAATTAGAGCAGGAGGAGGAAGAGGTTCAGAGCAACGTGGTTAAGGGAGCCACAGTCCCGAAGGGCAAGTTTGTCAAAGGGGGGACTCAGACTCCTCGAGCCCCGTTTCCTCAACCACCTCGCATCTCAAACGGAGGGAAAACCTACAGACAGATGCCATTGTTTGTAGGAGGAGAGGAATGCTACTACGTTGATCCTCTTACAGGGCAGCGGGCGAATAGGGAGGAAGATTGTACTCTAGGAGCCGCTTTGGAAGTAGATCAGAGGGGACCATACGTAGAGGCTGAAATAGCAGGATGTCCTACGACCTTTTTGGTGGATACAGGGGCCACTCGATCCACGTTGAGATCGGCGGTAGTCCCGGGTCTGCCAATATCAGGAGAAATGGTTCAGGTAGTAGGAGTTGCAAACAAAAGGATGACAAATCCCTTGACCGAACCAGTGTCGGTGAGAATAGGGAATTACAGTGACGAACACCAGTTCGTGATCTGCGATTCTAGTCCTGTGTGCTTATTAGGGAGAGATTTGCTGTGCAAACTGAATTGCACGATACATTGCACACCTGAGGGAGT
Source organism: Lissotriton vulgaris (assembly GCF_964263255.1). NCBI lineage: Eukaryota > Metazoa > Chordata > Amphibia > Caudata > Salamandridae > Lissotriton > Lissotriton vulgaris. Next base: position 1,779,410,574 of record NC_141694.1, read on the forward strand.
AGAAGTGCAGACCAATGATGAGGACGCTGATTTTAAAGTCGCAAACTCAAGGGAATGTGTGGAACTTTATCCTACCTTAACAGTGGAGGAGCTTCCGCAAGACTTGAGGGAGAAAGTCTCAGCTGAGGTATGGGATTTTACTGGGGAAGAAATAGGATTGATCAAAGGAGTGGAACCGGTAAAAATCTTGGTAAGACCCCATGCTGAGTATCCAAGAACACCACAGTATAAGCTAACGCCAGAGACGATTGCAGGGATTAAGCCTGTGATCGAATCCATGATTAAGCAGGGAATACTGAAGGAGATCGTGGGTAGTCCGTGTAACTCCCCGATCATGGGTTTGCAGAAACCTAGTGGAAAATACAGAATAGTGCAGGATCTTCGGAAGATTAATAACATTGTTGTTTCATGTTGTCCAGTGGTACCGAATCCATCAGTGATATTGTTTCAGATACCGTTCCAAGCTGAATGGTTCACAGTGATAGATTTGTGCCAGGCTTTCTTTTCGATACCGTTAGATGAGGAGAGCCAATATCTTTTCGCTTTCAAGCTGGAAGATCGCGTCCTAACATGGTGTCGTATCCCTCAGGGGTATACAGAGAGCCCATCGATCTTTAACCAGTTATTGAAACGAAATCTCGAGAGTCTAGTACTGCCCAAGAATTCAGTTCTAGTCCAGTACATAGACGACCTCCTTGTTGCGTCAGAAACTGAGGAAGCTTGCAGAGAAGACACCATCACCTTGTTAAATCACTTGGCTGAGAACGGACACAAGGTGTCTCCAAGTAAATTGCAATATTGTAAGACTGAGGTGCAATACTTGGGCGATAGGATTGAAAAGGGAAAGCGGAAGGTGTCTCCAGATAGAATAGAGGCGATTATGAAAATGAACGCGCCTACGACACAAAGAGAAGTCAGGATGTTTCTAGGCATGGTTGGTTATTGTCGACAGTGGATAGCAAACTTTTCGCTGAAGGCAAAACCGTTATTACAGCTGACGCACAAAGGAGTAAGTGATCCGGTACCATGGGACAAAGATTGTTTGCATTCCTCCTATCCCATCTAAAGCAACAGTCATTCCGTATTTGCAGATTAGAGCAGGAAATAACCTAGAGGTAGACTAAATAACCCACTTGCACCCTTTTGTTCTAAAGGATTATCAACAAAGTGATTTATGACTGGAAGGGTGTACCTTGCATAGCCAGTCCCAGACCAGCCTAGAAGCAGCCAAGAGCATGGGTGTGATCCACAAATGAAAAATGCATGACATCCTTGAGGGTGAAGTTTGAGAAACTACAGTCCATGGGGAAGACAATCCTTAAAAGGAGGTAACTCAAAGGGAATGTTATCCACTGTTTAATCACATTTACTGTGTCCAACAAAGATACTAGAGACATTTGCTCCTTGGTGCATGCCAATATATTCTTGTCAGTCAAAGTATAAACTTTCTGCAATATTGTAAAATAGCATCATGATTTAATTGCAAATCCATCTTGCCAGAGGAGACATGTGGATTTGAGGGGAGCATAGTATGTTAGCCCATGACCATTTAATAGAGGCCCCATTTTCTTTGCTGCAAAGAGATAGCTCTCAAGGACCTTAAGGCTAATGGTAGAGAATCGGGACATGTTAAGTGTGTCTCTAAACATATCTTATGTATCTTATTCCTCACAGTTGCATTAGTCCTTCTATCCTGCCCATTGACTCAGGGTGATAGGCACAATTGAAATGCTAAAAAATCCCTGGAGCTTTACAAACTGCTGGCACTAGTATGGACACGAAGTGCATCTCTCAGTTACTACTTACTAGGTTTAGCACCTTGAAGCTAGGATTTACGTCTCTGAGTAACTGCTCAGCTATGGCAGTGGCATCTGCACAAGCATAGGAGTCATTTGCACATTTTAGCAGCTGACCAATGTCTATTTTGATGTGCACAAAGGGCCTCCAAGGAGGAGAGTCAGCAGTATGTGTGGGCTTAACCACTTTTACAGTTGGCAGTTCGGGCTGGACTGTTCCCATGGGGCACAGGGTCAAGACTGATTTGCATATGGCTGGGTTCAAACTGGAAAGGCATGGTGAGCAAAAAAACGATGGATTTAGGCCCAGATCTCTGTACTGGGGTGAATGTATGACATTGTTCTGCATTCTGTCCATCACCTGTTAATTTTGCATTTGTCACCCCGTGTGGGACGGGCATGCTCAGACGTGAGTCCCGTGCTCTCCATGCCACTGGAATCAAGCTATCCAGGCTGATGAGGGCTGAAAGCCCGAAACCGGTCTTTGGATGCTTGTTTCCAGTCCAGGGAGGACCTGGCTTGACAGTTCGGGCTGGACTGTTCCCATGGGGCACAGGGTCAAGACTGATTTGCATATGGCTGGGTTCAAACTGGAAAGGCATGGTGAGCAAAAAAAAGATGGATTTAGGCCCAGTTCTCTGTACTGGGGTGAATGTATGACATTGTTCTACATTCTGTCCATCACCTGTTATTTTTGCATTAACCACTTTTACAGCATTGAATAAAAGGCATGTGGCACAGGATTGGCAATAATTGGATGATGGGAGAAAATAATTTGGTTTTACTAATCGGTTGCAGCAGCACATATCATGCCATCCCTACCAACATGAATCGCTCCATGATGCATCCTGGTGAGTTTGGGGAGTAGACATTTTGGTGTGACCACCTTGCCCAGTGCTGTCTCTTTACAACCCTACAGGGTCTCTTTTACCCTATTACTTGGCACAGGATTATTTTTTCGTTTTTTGGAGGGTGGCTTCTGTAATTTAAGGCCATACGTATCAACAACCTGATTTCCGATTCTCAAATAGCGATTTTTTAGAAATCGCCATTTGAGAATCGCAAATAGGAATGCATGTACAAATACGCAATTTTTTTGCGATTTCTTAGTATTCCTTAATTGCGATTAACAAATTGCGAATCGCAATTAAGGAATACTTTCCCATTCATTTCTATGGGCCAGGAGGCCCATAGGAATGAATGGGAAGTTATTCTCAATTTGCGATTTGCAATTTGAGAATCGCAAATTGAGAATAATTTCAAGGGTGCAGGGGTGTCCAAAGGACACCCTGTTGCACCCCTGAAATTAGCATGGGTGTGCATGTGGCGCACATACATGCCCTAAGGGTATGTATGTGATTCACATTGCACTTTGAAAAATGCAGAAAAGTGCATTTTTCAACTTGAAGTTGGTGGTAATTTGCGATTCCTTAAAGCCAATTTGCATTTGTTTAATGCTTCTTACATACAATATAATAATTTTGTGATTCCTTATTTTGCCTTAATACATACCATTAGGAAAAATTGCATTCGCAAACGCCGAAATTCTGCTAATTTTGGCGTTTGCGAATGCAATTTTGCTTGATACATATGGCCCTAAGACACTTGTCTTCAAAGTGGGCACTGGAAATAGATCAATTTTCCCGCCCCCATGCCCCAATGGACGAACCGCGCCTGTCAGGTGCTAAAAGTGACCCGAAATCCATCGTGTTGGGCCTGAGTAATTCTCAAATGTACCAGGTGGGCCAGATCACATGGCTTGTACTAGGGTCAGCCAATTTTGCATTGGTGATGGGCAATTTTGTACTGGTGCCGAGGAATTTTACAACAGTCTTTAACCACCATTTGCATCAAATACTATTATAAAATGGTTTTTTTCAGTGCTTAATTTGTGCAAAGGTCTTTTTTTGCACGGGGTGTAGTTGTAAATTTCACTGGTAAAATGCACTGGTGGAATATTGCCCAGAACTGGTTCATGTTGGCTAGAACCAGCTCAGACTTGCCCCGCACCTGTGCACGGAGCTTCGGATACTCAGCTAAACATTGTACTGAATCTCTGTACTCTTGTGCTCCGCTCATGGGGCTTACTAACAAGATTTTACATCATAGAAACAACGGAGGTAAATATGGGGCTCCAAATGCGATTTGAATCTCATTTAGAGTACCAGATTAATGTTAGAAATTTGTGCTGATCAGGTAATGAGGTTACAGAACATCTCACCTGTCACTGTGAACGTAGAGAAATGCTTTAATCCTGCATTACGGGGGGCCTGTTCGCTTACATTCCCTGTTAATTGTGTTATATGGTAATTACCTCATCGTCCTAAAATTTATCATGGGAAAAATGCCCAGTAAATAGGAATTGGCACAATGTGTAAGCCCTCATTAGTTTAGTTTAGTTTAGTTTTGTTTATGCATTTATAGCGCGCATAATTCACCGGCAGACGGTCTCAGAGCGCGAACAGATGTACCCAGACAAGAATGCAGTGTCAAGCGGAGCTCATGGGAGGTGATTTAAAATAACAATGTTTTGAGGCTTTTCCTGAAGGATCGGTAGTTATTATCAGCTCTGAGTGACAGTGGGAGGGAGTTCCATAGATCAGGAGCGAGTTTAGAAAAACTTCGATCTCCATTCCTCACTGTGCGAACTTTAGGGACACATAGAAGGTTTTTGTCAGCCGATCTGAGGGTTCTGGTCGGAAGATAGCTAGTTAGTTTTTTCTTCAAGTAGGCAGGTCCCGGGGCATGAACTGACTTGTGTACCAAGCAGCAGATCTTAAATTTTACCCTTTTCCTTACTGGCAACCAGTGGAGCTTAGTGAGGGTAGGGGCAGAAGGGGTGCGAGGCGGCAAGTTAAGAGTCAGTCTGGCTGCTGTGTTTTGCAGCACCTGCAACTTTGTCAGTGCTCCTTCATTGATGTTCGCTAGCAGTGCATTCCCATAGTCAAGGCGACTAATTATGAGGCCTTGGATGAGGGGTTTGCGGCAGTCTATGGGAAGCCACCTAAAAATCTTCCTGAGGCTTTTCATGATTCCAAAGCTCGTCTGGACTACCTTGTTGACGTGCAGTGACATAGATAGTGTATCATCTAATAGGATGCCGAGGTTCTTCACAGTTTCCTTGGGCATTGGACACTGCCCTAGCTCGTTTCGCCACCAATCGGCTGACCAAGTCTTCTTTGCCGGGCCAAAGAGCATGATCTCAGTTTTAGCCGTATTCAACATGAGATAATTCTTAGCCATCCAGGTGTTTATGGCTATCATGCAGTTGCTAAATCTGGTTTGGACATCTAGCAAATTATGTCCCCACTTAATCAAGATTTGGGTGTCGTCGGCATAGGATACCGTATCGAACCCAAAGCTTCTAATAATATTTGCTAGAGGAGAGAGGTAAACATTGAAAAGGGTGGGGCTGAGTATTGAGCCCTGGGGGACTCCCTTATCATTCTCCACCATGTCAGATAGGAAAGGGCCTATTTTGACTCTAGATCGTCTGTCCTTGAGATAGCTCTTGATCCAGCTAAGGGCAAGGCCCCCGACACCAATCTCTTCCAGCCTCTCTAAGAGTATGCTGTGGGAGATGGTGTCGAAGGCTGCCGACAAATCGAGCAGGATGAGAATCGCCGATTGCTTGGAATCAAGAGCTAGTCTGATGTTGTCCACTATCTCTACAAGAGCCGTCTCCGTGCTATGGGACGCTCTGAAGCCTGATTGAGATGTATCCAGGATGCCGTTATCCTCTAGAAATTTGGTCATTTGAGCGTTGATGGAAGCTTCCATGATCTTACTAAAAAGTGGAAGCAGGGCGATGGGGCGATAATTTATCGATTGGTTGGGGTCGGCATTGGTTTTTTTCAGGATGGGTTGGATCAAAGCTTCCTTCCAAACGGAGGGGACAGTAGCTTGGCTAAGTGATACATTAAAGATGTTGGTTACGATTGGCACCAGTGCGGGGCCAAGTTTGGTCAGGATCTGAACGGAAGCAACGTCGTTGGGAGAGCCTGATTTAGCTTTATTCAGCCTGATATTTACCTCTTCCTCTGTGATTGGATTGAATTTATTGAGCTTGTAGTCGCAAGGAGAGTTCAGAGGATTGAAGGGTTCATTCTGGATTGCCCGCACCCTGTCAATGGGTTCATTGGGAAAGGTCCTATGGATGGCATCGATTTTATCCTTAAAATATGAGGCAAGTTTGTCTGCCCATTTCTGAGATTCAGGGGTAGATAGTTGGCATTGCAGGGGAGAAGTAAATCCTTTTACTATAGCGTATAGTTCCTTGTGTGAATTACCTGCCTTCCTTATCTTTTCATTGAGATATGTTTTTTTGGCCAGGGCAATGTTATTCATATATCTTTTATGAAGGGATTTATAGAGGGTTTTATTTTCGTTACTCTTGGTCTTCCTCCATCTGCGTTCTGCTACCCTGGCTTCTTGTTTATTTTGCTTTAACTCATCTGTAAACCAGGGAGCTTTATTCGAGGGGCATTTTATTTGTCGTTTAGGCGCTATGATGTCCAGAGCGTTGACTATAGCTCTATCCAAGTCGGAAACAATTTTATCAATGGGGGATTCAGAACCCAAATCAGGTGGAGTAAATATTTCCGCAAACTCGGTGACATTGATGTTTTTCCACGGACGGCAGGATTTTAGGTTCTTGTTGTGAGATGATACCCTTTCATAACTTTGTATTTCGAAATTAATAAGACTGTGGTCAGACCAAAGAATAGGCACTAGATCTATCAGTCTGGATTGTTGGGCGTTGGTACACACTACATCCAGCGTATGTCCAGCTTTATGTGTCGGGCCTGTCTCTAACATCCTTAGATCCAAAGAGTGGAAACTATTTATTAGCTCCACTGAATGAGGATCTTGGGTCAGCTCCAAGTGATAGTTAAAATCTCCCAATAATAGGAAGCTAGAGCTGGTCAAAACATGAGGGGCTATAAGCTGGACCAGCTTGGTAACAAAATTGGCTTTGGCGTCTTGTGGTCGATATACTAGAGCACCTTTCCAAGAGGTATTATTACCAATTTTGAGCAAGAAGATCAGAAACTTGCCTTCCGCTGTCTAGTGTGAGTCAATGATACTAACTTTTAGCCCAGCTTTGTGAATAATCGCAAGCCCTCCACCCCTTTTTACTGTCCTGTAAAGATGGCATATTTTATAATCCTCGGGTAAGGCCAAAGCAATGTCCGGTAGAGATGACTCCTGGAGCCAAGACTCGGTAATGAAAAATAGGTCAGGGGCCTGTTGATCAAGTAGGGCCCAAATTTGGAGGACGTGTTTAGGCAATGAACGTACGTTGCCGTATATGCAGGATAGTTCTGTGTCTGTGATGGAGGTGCTCTGCTTCGAGTCATTTAGGCAAGGTAATGGTACGGTGTTAAAAGATAATAGCTCCGTCCTAGTATAACAGATTCGCTCCATAGCCAATGTAAATGCTAAGGGGAGACGGGATTACCTAAGTGATGGAGTAAGGTTTCGGCGTCTTGCGGCGCTTGTCGGGCGCGGACAGGCGCAGACAGGCAGGGCTATGACTTGAGCGCGACTTCGGCGCGACGCCCGTGCGTCGCTGCGCGAGACCGTTCTGCGCTCCCACTTTTAATCGTGGAAGGGCGGGACTGTGGGCTGGATGCCTAGAGCGCTGACCTCCGTGCAACCGGAAGTAGGACCCCGCCGGGACGGATCGGGCGTCCTGCTGAGGTTAAATGCGGGTAAATACAAGTGCTACTGAATGCTGCCCCACTCTAAGTACACACAAGTAAATATATTTGGCAATGCTGACAATGAGCGCGAAACAAATTATTTAAAAGCAAAAATCAGGATAATAAGTTTTAAAATTTCTACAAGCTACAGAGCTGCCACGCGACTCGAGCAGTCTCTGGGGTGTTCTCTAATCAGCTCGTCCTCTCTGCGCTCCCACTTTTAATCATGGAAGGGCGGGACTGTGGGCTTGATGCCTAGAGCGCTGACCTCCGTGCAACCATTATCATTACAAGCCTGAACTGGGTGGAGGTATTTAGAGGGCCGGTTTTGTTGCTGGTGGCGCCCAGTGCGACGGTCTTTTTTTTGGTCCCTCCCCCCCCCCATGACCTCCACCTCCACAAAGTCCCTCACTGCGCCCCTCACCTCTCCATAGCCCCTCTCTGACAGCCATTTAATTTTTTTAAGCGCTGCTCATGATTCACTCAGACTCGGTTCTGGGATTGCATGGTACATGGTCTTTGCAGAAGGCGCATTAATCGTCTGCACTATTGTATGATCATTTAAAACCGCCACTAGACAAAACTCCACCTCTCTCCCACAAGAGCATTAATCACCAGAATTATATTGACAATGGTATCGTTTCCTGAAAACTGCTGGACACACAAAGAACTCCGCAGCTCATGCTTTAAAAGCCAAAAGTTTTTTATTTTATTGTTTTCTGAAAACTGCTGGACACACAAGGAACAGCAGCTTGTGCTTTTAAAGCCATGAGTTATTTTACAATACAGAGCCCCCTCCTCCTGGATGTCAGCAGCTGGTGTGGCTGCACCGGTCGCAAACCCACCTTAAAGCCGGCGCTGGGTGCATATATTCATCATACATGGTAAATATCATAGCCCCTATGTGATGTATCTGCCACGTGCAGTAAATGGCCCCTCTTCAACAGGAAAACAAGGCATAACATATATGGAATTGCTTTTTAACACTGCAATTGCCCTTTTTCCCCCAGATAAATTTCAGGGGCAAACTGCGAGGATGCGATTACTATCACACAACTCGTAAATCCAATCCCTGTGTCAACACCTTTGCAAAGAGATCAGAATGAAGCCCTAAACTTGTAATGAGGGCCATACTAGACAATATTTATCGCACCTTTTACAAACTCCCATCCCTGTGGTATGAGACTTTATAAAATAAGATCATTATCGCATCCTAAAATAACCATTCGAGATGAGTGCTTTCCGTAAATGAGTATATGTACTCCAAATACTATCTAGTAATTCATGCAACCCTGTGATAGCCTTGGACACGGTCTTGAAGGCCAATATTCTCCAATATTAGCTACCGAGTCCTTTTTGTTTAATATTGAGGTGTGTGCCAATTAATCTTGAAAGCTCGTGCACTATTAAAGACCTTTCATTGCCCAAGACCCTCTCACATTGCTGAGGAATATCCATGTGTTCTAAGTGCAAGAGCTAAAGTTTTGGGAGTGTTAACACCTCTAATTAGGACAATTTTTCCTTATTTTCCAGTTGCTGATTTCTTTGACGATGGATTCCGTAATCCAGCCGAGGCGTATCTCAAGGTGTGCTCCGTGATCGCAGATCCAGCGTTGAATGACAAGAAGCCCGCCAGCGGAAGCCCCGCCCCCAGCAAGAAGCAGCTGGCGGTCTCAGCAGGGGGCACCACGCTGCAGAAGCGCAGTGTCCTGCGGACGGAAGAGGTGAGGTGTCCTATTTATCCTGGATTGTCCTCATGTCTTTCCCAACCATAGGCTGCTTCCTCAGGTCAGTCTCAAAGTGTATAGACAGGAAAAAGAGAGAGTTTTCCCTAATCAACCCAGAAAGGACTGGGAAATATTGTGACAAAAACAAGATTCCTTTCTGTGTATTCTAATTTAGATCTCAGGTATAGCTTGTAAACAGAGACACCTTCCTTGAAAACTATTCTGTCCCCAACTACTCATATACTTGTACACAAATCAAAACATAACATAAAATATATCAAAACAGTATTTATTAAAAAGAGGTTTAATCAAATGACTTAATATGAACAATTTCTTACACATAAAAATTCATACATATATATTCATAAGTCACAACAAATGATACTCAATACATAAATATACAATAATCAATTAAAAAGCCAGTTTTGTTGACGCGTTTCGGTGCTTTGATGATTGATTTGTGTACAAGTATATGAGTAGTTGGGGACAGAATAGTTCTCAAAGTGTATAGAGACTGTTGCTGCAAGCCCAACTGCATGTTCTATGAATCAGAGCAATTTGAGAAGGATAAATTATGTTTTCATTCCCTTTCTTTCAATAGGAGGACCAGGGGATCAGATTGAAGGTTCTCTAGTATTTTGCAGGTCTCGGGATGTTCTTGCCTTCACTCACCAAGGTAGTGCACCAACATGGTCAGTCTTTTGTGCCTTGAGTTCAGGTGGTGGTGATGGGGAAATCATCTAGCTGTGGTCATGGAATGATGCACCTAGACGTGAGACAGGAGTTAATGCAGGGTGATTTACACACAGATGATTCAGATTAACCCATCACTCGTTCACTCTTGCACAAGGTTGTGCTGTTGTCAATTGCACTGTACTTGCATTTAAGGTCTGAGGTGTTCACCTACGACAGTGCATGAAGCGGTGAGTGAGTATCAACCCATAGACATAATGGACACTAAGCATAAGGGCCTGAGGGTTATTTATTTATTTTGAGTTTTTATAGAGCCCAAATTTGACCAGTTACGGTATCAGACTGCTTTACAGGAATCAGCAGTAGCAAACATCAGACTTGGCGGGGCTGGATACATAGGGGATAAAAGCAAAAGCAGTCACATTTACATTAACATTTTACGAGAAACAAAAGTCCCTCGGTCCATGGAGGGAAGCCCGGAGGTTCCGGGTGGATAGTGACAGGGTACTCCAGGGGGATTCCTTAGACAGAAGTAGAACAAGGTCTCTGGAAGAATAGAAGGCAAAAAAATTAAGCGAGGAATTTGCCCATTAGGAAGGTTTTGGCATCCTTTTTGAAGCGAGCCAGAGAAGGGATTCTTCTAATGGCGGGCAAGAGTGAGTTCCATATTCTCGGTACGGCCCCAGAGAAGGCCCAATTGCATGTTTTCTTATTCCAAAAGCGTGCAGATTGGAGCAAGAAGTCTCTGGTGGATCGGGAGTTTCTGGTTCCTACGGATATCACAAGTTTCTGGGCAAGATATGCAGGGGAGTTTGAGTATAATGCCTTGTGCGTGATACATGCCACTTTGAGTTGGATTCTGGCCTGTAGAGGAAGCCAGTTCAGAGCTTTCAGATGTGATGACATATGATCGAATTTCCTTGAGCCTGTTAGTAGTCTGGCGGCTGCGTTGAGGCAGGCTCGTAAAGGTGCCAGGGAGACCTTGGGTAGACCAGAGAGGGTAGAGCAGCCATATTCGAGTCTATCGATGACTGGTGACTGGACTGCCATTTTTAGGTCAGGAGTGTCAAGGAAGGGTTTCAGTTTCCTTAGGTAGCTCAGGTGGAATCTGGGTGATTTTGCCATTGAATGCATGTAGTTCCGCATGCTCAGGTTACAGTCCAGAGTTATTTCAAGTTATTTGGCAGAGTCCACGATGGTCGGAGAGCAGTTTAAGGCTGTGATGACCTTAATGCATAACTGAAGCTTTGGGTTGGTTTTGGGTGGGGAAAATAGTAGAAATTCTGTCCTCTTTGCGTTGAGTTTGAGTTGGTTGAAGGAGAGCCATTGGACAGTCAGTTTCAAGGCTTCATTCAGGGAAAGAATATCCTAGAGGGAGGAGATTTGATGTAGATTTGGGTGTCATCAGCGCACATATGATAGGAGATATTTGCGGTGTGCAGCACTTCAGCAAGCGGTTCGAGATAGAGGTTGAAGAGGGTTGGGGACAGAGTTGTACCTTGGGGGACTCCAACCGTGACCCGAGAGGGAGCAGACAGGTTGCAGTTCAATTCATGAAGCTTTATTCGGTACGTGTAAATGATCATAAAAGCACAAAGCATAAATGACAAATACAGCAGTTCATAAAAAATGTACAAGTAATATTAACAGTCGTAATTCATTAAAAACACATACTTTTCCTGGAATTGATGCAATGATTAAAAAGCGTTGCAGTATAAAAACAGATGTCTGCAGATTGTAGATTTAAAATTAAGTTCATAGCCTGCTTAACTGTGCGTACACCATATTTAACAAACATAGGTTTCAGAAAGGTAGTACGAAAGTTCATGTACAGTTTACAGAACAGCAAAAAGTGCAAAGTGCTCAGGATAGACACGTTATCACACATACATGGCCCAGTCGGGTGTTTCTTGATATTCGGGTGGGCCACTAAATAGTGCGCCATACCAAATCTAAGTCTAGTAAGCACAAATTTATGTGAAGGCATAGTCACCAAGGTTAAATAAATAGGAAGACCTTCCACAGAGCTGTATCTATTGTAAAACATGACAGTGGACATGGATCCAGAGGCTAATGCCCGCTTCCTCTCCGTAAATGCCAGAAATTTGCCTTTCAACTCAGCTTTAGGAATCCTAGATGCTGCACTGGGTTCGGTTAAAATATTCAAATTAAATATGTCTGAAAAACAAACAACAACATATTTAACCCTGGGTATCTCAAGGTCTTTATCCAATGATAAACAATCCTCGATTATAGATCTGTTAAATGACTTCTCATCCTTAAGCCAAATAGAGCGCCAGATCATTAGTGGCCTAAGCGATAACAGATCAATTAAATAGTTGATAGCTAATTCTCGATGGATTAGTTCGGTGGGAGCGGAGGTTGGTAAAGACAGGAGCTTTTTTAGGAAAGAATTTTCCTCCAGCTGCAGATTATAATTGCAACTGTGGCCCCATACTCCCGCCCCATACATTGCTATGGTGACACATCTAGCCTGATAAATCTTGAGCATATCCCTGGTACGTCGATCCCCGACCTTCGCAGCAAATCTAAAAACACCATGGACATTCTTTGCCATTTTATTCCGAATATTATTAAATTCGTTGGTCCATTTCCTGTCCTTGGAGAAGGTTATACCAAGGTAACAAAATTTGTCAACCTGCTGCACCTTTTCACTGTCAATATAGAAAACATTAAAAAATTTACTTTTAGCCCCACAGGTCATTGTGTGTGTTTTCCCTTTATTAATGACTAGTTTTCTATCCTTAATAAAGGAAGAAGAACTGTCCATTAGTCGCTGTAATCCCACAGGGGTTCTGGAAAGCAAAACAGCGTCATCGGCGTACAATAACACCGGCACCGGGGCACCTTTAATCTGGGGAGCGTCTGCACTAACTTTTTTTAAGATAGCATCAACTCCATTAATAAATAATATAAAAAGAAGGGGGGCCAGAACACAGCCCTGCCTGATTCCTCTTTTAACACTAAATTTTGGGGTGCATTCTCCTCTAGTTCCAAAGCGCACGCTAGTTTGCAATTTCTCATACAACCTTGCGAGAAAGAAAATTATGCCATCAGGAGCTCCTAACTTCAACAGGGTTGGCCATAAGATAGAGTGGTCTACCATATCGAAAGCACTACTCAGGTCTGCAAAACAGAGGTAGAGTGAGCCAGGTTTAGCTTCAGTATATTTCCCGATCAGTAAATCAAGATTGATGCACTGGTCGCGTGTGCCCCGACCCTTCCTAAATCCATACTGGGTGTCAGCCAGAATGCCCTCCTGCTCGACCCACTCCTCTAGTCTAACGAGCATGACTCTGCTCATGATCTTTACTGAGGAGTCAAGGAGAGGAATGGGGTGGTAATTTTTGGCATCAGACCTACTTCCCTTTTTGTAAATCGGCACTACTATAGATTCTCCCCAGGTTGCAGGGTCCTCAGTACTCATGGCTGCATTAAAAACAGTGGCCAAAAGAGGTCCCCAAATCTCTGGTGCCGCTTTGTACACATCGATGGGCACCCCATGTGGGCCCTGGGCTTTCCCTCCCTTACTAGCACGTATGCCGCGTTCAACCTCACTTACCGAGATATCCAACGGCAAGACAGCCCATCCATTGGGGTCAATGTCTACAGTTCTATTAGAATCAAAGATGTTAGAGAAATGGACTATCCATCCATCACTTGATACATTAGAGGTTAGCTCAGGTGTCCTTTCTCCCTTAAGGAAAGAAGAGTTAACCGTGGCCCAAAACAAAGTACTATTCGATAACTCTGCTGCTTGATTGAGGGAGTCCCACGCCTGCTGCTGTAACTCGCTCTTCCTCTGTTTTAGTGCACATTTATATTCAAATCTTAGTTTGATGATTAGGTTATTGTCCCTGGGCTTTTTTGTTAGGGCCTGTTTCAGATCAGTTAGTGTGGCGGTACAGTGATGATCGAACCAGCCCAGTCCATTTCTACACTCCCCGCTACTGCGTTCGGTGAACGTGGCATCAATAGATTTATTAATATCATGGAAAGAGGATAAAACCTTCTTATGATCAGATCTGTTTCCCAGGATGGAGACAATGTCCTCCAGACTCTCCTTGACAATAGAGCTGATTAATTCATGGGCCCTGTCTCCTACCCATCTTAATCTAACACCATTGGTCTTGTGGGGTTCTATGTTGGTGATTGTAATACCTACTTTGACTGAACTACCAACCCAAAAAGTAGTGTCCAGAATAATACAATTGTGGTCACTTAATGAAGTTACATCAATTCTAGGGGGAGCACAGCAAGAAATAATATTAGAAGAGACAATCACATGAACAATTACAGAACTGGTATGCCAATTTTTAAAGGTGGAGATAGATAGACCATTTACATCTTTACTATACTCAGAGATTTCCAGGTCATAGCAGCCCATGAGCTTATGCAATGCTTCCCCATAGCTGTTATGCCCGAAATGCAGGTCGTCCCATCCGGCATTATTAGTGACCCCACAGACTTTTAGTGATGACAGTTCGCATAAAGCGATGTTAAAATCCCCTACCCAAATAAAATCAAATAAAACATTCACTTCCAAACATAAATTTTCGATGGCACCTGCCAGGTCTGTTACTACTTTAGCCCTGGTGTTATCAAAAATATTGTTATAATAATTAATCAATAGGATATTGCGGTCTTTGTCCTCAGTAAGCCAGAGAATCTGCACGTGGTCGCCCACAGTTATATACTTTCTAACCACAATTGGACGAAGAATCATTACTAATATCAATAAACCACCTTTAGCTCTTCCTGGTCCCACACCTTGCGCTGGTAGGTTATAGGACACAAATCCCTCATAACTGACCTCATCCCTGCACCATGTTTCTTGGAAACAAAGAATGTCATAGGTATTAATAGAATTAAGCCAACCCAAGTCATTCCCCTTGGATTTTAATCCTGCCACATTCCAACTGACAATCGTAGTCCCTTTACCACTTGTACCAACACTATCAGGCATCATACAATGATTTTGACCCTCACCCTCAATCTGGTTTCTATTACTTGTGTCCCCACACTCCTTGATCACACTTGAATCAGCCACCAGTATTGACTCAAATGTGGAATTTAACTCGAATGCCACCATATTATCTTCTATATCATCCCAACGGGGACTAGTGGCCTCCAGGGGATGGGGCTGACCTTCCTGTTTGAGTCAGTCATTTACATCCAAAGAATTCAGAGCCTGGAAACGATTTTGCATAGTAATATCAAAAAGAGGCCTATGAATGGGAGGATAGGGTCTGCTTTTTTTTACTATCATAAGAGGTAGTGTTAAGGTGGCTATATGAGAAGCCAAGTGACCGGGCACACACATTATTGTCAGTGGTCGGTAGGGAGGCAGCTCTAAGAAGTACGGTGGCAGCATGTTGCGGGTGTTTGAAATTTACAATGACACAATCTCCCCTACAACTCTTCCCAGAACTGCCTATCCAGTTGACCCTTCTGGTAGTTAAAACTTGGTCAGAAAATGCAGTCGGAAAACCACATTGTCTATGCAACCAAGAAACCGTTTTATTTTTTAAAGATTCGTGTGTTTCTTGATTGCTAACGGTTTCAGGAGCTGGTACATTAGTTAAAACTACCACATATGGTGCACAATCAGGGGTAGGTTAATAGAGCGCCTTTGCCTAACTTCAGTCCACCCTACCGTGCTCTCTGCTGGTGTTACAACCGGTTTATCTTTACCGACTATTGGGGGGGTATCTGTACAGCTGTCTTACTAGCACATGCACCTGCCCCACCTCCAAGAAGAGCTTCTTGATTAACGTCACTACTCTTGGTAGGAACCATTAAACTACTCACCTCACCAATATACTTGTTCAGAACACCTCTTGATCTATTTACCTCCGCAGACATCCGGTCGAGTTTGGCCACTAGAGGTTTGATTATACCTTTTATCTTTGAATCAATGAGACTGACTAGATGATTAAATTGTTCAGTATCCAATTTTACAGCGCCATCTTTGGCCATGGTATCATCGTCCTCAACTATATTATTGGGGCGGATAACTGCTCTTTTCCTGGTGTTTCGAGTACCCTCACGTTTGGTCTGAATTATCCTGCATGCTGGGAGCAGGGGTCGGAGAACGCTGTACTGTGGTGTCTATAGAGTCATCCAACTCGGCTTGGGTGGAAGTGGACTGCTCAGGCACTTCCTTGACTGATATGTCCAGGTTATTATGGTTACAGCTATCATCAAGCGCCAGTGGAACAGGGGAAATACGCAGGGTATGGGACAGGGGAGGACTACTTAGTCCTAACGACATTCGCCTTTCACTATTAATTTTGCTAACAACCTTGACTAAGTAGTTATCCAAAGTGGCCGACACTAATGGAGCCTTCTGTTTAGACATAGTTGATAAACTAGATAAAACAAATCAAGTTAAAAATAATACCATGAAGCTACCATGAATTACACAATTTAAAAGTAAGCCACCACCTAGTGGTGTAGATCTTTAAAAGGAGCACAATGCTTATACATAAGCCAGATAAATTGCAATGTCTCACGGTATGAAGTAGGGGACTCGTCAGCGTCCAAAGTCTATGGCCCAGTCCAGCCTCGTTCTGCCCCGGACTGCCACAGACTGCCCCTCCCCTGTCCTGGGCTTCTCCCGGGCTTGTCCTGCGGTGCGGGAGGTGTTCCCTCCGCTTAAGGCACACCAATGAGCTCACTCCCGCGCCGGTTGCAGGGGCAGCTGGGAGTTGGAGTTTTAGCCCGGCCGTTGCCCTCACGGCGCTTGGGGCTCGCTGGTAATAGCTGGTAGGCATAGTGACAGGACTAGGCAGGAGCCGCAGGAGCCGTTGCCCTCACGGCGTGTCCTCTTCACAATCAGGTAGGGCCCCCACTGCAGCAAGGCTAATAGATGCTCAATAGAATTTAAATAGAATTTAAAACCTTAAATGTCTTTTGAGTCTCCGAGTCTTTAAGTCCATTAATCCTTCCCAACTAGGGGATCAAGCCAAAGAAGAACAGACGCAGATCACAGCAGCAGCAGCGACAGAGTTAGCGCCTTGTGCAAACAGACAGCCTCCCTTCAGCTCCAGTGCTTTGCGCACACCGTGTACCTTCAGCGGCAGCACGCGAACAACTAACAACAGGAATGGGGGAGTAACCGCTAGTGACCGCAAGCATCGGCTGTAGTAGTTTTTTCCCATCTCACCTCGAGCGTTTTCGGCTCTTTCGGTGCTTCCTCCGGATCTCACAGCCTTCTGCTTCCCGGCATTCAGAGGCTGGAGAGGGGTCGGAAAACCAGTTCCGCTGATTCAGCACTCATCGGTCTTCAACAGTCTTTCCGCTGTTCTCCCAGCACGAGAGTGACCAGCACGCGAGCGGCCATGACCGAGGGGCGGGGCTTAGTGGCAGGTTGCAATTAGTTAGGAATCTCTGAGACCGGTTATGTAGGAAGGATCTAAACCAATCCAGAGCCATTCATTCCCATCAGTTTGAGGCGTTCAAGTAATTTCTCATGGTTGACTGTGTCGAAGGCCGATGATAGATCTAGGAGGATTAGGAGACAGATTTTGCCTTGGTCAAGGGTTTGAAGGGCATCATCCACGATGTGGAGAATGGTGGTTTCCGTGCTGTGCCCGGGCCTGAAACCAGATTGGAAGTCATCTAGAAGGTGGACGTTGGTGATGTGTTTGTTCAGCTGTTGTTGCACACACTTCTCCAGAACTTTAGCTAAGAGTGGGATGTTAGAAATAGGTCTAAAGTTTTCAGGGGAGGCAGGTTCAAGCGCAGTTTTTCTTAGGATGGGTAGGATTTGGCCGGCTTTCAGAGAGTCGGGTATCGATCCTAAGCATGGGCGAATTTTGCAAATCTGGCGTTCGCAAATTTGCGTATTTGTGAATTCGCAATCCGCAAAATCCACGAACTCTCGCGAATTTGCAGATTTTTTATTTTTGTGTTCGCAAGGGTTTTTGCCAGTTCGCGAGGGTTTTGTACCAGTTCGCAATTGTGAACTTACTTGTCGGCTCGCAACGGTCGCGACTTTGTTGTTTCTACGTCTGGTTCATCATCAAAGGTTCACAGCACCCTCTGTTTCACCACTGCTATCCTCTGGTTCACCCATGCCACTCTCTGGTACAACACTGCCACCCTCTGATTCATCACTGTAGATTATGGGGGGGAAAAGCAAGCACACCTGCCCTGCTTCAACTGACATGAATTAATTTGGGGTTGATTAATGTGTCACTGAATTTAAACTTCCTGTCTGGCACCTGCTTCCTTATCTGCAATTTGCTTTCTGTTGCAGTGCAATTTTTTTTCCCAGGACCTTTGTGGCCTACTTGTAGCTATTCTATGAAAATGCTGCGAGGGTCAGAGCAGGGTCATAGAATAGTTGCAAGTAGGCAACTGAACTCTGGAGGGGCCCCTCAGGAAGCACTACAGGCAATGGTTACTAATGATGAGTTTGAACTTTTGCACCTGCTGAGTGCTTTCAGTTTTGCAAAACTTGTTTTTCTGTGGGGCACTTCCTTCCTCCCCCCCCCCCATGAATAGTTGCAAGTAGGCAACTGAACTCTGGAGGGGCCCCTCAGGAAGCACTACAGGGAATGGTTACTAATGATGAGTTTGAACTTTTGCACCTGCTGAGTGCTTTCAGTTTTGCAAAACTTGTTTTTCTGTGGGGCACTTCCTTCGTCACACCTCCCCCCCAAAATGGACTCCTTGCAAAAAAAAGTGCAGGCAAATGTCAACCTGAGGAGTTATTCTGATAAAAATCATAATTTTCAGAAGGTTTATGCTGCTCGCTGGTGGATTTCTTGTGCAGAATTGCAAATTTTGTAATTTTGCGAGTGCGAGATTGTTGCTGCCCGCCGCATCTACATGTTCGCAATTGCGAACTCTCGCGATGCGTCGCCAAACTCCTGCGGGATCCCGCAGCAAGATCCAAAATGGCGCAGCACTCGCAAAATATCGAGAAAAACAACTCGGCAAACGCTGAATGACGGTAAGTGAACGCCGCACGCCGCAATATTGTATCACCAAGCAAAGAAATCCGCTGCGTGCGAATTTGCGGATTTTCGGTAAATTCGCGAGAGTTCGCGGATTGCGAATTTACTGAAAATCTGCAAAATCCGCGAGCGGAACGGATTTTCCGCCCATGCCTTAATCTATCCCTGAATTAGGGAGACGTTAAATATTGCAGTCCAGATAGGGATGATGGATTGGGTGGCGGCAGCTAGGCAGTTAGGGGGGAATGGGTCATTAAAGTTGTTGTTCCATTTTAAGGTGGATAGGATTTTTGAGATGGTGTGTTCGTCATGGATTTGGAAGTTGGTCCAGTGCGCTTGGCTTTTGGGGGATGCCTGTGGAGGCGGCTCGGAGAGAGGAGGCAGATCTGGAATGGGTTGAGAGCAGGTAGTGGATCTCAGCTGATTATCTAAGGCTGTGATTTTGTCAGAGAAGTATGAGGAGAATTCCTCAGATGATATTAGTGACTTGGGGTTTTCTTTTGCTGGTTTGGCCAGTTTGTTGGATTGGTGTTTGACCAGTTCGAAGAGTTTTCAGAGTCTGTTCTTGGAGTTCCCCAACTCAGACCTGAAGAATTCTTTTTTGCGTTAAGAATGTTCCTGTTGTAGGCATTTCTTGCCTGGCGGAGAAGTTTTAAATGTGCGGCTGAGGGGTGCTGTCTCCAGATTCTTTCGGACTGCCAGAGGGATTTCCTCTCGCTGTTGAGAAACCCATTGAACCAGGAGTTTCTGTCTTTGATTTGGGTTCTTTTTCCTTTTAGTGGGGCAAGGTCATCAAGAATGTTAGTTATATTCGCAGAGTAATGATCGTGAGGTTACTGGCCGTTGTGATATGGAGGGGGGGAGGTCAGACTTGCAACGAGCTGCCAATTCCCTGGGATCAAGTTTCTTGGTGTCTCTAACCAAGTGTTTAGGGATCATCTGTTGCTGTGTCCTAGTCTTGTGGGTGTGGGTGCTGGGTAATAGGAAGGTGATGGCGTTGTGTTCCGACCGGTCACTAGGGTCTATAGCGACAAACCTGACTGTAGATTCCTTAGCGATGATCCAGTCTAGAGTGGCGCCTTTCGTGTGTGTCGGGAGTGAGCAGGCTTGGGTTAGGGCTTGGTCAGCCAGGACATTTTTGATGGCGTTGACATGATGATCCTTGGAGTCGTTCCAGTGCAGGTTGAAGTCGCCCAGGAAAATGTCTTTAGAGTTGTAGGAAACCTTGGCTGTGATGATTTCCATGCGGTGGTCGGTGAAGGATTCATTTGTGCCTGGGGGTGGTAAAAGATGTGCTGATTGTACACTTGGGTGTTGTTGCTGCATATAGAAAGTGCAAGGTATTCACAGGAGTCTGTGGTATCGGTGAAGAGTTCCGTAATGAGGAGGTTAGAGCAGTGAATACAGGCAATGCCTCCCCCTTTTTTGCAAGATTGCCTGTCCAGCCTTGCAATGTTGAAGTTGGGAGGTACTAGGAGGTCCAAGCATGGAGATGAGGATTCGTTGAGCCACAATTCGGTCAGGATTGCTAAATCAAAGTTTTGGCTCAGTATGAGGTCTGTGATATCGGCGGCATGCTCAACTGCAGACCAGCAATTAATTAGGAGACCAGACAGAGGGGGGTCAGAGGGAGTTTTGTGCGAAGGGACGGACAGGGGTACTGACGCTAGGTTGCTGGCAACCAGACTTCTGATGTGGAGGGTAACCGATCTGTTTTTTTTTATTATTGGTTCACCCAGGAGCAGTGATGGTGTGATCCAGTAAGTGAAATTGAGCCAAGGGATGATGAGATGGGTCTGTATAAGAACGGCTGAGGATAAACTCACAGGCATGAGCTATAGAGAGTCACCTGTACTATATGCTATGAAGAGAATGACTAGGAGCAGCACAGAAGCAATGAAAGCGCACCCCAGGGATGCAGATAACATTAGAAACCAAAGTGAGAAGGGGTCCAACAGTGACTGTGGAGGGAATACCGTTCATTCTCGGTTCAAAGACATATGGGAGGCTGGAAGTGAATCAGGCAATGTTCATGACCCAAGGCCTTACTCAGCCCTAACAAGGCAAAGAGGCTAGACGCCACAGGGAGACACTCTTGACTTCTCTAGCCTTCAAGCGGGTGCCTGGGCTGGATGCCTTGGAAGGAGATGTTAAAACTGTAAGGAGGAGGGCAAAGTGAGAAGAGAAGTGAAGAATTACAGAGGGTGCAGAGAGACAAAGAGAGAGGAAACAAGATGTAGAGTAAGACAGAGGAGGACCATTGTGAGGTGATGTGAACTACTACCCTAAAAAAAAACAGAAAGCCTAGAAAAAAAACAACAACATTTTTTTTTGACTCAGTTAAGGGCTTGGTATCAAATACAGGTGGCGGTAAACATGGGGTTGACTTCTGTTTTGTGTGTTTCTGATCATTCTAAGATGGTGCAGGGCAAGAAGAGCCGGGCTTTACAGAGACTTTAAACATGTTGAGTCTTTGATGCCTTCTATTATGGTACGAGTTTACAATATGAAAGAGGGTTTCAGTAGCGAACAAAGGGAAGACGTAAGAGTGTTATCACTAGCTAAACTAAAACGGAAAAGGCAACAGATCAGAGGACGCCAATAGGAAAACCTTCAGGGGTAGACATAATAGTCATTTGACCGACCCCAGGTAAGCTAACTAAAGCAATTTGGTATTTCCTGGAACGACCAGACTGCAAATCCAACTGTTTTTTTTTTTTTAAATAATGGTGGCAAACCATTTGCCAGGATGTTGAACATCTGTAGCAGTGACACCTTGTATCTCTATTTATACAGGCATCGGAAGGGCAGATTCCAAGTTCATTCAAGGTCAAACACAGGCCATGCATTGTAAAAAAAGGCATGAGGTATATTGGGAAACACATTGCAAGAGGCAGAGGGGACATTTTCTTTGACAAGAGAGTTGTAGAGGGAGTGTTATGTCAAGAAAGCTGTTAGTGGTGTTATTGTTTTAGTAGATTGGCCGAATCTGAGGAAATATTTTGAGGACAACTATCACATGGTCCTTTAGGGTATGAAGGTCAGATGTCTGATAATGATTGTCATGCAACAACATGATCAAAAATAGAGGGGTAATGGATGGGAGAAAAATGTAGGGTGGCCACATGTTGCAACCGATGGGGTTACTCCAAAAAGTAGTCAGAGAACAAAGCATGTCTGAAAAATTCACAATTGGACTAGGAGGAGAGTAGATGGGAATACGAAGGAGTAATGTCATTGGAAATAACACAGACTTTAGAGAGTACCTGACCCCAACACTACTAGCAGTATTAAAGAGCAGCTCAGTGAAGTTTCAGGTTGGAGTGTGATCCAGCGCCCCTACAGAAAATCTGTCTCAACAACACTACCCAACACCATGATACTCACCATTAATCATAAACTCTTCACAAGGCCCATAAATAACTGAGACAAATATTGGGCAACTGAATCATGTGACCTAATTAATCGGAACTATTCACAAACTATTTACACATTATATACAACTGCAGTTTATTATCATCATGTTTATGAAAATATAACGGAAACATTTAATTAAGTCACTTAGGTAAATGGATCAACTGATGGTAACTAGACTAAGAATAAACAAGACCAGCTTGTCATTTCAAAATCTAATTTATTAACTTTATTATCAAACAAAGAGCATTTTAGAATTAGAAATCTTTTTATTAGCAAATTGAAAGCATCTTTTATTCAAGGTAAAGGCATATTAGACTGACATTTCAAAACAGATCAGCTTGTAAAGAATTACGGCAGCAAAGGTCTCATTCCCTAAATTCTATTTCCCTGACTAAACTCATTTAAACCTAAAAGGAAAAGTCATTAGTTCAGCTATCCTTACGTGAGTCAAAAGTCCGACAGCACTTCACGCCCTTCAGGAATCAGGAACGAGCCAGCAGGCCCTCCTTCCAAGGGGCCAGGTTTTATACCTTTTCTCTATCTAAAACTTACTAATTCACACTAAAAGAATACTTTTTCCCCGCCATTCAGCATTTCCATTGGCTGACAGCCGTCAGTCCATATGATATCATAACCTTTTCAATCCAAACTTGTGCCTTTCTAAAACGTCTTTGTCCTTTATTCACAAGCGACATTAGCTTCCGAGGATTTTGCAACATCTTATTAAATAACAGTTCGCTGCTTCCTCAGCTTGGCTGTTCTGCCGCTTCCTGTTCTTGAAGTTATTCAACTCAGAGCACATCTTGCACAGTTCCATTTATTTATTTTCTGATGAACGTAAATGTGGCAAACTTTTCCACTTTCTTAGCTGTGCTCAGCTCATTGCGACATGATTCCAAACACCCATTTGAAAAGCTAGTCCTCAGGCCTTTTTCTTGAAGGCTAGTATTCAAACAAACAAACACAAAACATTAATTAATTTTGAATAATGAAAATCATTCTGTTACCCACCCCCTTTACTAATGTTAACCCATTAGTTTATGTTATCTAGCTTAAAGCACATGAATGCAGCTTTTTATTTGCCATTCTTCTTTTTAGGCCAACAGGATTCTCCACGAACCTTTTGCCACATATAAGACACGACATAGACAAAAGCACATTTAAAATAGGCACATGCCATTAATTAAACAGCCGCAAATAATGTTGACAAAACAAATAGACAAGGTTAGTTCATTATTTTTCAACGTACTCCTAAATGCAACAAAGAGCACATAATGTTAAACCCATATGTCGTGTATGCATTTTAATCTAGGTTGATTAGTACATTTTCGTGCATAAACTCATTAATATGATTAATTATTATGGAAGTTTAACTTCGCGAGTCAAAATATAATTCATTTCTGAAACTCGCTTCATCAACTGCTACTGGTGTGCCCAATGCCTTTTCTTAATTCCATGTGTCTTTACGGGCAATACACTTAGAAGATTAACAAATAACATGTATGAGGTCTGTGGTTGTAGCTCAATTTATCACATATATTCAGTCCTCACATGAGTGGGATCTAAATCAGGATTTAGTGGGTTCAGTCTTCCTACAACTTGGATACGACATTAATGGACCATTTTTGCAGTGTGGGTTAATACCAAGTGCGACAAATTTGCCTAAAAGGGTCAATGGGACAAACCTTAAATTCTCTGGAAAAGTATATGATTGAATCCACAATTGATTCAACACATTTCCAGGCAAGTGAAGACGATGACTTAAAACGTATTCATGTGAGTGTATAAGTGAGTAACAGATCTCTCTAAAACTGCATTGATTGCTTTGTGTAACCAATAATATTCTGTTCCACTATGAGGACATGTTCTCATCTATACCATAATGCGTAAATGTAGACTGCTCAGACGTACTTTGACACACTAGACCTCCGTACACCAGAACAACTTTTATTTTAATGTTTTGCAACGTTAACCTTTTTTGTATATTTTGTAATTTTTGTTTTATAGCTGCAATCTGTATAGCATCTCGTTGACTGGATTAAAACATGTTCCGATGTTGAGCATGTGCTGTCAAAATGACTCATATTAATAATGTCAACTCTTATTCTGAATGCCCCCACTTTTGATGTGATCATTACATTAACTAAATGTATTGAGCTATGTCGAGCAACAGCAGTGCTAGTCGCGCCTTGACACCAACATTGCTCAATGTAGAGCTTTCTTTCTATATTGTTGTTCTTGAATCGACAAAATGTGTTTTCTTTTTCCCCGAAGTGTTCCTGTCGGTACTCATACACATACCTAAAGTGTGTACTTTATGCGTTCCACAGGATGACGACTACCGACTTTGTCATGCTTTTGCACAATTCGTTCCTAAAGTGTTTAGAACATAAACAGATACAATGATGGGGACTTTACACAATGGTATTCAAACCACGGTAAAAGTACTCTGTTTTTTAAAATTGCACAACATGGTCCAGGCGCCGCCTCTGCCTGAAGCACTCTGATGTTGATAAAAATAGTGTGCACAAAAAAAAAGTCTGTATGCATAAAACAGATGCACAGGCATTTTTCCATAACAGAGGTTCTTAAGCCCATACTTCTATCAGCTAAAGAGTGTTAACACACTGAACAGAGTAGAAAAAAGGGAAAAAAAACTACACGTACTACCGTCCACACCAATGCTCTGGAGGAAGACGTGGCAATACCAGGGACGTAGCAAAAAGTTTAAAATACCCCCCACTTTGAATTAAAGCTCTGATGGCACCAAGCAAGTAAAGCCAGTGAGCCCAATGCTCAGTAGAAGAAATTCCTCATCTGGTCCATCCAAGCGTTTATTCATTCATCCTTTCACACTTCCATTTACCCCTGCTATTCACTACTTCACCTTTATATTCTGTCATCTATTCATGCTTTTATCCATCATCAATCTTTTCCCATTCCATCCATCCACTCTGCGGTCCATTCGGCCAAATATTCACCCACTCTGGCATCCATGCTACCTCATTTCCATTCATCCAATTTGCCATCTATACATCCATCCATCCATCCACTGTGCCATTCATCCATGCAATCATTTTTCCATCCATACATCCATCCATCCATCCATCCATATTGCCATCCATCCATACACTCTGCCCTCCATCAGTCCATCCATCGATCCGGCATCCACCTTGCAATGCATGATCAATCCACTGTGCCATCTACCCATCCATCCATCCCATCCACTATACAATCCATTCACCCACTCATCCAGACCTTTAAACCGCCATCTTTTCAACTGTACATCAACTTATCCCCCTATCCATCCCTTTACTCTGCCATTATTTCACCTGCTCATGCACCTATCCATCCACCCATCATCCATCAATTCACTTTTCCATTCATCATCCAGTGATCGATCCATCGATCCACTTTGCCACCCTCCTATGCATCAATCCATCTAACCTGTAATCCATTATCAAGCCATCAACAATGCCAACTACCCTTCAATCTATCCATCCATTCACCCACTTTTCCAGCTCTTCACTCATCCATCCACTCTACCATCCATTCACTCATCCTTTCAGCCACTCATCCCTACCTTTACACTGCCATTCATTCACATGTCCATGCACCTGTCCATCCATCCATTCATCTAAGCATTTATCCATGATTCCATTCATCCAACCTGTAATCCATTATCAAGCCATCCTCTGCCATGTACCTATCCATCCACTCTGCCATCTATTCACTCATCTATCAACTCTACCCTCCATTCGCTCACCTTTTCACCTACTCATCCATCCATACCTTTACTCTGACATTCTTTGACCTGTCCATTCACCTATCCAACCATCCATTTACTCCGCCATCCATCCCTTTACTCTGCCATCCATCCATCTATCCCTTTACTCTGCTATTCGTTCACCTGTCCATCCCCCTATCCACCCACCGGCTCCTTTACTTTGCCAGCATTTTACCTGTTGATCCGCTTGTCCATTCACTCACTCATCCATCCATCCTTTTACTTTGCCATCCTTTCACCTGCTCATCCATCCGTCCAATTATTCTGCCATCTTTTCACCTT
Source organism: Lissotriton vulgaris (assembly GCF_964263255.1). Classification (NCBI taxonomy): domain Eukaryota; kingdom Metazoa; phylum Chordata; class Amphibia; order Caudata; family Salamandridae; genus Lissotriton; species Lissotriton vulgaris. Next base: position 1,779,436,968 of record NC_141694.1, read on the forward strand.
TCCATCTACCTATTCAATCACTCATCCTTTCACTCACTCATCCATCTACCTGCTCATTCAGTAATTCACTCATTTATCCACAACGAATTCATCCATCCTTCCTTGCTTCTACCCTTGCTTCCTTCTTTACCTTTTCTATTTACTCGTCTTTAGTTCATCCTCGCTCCTGCATGCTCTTCTGTTATGCTGTATTCCCTTGAATATTTAATCAGGAGCTTTTGTCTGCGGAGGTCCAGTCAGAAGAGGCCCATTAAGGACCCACCCCTGCTGCAGCTGCTAAAGCAGGGGTTCACGACGCCCCTGCCCGGTACCCACCATACAGAAACACCTTTCCAGGTCATGCTGGAAAGTGCACCTAGATTCATGCATTACTTGATTTTGATATTAATGATGGTATTGAAAAAGGCAGAAACGTCTCCAAGACAACCACCAGAGAGTTAGGTCCATGTCCATTAGCAACTGGATGACTCTTAGGACCTGCTATGATATTTGCATGATCAACAAAAGAAAAAAGAGCTGCCATAGAGCATAAAGGCCAGGTGCTTTCCAGTACATTCTTTAAGGCACCTATTGATGCAATAAGTTCAGCCAAGCAGCAAATGCCAATAGGGTCCTTTTTAAGACCTAGAGTTTTGACTTTTCCCATTGTGGGGGTTATCTTTTGTGGTGAAGAGGTGGATGATCCTGGGACAGGGGAAGGGGATATAAAGCAGAAAGCCGCCGTCAGCGTGATGGATGCCAGGTGCTCTTCACAAGGGCACCTTGGTCAGTCAACCGTATGTGCATCCTCTCTATGGCTAAACTCCGCCCACTTCATGGCAGCACAGTGCTCTAACTCAGAGTGTCCTTTTCACTAAAAGGACAAGCTCAATCCCAGACTTAGGAGGCTTTTTTACCTGCAATGCCCAGGGATTCATTTCTACTGATCCTCCAAGCCTTGTTGTTGAAGGATTTTCTACTGTAGGTGGCAGAATATAACCTCAGGTAATCTGGACCTACAGACAGCATGTCTAGCCATTGCACTGAATTTGTAAAAAAGAAAAATATATTCCCAAACCAAGAGTAACGCAAATAAAGAATGACAACATGTCCAGTCTGTTAGAGTGTTTAGAATTTGCTCAAAGGAGTTATTGTGTGTGTGAAACAGAGAGTATACATCTTCATTACCAAAAGGATGGAAATACAATCAATCCTAAATCACGATATTGCTAAATATGAACTACAGACTTGGCATGGCGTTATTCCCCTCTTGAAACAGAACAGAACAACAAAACTACCTAAAAAAAGGTTACAACAAAAATAAGTAACAGAATTTCCCCAAACAGAACATACACATATATCAGAAGCGCAGAAGCAGCATACCGTTGCTGTGTTGATGGTGGGAAATATTATCAGTCCCTAATACAGCTCTTCGGCATGAAGTCTGCACCAATACTGTCACTAAATGTTTATTGTTGATGGACTTCCATCTGCAGTAAAAACCGATGCATGTGTTACCATACCTGGATGAGTGTTTGGAGAATGGAAATCACCTTCACCAATGTCGAGGGGAAAACAGATAGGAAGCCTTATGTCTAAACTCCTCTCAACAGGAGGCTTTCTTGGGGTTAGCCGACTGAGACATTCCATACCCTTTAAAAAGCTTTTCATTATAAATGTATGTTTCAAAAAGCATACACCTGTGGAAAATAATTTTGGGCAGATTTCTTCAACTTGAAATAAGTTAATTTAACTTCTGAAATAACTGGATGTAAGCTATTGGATAGGACTTACGACCAATGTTTGCTTATCGATATCAGATTAAGTAGAGAAAAAATTCCTTGTAGGCACATTTACCCGCTAATGAACTAATTGCCCAAGCCTCTAACGGTCTATTGGGTCACCCACTCCTCCTCTTACTATCCCTAGCCAGGCAGGCACCAATCTCAGTGGGGAAAGGAGCTGCTCCCAAACCTGGTTTAGAGTGACCACAGAGGAGAATCTACTCATTTCCATGGCCACACAGGCTATGCACATGGAAAGAAGGGTTTCACAGTCTTCTATTTAGGCAAAGAGGACTATTTTGGGACTGTGTGCAGTAGGGCACAAAGGAAGTGCTGTAAAAGTGGGTAGAGTTGCCCCTGGGAACCTTTACCCTATTGGTAAAGGAGGGGAAAGGAGTCACCCTAAGTCACTGGCTGATGATATGCATGAATGTGCCACCGACAGTACTCTCCTCTGAACACTTTCTGAAGAGGGCTGGACCTTCTGTCTATGATATTAGAAGAAACCAGAATACAGGAGCTGCTCTGCCTCGTACCCAGACAAGGAAGTGGACTCCAAGGGTCATAAGGCTGACTTCCTGTTCAAGCCACAGAAAGACAAGTTCCAAAATTCCTTTTCTGTACCTGCCCAGCTGAGCAGTTCCAACTGGATCCTGCTGCTGACCTCAGCTGGGGTGATAATTGATCCCCAAGTGCTGTCCCCAAGGTCCTGGACCCTTGAATGGTGTCAAAGTGTATTTCTACAAACTTTACTTGAAACCTAGGACTAAGTAAGAAGTTAGAATTTTTCACAGTTTAAAGACACAAAAAGTATCTGCCATGTGACAGACCTTCTTTTGGTGCAAAATTCTAAATTCTCCCGCTCGAAGCTTTTTTCACCAAAAGACAGTGGCTTCACTGAGAGCTTGTCTAGTGACTATCCAATGACGTTGAACCCTCTTCTGCCACAGCCTACACCATTGCTCCACTGAGGGTTTTTGACTTAGATTTCAGAGACTGAGCTGAAGGTGAAACTTTCGACCTAGTCGGACCTGGTTTCTGCGGTCAAGAGCTACCAGGTGACCGCGGTTGGTTCTTAAAGGTTTTTGGTGCTATTTTTATATTTAAACTTTAAAAGTTAATACCTCTGGCTTCCTTAATGGATTATATCATTTTGGTGTCATTTTATTTATAAAAATTCACTCTAGTCTATATTTGGGAGGAGGGTTCTTGTATAGTGTTTCGACTTTGTTACTGTTTTGGTACTGCATAAATCCTTTATACATTGCTTCGAAATTAAGCCTGTCTGCTCTGTGCCATTTCTCCCCGGGGATTGGAGCTCAAGTTAATGTAATGACAATAAAGATTCACACTGACAAGGATAGTGAATATTATTTGAGGATACTTTCCCCTTCATCTAATACTACTAATACTCCCACTTTCTTAAACCAGGGAAGAAACCTTCACCAGAAATAATCCAACCTTACAGACACAGCGAATTGTGAATCACATCTCATCCGCTGCATCCCTTTTCATATTGTTTCTTGCTGATATACAGACTGTAGGAACCTGGCTCTGTGTATACTATACCAAATTAAGGTACAGTGTGCACATAGCCCAGTGGAACCCCAAAGATAGGCAGAGGTAAAAGTAGGTAGTACCTTACTCTCTATTTGTGGTAGTGTCGGCCAGCATTAAGGCCTTATCAGAGAGAGGGTAGTGCTAAGCATTTATTGTACAAATCAGGCAAGACATGATTTCACACACTCAGGTTCTGAGCTCTGACCATTTGGTTGGTAAAATAATTTGTTTAGTTATATTCATTTTCTAGAACCAAGCCAGGTCTGGTACCGGTCAGCATAATAAATTACAGTTGGTATGCAATGACTTTGTTACAATATATTTACTTTGTATTTGCAGTCAGTCAAAATTACTTTATAATTACTTTTCCTACACAGGCAGGTATCAGGCAGGTATCTCTAGATACTAGGCTGGGGCATTTCCTGAGGGAAAGAAAAGTAGATAATACGCTTTATTATATCGTTATTGCTTTGCAGGATCACTCACAATACATATTTTAGTCTTGAGTGAAGAAAACGAGGGGTATAAGTCCGTGAGTAGGCTTCGGAAAGATGCGCACTCGAGTCGTACCACCAGCAACACAGAGGCGGTAGGGTACAGAGTGCAGGGACCACATGTTAGCCAACAGGCTTAGCGAGGTCGTGAGCTTCGGGACTGTTGGCAAGCAGGCTACCATGCTGGAGAACAAAAAGATCCTGGGGTCGAGGTCAGCACTTTAGGGCCCAGTGGCCAACAAGAACTGCATCACCACAGCGCAGTTGTGGCCTGGTGTAGGATGCAGTCTTGGCTGAAGCTGCAGAGTCAGTCAGGGATCCCTCTGAGTCGGTCATTGGTTGATGAGATGAATAGGGGCTTTGGGTGTCTTGTGATTGCAAGCATTCGATCAGACAGTCGCAGTTGGTTTCTATGGACCGGAGCAGTTAGGGAGTCGGTCAAGGGATTGCCTTCAGTCACGGTTGAGGGCACCTTCCCGTTGTTGGCTGCAGGTGTGTTTTGGGAGCTTGTTGAGGTTCAGGGGTCACTGGGATCTAGGCTAGGATCCCAGAGACCTGATGGTGTTTATTCACTCAGGCTCGGGTGCCGTGAGCTGTGTGTTGGCGACACAAGGACTCGACGGGGCTCAGCATCTGTTACCTTTGAGCAAGTCCGATGCTCACAGGAGACAACATTCTTTTTGAGTCACAAAGGCAGGGCAGGCTCTCCTAGAATTAAAGGCCTGCTGGCTGCAGGACACACCGAGGTTCTGTTAGAGGTGCCTGAGGTCGGGACAGGCCAGTAGGGCTTGGACCAAGTCAGTTGGTGTCCTCCTCTTCTTTTTCCCGCATGGCTGTTCGGCCCTTCTTCAACCTGGCTCTGGTCTTTCTTTTTTCATTCTTTTGTCTGAGGAGGCAAGGTTCAGGGTAGCCCTAAATACTACATTTAAGGGCATTACAGGTAGACAAAGGTCGGGACCAATGGGTCCCTCCCTTTTAGCTGGTACACCCTTTTAGCTGGTACACCCCCTATGCGCCTCTGGCCTGGTCGCCCCCTCGCTCCTCACCTCTCCTGCCCCAGAGCCTCCTGCTGCCTGAGAACCTCGCATCCGAGATCCGATGCCGATAGCAGCGCCCCAGCCGCCGCTGAGCCGCCCGCTCTGCCTGCTCCCGTTTTCCCGCCGCTTCCTGCCTGCGGCCCCGCCCCCACGCCAGACGATTGGACAACGCGATCCCGCCTCCCAGCTGACCCGCCCTCCCGGCTCCCTTCTTATGATGCCCCCTCAGCGACCGCGCAGCGGACGCGCCCAACGGGAGCACCGATTGAGCGCCGAAGGTGCGCCAAAGGTAAGCCCGTCTGCGCCCGTCCGCGCCTGGACCGCGCCCAGTGCCAGGACCCCTGGCCCCCGCAGACCCCAGCCCACCCGCCGGACGTACGACGCCGCCACCCTCAACGCACTCAACGCCGGGCGATTCCCGGGCTGCTGCCGAGCCACCCCGAGACGCACCCACGGACCCTTCTGCTGCAACTCCTGCAAGTTCACCTGCATCCGGACCTGCACTACTCCAGCACCAACCAAGACCAAGACGAGCAACAGCAGCAGCCACCTGAAATTCATTCTGCTCAACACCCGCTCCGTCCACAGGCACGCCATCGAGATCTGGAACCTGCTCGACACCACAACCCCAGACGTCGCCTTCCTCACGGAAACCTGGATGAACGCCTCTTCAGCGCCCGACATCGCCATCGCCATCCCAGACGGCTACAAGATCATCCAAAGGGACCGCATCAACCACACCGGAGGAGGCATCGCCATCATCCACAGGAACACCATCCGCATCACGACCAACACCGACGACACCTTCGCACCCGCCGAGCACCTGCACTTCCAGGTCCACATCAACCCCAAGACCACCCTCAGAGGCACCCTCATCTACAGACCACCGGGACCACGCACACAATTCAGCGAAGACATCGCCGACTTCATCAGCCCGCACGCCCTCTGCTCCGCTGACTACATCCTCCTCGGGGACCTTAACTTCCACCTGGAGAACAACAACGACCGCAACACCACCACCCTGCTGGACAACCTCGCAAACCTGGGACTCAAGCAGCTGGTCACCACCCCCACCCACTACGCCGGTCACACACTCGACCCCGTCTTCTCATCCAGCAAGGACATCGCCTTCAGCCATGCCACCGGACTCCACTGGACGGACCACAGCTGCGTCCACTTCAGCTTCAGAAGGACCACGATCCACCACCACCAGCAACAGGTTGCACGCAGAAGTTGGAACAAGATCACAGCCGACCAGCTCGCGACCTCCCTGAGCATAAACCCCCCCACCAGCACAACAAACCCAAGCCAGGCGGCCACCACCCTCACGAAGTGGATCAGCGACTGCGCAGATAACCTCCCCCCCCTGAGAACCCCGCCTAGCAGACCCGGCAGCAAGAAAGCCCCATGGTTCACCGACGAACTCAAGAGCTCCAAGAAGAACTGCCGAGCCCTCGAGAGAACCTGGCGCAGAGACCCAACTCCGGACAACATGGCTGCCCTCAAGCTCGCCACCCGAAAGCACCACCAACTCATCCACGACACCAAGAAAACCGCATTCAAGGAACGACTGGACAACAACGCACACAACAGCAAGGAACTCTTCAACATCGTCAAAGAGCTCTCCAACCCCAACGCCGGAAACAACGACATCACCCCTTCGCAAGACCTCTGTAACTCCCTCGCCTCCTACTTCCACAACAAGATCGCGGACATACACAACAGCTTCAGCACTCAACCGACGCACGCCACGACCGAACCACCGCCCCCCACCACCACCCTCCGCGCCTGGACTCCGATCAGCACCGAAGACACCGTCCGCACGATGAACTCCATCCACTCCGGATCTCTGACCGACCCCTGCCCTCACCACGTCTTCAACAAGGCCGACGCTGTCATCGCACCCCACCTGCGGGACATCATCAACACCTCCTTCGACACCGCTACCTTCCTGGAGAGCTGGAAGCACGCCGAACTCAGCGCCCTACTCAAGAAGCCATCAGCCGACCCCACCGACCTCAAGAACTACCGCCCCATCTCGCTGCTCCCGTTTCCTGCAAAAGTCATCGAGAAGACCTTCAACAAGCAGCTGGCCGCCTTCCTCGAGACAAACGGATCCCTTGACCCCTCGCAGTCTGGCTTCCGGGCCAACCACAGCACCGAGACCGCCCTGATCGCAGCCACCGATGACATCCGAGCTCTGCTCGACAACGGAGAAACAGCGGCCCTCATCCTCCTAGACCTCTCCGCGGCCTTCGACACTGTCTGCCACCGTACCCTAGTACAGCGCCTCAGCAACGTCGGAGTCCAGGAGAAGGCACTGGAGTGGATCATCTCCTTCCTCGCCGGAAGGACACAGAGAGTCCGCCTCCCTCCGTTCAGATCTGAAGCCACCGAAGTCATCTGCGGCGTTCCTCAAGGATCCTCGCTCAGTCCAACCCTCTTCAACGTCTACATGAGCCCCCTCGCAGACATCGCACGCCAGCACAACCTCAACATCATCTCCTACGCCGACGACACCCAGCTTATCCTCTCCCTCACCAACGACCCCGCCACCACCAGAGCCAACCTTCACGAAGGGATGAAAGAGGTAGCCGAATGGATGAAGAACAGCCGCCTGAAACTGAACTCGGACAAGACGAAAGTCCTCATCCTGGGATCCTCACACTCCGCCTGGGACGACTCCTGGTGGCCCCCCGCCCTAAGCAGCGCACCCAAACCAACAGACCACGCACGCAACCTGGGCTTCATCCTGGACTTCTCCCTCTCCATGACCAGACAAGTCAACGCCGTCTCCTCGTCGTGCTTCAACATCCTGTGCATGCTACGTAAGATCTTCCGGTGGATCCCCACCGACACCAGGAAGACGGTCACCCTGGCCCTCATCACCAGCCGTCTGGACTACGGCAACTCCCTCTACGCCGGAACCACCGCCAAACTCCAGAAGAGACGCCAGCGGATCCAGAACGCGTCAGCACGACGCATCCTGGACATCCCCCGTCGCAGCCACCTCTCCGGACACCTGAGAGACCTGCACTGGCTCCCGGTCAACAAGAGAATCACCTTCCGACTCCTCACCCACGCACACAAAGCCCTACCGAACCAAGGCCCAGGATACCTCAACAGCCGCCTCAACTTCTACGCTCCCAAACGCCAGCTTCGATCGACCGGCCACGCCCTCGCCGCCGTCCCCCGCATCCGAAGAGCCACCAGAGGGGGACGGTCCTTCTCCTACCTCGCCGCCAAGACATGGAACTCCCTCCCGACCCACCTCCGCCTGACCCAGGACCACCTCGCCTTCAGGAAGCAACTCAAGACCTGGCTGTTCGAGCAGTAGCGGACCCCCCTCCCCTAGCGCTTTGAGACCCTCTGGGTGAATACTGCGCTATATAAATACTTTGATTGATTGATTGATTGATTATCATACACCCTACAGTGCAAGGGGGCATAAGCCTCACTCTGGTTGGCTGGGTACCCCCATCTGCAAGATGGCAGGGATTGAGAGTTGTGCTTCACCTCGCCTCCCAACCTGAGGGGTGGGGTTTGCAAAGGTGGGCACACCTCTACTCCTAACTTGGTTTTCCTGCCGATTCTCCCACCCAAAGGGGGGGTCAGAACAAGTTGGGCCTGTTGCTGGGAGCAGCAAATGGCTGGGGTAGCTGGAGAGGAGGCTTGGCGCCTCATCCCAGGTTGTGCTTTGTTTCAGGACCCCGAGAGTGGCAGGCTCTCAACTCAGGGGTCCTGAAACATGTCTGGTTCTGGCAGCTGGTGAGCATGCACTCAGCCAGGACACTAGAGTTAGGTAATTTTTCAGGGGGCATCTTAGAGATGCCTCTAAGATGCCCTCTGAGTGCATATTTCATTAAATGTACACTGGCATCAGGGTGGGTTTAATGTGCTAAGAAGTTTGATTGCAAACTTCCAAATTTTCAGTAAAGTCATTATGGTGCTGTGGAGTTCGTAATGACAAACTCCCAGACCATATACTCTTTATGGCATTACTGCACATTGCAATGTCTTAAGAATTGACGTAGACACTGTAGGGGTACAGGGCTCATGTACCTATACCCTCACCACTGGTATAGTGCACCCAGATAGGGGGGTGACTTACCTATGCAAGGGTAGTGGATTGAAGCATGGCACACAGGGATGTGTGCCATGTCGACTCTTCACTTCGTTCAGCACCAAGACACACAGCCTGCGATAGCAGTGTGTGTGTGTAAAGGTACAGGGTCTCTAAGGGTGGGACAATAAGTGCTGCAGCCCTTATTATTATTAAGTCACAGTGCCCTTGGTACCTATGGTACCTTTTGCAAGGTACTTACATGTGGCCAGAGAGTTGACAATTGGGTTTTGCAACAGTACAGTTTAGGGAAAGAACATAGGCCCTGGGTACCTGATTGGCAAGAACCCAGGGCACACTCAGTCAAAGTACATCATTATTAGGCAAAAATTGGGGGGCTGTTAGAAATGGGATTTCTGGTTGGTTAAGGCTTGTGCCAAAGTCAGGCAGAAACCACCACTCTAGTCAGGGCAAGGGAATTACACGCTGAAGATAACCCCTGCTCACCCCCTTGGAGACTTGGCATAAGCAGTCAGGCTTATCCCAGAGGCAATGTGTAAAACGTTTGTACAAAATACTCACACAGCAGCAACACACTAGGCACACTACAAAAGAAACTCCATACAAGGTTATATGAAAAATAGCCTTTGTATTCTCAGAAACACATTAGAAACACAATCACACATTTACACTGTGCCAACTGGCACTAGGCAATAATCACAGAAGATTATATACAGGACCAGGCCAATCGGGCCACAGTCAGAACCATTAGAACAGGTAAGTAAAGGCAAAACACATCCAGTAAGTACTGGTACCATAATGACCTAAGCATTATCACATTAGCATTAGACACCATCCTAAAATATCATAAAATGACATTAGGCAATAAATCACATTAGGCCATAACCTCATTAGCATAAATACACTATGCGTTAGGCACCACAAGCATAAATCACATTACGCAATCACATTAGGCGTAAAGCATATTATGCAATCATCATATAAACCTAACCACATGATGCCACCTCTGCGGGCATTACCTTAGGGCCTTGTGCCCTACCAACACACAGGTATCCACAATGACCCCCAAGCCAACTGGCCTTCTTAGAGGGCTCAAATGCCCTATGTCCCAAATGTCAGGGCGTGCTGCCACTGCAGCAGAATCCGAGTGCGCAATTGCGCTGGCCCCACTGGGTCTCCTAGGTCCCCACTGGGACTCCTCAGAATGCTCTGGCCTAAACGTTGCAGCTGCTGCTAATTGCCGTGCAGCTGTGAAGGAAATTAGACACTGGCACTTACTGTGCCCTGAGAGCCCGACTGGGACTTTATAAATAAATAAGCTGCCAAACGTTGCAGCTGCCCGTGCTGGTGCGGCACAGCTGTGAAGAAATTAAAGGGGACCTGGCACGACTGTGCCCTCGGGCCCCCACGGGGTTCTTTAAACAATGGTGCCCCCAAAATGGGAAACAGGGCACTGGCACTACACGTGCCGTCTGAGCCCCTCTCTGGGACTCTTAGAAAACAAATGTGCCCCCTCGATGCAGCTGCCCTCTATGAGGCGGGGCAGCTGTACCAAAATAGCCACACGGAGCGGCACGGGCACCTCTGAGCCCTGTAGACCCCCACGGGGGACCAAGGAACGATGTGGCCCATGTTGGAGTGGACCGCTCTCTGGCGGGTCCGCTCAGATGACCCAATCATTCAAAGGAGAAGCCCCACTCACCAGGACTCTCTGGGCGCTGCTCCTCTAGCCGGGTCAGCAACATTCGGGGCTCTCTCCGCTTACGAGAGCTCTGCCTTGAATCCGGCCGGCACTTCCTCTGTGCAACCTCTTGGGCACCGGGGCTTCCATCTACTCACGGGAGCCCCATCTCAGGCAGACATCTCCTCCTCCTGGCTTCCGGACTATACGCTGCCGGCCCCGCCTCCAGTCAGGCAGTTTTCCTGGTTTCCGGGCTGGCCGTACTGCCTTCCCTGGGTCGCGGCGGTGACTCTCAGTTGAAAAGAAAGCTAGGTGGGCTCCCGCTTAAGCAAACAATGCGGGTGGGCAACCGCCGTATATAAAATCCACAAGAAAGTGGGGTGGGCACCGGCTATAAAAATGAAAGCATAAGCGGGCACACACAAGTCAAATCTTCAATAAGCGGGGTGGGTTCGCGCTCTATACACAAAGCATGCGGGGTGGGCACCCACAATACAGCATCACTGGGAGGGGGGATCCCCACATCAGGATTCCCTCCAAACCAGTTTCAGCTTTGGCACCGCAAGGCCCACCGCTCTTCTCAACCCAATTAAAATATGGCGCTCACGAGGCGATAGACGCAGCAAAATTCTCCAAAGTACTGGAAAGTCATAGTTAAAGCGCTCCCAGGGTGCAGGGGCCCTCCAGAGTCCATGGGGCATAGATGTGCCCAGGGAGGCCAGCACACAGGGCCCTCCAGCAAGGAGGCAAGCTCCCATGGTGGTTTCACCTGGGCCCCAGCAGCAGCAAGCCCCAGCAAGTCACGATCAACAAACTTCATGGGGTCACAGCCCCTACATTTATACACAGAGGGCCATATTACCAAGGGGAAGTATCGCTGTATTTTCGGCAAATTGTTCCGAGAAAGCGGCAATACTTCTAGCGCCCTATTAACAAGGGCATGCTAACGCCTGCCTCAAGCCCACTTTGCATGTCAGCGAGAAACATCTCTAATGACATGCAAAGTGCGCGATCCCACGTCCAACCACATGTAAAATGTGGTTGGAGGTGGTAACACCCTATTACCAAGGCAGGCTTTGGGAGAAGGAGACCTGCGATAAACTCGTTTATCGCAGGTCTCCCAACGCCTGCACTGATCAGGTGTTAGGCATTGATAACTTGGGGGTGTGGATCATAAAGCTGAATCCACCCCCATATTATCAAGGCACACATTAGCGCGTGACAACAACGCTTGTTTTCACACGTTAATGTTCCCTATCGCTGGCTATCGCCGGATTTAATATCGCCTACGTGTTGCGCGTCGATAATGACGCGCTAACTCAGTGATAAAATCCGAAGATAGCCAGTGATGGGGAAATGTGCGATGTGCATTTTTTAACGCACATCTTGGTAATATGGCCCACAAACTCTTTGTCTGCAGGACAGGGTTTTTGGGAGCACCAGATGCAACTGGTTCAGGGGGGATTTGGAGCACTCTGTTGACATGGCACCTCTTTTCTATTGTAAGGTGGGGGCTCGTCATCAGACACACCACAGGGGGGCGGAGCCAGCATTTACTAGGGCAGGCACAATCTTATAAAGGGACCAGGACTTCTCCTCCCGCCACTCAAAATGCAGATGTCCCACTCAGCCTAGCGGTGACTCACCCTGCCCCTCCGGGAGCCACACACAACGCACGAGCCCCTGTCACTCAAAAGCCAGACATGCAATTCACATCAGGAAGGCAGACACATAGCACAAAGAAATGCCAACTTCTAAAAGTTAAACAACAAGGGGTGGTGATGGACAGAGTCTCTGAATTAAGCAGAATACTCTCACCCAGTCAAGAGATCAGGGCTAGATCCAACACCGTTTTTTAGCTCACTGCACCATCCCAGCTCAGAACCTGGCTATATGCAAATTAGTCTGTTCCTGTCCCAGTGCATGATGGGAACAGGGCAAACCAAACTACCAAGCCAATTCTTTCACTGGGAAGGAAACAAGCTTCCGGGGACCGGTTTCTGGCATTACAGCCGTCTTCAGCCCGGCTTGCTTGAATCCTGATGGTGCAATGAGCAAGGGACTCACATCTAAGTATACCCTTCCACGCTTATGGTGGACAAAATAATTAAACAACAAGGGGTGGTGATGGACAGAGTCTCTGAATCAAGCAGAATACTCTCACCCAGTCAAGAGATCAGGGCTAGATCCAACACCGTTTTTTAGCTCACTGCACCATCCCAGCTCAGAACCTGGCTGTATGCAAATTAGTCTGTTCCTGTCCCAGTGCATGATGGGAACAGGGCAAACCAAACTACCAAGCCAATTCTTTCACTGGGAAGGAAACAAGCTTCCGGGGACCGGTTTCTGGCATTAGAGCCGTCTTCGGCCCGGCTTGCTTGAATCCTGATGGTGCAATGAGCAAGGGACTCACATCTGAGTATACCCTTCCACGCTTATGGTGGACAAAATAATTAAACAACAAGGGGTGGTGATGGACAGAGTCTCTGAATTAAGCAGAATACTCTCACCCAGTCAAGAGATCAGGGCTAGATCCAACACCGTTTTTTAGCTCACTGCACCATCCCAGCTCAGAACCTGGCTATATGCAAATTAGTCTGTCTCTGATCTTTGGACTGGGTAAGAGTGGTCTGCTTAATTCAGACACTCTGTTCATCACCACCCCCATTTCTGAACTTCTAAAAGTGGCATTTCTAAAATAGTTATAATAAATCTGCGCACACCATTGCGTAGCACTTATTGTTACTATTTCAAACATACCAAACTTGACCATGCTGCACCTCTCATATCAGGAACTACCACTAAAACACTGATCAGGGAATCCCCAATGCATTCCTAATGGAGGGCATCCCCACCGTAGTGAAAAACCAAAATGGCTGGTTGTCACTACCAGGACATGTCACACACTTAAGGTACATGTCATATCTTTTACCTACAATGCACTCTGCCCATAGGGCTAGCTAGGGCCTAACTTAGGGGTGACTGACATGTAGTAAAAGGGGGATCACAGACGTGGCACACACTTTAGGTGCCACGTCACAGCGGCAGTGAGGTCACGCACTTTTCACTGGGCAGCACACTGGGCAGCAGTGCTAAGGTGCCCAGAGTCCTAAAACCTCAACACCATGTCAGAAAAAAGGCTAGGAGAAAGGCAAAAAGTTTATGGATGACCCTGAAAAAAAGGCCAAGTCCAACAGTGGCAAATATGCAAAAAGGGCAACATTTCGACACAGAACTCCTGTATATAGCTGAACATTCACAGATACCTTCCTAAAGTCAGCCACCTCGGCCACCACCATCAGTGTTAACAGCAAAATCTCTGTATTGTAGGCCATTGTATTATTCTGCTTGACACGTCAGATCTCACGACACAAAATCCTTCCTGACTAAAGGATCTCAACTTCTTCCAAATTGTGCTTGAGACAACACCCCCAGCTGGCTACATTCATAATTAAATGCTGTGTCCACCCAAGATGCATCAGGTTTAAAGAAAACCTGACCACCTTCAAATCTCTAAGTGCATGGAAAAAACAATGTGCTCTTTCAACATCAATCTGGCATTCTTCCTGGCAGAAATACTGAATCCACCGTGATCACCATCATCAGGGACCACCTCAACTCAACTGTTGACTGACATTGTGTCAGTCTTATTGTACTTCCTTTTTGGTATTCTCCCGACAACACAGTCAAACACTCCTACCCCTAACTGAAACTAGAGTAAGTTGGTATTCAAGGGACCATTGTAGGCTAGATCTCCTACCGCCCTTCTGAAAGATCAAGTACCTTCTCACTCTTATGTTTCTCACCACCTTCTTGTCATGCCATTTCTACACTTCTCTTCAGTGCCTCCCTAAGCTAGGCCTGAGTAGAAATCGTGAAAATTCACTCAACAGAATCATGCAGAGTTACATAAATCTCCACAATATTCTACTGAGTTCCGCCAACATGCGGGAAATGCACGTCGCACTGATCGCATCCTGGTTTTAGCGCCGGTAGCACATTGCATGCTGAAATTTCACTGTAAACGACAGCACTCTATCTTCTAGTTGATTTTACTGCTAGTAGAAAATCTACTCAGCATGCAGCTCTCTGACTATGACCGTTCATGTCTGCTGCGTTCATAAAATATATCCGAAGTCCTCCTAGCGCCCGCGAACCGCGCTCCGTGATGCCAAATATCACTTGCACTCACCAGCCAGAATTCTGACGCATTGCGTAGTTCCTGTTGTCATCTCGTTGCTCAAATGGAAATATAATTCTGCCATGTGGTAACTGGCAGATTAGGATGGTCCAGAGAATTGCTGAGTCACCATGCAGATTTAAAATTCCACCCGGGCCCACCATAAACCCTCTACCAGACCTCATCTAGTCCTTCACCTTAACATAGTGTTACTATACCAATGACACATAGACCATCTTGAAGTTAGACACTTTGGTGCAAAACTGCTATCTCCAAGCTGTTTACTAATGGATGCTAAGAAACCTACTAGAACAAAATCATTCAAAACTGAAATTCCTACATACAGGGAATGGAAGAAATTCAGGAAACACGGGCCTCTTGTAGTTACACCTCCCAAATTAGCCAAGTCATAATACTCACCATCTAATCCAAGCAATTCTGCCTTCTCACACCTGGGTTTCCCACAGATGCTCCTGTTTAGCTACTGTACTTTAATTGATTATTTAAAAGCACCCTTCTTCCTACTCCAAAGACTTTAAAAAATCAAAACTCCAGAAGCTAGATAACTATTTCATCGACACCATAACACAACAGCACGCACGCGCTCCACTTGCTACCCATGGACAGACACTCCTCCTTCAGTGTATACTGTGTTGCCCTCAGGGTCAGCTATGTCATTGGTCCATCATTTTTGGAAGTAAAACTTCACAGATACTCACAGAATTGCTCCCTGTAATCTAAACTGCAACCCTTGCTGGCCACCATGCCCTACAAGAAGTCATGCATCTATAAATAAATAAAAAAAACTTAAATGAGGGCAAAACTATGAAACGCCCTCCTGGCACAGTCAAGAAGCATCCAAGACAACCAAAATATCAGGAAGTGGATACATATATGGCACTTCCTCAACAAGTGTTTCAGCAGAATCAATCTTTAATGGATAGACCCACTGCATGGATAATCACAGCTTTAGAAGCACAGGAACATGATACGTTAAATGTAACCAAGCCCTTCCAATTGTACAAAATGTAATGTCTATTTCTTTTACTACATCACATACTGAGGCACAGCAATTTCCTATGGAGAAGAGATTTATAGGTTGATAATAAACTAGGTCAGATATCCTTTGAACATTCTTAGCCCTCAGAATATTTGATAAAGATGAATGCAAATTGTTTAGGAAACCTACAGTGAGATGGATTTTTAAATACATTGATTATTTACTAACATTCTTAGGTAGCCCTACATATCTGTTTTTTGTGTTGATTTTCTGGTTTGTCATGCTTACTGACCATTTGTTTTACAATCCACAGACAAAGTGGCAGTCGAATCGTATGTCTACGAAGCAGGTCACCATTACAGTGACGCAGAGCATTCAACAGATAGACAAGTCTGGTAAAGTCCTGGAGACATCTCGCACAACGTTTGAGCTGACGAAGCCACCTACAGAAAAAGCTGACGAATAGTACATTGAACTTTCCCAAATGGTCCTTATCGTTATAGTGATGTCCATTTTGTGGTAGTAAGAAATAGCCATTAATATTGATTTAGCTTGTAGAGCCTCTTCTGCCATTTTTTGTGTGTGTTTTTTGGTTTGTATATGCTATTTTATTTTTTACAATCCCTTTAGATTGGATTTGACATTTTTCAAGAGTACCAAAACAATATACAGCACCTAGAAGAGAACACTGTAATCTCCACCAAAAATAAAAATGTCATTAAAAGCACTATCCTCCCACAAAGATCTTGCCTGATAGGGGAGGGCTGCCCGCCCTCCCTCCCCCCGCCCACCCCCCCTCTCCCCCAGCGCCTTGAGACTCTCATTGGTGATTAGTTGCGCTTTTCCAACCTGATTGATATTATTTTTGTTCCCTGCATTTTTATATCATTTGAACACATCAATGCTTTATGTCAGGGTTCCTTGCTCATAGGTAACTTCTAACCTTTTAGAATCGTCCTCAAATGCACTGTGAAAAAATGCTCATGTTGTCAGCCAAAGAGAAAAATCTGCAACTTATAAAAATGCACCAAATATTTATGCAGGGTCATTCCTTTTGAATCTCAGTTTTGGAGTGATGTGCCAAACGTACCATTCAACACTCCATCACTCTTCACTGAAAGTGAAGCCAGACATATTAAACAATCACTGGTTGTGCTCGGAAGACAAGTTGGGCATAGACTGTGTATGCCCGCTGTATAGTGAGAATATTTTCTCCAACCTCCTTAATGTCTATATTGATCAGTTACATTTGTGAAAGTGTAATAACTGCTTTGATGTGTCTTGGCTTGTTTAACTTATGAACCCACAATGTCATTCACTGTTTTTATGCCAGCAAGAACAAGTGCCAAAATGTTAAGAACATGATCTCTGTGTGTGAGCTATCTCTGTGCTTGAGCTCTCTCCCAAGCAATGTGGGATCTCAAGGAGATGTATATTTTAAATAAAGTTATAAAAAACATTCCTCTGTATCATGTGATTGCTGGAAACTATAATAAAAATAGGGCTGCAGGTAGCTGAATAGGCTTATACATGGCAACACTGCATATATATCTCTTTTAAAACTATGGACAGCTAGGAAACGTACTTAGCTATGGTACGGGTGTTACCATCATCCAGGTGCAGGAGTATGAGGGCTTGAACAGTAGTTTGGAAGTTGCTTTCTAGATAAAATTGATTAAATTTCTATAGAAGAGAGAGCTAGTGTGAGTGTAATGTGCTCTTTGAGGGTGAGGTTCTCGCCCAGGGCGAACCCAAGTTACTTAGCATTCAGTGAAAGTTGAGGTTAGAAGCCGTCCAGACTCTGGTCATGGAGCCAGGTTTGTACTGTTTCTTGTTTGCTTTTGTTCTTGTGGTTTGTTGCAAATCACAGGAATTCTGTCTTGCTAGGGTTGAGATTGAGGTAGGTGCTGGACATCCAGTCTGGATAATGTGCAGGCAGTGTTTGATGCGTTAGATGTCTGGATCAGGATGGTGTAGCATGAGAATATTGATGAATATTGATGCTGTTATCTGTGAGTAGAGTACCAAGCAGCTGTATGTAGCTGTTGAAGATGGTAAGGGACAGTATGGAACCATGGGGACTCTGCAGGTTATAGTGATCATTTGGGGCTTGGTGTTGCCCATATACACAAAGTGGTGTCAGTTGAAAAGTCAGGCGGAGAACCATTGAAGGGCATTTCCGGTAAATCCCATTTGAGACTCCTAGGTGTGTATGAGGATAGGATGGTTGAATGTGTTGAAGGTATATGAAAGGCCCAGAAAAATAAGGAGGTAGGGCTCATCTTCATCTGTGCTCAGAGGGGCATTGCCTCCAATGCATAAGGTATTGGTCTCCTTGCTGCGGCATGATCTGAAGCCATACTGGAAGTCAGGCAGGAGGCAGCTATATTACTGTGATCTTGGATTTCAATATACTGTGCTTTTCAGTGATTTTACCAATAACGGATAGATGAGTGATGGGCCTGCAGTTGGTAATGTCAACAGGGTGTAGGGTAGGTTTATTTTGGAGTGGGAGGATCTGGACTGTTTTGAGAGCTTTTCAGAAGATGCCTTGAGTGAGTTAGGCATTGAGTAGGGGTGAGTGAGCATCTGCATGGAGAGAGCAATGATGAAGTGCAAGGGTAAGAAATCATCTTCATAAGACGTGCCTTTAAGGGAGTGGTGTATGTAAGCGAGATGGGCAAGAGATAGGGCTTTAATGAATGACCATTATGCGATTAGCTAGGATATAAGTGATAAAGCAGGATTGATGAGGTTGACGTGCTGTAATATCATCTGTATTGTTTCACTGAAGAAAAGGTTGCTAGCATTGAGCTTTTCTGTGGAATGAGGACTAAGTGGGTCAAGCAGGGTGTTGCTGTCTTGAAAATCATTCTTCTGTTGATGCATTTATTGCTGGTGTTAGCATCACACTTTGCTTTGGCTTCTGTGAAGAGCTGTTTGCATGTTGCACAGAGGGACGTCAGTATCATAAGATCATCCGAGTTCTGTTTTTCATCTTTTTTCTTCCACTATCTTTCCTGTCTGAGGACAGATTTAATGTTGTCAACAAAGTCTTTAAAGTACTAGGGTGCTGAAGGCTTTGGCTTGGACGTGCAACTTTTAATTGGGGACGTGGATGTTCACATAGGGCCTGATTCACAGAATGAACTTAAGACTCAATCCTAAACTTACTACTATTTTGGTATTCACAGAATGCACTTACTACTTTTGCCATTCACAGAATGAACTTACTACTTTTGGTATTCACAGAAGTTAGGATTTTGTCTTAAGTTTGTCTTAGAGCGGATCAAAAGTAAGTTTCCATGTGCTTTCTTGTGCCAACAGCGGAGCAAATCCTTCTGAAGTTCAAAAACTCGGCATCACCTGACCCCCTGCCTCTCAGAGACTTCCTTATGACTGTATATACCTAGATGACAACCGACATTTTGAAACATGACGGGGAATCCAGAATGGCAGGTTGTAGCTGCGATTTCGATCTTCCAGATCTGTTGTTAGGCTGTCCAGACTCGACTTTTATATTAAATATCTGAGCTTGAATAGTACATTCTAAATCGCCCTGCCTTTCCTTATGCTTGGGTGTTTTCCATTTGATTTCAAAGATGTGTTTGCCTATGTTCTGGGTTATAGTGCCAGAATTCTGATTGCTTAATATCATAGTCAGACTATTGACTACCAAAATATGAATAATGTAAGTATGAACCAGTTTACTATATGCAACTCCACATATATGTACTTCAACAATATGTACATCTTCATGTAGAGTTAAGAATAGTAATTCAATACTTGCCTATGTAGTTTATACACTTGTAATAAATACATGAAAAGCCTGCAACCCAGTAAAAAAGCACTAACTCCAATTTCCTTATTATAGTCGAGATGTTATGTCGCTAGTCACCTGTAGTAATGAAATAACATAGCTGCTTAATTCTAATATAGCTGTACAGCCAACCATAGTTGGTAATATTGCCAATTAAAGACACGCTCCAGTGTTGTAGGCCAGAATTGAATTTGAGGGCCTATAATAGGGAGCGAGGAGGCATGAATGGCCCCTCACACCTCGTTTTGTGCAACGGTATTTCACAGATCTTGCAGTGCATGCACAGCCACAAAAATAAACATCAAACACACGAGCAACGAAAAGAGACAAAAGTCAGCGCTAATATCCCTTGGTTTGGCCAAACTGTTTTCCCTCAATTTACAGAGCCAAACTGTTGTTCTTGAATTTACAGAGGTGAGGGAGATTCATGAGCTCAGGAGAAGTCCCACCTTCCTCCTTCTGGTGCTCCAGTGATGCTTGAGCTACGGGAGTAAGAGGGTGGAAGGCTAGCTGTGTGCCCTCATCCATGGCCTCTGCATCGGTCATTCCCCTGCACAATCAACATATCCTGGAGAGGCATGGTAGCAGGAGAGTCAGAGGTTGGTGATTAGGACATTGAAATGTTGACAGCAATTGGCTTATACTAGGGTTTATAGCTTGCTGCTTATCCATTGTCTTCAATAGAGCTGTCAACATTCAAATGTTCTAATAATTTATTTCAGCTGAGTTGTTATGTAATAATGTCTGCTGCCAGATCCAGCAGCCAAAGTGAAAGGTAAGTCACAGAGAATAATTACAGCTGCAGTTTCGATAATGAATAGCAGTAGTTGCTTTTCCTCCTAATGCATTTTTCTAAAATGTACAGAGATCACCATAAAGGAAATATCAGTGTTAGAAATTGGGTCCCTGGCTGACTGGGCGGGACGCTCTGGTCAAAAAGTAACCACGTCAGGGCAAGTCGCAAACACACCCTAAATTAACCTGTGCTCACCCTCTGGTTGCCTGGACAGAGCAATTTGGTTTAACTTAAGAGGCAATTTGTAAAGCATTTGTTCAACACTACGAGCACCAAAACAGTGAAAACGCTGCATAAAAAGAGTCCACACCAGGTAAATAAATAAAACAAGATCAAAATGACTAAAATCCAATAAGTAGAAGCAGAGATATTAATTTTTAAAGCATAAATGTGAAAATAGCGCTTAGAAGCAATCTGGTCATGCAGGACCGGGACAATGTTAAAAGTTTATGCCAACCGTGAAGGAACATGGGCTGGATACAGGGACTCTGCAATGCCCACTGAAAAAAAGTACCATGATTCTGCTCAAAATAACGAAATGCAGCATGTGGCCAAGTGGTTCGTCGGTGTTAGTCAGGTAGTCGAGGTGATGCGTCGATTTTCGAGATGCATCGATGGTGATGCGCTGGTTCCCGAGAGGCAATGGTACTGATGTGCTGAGCTTCTCCACACAGTCGAGGGGATGAGTCAAGCCTCTCTGTGCAATGGTAGCAATGTGGTGTTTCCGATGGCGAAGCGCTGGTTCCAAGTGCAATGCACCAGTCCTGTTCCCACAACAGCGGTGATGTGTCAATTCTGCTCTTACAGCAGAAGATCCGTCAGCATCGCTAAAGCAAGCACTTTTAGTCCACTTCCAATGGTCCAGGAGCAGGGGTGGGAGTCTGTTATGTCCCTGAGACTTCAGATCAGACGGCTAGTCAGCTAGCACTTGAGTCACTCTGGGTTCAAGCGATGGAGGTCCAGTCTTTACTCAGTCAGAGAGAGCAGCAAGCAGTAGGGCAACAGAGCAAGGCAGTAGTCTTTCAGATCAGCAATCCAGCAGAGAGGCAGTCCTTTAGCACATCAGTTTTTCGTCCTTGCAGAGTGGGTTCAGGTCCAGAAGTTTACTGTCATGGTGGTGTCAGTTATCCAACACTTATACCCAATTGCGCCTATGAAGTGGGGGTGACTTCAAAGAAGGGCCTTTAAAGTGCACATAAGTTCTACCTTCCTGTCCTGGCTCCAGACTACAGGGGGACATGCAGACCTTTATGTGTGGACAGGACACTGCCTACTCAGGTGTAAGTGTGAGGCTGTGCCCAGCTCCTCCCTCCAGTACTCCCAGAAAGATCCATCAAGTCACACCCAAGTTTCCTTTGGGTGTGGCTGTCTAGGGGGAATACATAAAGTCCAGCTGGCACCCATTCCAGTCAGTGACGAGAGACAGGCGGCGGGTATCAAATAGCAAGGAGCAGGAAAATGCCTAACTTTCTAAAAGTGGCATTTTCAAAATAGCAACCGCAAATCCACATTTGCCATTAAAGAGGATTTAATATTTACATTCCATAGGTACTAACATGACAGATCCACCTTCTCTCTGTTAGAAATTACAGCTTATTAAATGTAACAAGGAATCACCAATGTTATCCTATCAGAGGGGTAGGCCTCACAGTAGTGAAAAACACGCTTGGGAGTTTTTTACTACCAGGACGTGTAA
Organism: Lissotriton vulgaris; assembly: GCF_964263255.1. NCBI lineage: Eukaryota > Metazoa > Chordata > Amphibia > Caudata > Salamandridae > Lissotriton > Lissotriton vulgaris. Next base: position 1,779,459,079 of record NC_141694.1, read on the forward strand.
CACTTAATAGTACATGTCATAGCTTTTAATTAAATAGCATCCTGCTAGGGGTGACTTCTAGGTAATAGAAGGGGAGCTTAAGGCTTGGCAAGGGGTTTTAAATGCCAAGTTGAAACTGCAGTGTAAACTTCCCACATAGGTTCTGAAATGAGACATGTTTAAAGGGCTACGTAACCCCTTAAGTGCTGCTGACGGCCAATGGTCGTCAGCAGCGCTACCTCCCCAGTGCTGCGCACGACCATTGGACGTCCATTCAGCACTGGTTCCAATGGACAGCGCAGCACTGGGGAGAATTGTTTACACGCAGCTAAGGTGTTAAGTGGGTGGCACAATCAGTGCTGCATACTCACTAGGGGCATTTTTTTACAGGTCCTGGACACATGTAATGCACTTTAATGGGGTCTTATAAGTTAATTAGATATGCCAATTGTGGATATCTCAATCAAACCATGTTTAGGGGAGAGAGCGCATGCAATTTAGCACTGGTTAGCAGTGGTGAAGTGCTCAGAGTCTTAAAGTCAACAAATACGAATCATCAAATTATGAAGCAAACAGGCAAAATGTTTGGAGGAAAACCACTCTAAGGTTTTCAGGTTCAAGACTATGGTAGTGTGTTGTTTCATGCATGCTATATGTCATTACAGGCAAGATAGATCCATGCTATTTTTCTATTCATTCTGAGCTACAGCATTTTTTTTAGTAAAAAACTTATATTAAAGTGATTTGAAATTCTTTTAAACAAATTAGTAATTGCGGTTTGGGGTGTTTAATTTTGCACTATAGATTTTGCTTTTATTCTTTATGTCTGCAGTCACACTATTGCTTCCAAAAAAAGCAAGATACCAAGGATGTGTGAAGAGCAATGGTGTGACCGTGAATTATAAGGCACATGATGCCCTGTGTTGCACAGTTAAAAGGCTATTGCAATTCGCCTTGGAGTTTTAAGAGTTAATAAAGGAACTTGACCTTTGACCTCATTCTTCTATAATGTCAGGTAACTCCTCAGTGTCTTTCAAAACCCTTATAACGCTGTCTGCATTCAGTATATAATCTGACAGATATTTTCAATTTTTTTCCTGACTGAGTCAAAGTTATCCCTTTATTGAATCTTTTTTCTACCATCTCTGATGCTTAACTGCTTATGCCATGGTAAGGGATGTGATGGTACAAGTAGAGATGGAAGAAGAGAATGGACAAGCATATATGACTCCATATGGCAAGCTGCCAGCGCCATTCTAAAATAGTTACCAAGTTAGCTTCAACAGGAAGCACTAATAGATAAAATGAAGCAGGTGCTCGAGTTTAACTGAATTTGAGCTCCAACTCGAGCACCTGCTTTATTTTATCTATTAGTTCTTCCTGATGAAGCTAACTTAGTAACTATTTTAGAATGGCACTGGCAGCTTGCCGGCGCCATTCTAAAATAAAAGGCAAGGAGTGGGGCAGAGGGCAGAAGGGCACAACAACGAGTGGGGCAGAGGGCAGAAGGGCACAACAACGAGTGGGGCAGAGGGCAGAATGGCACAACAACGAGTGGGGCAGAGGGCAGAAGGGCACAAAAACGAGTGGGGCAGAGGGCAGAAGGGCACAACAACGAGTGGGGCAGAGGGCAGAATGGCACAAAAACAAGTGGTGCAGAGGGCAGAAGGGCACAAACATGAGTGGGGCAGAGGGCAGAATAGCACAAAAACGAGTGGGACAAGGGGCAGAAGGGCACAACAACGAGTGGGGCAGAGGGCAGAAGGGCACAACAACGAGTGGGGCAGAGGGCAAGAATGGAACAAAAAAGAGTGGGGCAGAGGGCAGAAGGGCAGAAACACGAGTGGGGCAGAGGGCAGAATGGCACAAAAACGAGTGGGGCAAGGGGCAGAATGGCACAACAACGAGTGGGGCAGAGGGCAGAATGGCACAAAAACAAGTGGGGCAGAGGGCAGAAGGCCACAAAAAAGAGTGGGGCAGAGGGAAGAATGGCACAAAAACGAGTGGGGCAGAGGGCAGGAAGGGTACAACAACGAGTGGGGCAGAGGGCAGAATGGCACAAAAACGAGTGGGGCAGAGGGCAGAATGGCACAAAAACGAGTAGGGTAGAGGGCAGAGTGGCACAAAAACGAGTGGGGCAGAGGGCAGAAGACCATAAAAACGAGTTGGGCAAAGGGCAGAAGAGCACAAAAAGGAGTGGGGCAGAGGGCAAAAGTGCACAAACACGAGTGGGGAAGAGAGCAGAAAGGCACAAAAACGAGTGGTACAGAGGGCACAAGGGCACAAAAAACGAGAGGGTGGCAGTGATGAACCAGAGGGCGCATCGCGGTCTCGCACAAAAAAAACCCCACGAACACGCAAAGCGCCCCGCAAACATGCAAATCACCCCGCGAACACGCAAAGCGCCCCGCGAACACGCAAAAATAAAAAAATCCATGAATTTTGCGGGTCGCGAATTCGCAAGTCCGCAAATTTGCGGATTGCGAATTCGCAAATTTCGCCCATGCTTAGTCTCTAGCAATACCAGAATTTCATAGCGATTCACAGCTCAATAGGTCAGAGTTTTCACATTTGTAAGTGATCACTGCAATGTTCTATGACAGGAATGCAGTTTTCATTCACTTCAAGTACTAGATATGAAGGTTTTATGGGGTCTCCCTTCAGTGTATTATTCCCTTGTGTATTCCCTTGTGACTTGAATAGTTTTTCCCCTATACTGACAACTTTAGAGTTCTTTGAGGCACAATTTTGACGTCTAGTATAACCTTCCTATTATCCTCTGTTGCCGATTGTGAGCTGGTATTTTTGTGTCTCATTTTCTTCTTGTATTCCTCTTCTTCAGGAGGCAAGGTAACTGCTAGTATTATTCTTATCCATCCTTCATTACTTTTATATATTATTGTAAGACATCTAGTTACTGGCCGGGGTAGTAAATCCTACTCAAGCAGCAACCACAGTTCTTGTCAGGGTTAAACACAAGCAAACCCCAAATTAACCTGTGCTCAACCCACTGGTAGCTTGGCACAAAGCAGTCAGGTTTGACTCAGAGGCAATGTGTAAAGTAGTCATGCAGCACTTCGAACAGTACACAAACAAACAACCCAGCACAAGAAAATCTCACACAAATTTAGAAAAAAAGAGTGGAATAAATGTTTTGAAACCGAAATGACAAACATCCAATTAGTAGAACCGGAGATATGCAATTTAAAAAATGTAGTTAATAATCGTGTTTAAAAGCACAGAGCGCCACTGTGGTTACCTGGATGGACCAGAGTTGAACACGGAACAAAGTGCCCTAAATCCTGGTTGCTGAGTGTTGAGAGGTTCCGCGCCAATGATGCGTCACGTACCGGCGGTTCTGAGAAGTTGCAGGTCTGCCTTGTGAGGTCTGGCATTGAGAAAGCATTGCACAGCAGCGTTTGAGGAGCTGCTGGGCTGCGATGCAAGGTCCCACATCGAAGATGCGATGTGCATTAGCAATTCTGAGGAACTACAATAAAATAACGTGTATTTGTGAAGTGCACGTTCACCCTTAGGCATCTTGGTGCTGAATAACAGATGTTTGTTACCCAACTCAATGGATTTCATTTTATCGACCTCTGCTGGATGAAAGGCTGAGTGGAACTGCTGGGATTTGAACCTGTGACTGTGATGTCAAATACTTGCCCGTGTAGTGGAAGCATTAGTCCAATGAGTCAACAGAGGGTCGATGCAAGGTTCTGTGTCGAGGATGCAACATGCAGCGGTGAGACTGAGGAGCTGCAGGGCTATGATACGAGTACCTACATCAAAGATGCATTGCGCAGCTATGGTTCTGAGAAGCTGCAAGAGGGAATGCGTTGTGAATGGGGGATGCGTTGAGCATCAGCTGTTCCGACGTGGAGCTGTAAGGCATTATGTCATCTTCTGCTAGGACCACAGCTGGGCGGGCACAGCACCTTCAGGCCTACTTCCAAGGATCGTGCACTAGGGTGGTAGGACTCACAGCAGGCAGAGTCCAGGTCCAAGGTGGTTTAAGCCTCTTCTGTTCCTGAGGCTCTGAGCAGGAGGCTAGTCAGCTAGCCCTTGGATTAACTCTGGTGATCTTGGGTTTAAGGTGCAGCTCCCACTCAGGCAGGAGAGTCGCATTTTTTTGCAGTAGAGCAGCCCAACATTCCTTCTAAGTCTTCCCCAGGTTCAGAGGTGTACTGAAGAGTTAGGACTTAAGGTCCACTATTTATCCTTGGTGATAGTTTTGAATAAGGGGAGGTTTTCTAGATGGTGCGATTTTAATATCGAGTGGACAGGATATCGACTTGCAAAAATATAATAATATCGAAGTTAGTAACATCAATTGTGAAAATATCGTTGTTAATATCGATTTTTTTGTGTTTTGTATTTTAGTGTTTGTGTTAAAAGTATGTATATATTTTGTAATGTGTGTTTGAATTTTTTCCAACACTTTCCCTACTGTTGTACTCACTGGAGTGGGAAAAGTACTTTTTACCCTCCCACTATCGAACACTTTCGCTACTGTTTTACTCACTGGAGTGGGAATATGAATTTTTACCCACCCGCTATCCAACATTTTCCCTACTGTTCCACTCGCTGGAGTGGAAATAGTAATTTTTACCTTCCCGCTATCCAACACTTTCTCTACTGTTGTACTCACTGGAGTGGTTATACTAATTTTACCCTACCACTATCCAACACTTTACCTACTGTTTTACTCACTGGAGTGGGAATAGTAATTTTTAGCCTCCTGCTATCCAACACTTTCCCTACTGTTGCACTCCCTGGAGTGGGAATAGTAATTTTTCCCCACCCACTATCCAACACTTTCCCTACTGTTGCACTTGCTTGAGTGGGAATAGTAATTGTTACCCACCCACTATCCAACACTTTCCCTACTGTTGCACTCGCTGGAGTGGGAATATTAATTTTTACCCACCCGCTATCCAACATCTTCCCTACTGTTCCACTCCCTGGAGTGGGAATAGTAATTTTTATCCACCCGCTATCCAACACTTTCCCTACTGTACCACTCCCAGGAGTGGGAATAGTTATTTTATCCCCTACGCTATGCAACGTTTTCAGTATTGTTATATTTAATGTAGTGAAAATCTTTTTTTTTTTACATATTTATTTTAATGTTTTAACTTCTAATATATATATATATATATATATATATATATATATATATATATATATATATATATATATATATATATATTATTTTTATTTTTTTTGTCTAACAGAGAGATCAGAAAACGTTTAAATTGCAACTCAGAGTCCACCATATACTGCCTAGAATGTCCCTGTGGTAAACGGTACATAGGGAGCACCATCAACCCCACAAAACTGAGAATTTTAGAGCACATGCGTGCCATAACAAAGACGATAGGTCTTATCCTGTGGCACGCCACTTTGCAGAATTACACCAAAGCAACAGAGACTTGCTGAAATTCTACTGCATAGACCAAGTCGAACGCTCAGAGAGAGGGGGTGATAGGGTAAAGGCTTTACGTACTCTTGAATCAAAGTACATAATTGATCTAAAAACCATGGCACCATGGGGGCTCAACAATGATGAAGAGATGTGGGTCCACCTATAATGTCTGAACCATCTGACATATGAAAGAACTGAATCGAAACAAAAAACCATGGAAGAGATATAATCAATTTGGAGGTACATGGATTGAGAAAACTCATTAATGAACTCCGCATAATGAAAGACATTTTTGTAACCGTAAGATTGGAGTAGATCCATGCCCATTCAGGGCCACAAAACAACTTTATAAGAATATACATGCCCATTTAGGGGATAACAAATACAACCTCAATGTATAAAATAACTATGCACTTTATTCTTGTTCAAAGCAGTATTTACTATGAGATGTTTTCAGTCTGCTGTCACATGGTTTTAAAATGGGTATGCACTAGAGCACTTTATTTAAAAAAATTCCATAAAAAGGACACACAAAAATGTATGTATAGTAACACACTACAAGATGGCCACACTACAAGGCTGCACAAATGTACTATACCATCTTCTATGTTGTTGACTATCAATTAGAATGTGTCTTTAAAATGGCGCCACTATGGGCACGCAAAACTGACATGACACTGACGAAGCTTTTCTAAGCGAAACGCGTCTGTTAGGGGTGACGGGGTTGCAATAAATTATTTGAAATCGGAGACCTGTGTGCTGGCCTGTTTTCAGCCTTACCAGAGTGAAAAAAGTATTTGAATATATATCATCCAGGGGCGTGTCATAAAGATAAAGAAAGGCCCTTCCTGCTACCACTCTGAGAATCAGTTCGTCACCCTCTGAAGAAGAAGGCAGCCACCTTCGAAACGCGTCAGGACTATTGACGAACCAGAACTGCATCACGAACCTTGTACCTTTGCTCTCACGCTATCGAGCTACTTGTTGGGAAATAAAGCCCTTACCAGAAGCCCCGCGAGTGTGGTTAGTGTTCTTCTGACACACGAGCCTGCATATTTGAAAGGTCCCATCACCTTTCATTTCCGCACCCGCCATCGAAGAGTGCACAGCGCCCTGATGGGGATTGAGCGTCGCAGTGAACCTGCATTGCGCTGGGCACCGCCACACGACGGATGGAAGGAGCCCTGAAATGGCGAGCATACAGCTTGTTGGGATATGCTCATATACGTACCCCTTGCTCCAACACCATGACGCCGCCTGGCAGGCGAGGGGTTTCCTGGTCGGGGCTCTTTCACCACATATGAGAACACAGGACTCGGACGCATCAAGCGTTAAAGAACTACAGCAGGAATACAAGTACCAGAAGGCACGGCGCCCATCCAGGGGCGTGTCATAAAGATAAAGAAAGGCCCTTCCTGCTACCACTCTGAGAATCAGTTCATCACCCTCTGAAGAAGAAGGCAGCCGCCTTCGAAACGCGTCAGGACTATTGACGAACCAGAACTGCATCACGAACCTTGTACCTTTGCTCTCACGCTATCGAGCTACTTGTTGGGAAATAAAGCCCTTACCAGAAGCCCCGCGAGTGTGGTTAGTGTTCTTCTGACACACAAGCCTGCATATTTGAAAGGTCCCATCACCTTTCATTTCCGCACCCGCCATCGAAGAGTGCACAGCGCCCTGATGGGGATTGAGCGTCGCAGTGAACCTGCATTGCGCTGGGCACCGCCACACGACGGATGGAAGGAGCCCTGAAATGGCGAGCATACAGCTTGTTGGGATATGCTCATACAAGTACCCCTTGCTCCAACACCATGACGCCGCCTGGCAGGCGACGGGTTTCCTGGTCGGGGCTCTTTCACCACATATGAGAACACAGGACTCGGACGCATCAAGCGTTAAAGAACTACAGCAGGAATACAAGTACCAGAAGGCACGGCGCCCATCCAGGGGCGTGTCATAAAGATAAAGAAAGGCCCTTCCTGCTACCACTCTGAGAATCAGTTAGTCACCCTCTGAAGAAGAAGGCAGCCGCCTTCGAAACGCGTCAGGACTATTGACGAACCAGAACTGCATCACGAACCTTGTACCTTTGCTCTCACGCTATCGAGCTACTTGTTGGGAAATAAAGCCCTTACCAGAAGCCCCACGAGTGTGGTTAGTGTTCTTCTGACACACGAGCCTGCATATTTGAAAGGTCCCATCACCTTTCATTTCCGCACCCGCCATCGAAGAGTGCACAGCGCCCTGATGGGGATTGAGCGTCGCAGTGAACCTGCATTGCGCTGGGCACCGCCACACGACGGATGGAAGGAGTCCTGAAATGGCGAGCATACAGCTTGTTGGGATATGCTCATACACGTACCCCTTGCTCCAACACCATGACGCCGCCTGGCAGGTGAGGGGTTTCCTGGTCGGGGCTCTTTCACCACATATGAGAACACAGGACTCGGACGCATCAAGCGTTAAAGAACTACAGCAGGAATACAAGTACCAGAATGCACGGCGCCCATCCAGGGGCGTGTCATAAAGATAAAGAAAGGCCCTTCCTGCTACCACTCTGAGAATCAGTTCGTCACCCTCTGAAGAAGAAGGCAGCCGCCTTCGAAACGCGTCAGGACTATTGACGAACCAGAACTGCATCACGAACCTTGTACCTTTGCTCTCACGCTATCGAGCTACTTGTTGGGAAATAAAGCCCTTACCAGAAGCCCCGCGAGTGTGGTTAGTGTTCTTCTGACACACGAGCCTGCATATTTGAAAGGTCCCATCGCCTTTCATTTCCGCACCCGCCATCGAAGAGTGCACAGCGCCCTGATGGGGATTGAGCGTCGCAGTGAACCTGCATTGCGCTGGGCACCGCCACACGACGGATGGAAGGAGCCCTGAAATGGCGAGCATACAGCTTGTTGGGATATGCTCATACACGTACCCCTTGCTCCAACACCATGACGCCGCCTGGCAGGCGAGGGGTTTCCTGGTCGGGGCTCTTTCACCACATATGGACTCGGACGCATCAAGCGTTAAAGAACTACAGCAGGAATACAAGTACCAGAAGGCACGGCGCCCATCCAGGGGCGTGTCATAAAGATAAAGGAAGGCCCTTCCTGCTACCACTCTGAGAATCAGTTTGTCACCCTCTGAAGAAGAAGGCAGCCGCCTTCGAAACGCGTCAGGACTATTGACGAACCAGAACTGCATGACGAACCTTGTACCTTTGCTCTCACGCTATCGAGCTACTTGTTGGGAAATAGAGCCCTTACCAGAAGCCCCGCGAGTGTGGTTAGTGTTCTTCTGACACACGAGCCTGCATATTTGAAAGGTCCCATCACCTTTCATTTCCGCACCCGCCATCGAAGAGTGCACCGCGCCCTGATGGGGATTGAGCGTCGCAGTGAACCTGCATTGCGCTGGGCACCGCCACACGACGGATGGAAGGAGCCCTGAAATGGCGAGCATACAGCTTGTTGGGATATGCTCATACACGTACCCCTTGCTCCAACACCATGACGCCACCTGGCAGGTGAGGGGTTTCCTGGTCGGGGCTCTTTCACCACATATGAGAACACAGGACTCGGACGCATCAAGCGTTAAAGAACTACAGCAGGAATACAAGTACCAGAAGGCACGGCGCCCATCCAGGGGCGTGTCATAAAGATAAAGAAAGGCCCTTCCTGCTACCACTCTGAGAATCAGTTCGTCACCCTCTGAAGAAGAAGGCAGACGCCTTCGAAACGCGTCAGGACTATTGACGAACCAGAACTGCATCACGAACCTTGTACCTTTGCTCTCACGCTATCGAGCTACTTGTTGGGAAATAAAGCCCTTACCAGAAGCCCCGCGAGTGTGGTTAGTGTTCTTCTGACACACGAGCCTGCATATTTGAAAGGTCCCATCACCTTTCATTTCCGCACCCGCCATCGAAGAGTGCACAGCGCCCTGATGGGGATTGAGCGTCGCAGTGAACCTGCATTGCGCTGGGCACCGCCACACGACGGATGGAAGGAGCCCTGAAATGGCGAGCATACAGCTTGTTGGGATATGCTCATACACGTACCCCTTGCTCCAACACCATGACGCCGCCTGGCAGGCGAGGGGTTTCCTGGTCGGGGCTCTTGCACCACATATGAGAACACAGGACTCGGACGCATCAAGCGTTAAAGAACTACAGCAGGAATACAAGTACCAGAAGGCACGGCGCCCATCCAGGGGCGTGTCATAAAGATAAAGAAAGGCCCTTCCTGCTACCACTCTAAGAATCAGTTCGTTACCCTCTGAAGAAGAAGGCAGCCGCCTTCGAAACGCGTCAGGACTATTGACGAACCAGAACTGCATCACGAACCTTGTACCTTTGCTCTCACGCTATCGAGCTACTTGTTGGGAAATAAAGCCCTTACCAGAAGCCCGGCGAGTGTGGTTAGTGTTCTTCTGACATACAAGCCTGCATATATATATATATATTACCTACTGGCGGTCGCCAGTAGGTATATATAGTTAGGATTTTTTCTCTATGGGATTTTTGAAAATTCTATGTCTAATAACTTTGGCGTTTGTGGACGGAATTGGCTGTAATTTTCAGGAAAATGGAACATTTTGTTTCTGAGCAGCCCCTGACAATTTGGGGGGGTTTCATCAAGGGGGGGCCGAGAAAAAAGGGGGGTCCCAAAACGCATTTTTCCCATGTTAATTTCCATAGGGCGGTTGGCCTCACTTTTAGCTCGAACGGCTGAATGGATTTGCATGAAACTTGGCAAAATTGTAGGGACTGTTAGCCCGATGTGCCTTTGCTAGGTCTCAATATATGTGCTCCAGTGGATTTTGAGTAATTTAGGTTCAAAAAAAGATATATATCTGGGCGGAGCCTAACCACACATCTGATCTGATTGGCTGTCAGCACTTCATCCAAGAAGTGTTGGCAGCCATCCTGGGACCAATATACATGATAGCACCTCATTAAAAAGCAATGTAGTTAATAGAGGGTTTTAGGACTTTAGTTACATTATAAATCATTTGTTGATGGTACCATACTCGTTTTAGGAATTGTGGTGGGTTCTAAGGTGATTTTACCATGTGAAAAAACCTTCTGCTGTGATATCATGAATATTGTTTGAAAGAAAACTAATATCTCATGATTTTCCTACAGTGGTTTGGAAGGGGATCTATAAGCTAAACTGAAAGCATATTTTCTGTAAATTCACATTATCTTTTTCAGTCATGTGAAAATGAAGTCTGACATTCTCAGTAAAACATGTACATCCAACAAGGACAGAGACTGTCAGTTGATTCCTTTGTGTTCTACTGCAGCCTCCTAGAGTGTTCTAAAGAACAACTAGAGCGCTAACAGTCCTACTTATTACAAAGGTATGGCACACCTGAAGCCATCTTGATTGGAATAAAGTGGTAACTCTTAAAACATTTAATTTAAAAAGAAACAACATGAGGGGGTATATTTTGCCATAGAAAGTATGATTAGTGCTGCAGAATGAAAAATTAGGGCACATTTTGAGTGACTTCTCAAATCCTTTTCTATTTCACTAAAACATTCTGACATGCAGTCTACCAAAATGGCCACCAGAGACAAAAGAGCCCAAATGTAGCCCAAATATCACCAGATGTAGCCCAAGTATAGCCCAATGACAGAATGTCCCAGAGTGTTCTAAAGAACAACTAGAGCGCTAACAGTCCTACTTATTACAAAGGTATGGCACACCTGAAGCCATCTTGATTGGAATAAAGTGGTAACTCTTAAAACATTTAATTTAAAAAGAAACAACATGAGGGGGTATATTTTGCCATAGAAAGTATGATTAGTGCTGCAGAATGAAAAATTAGGGCACATTTTGAGTGACTTCTCAAATCCTTTTCTATTTCATTAAAACATTCTGACATGCAGTCTCCCAAAATGGCCACCAGAGACAAAAGAGCCCAAATGTAGCCCAAATATCACCCAGATGTAGCCCAAGTATAGCCCAATGACAGAATGTCCCAGAGTGTTCTAAAGAACAACTAGAGCGCTAACAGTCCTACTTATTACAAAGGTATAGCACACCTGGAGCCATCGTGATGGGAATAAAGTGGTAACTCTTAAAACATTTAATTTAAAAAGGAACAAAATGAGGGGGTATATTATGCAATAGAAGGTATTATTAGTGCTGCAGAAAGAAAAATTAGGGCACATTTTGAGTGACTTCTCAAATCCTCTTCTATTTCATTAAAAAATTCTGACATGCAGTCTCCCAAAATGGCCACCAGAGACAAAAGAGCCCAAATGTAGCCCAAATATCACCCAGATGTAGCCCAAGTATAGCCCAATGACAGAATGTCCCAGAGTGTTCTAAAGAACAACTAGAGCGCTAACAGTCCTACTTATTACAAAGGTATGGCACACCTGAAGCCATCTTGATTGGAATAAAGTGGTAACTCTTAAAACATTTAATTTAAAAAGGAACAAAATGAGGGGGTATATTTTGCCATATGAATTATGATTAGTGCTGCAGAAAGAAAAATTAGGGCACATTTTGAGTGACTTCTCAAACCCTCTTCAATTTCATTAAAAAATTCTGACATACAGTCTCCCAAGATGGCCACCAGAGACAAAAGAGCCTAAATGTAGCCCAAATATCACCCAGATGTACCCCAAGTATAGCCCAATGACAGAATGTCCCAGAGTGTTCTAAAGAACAACTAGAGCGCTAACAGTCTTACTTATGACAAAAGTATGGCACACCAGAAGCCATCTTGATTGGAATGAAGTGGTAAGTCTGAAAACACTCAATTTAAAAAGGAACAACATGAGGGGGTTAATTTTGCCATAGAAAGTATGATTAGTGCTTCAGAAAGAAAAATTAGGGATCATTTTGAGTGACTTCTCAAATCCTCTTCTATTTCATTAAAAAAATTCTGACATGCAGACTGAAACATGCACTTTGAATACCAGCAGCAGACGTCCCTGGTGAGCAGTAGCTTTACTACAGTGATCTAATGTGCAACTAGAGTGCTAACATTCAGAATTTATGGCAAATGTGTGACACATCTGAATGCCTTCTTGATGGAACCAAAGTAAACAAGCATTGAAAATGCAATAGATCTCACCCTCGTTTAAGTTAAAGCCATTCTGTTTGTAATGAGGTGGCTTTTTAGCTTTGCTTTTATTAGTGTTTTTTCAACTTTCATGTAAATAACATGCATCTGTATGCATATAAGTATATGTATGCATGCATTTATGTTTGTATTTATATAGATATACAGATGATATATGTTTATATATGTATGTATATATATATATTCACTGAAAAAACCATAGGTTATAGACCATATATAGTTAGGAATTAGCATTTACAAAACCTTGAAAATTCACTGAAAAAACCATAGGTTATAGACCATATATAGTTAGGAATTCGCATTTACAAAACCTTATTTTACTCACACAAAACCATTGAAATTCCATATATAGTTAGTTGCACTAACTATATATCGCGCACCCGCAATCCACTGCTGATGATGTCACATATTACATCATTCATGACATGGTCAGTGACATCACTGATGACATCACTGATGACATCTCAAATGACATCACTGATGACATCACTGATGACAACATCCAGTGACTGTATGTTTCTGTAAAGTTAAAATATGTCTTACATATTGAAGAATGAGTGGATGTATAAGTGTCTGGATGAAGGATTTAGTAGGTGCATGACTGACTGTATGAGTGAGTGATTAAATGTGTCTCACTGAGTGCATGGGTTAGTGACTAAACTGTCTTAATTTGTGCATCATTATGTCTGTTGTTCTGTAAACTGTTGCATGTGTTGATAAGTAGCTGTATGAGTAACTATATGGGTTATTGATTGGTTGCACAAGTATTTGTATGGGAGACTGAGTGTGTGTGTGGGTGGCTGGGAGGTGTATGACTCTGTGCATAGATGTGTGAGCAGTTGATTCACTAGATGTATGGTTTCAAAAGTGCATGTGGAAACAGCTGTATGGGCGGTTGACTGTGTGCATGAGTGTATTGGTGAGTGAATGGATATCTCAGTGCTACATGTCAAAGTAAGTACATATGTAAAAAACAGTACATGTGAGAGTTGACATATATAAATAACTGTGCATAAGAGCCAGTGAATGTGTGAGTGGCTGTATGGATCATTGTGAACTTGTATCAGGGATTGCATAAGAGAGTAAATATGTGTTAGTATATGTTTGAATAAGTAAAGTTTGTATAACTGTATAGTTGAGGAAATGGAGGTGTGATTGATTCTTTGCATGACTGACTAGGTGTGTGAGTAACTCCATGGATGAGTGACAGTTTGTGAGTGTCTGTTTACACTGATTGTATCTAAGGTTATATTAGAGTCTGAAGAGGTTCATCTTATTATCACATGAATGTGATCAGTAATGTCAAATGAGATGTCATCAGTGATGTCATCAGTGATGTCATTTGAGATGTCATCAGTGATGTCATTTGAGATGTCATCAGTGATGTCATCAGTGATGTCACTGACCATGTCATGAATGATGTAATATGTGACATCATCAGCAGTGGATTGCGGGTGCGCGATATATAGTTAGTGCAACTAACTATATATGGAATTTCAATGGTTTTGTGTGAGTAAAATAAGGTTTTGTAAATGCGAATTCCTAACTATATATGGTCTATAACCTATGGTTTTTTCAGTGAATATATATATATATATATAATACGCATGTTTGCACATGGGGCTATGGGAGGAACAGGTCCTGGTGGGAGATCTGCTAGAAACCATGGAACAGCAGGTGGTCACCTATTTGCGATACATTGATGATCTTTTCTTTGTATGGAAAGGGACAGAGGAATCAGCAAGGAAATTTGTTGAAAGGCTGAATGTAAATAATTTGAATTTGCATTTTACATCCTGTATTGATGCGAAAAAGGTCTGCTTTCTGGATATGGAAATATATGTCAGTGAAAATCGTATGCAAACTAGGCTATACAGAAAGCCGACTGCTGGCAATACCATCTTGCACGCAGCCAGCCACCATCCTGGCCATTTGTTACGCAGCATTCCCTACGGGGAAATGTTGCGTATCAGACGCATCTGTAGTAGCGAAGAGGAATGCACTATAGCTCAGGAAGCTTGCAAAAATAGATTTCTTGCAAGGGGATACTCTAGATCCTTGGTTGAGTCCGCACAGAAGAGGACTCATCAGATATCCCGGGAATCCGCCCTTATCCCTAAGAACAGAGGGGCAGAAACCACTGCGGGGGAAGGGGTTAGCAGTCCTCGAATGATTGTGACATACAGCAGGCAGCATTCAGCTCTAAGAAAGATATTTTGCGATAACTGGAACCTCATATTGGGGGACCCGGTTATTGGTAACAAGGTATCGAAAAAGCCACTCTTGACCTTCAGAAAATCCAAATCTATGGCTAATGCCTTGGTCCAGAATGCCTTAGAACCCCAGATGTCATCAACATGGAAGGCTTTGGGAGGGGGTTTCAAAAAATGCATACAGTGTAAGGCATGCAAATATGGGACCAACAAATCCAACTATGTTGTCCCATTCTCCAGTGCCCCGAGGAGTATTACTAAACGCCTTACTTGTAAGACAGATTACGCGGTCTATGTGCTGGAGTGCACGTGTGGTCTCAGGTACGTGGGTAGTACCCGCCTGCCGGTCCACAAACGTGTACTTCAGCACATCAGAGCTATTTCTAACAAAGATCAGGCCTATCCGGTTGCTAGGCACTTTGAACAGCACCATAGCTCCAACCCTATGCATCTGTCTTACTTTGTTATAGATGCAGTTTGGCCCATGAAGAGAGGGGGTGATCGAGAGGCGAAACTACGCCTACTTGAAACCCGGTACATCCTGGAACTAGACAGTAAGCAGCCACAGGGTCTTAATGCGACGGAAGATCTTTATACTTGTCTATGATGTGATAAGAGTGATTACATATTACAAATTCTCCGCGCTTCAACTATTTCAGGGCAGTCCATTCATTTACTGTGTTTTGCATAATTGGCCGTATGGGTACTTGGTCTTTTAAAACAATAACACTTGTTGCTGTATTTTAACATCTGACGCCTCCACACTTTCTGTGTTAAGAGCTTTCTTCAAATAGGAGGAGGACTAGTCCATGGAGAATAACCATGGGTTCAACACAACATGTGTTTCTTTTGAATAATGGTTTGATTTCTTTTTTAAATATTGGTTGAGCACTAGCACGAGCACTTTAGGAAATTTTATTCACTTAACACTTTATTTTGCCAATGTCTAAATGCAATGTGTAATGTTGTGGTGCTATCTTACAATATTCTGTGCCCACTGGGGCTTTATCTCTTTTGCCAAGTGCCTTGTACATTTGGGGAGTGAGTATTTTTGTGAACAACCAATCCTTATGAATCTATGGATAGAATTTTTGTGGGTTCATGTTCACGTCATAATTAACTTGTATTCATACAGTTATTTAAAAGAACTTTAGTGGTTTTTAAAGTGTAAATATATATATTTATATTTTATAAATTAAGCCACTTGTACTTTAATCAAAGTATGTATATAATATTGGCATACATTGGTTAGCACTTGGAAATGTAGTAGTATTTTTTCTATGTTGCTGAATTTTTTGTAATGAATTGCGCGCGCACTTGCACTTTAAATGTATGGCATTGGCTGTAAGCAACTGGCCATGTGATCAAGCTGTAAAGGCGAAACGCGTTATGGCGGCAGCAGGCTTGCTGAAATAAACACGAAGGTTTAAGCACTGAAATCTGGGTCCGTTCTTTCGTCAGCGTTGGAGGTTTGGGCTGAGGCGGCTGCCTTGGCTGGTGGCGAATTTTCGTACATATATATATATGTATATATATATTTAATAGGTTTATTTGTATATGTATGTAATTATATTTTAAATGCTGTTTTTATTATTTTTTAATAAAAAACATTGATTATTCTTCAATATTATTAAGTTAATATATATATATAAAAAAGAAAATATGCATGTTACATAACATTTACTGTTTATTAATTTTAATCTTTTTAAATTATTTTTAAGTATGTTTTACTTACTTATATTTAATATTTAATTTATTTGATATTACTCTTAAGACATTTATAAAAGTCAATATTTTAGCAAACTGTATTATTAACAACAATATTTAGGACTCCATATTTTTGTACTTACCTGTTTGTAGATAGGAACTCAATATTCTGTCACTCGATATTTTCACCTCAACATTGTGGTAGTTCGATATTCTGTCAGTGATCCCTATTAAATAGCGTCTAAACATTTCTTACACTGAAATCCAAGTCATATTTTTAATTATATCACTAAATATCAAATAAATCCCAATGTGCTTAGCTGTTTGAGCTCTCTGTTGATGACCCCTGCATAATCTATTTCATTTTCACATGCTATTGACCCCATTGAAAAAAATGCAGTGATAGCTGCATCTACTAAATCAACCAATTAAAGTGAATGGAACACCTCCAACCTCACAATAAGGTTTATTCTTTTATAATGTGTTCATACTTAATTAACCTACATTAAGTTTGGGAACGTGGACTGGCCTTCTCATGGTGCCTCTGAAGGCTGCTGGACACCTGGCGTCTGTCTCCAGAAATCCTGGCCACATCAATCCATCGATCCAGCGATCAACTCAGAACAGTCCGGAAGAAATACAACATACATATCAAGAACAAAAAATCCATGTATTTTCGCTCCGCACTGGATAGCGCTAAAATCAGACACAGGGAGCTCTTTAACATCATCAGACGCCAAACCTCCAATCCTGATAGGTCCCTAGGGCAGGCATCCACAGAACGGTGCGACAACTTCGCCAACTTCTTCAATGATAAGATCGCCAAGATCGAGCTATCTCTTGACATCAATTGCGCCTTCCTTCCCTATAGCAGCTCAGGTGGGGTGTTTGGTAGCGCCCCCTCTCTCACTACTAAACCCTGGTCACTCTTCCAGCCCATCCCAGAAGAAGAGATAGTCAAACTAATCTCCACCTCCAAACCCTCATCACATGCCCTAGACCCTCTACCTGCTCAACTCACTAAAAAGCTGAAACTCTCAATAGCCCCTCACTGGTGCAGGATTATTAATAGCTCCCTAAAAACCGGAATCGTTCCAGATTGTCTGAAAGTGGGACAAGTCACCCCACTGCTAAAAAAAACAGCCCTTGACACAAATTACTTAAACAACTTCAGACCCGTCTCCAACCTTCCTCGTCTCTCCAAAATCCTAGAAAAATGTGTACTCCAACAACTAACCCAACACCTGGACAACACCAACCTTCTTGACTCCCATCAGTCGGGATTCAGGAAAGGTTGCAGAACTGAAATGGCAATCCTAAACATAATAAATGATATCCACAAATCATTGTTCTCAGACCAATGCTGCCTACTCATTCTCCTAGACCTTTTGGCAGCATTCAACACAGTAGACCACAAACTTCTCCTCAAGGCTCTCAAAGATACGGCCGGTCTAGACAAGGTGGTTCTCAAATGGTTCTCCTCATTCCTCCACAACCGCTTCCAGAGAATCAAAATTAAAAGCTTTGAGTCTGACATCCACCCCATCAACAGGGGAGTACCCCAAGGATCAGTGCTCTCCCCTCAACTCTTCAACATTTACATGGAAACCCTCACCACCCTACTCAGAAAAGCTAACATCCCTTTCCACATATATGCTGACGATACTCAAATTTACTTGGAAATCTCCTCAACCAAAGACATTCAAAGACTCAACGAAACACTAAGAGAAGTGCAGCTGTGGCTGTCAAGTCACCACTTAAAACTGAATTCGGAAAAAAACTAACTACTCCTCATTTCGAACAAAGAAGAAAACCCACAAATGGTCGAGTGGATAAAAGCTATTGATGCGCTCAATAGGAACCTCACCCTGGCTGATTCTGTTAAATCTTTAGGCATTATGCTAGACTCAAAAATGGACATATACAAACTCATTAAGATCTTGGAGAAGAGCGCCTTCCTCAACCTGAAGCTACTAAACAAAATAAAAGCTTTTATCCCGCTGGAGTTCTGGACTTTTTGGTTCCGTCCAGAGGTGTCAGGGTACAACACCCAAAGACCCCGGAGTCCCACCTGCCTTGGTGCACAAATGAACAGAAACACGGGCTTCTCGATGGTGGCGTCAAAGACCAAAGGTTTATTACTGCAGGGACACAGAAGTCACAGAATCTACACACGGGCAGAATCTAGGAGACTGTTCGATTTGTACAAAGTGGGTTGCTCCTTATATACTAAAAATTGTGCTCTAGGCAAATATTTCACATGTCGGTACATTCCCAAACCTTTGTGTCTCTAAACAATAAATATTTGGCGTTACACAGGAACTGTCGATAATATCTGATACCAAACATCACGAAGAGGGGTTCCCACCAGTCCATCACAATCCCTTGTCAATATTGCATTCAAGACCCGGACCGCCTCATCGTAAAGTTCGTTACCTCCCCCTAATAAAGGCCCAGAAGGAAAGGAGCAGAGCCAGGTGCAGAAGATAGAAAAGCGGGATAAGAGATGTTTGTGGGTTGTAAATGGGCAAGGCTACCGGCTTCGGCCGCCTAATCATGATCAGGTACAATGGACAGGAAAACCAGTTCAGGTGGGCTGGCCTCGGGCAGAGGAGGCAGCCTTTGTCGAGTCATGCAGCTTCAGCGTGATCTGGTTTAAGGTGCACGTGTCATGTAAGAGGTGAATCTCCGGCTAAGGCTACGTGTCCTTAATCAAAGTGAAGTGAATGAAATGATCAGAGGCTATTGCATATGTGAGGGCAAGGAACCACAAAATGGCGGCCACGATCTAAGATGGATGCCGTGTGTATATCAGAAATGTGTCAGTGGAAGGAGTGCTCTTGCTCGTAGCGTAGCGAAAACACTAGGATATACTAAATGGATCATTTGCGGTTCGCTGATACTAATTTTATGTATTTCCGACAAACTTGAAAACACGGGTTCAAGTCGTCACGGAACCGTCACGGAACCTCAGACCCTCCTTTTGCCCTTACATAGGCAATTACTCAGTCTATGTCAGAATCTAGTTCTATACTCATCAGGTCAGTGACATGTTGTTGTATCATCATCCTTTCTCGTGTCTTTTCTCCAAACGCAGGTGGTTTTCTGAGACAAGTTGTAGCACAAAGACTACACAGAGCAGGACCACACTGGATAATCAGACAACATGAGAATAGGAATACTAGGATGACACCAATGACCATTAGAACCTTCCATCCCCACGCTGAGATCAGAGTCCAAACCCACTCCATAAAGGACCAGTTTCCCTCATCTACATGTATGGAGTCCGAAATCTTGTGCAACTTAGAGATCGCCTCGTAAACTGTTGGAGCATTATTAGGAATAAAGACACAGCAGCTCGATTGGATCATTCTGCATACCCCACCTCGATCTGCAAGTATAACATCTAGAACCATACGGTTCTGCAATGTCATGAGCCTATCCGCCTGAAGCTCAGCTGTCAGATTGCTAAGGGCACCAGCAGTTTCGGTAATAGTAGATTCAACTACCCGTGTTAGCTGACGTATGTTTCTACTATTGGCCATAGGCCCCCAGAACGGAAGGAAGCCTTTGAAGAAGTCTCCAGCTTCCTGACCAGCTGTATCTTCCTTACTGAAAACACCTCTAGCTACTCTTGTTCTGTGGTAATCCGGTGAAGCAGTGTATGTCGGAGGCAATAATCGAGCAATATAACATGATCCTGAGAAGTCGGCAGGCAACCATGTATAAGCTCTGTCTCGACAGATGAAATAGGTACCCCTAGCAGTAAGAAAGGCAGGGGAAGAGTTAGCCGGAAACACATAAGTCTCTACGCACTCACTCCTCCCTAGCTGAGCTCTCGGATTTCTCCCATTACCTTGCAAACAGACCTGACCTCGGTGAGGTACGACCCAGATTGGAGTTGAGCTTTTACGCTTGCTTTCTCCTAAACTAAGGCGATACTCTGAAGTATTCCAACTTAAATATACTCGCAATTCGTCTCTAGGGTATGATGGAGTATTATTGACGTCTTTGACCATGTCAATAATTCCCTGGACTAAAGCTTTGTTGGCAGAGTTATATTTAGTGGAACGTGGTGGACGTGGAGGATAGGTCTCAAGAGCATAAGCAAAGATGGTTTGAAGGGCCTGAAATGATCCATTGTAGCTGAAAGGCAAAACCAGATAGGGAATACCTTTATCCATAGTGTGGGGTATCAAGCCACACACCCAACAGTCTGTCGTGTTAACTACCAGTTGGTGTTGGTGCAAGAGCTGTACAAAAGTATTATTAATGAATTCTGAGCGTCGAGCTTGCTCATGTTCCGGAAACGAGTGAAAAGAGTGTATAGAAGAAACAGTAGAAATAGCAGGATCAAGGGGAGGTACTGTAGATACTGGCACAAAAATCAAATTTATGCTAAAGACAATTCCACCCACCAGTGTTGCTAAAACAATCAAAAATGTAATGGCACATTGCATCAAGAAACATTTGCTATGAAGAATTCTATTTAGTCTGTTTCTGCGAACGTAAATCACATTCTTTCGTTGCAGCGCAGGAAGCTCCATCTTCTACAATCCGCTCGCGACCACTGATGATGTGTACGTAGATGAAAATGCCTCTGTCAGCCCTGGGAGTTCCCAGTACTAACAGAAAGATCGACCTTGTGTCAGACCCCTGCAAATTCAAACTAGGCACACAGCCACGACCCTACGGCTACCCAGACGGCAAGGCAATTTATTAAAAACAATAGCAAACTTCCTGGCTGAAAAGCAAAAAGGTCCAATGTATATAAATATCAAAATCACAATATGCAGTTGCCTGCTTTATTAGTCCTTTTTATGGCTTCTAAGGTTGTATTTCTGCTTCGCTGGTACTGTCTGATCGGAAAATAGTGTATCACTAGCAGCTGTTGCAGAGTTTACGTTCGCAGATGGCAAAGTTTCTTCTGATGCTGGAGACAAATTTTCAATGTTCAAAGCAGTCTTTTCAAGAGGAGAGTCACGTTTCAAAGTGTCAGAAATCAAATCGGCATCGCTGAAAGGGACAAATTTCGGAGTTGTTTCAGCTTCGGAGGCACCAATTCCCTTCTTCACCCAGTCGTCGTAGGGCAGCGGCAGTGGAACACGCTTTACGTGAGAAGCGTGGATCCAGTGCTTGCGACCAGCAACACGTACAGCTGTCCTCGTCGCCAGCAGGATTTGGAAGGGGCCGATGTAGCGAGGCTGAAGATTCTTTGTCCTCGCAAAATTTCTGACCACCACGTGGTCGCCGGGTTTCAGCTGATGCCCTGGACTCTCCGGAGGTTTTGGCAAAGCATCAAAGACCTGTTGATGAATAAGACTTAATTTAGCAGTCAAGTCGTAAAGATAGTCTATCAACATAGGATATTCAATGGAGCAGAATTGTTTAGGCCTTGGCACACCCCAGACATTTGCCGGGCGGCCAAATACAATCTCATATGGAGAAAGCCCTATTCTAGAATGCACTGTTGCTCTCGTTGATAACAAGGCCAAAGGAAGTGCGTCTGGCCAAGCCAAACCTGTGGATGCTTGAATTTTGGCAAATCGATCCAACATCCATTCGAGTCCAATTTGCCCGTACTTTCTCTCCATACGCGTTTCTCTTCCTCAGTCGCTTCTTTCTGAATCTCTTTCACACTTTCCATTGTGTCCTCACACATTCCAGACTCAGCAATCCATCTTGCAGACGTAGCAACATACATTCTACTCATCATGTCTCTAGCTGTCTGTTTAGCGGTTTCATCAGCAAAGGCATTTCCCCGACCAACATCATCCGTGATTGCTTTATGAGCACTGCACTTCACAATCGCAACTTCAGTCGGTAAGGTTAGAGATTCTAACAAGTCGTTAACTAGCTGACCATGTTGAATCTTAGTCCCATGGGACGTAATGAAACCCCTTTCTCTCCACAACCGGCCAAAACTATGGGCCACGCCAAATGCGTACTGACTATCTGTAAACACATTCACTCTCTTTCCCTCAGCTAAAACACACGCTCTCGTAAGAGCTATTAACTCTGCAGCTTGGGCAGAATTCTGACTCACTCTTGCAGTCTCCACAATCGTCTTCAAAGTCGTTACCGCGTAGGCAGCAGTCACATCACCATTCCCCAATTTAAAACATGACCCGTCCACATACAGCGTACCATCTGGGTCGGATAGAGGAGTATCTCTCAAGTCGATACGACCTTTTGTCTCTTCCTCCGTTTTGAAATAACAGTCATGTGGCTCAGAATCACTCGACTCTTGATCAGTCGGCAACAATGTTGCTGGGTTCAATACATTGCATCTTTTGATCTGAATATGACTCGCTAATAACGTCAGCTCGTAACCAGATAATCTCGCACTAGTAAGGTGTTGTGTCTTCGTTCGGTTCATGAGTGTGTCCACTGCATGAGGAACCATGACCACTAGCATATTGTTCATCACCAAACCAGCAGATTGTCGAATGGAAGCTGCAGCTGCCGCTGTAGCCCTCAAACAACTAGGCAATGCTCTAGCTACCGGATCTAATGTTGATGAGAAATACGCACAAGGGCGTTGTTTATCACCAAACTTCTGTGTCAAGACACTCAACGCGCAACCTTCTCTTTCGTGAACGTAGAGCGTGAATGGCTTACTGTAATCAGGTGTGCCCAATACAGGAGCTGAACACAAAGCTTTTCGTAATTCAGCAAAACTCTCTTGACATTCATCAAACCATGGCACCGGACTCGGAACATTTTTCCCAGTCAAAGCTACCAATGGCTTTGCTAAAAGTGAAAAATTTGGAATCCACTGCCTACAGTAGGAGGTAATACCTAGAAAGGCACGTACTTCCCTCTGTGTGCGTGGAACACTCATTTGCGTAATTGCTTTTATTCTTTCTGGGGTCAACTTCCTTCCCTCCTTTGACAAGAGATGACCTAAATAGGTTACTTCTTGGCAGCAATATTGCATTTTGGAAGGTGACACCTTATGATTCAAAATAGACAAATGATGCAATAGTGAAATTGTAGCTGCTTTGCAAGTTTCCTTGTCATCGGCAGCCACCAAAAGATCATCTACGTACTGTACTAGGGCAGAGCCTGGAGGAAGGACAAAAGAATCTAACTGGCTTTTTAAAGCTTGACTGTAAATAGATGGACTTTCACAGTAGCCTTGTGGAGCGCGTTTAAATCTGAAACTCCGACCTCCTAAACAGAAGCCAAAAATATCTCTGCTTTCCTCGGCTATCGGAATGCTGAAAAAGGCATTCTTCAAGTCGATGACTGAGAACCATGTAGCTGTAGCAGGAATCAATGTTAACAAAGCAGTAATGTCTGGCACTACAGGAAACTGCGGAATGACAATCTTATTAACTTCTCTAAGGTCTATGACAAACCTATAGACTGGAGGCTTTGTAGGATCTGTTCGTTTCAAAATCGGCAATACAGGACTATTACAAACATTTCCTCGCGTTTCTTCAACCACACCTTTTTTAATCAAATCTTGCACAATCAATAAGAGTGCACGCTCACCTTCATTCGATATTTTATATTGAGGAATTCTTGGAAATTTCACATTCGCTTTCAAAGTTACTACATACGGTGGAATCTCTAGTAGACCTACATCATTGGGACCAGTCGCCCAAAGAGAATCAGGGAGTGAACGTAGCTCCGGCGGGAGTTTGTCCATTGACAAGTACATCGGAGAGGTGAGTCTTTTACCCAAAGTAAGCTGTACTCCTTCCGGAGAACAGTACAATGTCGCATATAGTCGTTTTAACAAATCTAAACCAAGCAGATTTTCATTACAACCTGTCGTCAAAATTAAGGGTGCTTTCAATTGACACGGTCCAACAGAAATAGACAAAGGACCAGATATCGGGTTGTACACAGGGGCGCCTGAAAAACCTACGGAAACATTTGTTGAGCCAGACAAAGGTGCGCCAGGGAGTTTCGCATGCATGATAGAACTTTTTGCGGCACCAGTATCCAACAGAAACGGTTCGACTACACCTGATGTTGCTACTGCGACATAAGGCCCACTCTGATCCACTGGAACTGATACTACTCCCTCTCTCTGTCTATGGCTGTCCTAGTACCCATTTTGTTGAAATCCCTCTTCAACTTCACAATAATCCTCAACAAGATATTGCTGAGATCTATTTTGTTGAGCTGACTGTACATTTCGCTGATCAAAGTGATTAGAAGGACGATCATTAGTTTGTGGAGGCATAGCACCTCGTCCTCGACCTCTAGAATTCTGTGCAAAACCACCACGACCTCTCTGAGCTGCTGCCGCATTATTTTGCGCTAAAATCTGACAATCATTTTTATAGTGACCCTCTTTCTTACAGTACGCACACTGATTCCACTGGTATTGAGGCCTGGTCGAATTATAATCTGTCTTTTGATACGAATTCTGTTGCATATTAGTCTGATTCGTGCGAGGCGGATACGCCTGCTGTAAAAGAACTTTAGTCTTTAAATCTTTCGTTTTCTTCTCTGATTTCTCCTTTTCCTCTTTATCCCTATTTTCATAGTACTGTGCAGTCGCAAGTATTTGCGCTGTCGTAGATACAGCCCACGCACTTTCTGAGTCTTTCAATTTATTGCATAATTCGGGTAACAAATTATGCACAAATTTATCGACAAACAATCTCTGTCCTCCTTCAGTGCTCATATCCTGACCACTATGGTCTACAAAAGTCTCTTCGAACCTCGTGAAGAAGTCGGAGACACTTTCGTCTTTCTTCTGCTTGCATGCGGATAATTTATCCCAATTAACACGCAATGCTGGCATCAGAGTCTTCATTAAATCTATTATTCTGCCAGGAAGATTAGCAATTAGGGGTTCGGGTTTTGCACCACCTATTTGTTGAGCATCTGCTGCAGTGATAGCTGCCCAATCACCACCTAAAGCAGCCTGATGATCCTCTCTACGAATTTTAGCCCACACTGGTTGTGGAACTACATTACCAAACAACATATCAATGTCGGCTAAGTTCATTATACAAGCCTCAACTGTCTGTGTCAATTCCTTGTAATATCCGGCTGGATTCTTACGTGGATCTGGCAAGGCCTGTTTCACTGCTAACACTTCTGCTCGCTTCCACGGAATATGTATCCATACTCTTTGGAACTGTGCTGGAGCAGCTGCAATACCCGCATTATCATCACGTTGTACTGCTTCGCGCCAAATTGGAGGAACTTCCCTCATAGGATATTGGCGACTTAGCTTCATTCTACCTTTCTCTAAATCTCTCGGCGAACGAAGAGATGGATCATTCCTAAAACTCAAAATGAGTTCCATCGCTTCCTTTATATTATCGCCCACTATCATTCCAGCAGCAAACTCTTTTTGAATCTTAATTAAATCTTCCAAATCTGATTCGACATCGTCTTCTTCTATTTCCTCACGCAACAACGAGCACATCTCGTCGAAGACGTATCGCTGTGTTGGCTCTCCCCATTGCATAAATGTCTCTAACACATCTTTCGTACTATATCTTCTAACTTTCGTAATCCATCTGAGAGCTGTGGAGTCTAAAACTCCCCGTTCCTCAGTACTTGGAAGCTGACTCCGTCTCTGAACAGAGTCAGGAGTAGGAGTCTTAATCAAGGTTTTATATATAGGAGACAGCATATTAGTAACAGAATCAGTAATTCTTCGACGAACAGAAAGTGGAGTTAGTACACTCGCAGACATAGAGAACGCAGTAGAGGTAGGAATAGATGACGAAACAGTAGGAGTATCGAGGAAAATAGTTTGAGGACCAATAGGTACAGTGGTAGGTATAGGAGCGGGCAGTGCAGGAAGAGGAGGAGCTGTAGGAACATTTACATTCACCACAGGAGGTATAGGAACTTGATTCTGAGGAACAAGAACACCAGGTTGTCCAGCAACCGGCAATTGAACATTCGGGATCAGTGGAGCCGTAGCACCTTGTGCATACGGTGGAGGCGACCGTAACAGATAAGATAGCAGAGGATCGTTTTCGGAATCCTCCAGTATCTTAGCCATTTTCGATGGCAAGGCAGGATAGCACTTGTCAATCGCTAAGTTACGCTCTCTAATGGCTACATCTATGGCTTTCTCACACTCGTCAGCCTGCAACTGCTTAGTCGCTTGCTCTAGAGTTAACTCTTCTAGTTCTTTTTGCTCTTTCTTCAACCTTTTCATTTCTCTCTGTTTGGATTCTTTCCGCCAATAACGAAAAGAATCAAACATTGCCGGCCGGGCTTTCTTCCTAAACAATTTCGCTTCTAAATTGTCGAGAATCTCTTGTTCAAAACTACCATGCAGTGGCCAACTAAGGACACCATCCTTCTTACAATAACGGACCCATATCTCATTATAAGTTATAGGACCCACACCATACTTACAATATAAATCATAAAGGGGAGTCCCAATCGGAGGAACCAGACAGGAATCCTCTAATTGTGAGTCACTGTTGCAACTAAAACAAGACAACATTTTCCGACTTACCATTCTCAGTCCGGAACACAAAACAAACAAAACACGAAACAAATTGTGCACTTGAACCAAGAACTTAGGCCTACCAAAACGAACTGATGTATCGATACCCAAAACTGAACCAAATAGATTATCGTAACTAGAACAACTAGTGATAATCTTACGAAACCAAACCAAACCAAGAACCGATCAAGGATTTTTAACAATCCTCACAAAAGTAACCAGCTAGCTATCACTAAATACTTAACTGAGGCACTGAAGACGTCACCAAGGAGAAACCCGTCACGTTTCGCCGTACTAAGGACTGCACCACTTCGGGTCCAAGACAGGGCGACGGTCAAGGCAACGGCCCACTGCAGCCGTCCTGAACGGGAACCCTCGTGGAAGAGAACTTCAGGGCCACTTTTGCGATATGCCGGGATCGATGAAGTGGGGCGCCTCCCTCAGGAATCTTCACACGAAGCTTCTCGAACTCTTCAGGCTTTTGGACCGGTACCGAATGACGTCGCCCCACGTTGGGCGCCAATTGGAGTTCTGGACTTTTTGGTTCCGTCCAGAGGTGTCAGGGTACAACACCCAAAGACCCCGGAGTCCCACCTGCCTTGGTGCACAAATGAACAGAAACACGGGCTTCTCGATGGTGGCGTCAAAGACCAAAGGTTTATTACTGCAGGGACACAGAAGTCACAGAATCTACACACGGGCAGAATCTAGGAGACTGTTCGATTTGTACAAAGTGGGTTGCTCCTTATATACTAAAAATTGTGCTCTAGGCAAATATTTCACATGTCGGTACATTCCCAAACCTTTGTGTCTCTAAACAATAAATATTTGGCGTTACACAGGAACTGTCGATAATATCTGATACCAAACATCACGAAGAGGGGTTCCCACCAGTCCATCACAATCCCTTGTCAATATTGCATTCAAGACCCGGACCGCCTCATCGTAAAGTTCGTTACCTCCCCCTAATAAAGGCCCAGAAGGAAAGGAGCAGAGCCAGGTGCAGAAGATAGAAAAGCGGGATAAGAGATGTTTGTGGGTTGTAAATGGGCAAGGCTACCGGCTTCGGCCGCCTAATCATGATCAGGTACAATGGACAGGAAAACCAGTTCAGGTGGGCTGGCCTCGGGCAGAGGAGGCAGCCTTTGTCGAGTCATGCAGCTTCAGCGTGATCTGGTTTAAGGTGCACGTGTCATGTAAGAGGTGAATCTCCGGCTAAGGCTACGTGTCCTTAATCAAAGTGAAGTGAATGAAATGATCAGAGGCTATTGCATATGTGAGGGCAAGGAACCACAAAATGGCGGCCACGATCTAAGATGGATGCCGTGTGTATATCAGAAATGTGTCAGTGGAAGGAGTGCTCTTGCTCGTAGCGTAGCGAAAACACTAGGATATACTAAATGGATCATTTGCGGTTCGCTGATACTAA
Organism: Lissotriton vulgaris; assembly: GCF_964263255.1. NCBI lineage: Eukaryota > Metazoa > Chordata > Amphibia > Caudata > Salamandridae > Lissotriton > Lissotriton vulgaris. The sequence goes on from NC_141694.1 coordinate 1,779,487,380, forward strand.
TTTTATGTATTTCCGACAAACTTGAAAACACGGGTTCAAGTCGTCACGGAACCGTCACGGAACCTCACCGCCCAAAGATCTTAAACAAGCCACCCAAGCATTGGTGCTGTCAAGACTAGACTATGGCAACGCAGTCATCTCTGGAATAGCCAAAACACATCTTGCTCCTCTGAAAACAACCCTCAACGCAGCTGCCAGAATGGTCACTGGAACAAACAAATGTGATCATATCTCTCCTGCTCTCAAAGAACTCAAGTGGCTACCAATAGAACTGCGGGCGAACTTCAGAACAGCCTGCCTCACCCACAAAGCCCTTCACACAGGCAAACCCGAATATCTGGCAGCTAAACTTAAAAAAGCAGGCCACAACAGGACCCTCAGAAGCTCTAACACCCTACTTCTCATCCCGCAAAAATCACAAAAACAGAAAACCGCAGCCAGGTCCTTCGCTGGTAACGAGCCCAAAATCTGTAACTCTATTCCCCCTCACATCAGAACTACTCCTTCTTTCACTAAATTCAAAAGTCAGCTCAAAACCCTTTTCCTTGATCGATCCCTAGCGAACAGATAGGAGCAGCTGGAGCCTTGAGATTGACACCTCCCCCCTCCCGGTGTGGCATTGGGTTCTCCAGGCCTACATATTCCGCAAAACCGCTTACACCATAAAGAGAAATTGGCACGGAAACTGGAAATGCAAAAGACAAGTTTATTAAGACCCCATGGGGTGGTGGTACATTCCTACAGCACCCTTCGGTAATGCAAGAAGTATCACCCCGAACATCGGTGCAAGACCTCTTTTATACAGTTTTACCGTAATAAAAAGAGTAGGCGGAACACATTTGCTCAGTTTAGGTACATATAAGGACATTTTTGGAACACAGCCAACTCATGGGAGGAGTTACAACACCACTGGTCAGTTTGAAAAACATTCCTAAGTGATGACTGTCCACTAGTACAGAGGGTTTAACTGCGCATGTGCAAGCTTGACCAGTACTAAAAATAGCCTATTGCTAGGCAAGTTTAAGTGGTCAGTGGTACAGAGAAAGGACAAAAGGGCATGCTGACCACGAGGCAGCGCATTTATGTAAAATGGACGCCAGTGTTCTCAAAATGGCCTCCGAACACCATAGTCAAGATAAGGGGAAATTCGTGTAGCAAAGCTTAACGCTAACCCGATCACCGTCAAATTACGACAGACGACCCTTTTAGCGTTTAGCTAAAGCTACCTCATAGTGGACATAATCAGGGTATTCATCATCGATATTAATGGACATAATATTTGCTACTTCTCTATGAATCATTTGTTCATTCTTGACAATAGCTCGTTTGGATGGAATACAAGCAGAAAGGCACATAGAACATAACATAGGGCCACACTGAATGCAGAGACATAAAAAGAATAATATCCCAATTATTACACATAGGATTGTCAGCAACTTCCAACCCCAAGTACTAAGTAATGTCCAAAACCAACCCGAAAGTGTCCAAGTACCATTATCAGGATGTATCTCAGCGGCTATTTTATGCAATTTAGAAATTGCATCATATACGGATGGTGAATTATCTGGCACGTACACGCAGCAACTACTTCCGATAATGCAGCATGCACCCCCATGATCAGCTAACACTGCGTCTAGAACCATTCGGTTCTGGAGCGTTACAATTCTGGTCATTTGAAGTTCCTCAGTCAAGTTCCCTAAAGCAAAAACTGTCTCATTAGCAACGGCTTCCACAACACGTGTCAGTCGTCTTATTTTTCTGCTATTTAAAGCAGCACCAACAAACGAAAAGAGGCCTAAATTGAAATCGACATACTGCTGCAGAGAAGTATCGGTCTGGTCAATATCACGAGAGCTAATGTTCTCTTCACTCTATTCAGTATAAAATCATGATATAGAACAAAATCATTATGGTACATAGGTGGGGCAATAAACACAGGAGGTAATACAAAGGATATATAACATGTTCCTAACCATCCTATAGGGAGCCGGTGATAACCTTTATTTCCACAGATAAAGTAAGTATTTCGTGAAACCACAAAGGTGATACCATTTGGAGTGTCAAAGGTGAGAGTAGTGTTACATTCACTTCTTCCTACTGGGATTGTACCTTTATTTCGAACACACAGGTCTGCTTTTGTATCAATGACTGTAATCACATGCAGGCTGGACAAATTTACATTTCTTTGATTAGTATAAATTCGAGGCGAAGATACATTATCTGGTCGATATTCTTCCCATTCAAATTTAGTTCCTTCGGCTTGTGGGTAACCATCTCGATCATTAAAACAAACTTTATTAAGTCGGAAATGTAGTCCACCTTTTGTCGGCCATCGCAAAGTGAATAGAAGGGTATACCAAGCATTACAAGAACCATTGTGAGAGAATGGGAGTGGAATAAGCGGAGTGCCTCCTTTCTTTTGATGTCCAGGCAACATCCCACATACCCAACAGTTCGAAGTGTTCATCATATTATAGGTGTGATGCAAAATCTGGATGAAACAATTATTCAGATAAGTCTGTCTATGTCGTTCTTCATGATAGGGCAAAGTGAAATGAAAATGTTCAGATGGAATTGGGGTGGTAGGCAACAAATGTTCTCTTGCCGGCACCAGTAGTTCTACCACCCAGGCAATTACTGCTATCACCACAATTGTCATTACAAAAAGTACTGCACCAAGAATTCTCTTATTTCGCATCGTAGAGGTGCCATAGTTCAAAGTTCAAATGTCTCAAAAAGAAAGCAACTAAAAAATAAAAATATGAGTGCTGAGCTCCGAGGTAGCTGTTGGTTTCTTCTCCGGGATTCAAGACGGGTGTCGCTACACTTGGCAGAACTGATCCCCCCCCCCTTGATATTCCCGGCTTCCGTTTCACAAACCTGGAGCGGTAACTCAACCAGTCTTGCACAAAACAACTGCTTTTCTCGGTCGTAGATTGTATCTCTCTCTACCAGAAACAGTGTGGTCCGGGAAGGCTCCCTCCGATTCAGTAGACGTAACAGCTGGGCTCTTCTCCTCATCCAATATGTCTCGATAATCAGACAGCACAGTTGCGCTCATCAGATCCGGAGAAACACGACGACAATGAGTCGAATGCACCCATTGCTTTCTGTTCGTGACTCGCACAGCCGTTCGTGTTGCTAGTAGCACATGCTCGGGGCCACGCCACCTCGGCTCCAAGCTGCTTGTTCTCTCAAATGTCCGGATCATCACATAATCGCCAGGACGAAGATTATGAGCCTCTCCAATGGAATTGTCGGGGAGCGCTTCTCGAACCTGTTGATGAATAGAAAGTAAATCATTTGTTAATCGTGCCAAATAATTGTTCATCATTATACAAGGCCCATCATGTAACAATCGAGGCTTAGGAACTCCCCATATATTCATGGGCCTTCCAAACACCACTTCATAAGGTGTGAGGCCAGTTCGGGAATGGGGCACTGATCTGATAGATAGCAATGCCAAAGGCAAAGGATCCGGCCATTTCAAAGACGTGGATGCCACAATCTTTGCTAACTTCAATTTCAAGGTAGCGTTGTACCTTTCCACCAGACATGCTGACTGCGGATGGAATACAGCGTGGAATTTTTGCTGAATTCCCAATCCCTTCATGACGTATTCCACAATTTTCCCAACAAAATGAGGACCATTATCGCTCCACAAAAATTTACAAACACCGTAGCGCGGGAAGTACTCCTTGAGCAACACCTTAGCTGTTGTCAATGCTGTATTATCCTTCGTGGGGAAGGCCTCAATCCATTTACTGAAAGCACACACCACCACTAAGACATACTTAAGGTTATTGCAATGCTCAAGCTGGATGTAATCCATTTGTAGTACTTCAAATGGTGCAGTAGGTGGAACAAACCCTCCTTTCGGAGTATACGTCCCTTTAGCAGGATTGTGCTGCAAGCAAATCAGACAGGTCTGCTCTACTCTTTTGGCCGTATTGGCAATCTCAGGATGCTCCCAGACTCGCGTAAGCAATCTAGTAATTGCGAGAGCTCCAACATGTGCCAATCCATGTGTCATTTGAACCATTACTTGCAAGTAAGCTGCAGGCAATTTCCATCTCTCCATATCTTTACTTCTCCAACAACCCTCATCGTCCAACACTCCCCCCGTTGCCCAGGTTGCGAGTTCTGCTTCAGACGCTGATTTCTGAATGTCTAGTATCTCCTCTCTAGCATCATGCCATCGCTCAGCCTGCGATTTTACTACATACATTGGCGAGGCACTTCGTGACATAGCAGTCTCCCTCGCTATACAATCTGCAAAGGCGTTTCCTTGTCCTACTTTGTCTGTCACTTTCTTATGTGCACTGCATTTAATTATCGACACTTTCTTTGGACATAGTAACGCATTCAGGAGGTCACGCACTAGTTCTCCGTGCATAATGTGCACTCCGTGTGAAGTCAAGAGTAGGCCAAAATCATGCGCTACTCCAAAGGCGTACCGGCTATCAGTGTAGATGTTCACACATAAACCAGCGCTTAATTCACATGCTCTTGTTAGGGCTATCAATTCCGCTGCTTGGGCCGATTTCTGTGGTATTCGTGCTGCTTCTACCACTGTCTTAAGTGTCGTGATCGCATATGCTGCAGAAGTTGTACCATCTGGCAGCCTCAAACACAATCCATCCACCCACAGTTCCCCATCCACATCTGGAAGTGGCGTATCCTGTAAGTCAACACGACCCTTTGTTTGTTCTTCAGTCAGAAAAACACAATCATGGTGCACTTCCTCCTGGCCCTCAGCTACTGGATACGGCAATAAAGTAGCAAGGTTCAGAGTAGCACATCTCTTTAGTGTGATATGTGGTGCCAACAGCGTTAGCTCATATCCTGTTAAACGTGCACTCGTTAAGTACTGGGTCTTCGTTTGGTTTAGCAGAGCGTCTACTGCATGGGGAACTAACACCAACAGTTTGTGTGACAAAACTATTCCCTCACTCTGTCGTATAGCCACTGCTGTTGCTGCGACTGCTCGGAAACACCCAGGCAATCCTCGCGCTACCGGGTCAAGTAGTGCTGAGAAATACGCACAAGGTCTCTGTTTTTCCCCGTGTGTCTGCACTAAGACTGACAATGCACACCCATCTTTCTCATGTACATATAATGTGAAGATCTTTGTGTAATCTGGTGTACCTAGCACTGGTGCCGAACAAAGGGCTTGTCTCAATTGTTCAAAAGCATTCTGACATTCATCTGTCCATCCAAGGGGCATTGCTGTAGTCTTGGACAGTAATGCTAACAAAGGTTTTATAATATGTGAAAATCCCATTATCCACTGCCTACAAAAAGACGTTAGGCCTATAAAAGCACGCACATCTCTCTGAGTACGAGGGACTGGTGTATCTAAAATCGCTTGGATTCGATCAGATGTCAATGCACATTCCTCCTTAGACAAAAGATGACCGAGGTAGGTCACCTTTGGTCTACAATATTGGAGCTTTTTCCTCGAAACCTTGTGATTGTTCCGAGCAGGAAAGGAAAGCAAAGCAAGACTACTCTCCTCACATTGCTCCTGCCTGTCTGCAGCAAGAAGGATATCATCGACATATTGAATAAGGGCCACTCCAGACTGTAAATCAAAAGAATCAAGCTGTCTTTTTAAAGCCTGGCTATAAATGCTAGAACTTTCTGTATAGCCTTGAGGAACTCGACAAAATCTATACGATTTATTATTTAACGTGAAGCCAAACAGATATCGGCTATCAGGATGGATGGGAATGGAAAAGAGAGCATTTTTCAGGTCTATTATGGTGAAGGTAGTGGCTGTGGGCGGAATCAAAGTAAGTAAAGTGGTAATATCAGACACTACCTGGTACTGAGGCACTACAATTTTGTTATTTCTCTCAAATCAATAATAAATCAATAGATTTTGTCATCAGTATCTTTCTTTAAAATCGGAAGAATAGGGCTGTTACAAACATTATAGGGAACTTCCTCTACTACGCCTACAATAATCAAATCGTGTACAATACGTGTCAAGGCAACTTCACCTTCCCTGGATATTTTATACTGTGGTACACGAGGCAGAGACGCTCCCTCCTTTAGAGTGATTTGAATAGAGGGAATAAGCATCTGTCCCACATCCGTGTCTGAAGTAGCCCATAACGCTTGTGGGAGAGAGGCCAACGCTTCAATTTCTTGCATAGTGTACAATCTCTCTACATCTGGGTAATAGTCATTCAAAATAACCCGCACTCCTTCAGGAGCGCAGCGTATCGTTGCACGAAAATATTTAAGCAAATCTATTCCCATAATATTATCTGGAGTGTTTGGTGACAATAAAAACGGGCACGGACCAAAGAATCTGTCAATGTAAAATGTAAGGGGTTGTGACAATGGGCTAAGAGAGGGTGTTCCATCGAACCCTATCGATGTAATCGTTTTGCCAGACAGGGGAGCCCTTGGAACCAAGTTTTTAGACAGAGCACTACGAGTAGCTCCTGCATCAACCAGGAACTGATCAGTAGAACCCAAAACGCCCACTGATACATATGGACCTCTTTGATCTACTGGTACTTCAACCGATTCCACACCCCATCCTACGCAATCCTATGCATGCACATAGTCCTGAGACTCCTCATTCTCACCCTCCGCTATCTGATACTGATTCCGTCGATCAAAAGTATTATTGTCAGCCTGACCACGACCCCTCGCTTCAAACCTGCCACGATCACTTGCTCCACCCCTTGCTCCTGAATAACTATTCTGTATCCTTCCACCTCCTCGACCACGCTGATTACGTTGTTCTCGAAGCACCGGACAATCTGAGGCCCAATGTCCAAACTCTTTACAGTATGCACACTGATCCTCAGCAATGTCGGTACGACCAGAAGACGCACCATACGATCCACGCCTACCTCTGTCATTCCCTCTCGGCTGTGTAGCGTAAACCTGAGCCAACATCACTTTCGTCTTTAATTCCTTCGCTTTCTTGTCAGTACTTTCTTTAGCCTCCAATTCCTGGCGTTCATAAAACTGGGACATAGTCAATAAAGAAGCAGGGGTCGCCGTGGTCCAAGAACTTTCACTAGTCTTTAAACGTTTCGAAATCTCCGGTAAGAGATTTGCTACATACTTATCAACGAACAAATGCCTACCCGTGTCATCTGTCAGTAACTGCCCACTGTAATCATGAAATGCTTCCTCAAAACGTGAGAAGAAGTCAGAAACTGACTCATCCGCCTTCTGCTTACAAGAAGCTAACATGGTCCAATCAATCTTTTTAGGGGGAACAAGCGTTTTTAACTTATTCAAAATAGCCACCGGGAGATCTAAAATTAATTGACATGGCTTACATGCAGGCTCCCTATCTAAATCAGCTTGGGCTAAATCTTTCCAATCCGCCCCCAGGATCGCTCGATCATCAAACTTACGAATCGCCCTCCACATATCAGGAGGCAGTATCAACCCAAAGAAAAGGTCAATATCAACTAAGGTCATAACACACGAAGAAATAGCCCCTTCTACTCCTTCATAGAAAGCTGCCGGATTCTTACGGGGGTCAGGCAAAGCATTTTTTAGTGCCATAACATCTGCTCTGTTCCATGGTGTGTAAACCCAATTATATATAAAATAACCCTTTGCATCCACAGACGTTTTATCATCATCTGTACCTTGCCCTTTAGGAGGGACATATAAAGGTGCAGCTTCACGCATAGGCATAACATGAACCGCAGAACTCTTATCTGCTCCAAAGATAGGACACTCTTTGGATATCTCCGTCGATCCCGGCGCAGACGCATCTGATGCCTTTCTCGCCTCCCGTAATCTTGACGCCTCATCCCGTAGCTGGACCAACCGTTGGAAAAACCGATCCGCATCTGCAATAACAAAAAGACCTTTACGCATATTCTCACGACTTACTGATACATCCTTAGGCTCTAAATCATCTGAATACTTTCTAAATCGTTCTACAACTTCATCTCCAAAGTGGCTCAAGAAATACAACTGTTCTTGCTCGGACCACTTATGCATATGGTCATTAATCTTTGAAATAGTTATGGTCTCAAGATTAAGTTTTCGAGCAAAACTACGCAATTCCGTAGCTTTGCCAGGACTTAGCCTAGTACGACTACCCCCTTGATCATCTCCGTCCGAATCCTCAGCAGGGGCCGTAGGTAGAACGTATGGAGGCGGACAACGATCTAATAATGAAAAATCATCAGTTTCCTTAGTAAGGACAGGATAAAGAGGACGTTGAATAGGAAATTGACCACTCGTTTGCAAATTACGTTCCCGTGCCTCCCTCTCTTTCTTTTCCTGAAACTCCTTCTCCTCCAGCTGTAAAGCCTTATCACGAACAGCCTTCAATGCTCTTTTTTCCGCCAAGGCTAGTTCACGCTTCATTCGCTCATGCACCGCTTTCTCCCACATACGTACACAATCAAACATATCTTGTCTAGACCTGCGCTGAAACAAACATTGCTCCACATACTGAACCTTTCGTAAATCAAATGACCCATGTAGTGGCCTTTGTAATTCGGGATCAGACTTAGTGTATCTATGCCACAATGTACTGTATAGAATAGGGGGAATGCCAAATTTAAAGTACATTTCACGATTAGGTCTCCCCTCTAGGGGAGCCGGCTGAGATTCATTTAATCGATAATTGTTACCTTTTCCAAGACAGCACATTCCTCGGAGTGTGCTTAAAACAGGCATGTCAAAAATATCACGGAAACGCGATATTGCAAAAATGGCACTTACTATACTTCACACAAGGTGTGCCGTTGAAACAAATACAAAATTGGAGAAATATCTCCACATTGCCTGCCTATGTGAAGTGCACTGCACATATAACTCAAATCATAGAACCAAATGTTAGCTAACTCAAAACATATTCAAAGAACTCAAATCATAGAACCAAATGTTAGCTAACTCAAAACATATTCAAAGAACTCAAATCATAGAACCAAATGTTAGCTAACTCAAAACATATTCAAAGAGCCACAGTAAGCGTCCGCAGACTATCTTACCAATCACAAGCTTACCAATTTCTCAAATATCCAGGTTCCAACTGCCAAGTTCTTTAATCGAATCAGCCAAACCGGCACTGTACGACAACTCGAACAATCAGGATCTCAGTCGAGGACCGGCGCCACCTAGATGGTCAGATCAGAAGGAAAGGAAGAAAACACCGTGGGTGCCAAGACTCGGGTCACTCAGTGGCAGCGTACGCGTCCATGGCGAGCTTCCAATGCTTCGTCACGACCTCTCCTTCGGGCATCCGAGTCGCCGATGAGTCCCTTCGTGGTCGCCAATTTGTGGTATTGGGTTCTCCAGGCCTACATATTCCGCAAAACCGCTTACACCATAAAGAGAAATTGGCACAGAAACTGGAAATGCAAAAGACAAGTTTATTAAGACCCCATGGGGTGGTGGTACATTCCTACAGCACCTTTCGGTAATGCAAGAAGTATCACCCCGAACATCGGTGCAAGACCTCTTTTATACAGTTTTACAGTAATAAAAAGAGTAGGCAGAACACATTTGCTCAGTTTAGGTACATATAAGGACATTTTTGGAACACAGCCAACTCATGGGAGGAGTTACAACACCACTGGTCAGTTTGAAAAACATTCATAAGTGATGACTGTCCACTAGTACAGAGGGTTTAACTGCGCATGTGCGAGCTTGACCAGTACTAAAAATAGCCTGTTGCTGGGCAGGTTTAAGTGGTCAGTGGTACAGAGAAAGGACAAAAGGGCATGCTGACCACGAGGCAGTGCGTTTATGTAAAATGGACGCCAGTGTTCTCAAAATGGCCTCCGAACACCATAGTCAAGATAAGGGGAAATTCGTGTAGCAAAGCTTAACGCTAACCCGATCACCGTCAAATTACGACACCGGATTCGGTGGGAACATGACCCTGAAATGGAACTCTTACGTCACTGTCACTATGAATATTATTATCTGGATTGCCTTGCTTAATTGTATTTTGTACAGCTCTCTTTTCCTCTGCTGTGTAACTGATGTGAAGCGCTCCTATACCCTCCGTCAGGCTAGCGCTATATAAAACGTCTTCAATAAATAAATAAATCCATTACAAAAGGGGGTAAACTCTCAACCTTGAGGAGCAAGTATTACATTTAGGATTACTTATTCCCCTCATAGAAAGGTCCGCATTTGCAAAATTTGAGACCTTGTTAAACTACTCTATCTTTTTGGAGGCTTATGAAATTTAGGAAGCTAAACCTATCAACAATTAGAAATGGCCACATTATAGCCAAACTGCACACTCAATCTCGGGCATCTGGAATAAATCCCACACTTCTGCCTGACTAACATCCTTCTCTAGCCTTCTGGAGAGTTAAATAAACCTTCTTAGTGACTCCCACCCAGATAAAGTAACTTTTAACGTACTCACAGCAGACGGTCTAGAGAGCATGCAGCCTTTAATTCAGGAAAACAAGAATGATTTCCATTCTCAGTACTCTAGCAAATATTTTCCCTTTGCTCCCCTTTTAATCCTTTTCCTTGCCCATCCCTCCCCCTTTTTAAGTGTAGCCTAGAGGCAGCTTGAGCTTTCTCAGCAGCCTTATGACATCAAAATAAGTAACTAAAAATAATACATATGTACATACATAAAGAGGGGGAGGGTATTCGCCCTCTTAGGACCATTGGATTGCTGGACTGCTTACCTATAATTTACAATTTGCTTCTGCCTACCACACCATACAACATCCAGGCAATGGGTCAGTCCCCTTTAGCCATTGGCGTGCACGCTCCAAGAGTGATAGCTTTATGTTTGAATGTAAGTGCACATGTGCTTAAATAGATGTTAATTTTGGTAGCAGGGCTGATGAGCCAATACTTTGCAAAGCTTTGTCCTTTACATTCTTTACCCTTTTTAAGTTTGTCATCCTCATGTATTTAGATTTCGCCCTTAGGTTACAGCAATTCAAAGACAATAGTACATTTTCATTGCACCAGCAAGAATCAATGTTTCCTGTTGTGTGTTATCAATAAAACAAACTCCTATAGCTGCTCTAAATACGCCTGTCTGCTGGGAAGCAACCATACATTTTAAAACGATACGAATATTTAATTTCTAATAAATTAGAAATGTTGTGCATGTTTTCATTTTCCCCTCCTTTTATTTTGTGGTAAGGGTCTCCTGAATACAGAAATCTACATGGCCTTTTATAGAACTTTGTACAAAGACATCCATACATTCTGCAGGGGTACATGGCTCTCAGGATATGCACCAATAGAGAATGAGCAAGAGGAAAGATTTTACTACAGAATACAATTGAAGATTCTCTCAAAATAAAAAGGCATTAACACAGTTAGTTCCTGTATTTCTGTTGATACATTGTACCTCAATAGCCAGAGACAGTTGAAATGTCCTTGGTCAGATACAGTGAGAGAAAGCCTCAGAGAAAACTCTCAGTTTGCATTTTGCGATTATTTAGAAGAACAAGAGGAACAGCAATAGTCACCAGGTGATGTATTGTGACGTTGATTGCAAGATGGAGGAGAGTGCAAAACACAACCTAGGTTAACAAAAGCATTTAATGTGAGGAAGAAAGGGACTCTCCCACATTAGCAGGCGCTTAATGGTGCCATGAAAATTTGCAATAGGGATTCCCAAGCTTTCACACTGACAGCATTGGCAAAAATCATTTGCGTGTGTTAGCATTTCTGCAGATTATAGGGCAGATTTACAATTACTGGCGCATCCCTGCAAATTAGCAGGAATGCACCAGTAATTGTGCGCTGCAGCTCCGCCACCCATGATGCGCCGCATTTACAATGCGGCGCACCATGGGGGCCAAAACGGCACAGATGCATGACGCATCTGTGCAGTAAAAGCGGCGCATTGCTGGAGTTGCGTCGCAAGCGCGACGCAGCTCCAGCAATGCTCTGGGGGGGGCCTGTTCTTTCAATGCTGCCTCAAGCCTTACGCCTGCTTCAGGCAGGCGCAGGGTTTTGATGCAGCATTGGCCTAAAAGTGACTTAGTGAAATCTTGTAGATTTCACTCAGCCACTTTTAGGAAGTGTTTCTGTGCCGGAATACCCCCCTCCCTGCACAGGAACGCCTCCTTCTGGCGCAGTGCTTTACAACGTGAAGCATCTGGGAGATGCGCCATGTTGTAAATACCCCGCACCATGGCGCATCTTTTATGCCGCCGCTGCATCACAAAAGTGACGCAACGGCGGCGCAAAAGAGGAGCAAGGGGCTTGAAAATCTGCCCCTTACCAGGTTTTACATTATAAAGATGCAGTGAAAACCTTTAAAAAAATTAGTAGCAGCATGCAAATAAAATCCTATTCTCAGCATTTGAACATGTTATCCCATGGTTTAGACATGGATGCGATTTGTGTGCAATTACCACCGCCACTTATTTGCGCTGGCGGTATTTGCTGTTCTTTGCTCGTATGTATGAACGAGGTAGCGTGAAATGCTTTCATGAAATCGTGCTAGGAGTTAAACGTGCACCTTTTCTGGGTTGATCGATCAAGCACTTCATGCAGTGGGTGATGTGGATGCCTCTGACACAGCTGTACCGTGGGCATGACCTGCTGAGCCTGGGGATCAAAACACTACAAAGAAAATGAAATGGAACATACGTGCGAAAAAAAACGAACAGAAAAACAGCCTAAAAAGCACACTTCAGTTTGTCATTGCTTTTGGACACGGCTTCCATCCACAGGTGCATTATCTTCTGTAATTGGATTGGGAACTAGGACAGCAGGTTCTGGGAAGCGAGCGCTCTGTTGTTGTCTGCTGAGATACATGGCAGGTCAGCTCGGCTCGCCAGCACTGATGTATCACCGGCGCGTTCGCTCGTTATCTCAGGGACAATGCAGCAGGCAGCGCAGTCCACTCGCCACTGCTTCACTTTATCAGCCATGTGCACGCGGTAATGACGGAAATAATAAAGGGCGCTCATTTCTAAAGTAAAAATATAGCTCGTAGGGGATTTTAGAGCAAAATGCAGCTGATATTTTTCAGGAAAAGAACAGAACCCATTAATTAATAGGTGGAATTTGAAGGAGGGGTTGTAACCCGACAGCCACTGCTCATTCAGATGCATTTTGTACAATAAATAAAGACTGCACGCACACAGTTACAAAACATATTAAAACATGGCAGTCTGTGATATGAAAAAGAAATGAATAATGCTTTCCACTTAATGATTAATTTTATCGAAGGAGGAGAAAAAAAGCAAAACAATCATTTTGAGTGAGGGTATGCTACCTTAAAATTCAATAAGGTGTGCATAAAAAGTAATCCTAACTTTTCTCCGAAATTGCAGACTACGTAGCCTGGTTTCATCATCAGAATCATATGGAATTTCGAACCGTTCACTCTTCGTCCTAAGGTATGATACCGACAACTAATGAGCCAAGTGGCATGTATACAAAGCATCCAATCGTATTGAGGATGCGAAACATAGCACATAAGGAAGCGGAAATTGCTTGGGATGCACAAAACTAATTCTCGAAAAAGAATGCAATAACTGGCAGTCACATACATAAATAATTACAAATAACGGACAACGATGCAGCAAATAGGAAAGGTTTGCAATATATAATCTCGAGGTTAGAAACTGGAAAACATGGAAAGGAATTGTAACAAGCATTGACAAAGCCAATAGGTGTCGCTTTTTACTGCGAGTGCCAAGCTGTTAGCTTTGCCAATGTTGGTCTGTAAAATATTGTTTAAAAACAGTAAAAGAAAAAAAAGATCACAATACTACAGGAAAAACAAACAATTGTTCCTCTGTAGCAAGCAACCCAGATAGCAGATTTATGGATCTCCAGGAGAAGTAAACTTTCATTTTCAGAGCCTCAGACGGCAGCTAAGTGAGTGCAGCAGATGGCTTTCCCCCAGCACTATAAAAGCCTGCATGTGCCTGATCTTGTGTGTTCATGCATAAGTGGAATTCTAGAGAAAAAACAAAAACATCCCTTAAAATCTGCTCTACGCCCGTCTTTGCCATCTTTGCCTGCACCACAGGGGAGCCTGCTGAACCCGTGAGCTCACCCCTGCAACAAGCATCATTGTCCCTGCCACCACCATCTTCGCTGCTGCTGGGAGGTTACACTGCCCTTGGGTTACTGCGCGCTGAAACAAATGAGGCAACAGTGTTCACAGTTGCCAAGTTCCTTCATTGGAGCTGGTCCATTCGCTTGAGCACTATGGCCCCACAATAGCCTGATGCACCTAGTGATTGAAGTTGATATTCAGGGATGTATACCCTGAATCTATGTCTTATATGTGCCCCGATGCCTCGAATAACTTGCACTCTACTTAAATGTATATCACATACACATGCTACTAAATTCTGCATTGGTTTGACGCCCCTACGCGAACCTGTTTTAATTTGCACACTTGTTTGTTTATATAGAGCACTTATGGCTAGGTTCAATCTAACCACTATGTGCTTCTATCTAATTTAACGTTTTACGGTGCACTCCATTTGTAGGTCTCGCCTACGCAGCGCGCATTCGCTGCACAGGAAAAAGACATTCAGAAATCGCTTAGGCTTTTCAGCCAAAAACGTGCAGGCATTGCATTGCTTTCAATGGCAATGCATGCACGTTTGGCGATTCTCTTGCGGGAGCGAGCTTTGGCAACATATGTTTGTAATTGAATTCCAAAAAGATGGTGCCCAAAGCTCACTCCCGCAAGGGAATTGCTGTGTATTCTCTCGCACTCCCCCCACCCCTCCTACTTGTTAGCCCAGAGTATTGTTTCACTTTTGCAGCCGTGGGGCAGCGTTTGTGTTTCAGTGCTTGTTAAGCTTCTTATCAGTCATAGCTGGAAAAGACCAGACCCAATGCTGCTCATTTACGGAGTAATCTCTTTGTGCTTGTAACTTTTCCCTTTTTTTTGGTAACATGGGAAATTGTTATTATGACATAGGCGACACGTGTTTGTGCTTGCATAGGATCAGTATTTTAAACAGATGAAAAATGGTGCTACCATATGTCATGAGTATAGTACAACCTAGTCTTCAATTGCAACTGCTTTCACATGAGAAGTGTAAAAGTGACAGTGCTTCGATGTTTTGTCAATTTTATCTCCACTCTTACATCCCATTTAATGCCACGCAGATTAGTTTCAACTGTCATCTAAAACTACAACAATTCTTAAGCAGCGAACAATTATTTTAGAAACTGCTTTCTAAACACCTTTTACTCCTATCATCACTGATCGGCTGAAAATGGAAACATGCTTGCTGTGTGAAAATACAGAAGAATAAACCTCACCTGTGAAATATTGCTGTTCGCCCGATGCGGAGTGGAAATACCGAACAACAAACTTCACGTTAAAAATTCATTTTGTAAATGCTTCTGTGCTAACCCCCCATGGGGTTTGAAAAAGCTTTGTCGAAAAGCCATTTTATATAACAATTACATTATGTTTCTGTTCTCACTATGCGGTGTGTAAATACTGAACAATACACTTCACTTGAGAAAACCGGTTTGTGAAAATTAACGTACCATCTTGGGACCCACATTCTGGTGTCTTATTTTGATTATATTTCCCTAACTCCATGGGTACGTGTGAACAAAGCACAATTGATCACCAATTACAGTTTTTACACATTTTTGCACAATTTTATATGCGAAGGTTACACTCAGATATTTCACGGCCTGTGTGATATTTTTAAAATGTATAGTAAACTTTAATGCTTATTTTACTTTTTAGTTGCAACCTACAGTTGGTTTCCCTACTTGGGCGTCCTGCTGTTTCTTTTTCAAAAGTTACCGATCTGCATTTCACACATGCTGCAGACTAAAAGATTTTGGCCTAGATGTATCATCGTTCCTATTTGCGATTTCTTAATAGCGATTTTTACCGAATCGCTATTAAGAAATTGCAAAATGGGATGTATGTTTTAAATCGCTATTTTTTTGCGATTCCTTATTATTCCTAGTTTGCGAATTCGCAAGTTGCGAATTCGCAAATAAGGAATAATTTTGCATTCATTCCTATGGGCCAGGAGGCCCATAGGAATGATTGCGAAATGATTCTCAAATTGCGAATTCGCAATTTGCTAATCGCAATTTGAGAATTATTGCAAGGGTGCAGGGGTGTCTCATGGACACCCTGCTGCACCCCTGAAACTTACATGTGTGTGCATATGGCGCACATACATGCCCAATGGGCATGTATGTGTGTCACATGCCACCCTCAAAATTGCCAAATTTTGGTTTTTGAAAGGATTTCGCAAATTAACACGAACCTCAAGTTGGTGTTAATTTGCGATTCCTTAACCTGAATTAGAAAATTAAAAAAGCTTCATACATGGCATTTAAGGAATCGCAAAATTGCGATTCCTTAAATGCCTAAGCAAAATAAGGAATCGCAAATTTTTGCGATTCCTTATTTTGCTAATTTCACTTACATCCCAAAAGATGCAGAATGTCTGTTTGCGATTCGTTAAGGTCAAAATTCTGCAAATTTCGGCCTTAACGAATCGCAAAATGCTTGATACATCTAGGCCTAAGATCTTTACAACGAGGAGTCTTATTCCCAGACAATTAACTCGTCTTGGTTTCCTTGAATCCTTGCTTTCTGGGATTTTTAACACAACGACAGACTTTTGGGCTCCGTTACTTTCTACAAAAACAATGTCAATAATGTAGGATTTATTAATTCAGCTACACGAGCCAGCATTGAAACTACGGTTTTTGTTAACAAAGTTAAAACCGTATCGCAAATGTCAATGTTTTTGTGTATAATTTACATTTTGTACTAACGTGCCTCCAGCCGCCTTCTTACTGCTTATTTTGCATCCAATTTGCTGCTTGGCCTGTTATTTGGCTTAATCTTTGCACACTTTTTTTTGGAGGGTTCTTGCACTATTTACATGCTTTAAAAGTTCTTGTTTCTGGTTAATTCATCAACCTCTGCGAGCCCGGGATGGGGCTTATTGTGGAAATGAAGTACACACCTTGAGATTGCACCCAAGTCTCTGTAGCATGTGCTCAATCCACTGAGCTATCTTACTAAGGCTTGCTGCTCTCCGGTGTAGTTTTGGGATTTATTATTTATTTTAAAATGCTGTATTTCTCAGTGCGATGCGGTGTGAAAATACAGAACGATAAAGATGCGTTTCGTAAATGCTTCTGCGCAAACCCCAATGCAGTGTGAAAATACTTTATTGTAAATCCTTTATTTATAACAATTACAATTGGTTGTGTTCTCTCAAGTCGTTGTGCAAATACTGAACAACAAACCTCACGTGCCAATGCAGATTAAAAATGTGTTTTCCCTACCCCCCAATGCAGTCTGAAACTGCTTTGTCGCAATAAAATAGTATTATCCCAATTACATTGCTGGCTACTTTGTTAGCGAACAATAAATCTCATGTCAGAGATGCGGATTTTATATTAATGCTCCCTGCTGTCCAGTGAACTGTGGGGCTTTATGCTTTATCTATGGGTAGGTCCAAATGCTGTATTAATCATTAGAATGCATGTTCTCATGTTATACCTCTAGACACAGGAGTAGGGTGGCCTTAACTGTGCGCAGCAACACATTGGAGTTATGCTGGAATATAAATTCCAGTGTATTTTTGAAAATAGGCTCAATTAAAGACAAACCCACTATGCATACCTACACTACATTCACCTCACTCCACTAAAGTCCACTCTCCTATACCTCAACTTTACTCCGCAACATTCTGCTTTAATACACTACATAAAAAAACGCTCTACTTTACTCCAGTCCACTCTACCTAACACTGCTATACTAGACTTTACTCCACTACACTTTACTATATTCATCTTTACTCTGCTCTACTTTACTCAATTCAACACTCAGCTTTTCTACATACCATGCTACTTTACTCCACTACAGTACACCTACCTCCACTACACTCACATCACTTCGCTGTAAAACACTCTCATTTACTCCACTCTAATTCACTCGACCTCACTCCGCTCAATGCCACTCTACTGTCATCCATACAACTCTACTCTAGTTTACTCCACGCTAGTACACTTTACTCCATGCCACTCTACTTTACTCTACTCATCAAATAAAAACTTTACTTTACTACACTCCACTTTTATCCACTCTACTTACTTTCACTTCATTAAATTCCAATCCACTCTACTTTACTTCACTACGCTCTACTTCACTCATCTTTCATTTACTCTACTCTAATTTTTTTACTACACTCAATTCCAATATCATTCACTCCATTCCACTTTACTCCACTTTCTTACACTTAATAACAGTCTGTTTTACTCAAACCCACTCTGCTTTACTCCCTGCCACACGGATTTCCTCTACAACACTCTACTACATGCCAATGCAAACAGCTTTACTCTAATCAACTTTTATTTTATCCACTATACTGTACTCCATTCTACTTTACTTCAATCTACTATACTCCCCTCTAATGTACTCCACTCTACTATACCCAACCACACTCTACTTTATGCCACACCTTTTAGTACTGAAGAACCGGGTTTTAGAACCCAGCGGCGCCAGGGAAAACGCCCGATGTCTTCGAGTTCCCCTGCCTTGCCAAACAGAGACACGGGACACTTCTCGGTGACGTCAAAGACCAAATTTATTGGCTGCAACCAGGAACAGAGGTCTACGAAGCACAACATGGGTGGTTCGCTAGAGACTGCACAATTTAGTATTGCGAGACATCATCTTTTATGCTAAAAATCACATTCCTGACTAGCATCAATTATTTACAAACGGACCAATCACATGGTGACATTTTAAACGTATCGCATAACGACAAACCCACTTTCGGTTGTCCAGCCCACCAGAAATGACAAGGCAAAATCCAACATTCTTGCTCGGACAGGCTGGACGAACCCATAATAAAAAGGACCTCAACCCAAACCATAATTAAGCCATAAAAAGGAAGGAACAGAAACAGATGAGAAGCAAGATAGAAGGGTGTGTGCATGTATCATACACTCAGCAATGTCCTGCTCTTTGATCTCTATCTGACCAGCTGCCTAACAAGGAACTGGCTCAACAAGGTCAGCTTCGGGCAAGGAAGTCAGTTCGTTCAGGTCACACAGAAGTCAGCTAAAGGTGTACGTGTCCCAAAGACTCGCTCGGCCATAGTCATCGACCTATGTGAGGGCAACCACAAAATGGCTGCTGTACACAAAATAAAACCCTTAGGTCCGAACGAAATCCCTGAATACGTAGTGTTTCCATAGATCGATTATGACGAAAACACTCGTACATACCGCACTCGTCATTTGCGGTCCGCTGATACCAAAATCGTCTTGATACGACGACCTTTATTGAACGGGTTCAGAATCACGGAACCTCAGACCCTCCTTATGCCCTCACATAGGCAATAAACCCAAACCCATGTCAGTCTGAATCCAGGTCTATATTCATCAGATCATCAAGATGTTGCTGTAGCATCATCCTAGTACTTAGCAACTCTCTCTGGACAGGTCTCCTTGCACACGAAGTAGCACAAAGGCCACACATAGCAGGAGCACACTGTACACAAATACAGAACAGGAAAAGGATAGTTAAGATCATCCCAATGACCATCAGAATCTTCTATCCCCACATGGATAACAATCCCCCAAACCATCCCATTAATGACCAATCTCCTTCGTCCACATGTACAGACTCGGAGATCTTATGTAGCTTGGAAATGGCTTGGAAAACTCTCAGAGCGTTGTCTGGAATGAAAACGCAGCAGCTCGATTGAATCAATTTACACACCCCTCCTCTATCTGCAAGTATGACATCTAACGCAACTCTGTTCTGAAGAGTCATAAGGCGATACGACTGGAGCTCAGCAATCAAATTACTAAGGGCACCGGCAGTCTCAACTATGGTGGACTCAACCACTCTCGTCAACTGTTGAATGTTCCTTCTGTTAGCCATAGGTCCCCAAAACGTCAAAAAACCCTTCAGAAAATCTCCCAATTCTTGTCCTGCAGTATCTTCCTTACTGAAGACACCTCTAACAACTCTCGTCTTGTGGTAATCTGCCCCAGCTGTATACGTGGGAGGCAACAGGAACAAAACAAAACATGTGCCTGAAAAAATCAGGGGGCAACCACGTATACGCTCTAGCATAACAGATGAAATAGATACCCTTAGCTGCTAGAAACGCTGGGGAAGACTGGGAGGCAAAAACATATGTCTCAGTGCAGACACTCTTCCCTAACTGAGCTCTCGGATTCTTGCCATTACCTTGCAGACAATAATGACCCTGATGGGGCACTATCCAAATCGGAGGGGATCTTTTCGCTCGCTGGTTAACACTCAGACTAACTCCATATCCAGTCACGTTCCATCCAATGTATGCTTGTGTCTCATCTCTCGGGATAGTCTCATAGGAACTAATTCCTCTAATCATGTCGACTATACCCTTGACTAGAGCACTTGTCTTTGGACTATCTTTCACAGAACGTAGGGGATAGACTTCACGAGCATAGATGAACATTGTTCTGTATGCCCATACGGAACCATTGTGACTAAAAGGCAAAACCAGGTAAGGAATACCTTTATAGGTAGTATGGGGCATAAGGCCACACACCCAACAATAAGTCGTGTTTACTACTAGCTGGTGTTGGTGCAGAAGCTGAACAAAGGAATTATTAGCGAATTCCATTCTCCTGACAGATTCATGTTCGGGCAGAGGGTAAAAAGAATGTGAAGAAACAGTAGGAGGAGGCATAGGTTGTGTAGTGGGCATGAACGTCACTTGAAAAGAGAATGTCACATATCCAATTAAGAACATCATTAAACTAAACAACATAAACCAACACAATATTAAAAAACGTTTTCTGCTCATGACAGTACAGATTTTGCTCTTGAAGCTCATTCTTTCAACAGGTTTCTCCATCTCGAAAAACTCCATCCTCTAATCGTGCTGTTCGCGGCGGTAGGGTGTTCCGCGCTAGGGAATGCGTCTGTCAGTCCAGGGAACGCCCTTAGACCAACCAGAACCGTCGACCTAACGTCTTCGGCTTGCACTCCAAAGATTTGACACCGGGACCCTACACCTGAACCCGGATGGTGGTTCGAAAAACAAAAATCAAAACAGTTCCTCAGAGGAGAGCTTAACGTTAAAAATCAGCAAAGAAAGAATTTATTATTTTATTTGTCCAACGACTCTCGGTCGCAAATTATAACGCTCTTTGCCAGGCAATGTCTGTTCTCGAAACAAAAGCTCATGTTCAGAAGTGTTCAAACGATTTGACGGCGGCACAGCTTCTTGAAGAAGATCGTCGCTTTCTCGTTCAGTGTTTGTTCCAATCAAACGGGCATCGCTAAAAGGCAGAAAACGAGGCACGGTTTCATTCTCAGAGTCAGAAAGTCCTTTCTGGACCCACCGGTCGTACGGCAGAGGCAAAGGGGCCGTCTTACAATGTACGCCGTGGGTCCAGTTCTTTTTACCGCGCACTAGCACTGCTGACCGTGTAGATAAAAGTACCAAGTAGGGACCAATCCAGCGGGGCTGCTCATTCTTAGTCCTCTGGAAATTCTTTATCAGAACCCAAGATCCAGGTTTGATAGCATGTCCTGGATCTTCAGATGCTTGTGGCAAGGTATCATGAACCTGTTGATGCAAAACACGCAATTTAGCCGTCAATTCATACAGATAATCAAGCAACACAGGGTGCTCTATCTCACTGAATTTTGTCGGCCGCGGCACTCCCCATATATTTGCCAGGCGACCAAATGAGGTTCTGTGACAATTATAGTGGTGTTTTCGTCTCGTTCGAATATGGACGAGTTTGGTATCTATGAACCGCAAATGACGAGTTTAGTGGGTGTACGCGTTTTCGCTATGCTGGCCTGAACCGTTCGTCTTATTCGTGGGTTACTTCATCTGAACCCACGGGTTCCGTTTTAGATACGGCATCCATTTTGTCTCTTGCCCTCAAGTAGCCAGCGAACGGACACTGTCCGCTTCGTGACCCTGGGATTCCCAAGCTCTTGCGGAAGACACGTGTTCCTTCGAGGGTGTCTTTATGACGAAGGGGATGACACTGAAAGGGCAGATGGCCCCGCTTGAGGCTCATCTTGCCGTGCCGGTCTATTGTTTCAGCCGTGCATTCATTAGGCACGTCTCCTTTGATCCTGCAATTGTGTTTCCGATATCGCCCCCTACACTCTCTTCAATCTGTTGCCCATCTTTGTCTTCCCTTGCACCTGTTTCTGACTCTTTCCTTAAACTCGTTTACAGCCGGAATGGAATGTACTTAATGATGGGATAACGTACTTTTACAGTTGGGAACCGGCGATGCTACTGTAATTATGTTCCGGGATCCTGAATACATGAAAGCAACCCTTTTGAAGATTACTGCGGGAACTGAGTTGTAACCTTTTGTTCGCCATGTTGTGCTATGACGGAAATATTTATAAAAGGAGCGATCCACTGTTGCAATTCGAAGCAGTCTCCTAGAACCTACATGCGTTGTACTTCTTGTGACTTCTGTGTTCCCTGCAGTAAATAAACCTCGATCTTTGATGCCGAAGGAAGTGTCCCGTGTCTCTGTGATTTGTACGCCGGAACAGGTAACCCACGAAGGTTTCAGGTGTTGTCCCCTGGCACCGCTGGGCCTTAGAATAGCCCAGTCCTTCAGTTGGCACCCAACGTGGGCCGACATCAGCGGTACCGGTCCAAAGCCCGACGATCGTGAGGAACTTCGTGTGAAATCTCCGAGGGAAGGTACACCCCGCTTCATCGATCCTGTTGTCGAAATAAGTGGTCCCAAGACTTTTCCCGCGAAGATCCCCGCCTCCTGACGGCTGCGATGGACTGATGCCCTGACTGTCGACCTGTTTTGGCGCCTGGCGTAGTCCTTTGTAATGCGAGACGATTATCGGGCCTTCCTGGTGACGCCATTGCTCTTTCAGTTAAGTATTTGTGGGTCGCTCCCAGAGTCATTGGTTGTTGTTGAAACTTGGTTGTTTGCATGGTTCCATTGCATTTGTGGTTCTTAGTTATTGGTTCTTAGTTGTGGGTTTTATTTGACGATTGCAATTGCCAAAAACCGAGGGTCTTGCATTTTTTGCGAGGATATCGTAAATCGATAACCCTTGAAGTTTGTGAAACTCGGTTAGTGTGCACGATACCTGGCCGTAGTACTTTGTTTAGTTGCTTTAAATGTTGCGGTGCGGATTCCCGATTGGAGGACTCATGTCCGATACCTCCAGTTGGAACTCCGATCTATGAGCTCTATGGTCGCCACGGAGTGGGTCCTATCGTGTATAACGATTATTGGATCCGCTACACTAAAGATGATGGTGTTCTTAGTTGGCCACCTCATGGTAGTTTCGAAACAGCAATTTTGGATAATCTCGAAGCAAAATTGTTCAAAAAGAAATCTAGGCCGGCCATGTTTGATTCCTTTCGGCTATGGCGAAAAGAGTCCAGGCAGAAAGAAATTAAACAGCTTAAGAAAAATAAGAGGGAAGGTATTGTTACGGTGATGAGAAATGCAGAGCAGTTCCAGCGAGACAAAGAAGAGAAGGAAAAGGAAGTTTTTGCTAGACTGCAACATATGGCGGTGGATAAGTGTTATCCCGTTTTACCGTCGAGTTCTGATAAAAAGGGAGAGGGAGCGGTAGAGGATTTTTGTTGTCCTACCTACTGAAGTCACCACCTCCATACGCACAGGATACTACAGCTCCTGTGGTTCCTCCTGTTCCTCAACCTGTCGTTCCGGCAGCTGCTGGTCAGCCTGTCGCTGGTCCTGTCCTTCCGAATCTTCTTGTTCCTCAAGTCGTCCCTATTCCCCTACCTGCCCCTCTTCCTACTGCTCCACTACCTATACCTTCTCAGTCTGCTGCTCCCGCTACTTCTGCTCTTTTGGCTACCCCTACTGCTTCTACTGCTCCTGTGTTTAGTCCCCATGTTGTTGCCCCGGTACTTCTCTCCTCTTCTCTTTCTGTTCAACGTCGCATACCTAATGCTGTTGCTAATCTTTACTCCCCGTTTGGACCGATCCTTGGGTCCGATGTTTCCGATGTCCCTCAACGACGAAGTCAAATTCCTGGTGGTAGGGAGAGTGATACGTTAATAAAAATGGCGCGCAATTGGATTAGGTATCCTGTTTAAAACAGCCCGCGAATAGTTTTTGAGACGTTCTCTCAATTCAATGAGCCCACGCAGAGATTCGTGTTTGGGGAAATGTGTAATTCCTTACGTGAGGTATGGGACACTGATGAGGTAAACAATGTGCCTGCCGAAATGACTGAACTCCAGAATCAGTTTTCGAACGGTATGATTGTGGGTAGTAATGTTCGACGTGCTGTAGAGGGTCTCTTATCTTTTCGATCTACTGTACTACCTCGAGCATTGTTTAAAGACGAAACTGAGGAGTGGACGGCAACACCTGGTCAGTATCCCATGCGAAAAGTCCCCCCAGTGTGGATGCCAGGTGATGCGCAGGCTAATCCTATCATTCCACCACACTTCCAGAGAGTTTGGATACACCTCCCATGGAAGCGATTGGAAGTTTTGCAGGTGAAACAAACTTTGCCTGACCCCCGCAAAAATCCTGCTGGTTATTACAAGGAGTTATCCCAATTAGTGGATGCTACTATTATGAACCTTGCCGATATCGACATGTTGTTCGGTAACGTAGTACCTCAACCAATTTGGGCCAAAATCCGTCAAGAGAATCACATAGCCGAGTTGGGCGGTGATTGGGCTGCTCTTGCGGCGGCCGACGGGCGACAAGTTGGTGGGGCTAAGCCTGAACAGCTTATTGAGAATCTGCCCCAGAGGATTATTACACTTATGAAGACACTTATGCCAGCGATGAGAGCTAATTGGGATAAACTGTCTGCGTACAAGCAAAAGAAGGACGAGAGTGTCTCCGATTTCTTTACGAGATTTGAGGAGGCATTCATCGATCACAGTGGTCAGGATATGAGCACAGAGGGAGGTCAGCGATTGTTCGTAGATATATTTGTATCGAATTTGTTGCCTGAGCTTAGCAACAAATTGAAAAATTCCGAAAGTTCGTGGGCTGTTTCTACCTCCGCTCAGATATTAGCCACGGCTCAATATTATGAAAATAGGGAGAAGGAGGAAAATGATCGTGCGGATAAGAAAACGAAGGATCTCAAAACCAAAGTTCTGTTACAGCAAGCGTATCCTCCGCGCTCCAATCAAAATGCCTCTCAGCAACAGAACAGATCGCAATCACAGTCTTCTAGGTCGCAGTTGCGTAATGACTCTCCAACACCGAGATCTATGCTCGGATATAATCAATGTGCATACTGTAGAGGAGAGGGCCATTTAAAGTTTGATTGTCCGGTTTTGCGCGACCGAAATAATGGTGGTTCGGCTCGAGGAGGTCGTAGTGGTCCTCAACAGGCTTCACGAGGTAGAGGTTGTGGTGTTACTCAAAATCAGAATGAGCATTCTAATACTTTCTCAGATTCCAACAATTGCTTTGATCAGCGTGGTTCATCGTCAGGTAGATCTGCATAGCACCATGTGGATGATTGTTACGTCGAGCATGATATTCATGACGGTAATTACGAGGACAGCCATAGACAAAGAAAGGGAGTAGTATCAGTTCCGGTTGATCAGAGAGGGCCTTATGTCGCAGTTGCCACATCGGGCGTAGTTGAGCCTTTTTTGTTGGACACTGGTGCAGCGAAAAGTTCCATCATGCATTTGAAACTCCCTGGCGCACCTTTGTCTGGCTTAACGAATGTTTCCGTTGGATTCTCTGGCGCCCCCGTTAGCAATCCGGTTTCTAGCCCTTTGCCCCTCACAATTGGGCCTCGTGAGCTGGAAGCTCCTTTGATTTTGACTACTGGTTGTGGTGAGAATCTTTTGGGCCTGGATTTGCTGAAACGGTTATATGCGACCTTGTATTGTTCTTCTGTGGGAGTGGAGCTCACTTTGGGTCAGAGAGTGATCTCTCCTATGTACTTGTCAACTGATAGGCTCCCACCGGAATTGAGTTCTCTTCCTAAATCTTTGTGGGCAACAGGTCCCAATGATGTGGGCCTGCTGGACATCTCACCTTATGTTGTCCAATTGAAATCGAATGTGCGATTACAACGTATTCCCCAGTATCGTATTTCTCTTGATGGTGAACGAGCGTTGTTAGCGATCATCTATGACTTGATCAAGAAAGACGTTATTGAGGAAACTCGGGGAAACGTGTGTAATAGTCCTGTGTTACCTATTCTGAAACGCACTGATCCATCCAAGCCTCCTGTTTACCGTTTTGTTATTGATTTACGGGAGGTGAACAAAATTGTGATTCCACAATTTCCTGTGGTGCCTGACATTACGGCTTTACTGACTCTGATTCCAGCCTCTGCTTCTTGGTTCTCAGTGATCGATCTGAAGAACGCTTTCTTTAGCATTTCGATTGCTGAGGAAAGCAGAGATCTATTCGGTTTCTCATTGGGTGGTCGCAGCTTTAGGTTTAAACGCACTCCTCAGGGCTACTGTGAGAGTCCATCAATATACAGCCAAGCCCTGAAGAGTCAACTTGATGCGTTTGTGTTACCGGCTGGTGCGGCCTTGATCCAGTATGTTGATGACTTGTTAGTGGCTTCTGACACTAAAGAGATCTGCAAAACTGCTACAGTATCGTTGTTACAGCATCTCTGTGACTTACATCACAAGGTGTCACCTTCTAAACTGCAATATTGTTGTCAAGAAGTAACCTATTTAGGTCACTTATTGTCAAAGGAGGGAAGAAGGTTGACCCCAGAGAGAATTGCAGCGATCGCTCGAATGACTGTGCCAACAACTCAGAGAGATGTGCGTGCCTTTCTAGGTATCACGTCATACTGCAGGCAATGGATTCCAAATTTTTCATTGCTAGCGAAGCCATTGGTAGCACTTACGTGCAAGGATGTTCCAACTCCTTTGCCATGGACTGAAGAGTGTCAGAAAAGTTTTTCTGAATTGCGTAATGCGTTGTGTTCGGCCCCTGTGTTAGGTACTCCTGACTACAGTAAGCCGTTTACACTATACGTTCACGAGAGAGAGGGTTGTGCGTTGAGTGTCTTGACGCAACTATTTGGTGGTAAGCAGCGTCCATGTGCATATTTTTCCTCGACCTTGGACCCAGTAGCTAGAGCATTGCCGAGTTGTCTAAGAGCGACAGCGGCAGCTGCAGTGTCCATTCGGCAATCTGCAGGATTGGTCATGGATAATATGCTTACAGTAATGGTTCCGCATGCAGTTGACACTCTCTTAAATCGTACAAAGACACAACACTTGACGAGCGCAAGGTTGTCCGGTTACGAGTTGACGCTTTTGGCAAGTCATACACAAATAAAGCGCTGTAATGTACTAAACCCGGCGACGTTGTTGCCGACTAATATGGAATCAGATGATGTACCACCACATGATTGCTATTTGCGAACTGAGGAAGAAACGAAGGGTCGTGTTGACCTAAAAAACACTCCATTGACGGATCCCGATGGTACCTTGTATGTTGATGGTTCGTGTTTCAAGTTGTCGAATGGTGATGTGACGACTGCGTATGCTGTGGTGACGTTGAGTACGGTTGTGGAAACTGCGAGATTGAGCCAGAATTCCGCGCAGGCGGCAGAGTTGATTGCGTTGACGAGAGCGTGTGTTTTGTCTAAGGGAAAGCGAGTGAATGTGTTTACAGATAGCCAGTACGCATTTGGCGTTGAACATAGCTTTGGTCGTTTGTGGAGAGAAAGAGGATTTATGACATCGCATGGAACGAATATCCAACACGGACAGCTCGTGAACAATCTTTTGGACGCACTTACATTGCCTAAGCAGGTGGCAATTATTAAATGCAGCGCGCACCGAAAAGTTACGGATGATGTTGGTCGTGGTAACGCGTTTGCAGATGAGATTGCTAAAGAGACAGCTAAGAACCTTGCAACCCGAATGTACGTTACGAGTTCAGTAAGGTGGCCGGCAGAGACTGGTATATGTGAGGATACTGTTGAGAGCGTGAAAGCGATTCAGAATGAGGCCACCGAAACTGAAAAGACTAAGTGGAAAGAAAGCACGGGAAAGTTAGACACGCATGGATGTTGGATTGATTTGTCGGAAAGTCATAAGTGGATGTTGCCGGATGCATATGTGCTAGCCGTTGTGACTATGGCTCACGGCTTGTCACATATTAGCGTGAAAGGTATATGCAAGTTGCTGTCCCCTGTATGGAAGAATGATGGTATTGCTAAGTGTGCTGAGAGAGTGGTTAAGAATTGTATGGTATGCATGATGTATAATCCCGGCAAGGGCACGCCCACTCCACCTGGCCATTTTGCTCCTCCTACATGTCCCTTTGAGGTTATCCAACTGGACTTCATCCATATGGAGAGATGTAATAACCTGAAGTACGTTTTAGTTGTGGTTTGTGCGTTCTCCAGATGGATCGAAGCCTATCCTCTCAAAGATAATAGTGCCCTGTCCACAGCAAAAGTCCTACTGAAGGAATACTTTCCTCGGTATGGAATGCCACGGATTGTATGGTCAGATAACGGAAGTGAGTTTGTGGGGAGTGTGATGAAGAGTGTGTGTAAGGGCCTTGGAATTCGACAAAAATTCCATAGCGCCAATGATCCCCAGTCAGCGGGTTTGGTTGAAGGGTACAATGGTACTCTGAAACTGAAACTTGCTAAGATTCAAGCTACGACTGGTCTGTCATGGCCTGATGCCTTGCCTTTGGCTCTCTTATCGACCAGGGCGACTGTACACTCTCGAGTAGGGCTTAGCCCATATGAGATTGTGTTCGGCCGTCCTGCGAACGTCTGGGGAGTCCCTAGACCTAAGGCCTTTGATAGTCTTGAGTACCCAATGTTAATTGATTATCTTCATGATCTGACTGCTAAATTGAGGCTAATTCATCAACAGGTCTTTGAAGCACTACCGGCACAGACAGAGGGTCCTGGACATCGGCTCCAACCGGGTGACTGGGTGGTCACCCGCAACTGCGGCAGGAAGCGAAATATGGAGCCGAGATTCGTGGGCCTGTTCCAAGTCCTCCTAGCCCCAAGAACTGCAGTTCGTCTGGAAGGCCGGAAGAACTGGGTGCATGCCACCCACACCAAAAAGGTGCCTATCCCTTTACCAGCAGATTCTTAGGTGAGGACTGGAATTGCCGCAACGGAAACAGAAACCCCAATAAAATTTGTGCCGTTCAGTGATGCTCAACCTGTAGGAGATACTTCATTGCAGTCAGATACATTTGTTGAACCTCCATCATTGGAGAACTCGAGACTTGAACTGTCATCTGATCGACAGGACTCTGTTCAGCAACCTGAACAATTATTTGAAGAGCAGACTCGTCCTGGAAGAAAAGCAGATATTTTCTTCGTTCTCATAACAAAGACTAATAAAAACCTTTTTTTTTTTTCCCCTTTTTGAGTTCATATTACCCCCTTACTGTCGTTTTGAACATTATGAACAATTGCATCCTCTATTAATTCTTGTAGTTCTTTTCCACGTATGTTTTTTTTTCCACAGCTAGGAGATTTGCATTAAAATTGAATGCTTGATTAAGGAAACCTTACATCCGGGTTGACCGTAGGGCCGTGCGGGTACTTCCTTCTGTTTAGCAGGTTCCTGACACTAGGTCGGTACTTTTGTCGATTCCTAGGAACTCCTGGGAATTGATAATCGCTACTCAGAACGAAGTGCGTCAAGAACGTTGCGGACGGTTTTTAGAGGATGGAATTCTCAAAGTTGTCGGAAGTGGAGAAGACTTTAGTTCAAAGATCGACACTACACAGGGTTGTACGAACAAAATGCTTTCTGTTTCAGGTGTTCCTACTGTTTTTGACTGTTTCCATGTTATTGGTGGGTGGAGTACATTTCGGACTACAGTCGTTATTGCCTTCTGTTTTACCTACTTCTTCTTCTGAACCAAAATGTATTCCCACTGTTTCTCCACATTCCTTTCATCCTCTGCCCCAACACGAACAGGTTAGACGTGCGGAATTCATGAATAACTCCTTTGTCCAGCTTCTTCATCAACATCAGTTGGTGATGAATACCACTAACTGTTGGGTGTGTGGGTTAATGCCACATACCATGGATAGGGGAATTCCGTATTTGGTTCTTCCTTACAGCTCCCAGGGGTCAGCTCGAGCATTCCAAACTATGTTTCGTAGTGCACTAGATTCCTACCCCCATCGAGAGCCACGCACTGCAGATCATGGTCCCGGCCCGTTCCACAAGCCTTTGGCAAGAGCGATTGCTGACTTAGATAGAGATATTTTTGATGCATCGCTTATTCCAGAGAAAGAGGTGCGAGCATACAAGGGTCTGAGTGAGGCTGAGTATAGCATGTCAGTGGGTGATAGACAGCTTAAAAGCTCGTCTCCGATCTGGATCGTACCCCATCTCGGTAATTTCTGCTTGAAAGGTCTTGGCCGAAGCCCGCGAGCTCAGCTTGGGAGGAGTGCTTGCACTGAAACGTATGTTTTACCAACGCTCTCTTCCCCTGTTCTTTTGACTGCCAAGGGTACATACTTTGTATGTTACGACCGCGCATATACATGGTTGCCTCGTGACTTCTCGGGCACCTGTTATATTGCGAATCTGTTGCCACCGACTTTCACAGTTGCCTCGGACTATCACAAGACTAGAGTTGTGAGAGGTGTTATTAGCGAAGAGGACACTGCCAGTCAAGAAGCAGGAGACTTCTTTAAGGGTTTCTTGCCGTTTTGGGGACCTAAGATCAATTGTAGGAACCTGAGACAGTTGACTCGAGTGGTGGAATCGACTGCTAATATAACTGCAAGTGCTCTTGGTAATCTGACAGCAGAGCTTTATGACGTTGCAAAACCGTATGGTTTTAGACGTTGTTCTTGCAGATAGAGGTGGTGTATGTAAGGTGATCCATTCGAGTTGCTGCATTTTCATCCCTGATAACGCTCCAACTGTCTATCAAGCCATCTCGAAGTTGCATAAAATCTCCGAGTCCATACACGTGGACATAGGTGATTGGACGCTACTAGGATGGTTTTGGGGCCTGATGTCGACGTGGGAATGGAAGATTCTGATGATCATTGGGGTTGTTGTAGCATTTCTGTTCACGTGTTGTCTTTGTGTGCAGTGTGGTCCTGCCTTATGTGGCCTCTGTGCTACGACGTGTATAAGACAGCCATCTGTTACCAAGGAAGGGTGGATAGAATGATGTTGCAGCAACATCTGAATGATCTGATGAATATTGGGATCGATTCTGATATCGACTAGTGCTTGCCTACATGAGGGCAAAAGGAGCGTCTGAGGTTCCGTGACAATTATAGTGGTGTTTTCGTCTCATTCGAATATGGACGAGTTTGGTATCTATGAACCGCAAATGACGAGTTTAGTGGGTGTACGCGTTTTCGCTATGCTGGCCTGAACCGTTCGTCTTATTCGTGGGTTACTTCATCTGAACCCACGGGTTCCATTTTAGATACGGCATCCATTTTGTCTCTTGCCCTCAAGTAGCCAGCGAACGGACACTGTCCGCTTCATGACCCTGGGATTCCCAAGCTCTTGCGGAAGACACGTGTTTTTTCGAGGGTGTCTTTATGACGAAGGGGATGACACTGAAAGGGCAGATGGCCCCGCTTGAGGCTCATCTTGCCCTGCAGGTCTATTGTTTCAGCCGTGCTGTCATTAGGCACGTCTCCTTTGATCGAGCAATCGTGTTTCCGATATCGCCCCCTACACTCTCTTCAATCTGTTTCCCATCTTTGTCTTCCCTTGCACCTGTTTCTGACTCTTTCCTTAAACTCGTTTACAGCCGGAATAGAATATACTTAATGATGGGATAACGTACTTTTACAGTTGGGAACCGGCGATGCTACTGTAATTATGTTCCTGGATCCTGAATACATGAAAGCAACCCTTTTGAAGATTACTGTGGGAACTGAGTTGTAACCTTTTGTTCGCCATGTTGTGCTATGACGGAAATATGTATAAAAGGAGCGATCCACTGTTGCAATTCGAAGCAGTCTCCTAGAACCTACATGCGTTGTACTTCTTGTGACTTCTGTGTTCCCTGCAGTAAATAAACCTCAATCTTTGACGCCGAAGGAAGTGTCCCGTGTCTCTGTGATTTGTACGCCGGAACAGGTAACCCACGAAGGTTTCAGGTGTTGTCCCCCGGCACCTCTGGGCCTTAGAATAGCCCAGTCCTTCACAAACACTACCTCGTAAGGACTAAGTCCCATTCGTGAATGCACAGTCATTCTTGTGGACAGGAGTGCTAACGGCAAGGCATCTGGCCATGTAAGACCAGAGCTCACCTGAATTTTTGCTAGTTTTAGCTTAAGGGTGCCGTTATAGCATTCGACTAAACCAGCTGCTTGGGGGTGATTTGCAGCGTGGAATTTCTGGTGAATTCCTAGCCCATCAAACACTCTCTTCATCACTTGACCCACAAATTCACTCCCATTATCACTCCAGACCACTCTCGGCAAACCATACCTAGGGAAAAATTCCTTAATAAGGGCTTTCGCTGTTGACAAGGCAGTGTTATCTTTCAAAGGGTATGCTTCCACCCATCTAGAAAAGAGCAAACAACCACTAGCACATACTTCAGGTTGTTGCACCTCTCCATGTGGATGAAATCTAGCTGCAAAGCCTCGAACGGATACGTTGGCGGAGCAAAATGACCAGCTGGAGTTGGAGTTCCCTTACCAGGATTGTACATCAAACACACCATGCAATTCTTGACCAAGTTCTCTGCAAACTTAGGAATTCAAACATTCTGCCATACTGGAGCTAACAACTTACAAATCCCTTTCACACTAATATGAGCCATTCCATGAGCCATCGTAACCACTGGAAGTACATACGCATCGGGTAACAACCATCGCTGATGCTCTGACAACTCAATCCAACAACCATTCGAATCCAATTTACCCTTGCTTTCTCTCCATTCATTCAACTCTTTCTCTGTAGCTTCAGCTTGGATGGACTTCACACTCTCAATCGTATCTTCACACATACTTCTATCCGGAACCAATCTCGCCGGACCCGCAACATACATTCGACTCATCACATCTCTCGCAGTTTCTTTCGCAACTTCATCTGCAAACGCATTACCACAACCAACATCATCAGTAACTTTCTTATGCGCACTGCATTTCACGATCGCAACTTGCAACGGCAAAGTAAGCGACTCAAGAAGTTCATTCACCAACTGACCATGCTGAATCTTAGTTCCATGCAAAGTCAGGAACCCACGCTCTTTCCACAATCGTCCAAAACTATGAGCCACACCAAACGCGTACTGGCTATCAGTGTACACAGTCACTCGTTTTCCTTTCGACAACACACATGCTCTTGTCAATGCAATCAACTCTGCTGCTTGTGCTGAAATATGTGGGATACGTGCACCTTCAACAATCGTATGCAAAGTCGTAACAGAATATGCCGCAGTCGTATCACCATTCGGAAGCTTAAAGCACGAACTATCAACCCATAAAGTACCATCACACTCTGGAAGAGGAGTGTCCCTAAGATCTATTCTCCCTTTCATTTCTTCCTCTGTCCTAAGGAAGCAATCGTGCTGTTCAGTAACATCTGTCTCAACTGAAATCGTCAACAACGTAGCTGGAGTCAACGTGTTGCATCTCTTTATACGCACATGGCTCGCTAAGAGTGTCAATTCGTAACCTGACAACCGAGCACTAGTTAAGTGCTGTGTCTTGGTGCGATTCAACAAGGTATCCACTGCATGTGGAACCATCTCACCCAATGTATTATCCATCACCAAACCAGCAGACTGTTGAATCGAAACAGCCGCTGCTGCTGTAGCTCTCAAACAACTCGGCAACGCTCTAGCTACCGGATTCAAACTCGACGAAAAATACGCACATGGACGCTGCTTATCGCCGAACTGTTGAGTCAAAACTGACAATGCTCTCTGATTTGCAATATGGTTTTAGAGCACATAGGGGGACCAAGGATCAATGTTTAAACCTTCACCTTATTATTAGTAAATACACAGTGGTGAAGGGGGGGCTTCTTTATTTGGGTTTTATGGATTTATCTTCTGCTTTCGACCTGGTTAATCGTTCAAAATTGTGGATTATTTTATGAGATTTGGGTCTGGACACCACCTTGGTTAATTTCTTGCACGATCTTCATCAAAATTTGTCCGCCTCTGTCAGGGTAACAAGGGAAGGAAGATGCACTGCAAAGTTTAGCTCAGGGAGAGGGGTCAGACAAGGCTGCATTCTTGCCCCTCTCCTTTTTACATTGTACATCAATTCCCTGGGGAAATCCCTGAACTCAGCTACTTTGGACATGCTACTTTGGACATGCGCGTATCCCGGTCCTTCTATACGCGGACGATGCCGTCCTCATAGCTCGTACAGGTATGGGCCTGCAAAGACTACTAGATCACTTTGGTGGTTTTATGGAAACACTGGACCTAAAGATTAATACAGCTAAATCTCATGTCATGGTTACAGGTTCACGGAAGAAAAACATGAAGCTCAGGTCCTTCAGTTGTAATAACTCCCCAATCTCGAGGGTACCCTTCTTTTGTTATCTAGGCGTCACCTTTGACGAAAAAGGAACTTGGGGTGCCCAACTGAAACTAAAGGAGAATGGAGTCAGTAGATCTACTGCAGCTCTCATGCACTTCTCCAAAAGACTTGGTTCAAGACCCATGGAGGCCATGACTCGCATCTATAGATCCAAATGTGTGGCAATTGCATCTTACGGGGCAGACATTTGGGGCTATGTCTCAGTCCCAGGTATTCAAACTGTAGAAAACAAATTTATACGAGCCATGTTGTCACTCCCAAAATCATCTCCCACATATTCAATCCATAATGAAATAGGCTTGGGATACGTTACTGATCTCTTAAAAATGTCTCCACTGTTATGTTGGATTAAAACTTGGACAAATGAGGAGATCACATTGAATCACTGCATTCTCAAAGACTGTATGGCCCTGGATAAAGCAGACAGCATACCCTGGCTGGCGTATGTTAGAGCGGCATGCGCGAGGCTAGGGCGTCCGGACATGTACTCTTTACCACAGAGGCTTAAGAAAGAGGATGTAAGGTGGGTCAAGCAACATTTCCGAAATATGTTGGAGACAGAGAGGGAAGCGGTTGAGCTCTGCAAGCCAATGGTAAGGTCATTATACCAACTCTCGTCGTCCATGGCTATGGAACCTTATCTAAAATATGTAACCAAACCATACCACCGTTTTTTACTAATAAGGTTCAGGTTCAACCAGATACATCTTGTGCTTGGCTCATATACAAAGTGGGGTACTCCAGAAAATACCCCACCCTGCACCTGTGACTGCTTTTCCACGCAGGATACTCTTCATCTAGTTATGCTTTGCGAACATAACCTGGTGGCCCGCAAAAAATTCTTTTTCCCAATTTTGAAAGACTTAAACTTTGTCCAGGTACGGCCGGCCCTTCTATACCTACAGATGTTGAACTCGGTGCAGGTTACATATAGTGTAGCTTGTTTTTTCGTAGCAGCCGTCAAACAAAACAAAACTAAACTCCCTCCGATAAATAACCGCCAAACCTGACACTTTTGAAAAATATGTTCGGGGGGAATGTGCAAAACATACTGGAAAGTGTATTCCCTATATCTACCTTTTTAATTCGTTTTTATTAATAATTTCTTCCTCTTTTATATATCTTTTAATGGATTTACTTAGGATTGGCAATCACGTCTAAATTTGTTTAATTGTATTTTATTTTTGCATCATGAACTATGTATTGCTTTTATGGTTTTAATTAACCGAATAAAGTTATTTGACTGACTGACTGACATTGCACATACCTCACTCTCGTGGACATACAGTGTAAAAGGCTTACTGTAGTCGGGAGTACCCAACACAGGAGCCGAACACAACGCATCGCGTAATTCTGAAAAGCACTTCTGACATTCGTCCGTCCAAGGAATAGGATTTGGAGTATCCTTAACAGTAAGAGCTATCAAAGGCTTCGCAAACAAAGAAAAATTTGGGATCCACTGTCTACAATACGACGTAATACCCAGAAAAGCATGCACTTCTCTCTGTGTCGTAGGCACACTCATTTTCGCAATACCTTGAATTCTTTCTGGGGTCAATCTTTTTCCCTCCTTTGATAAGAGGTGACCTAAGAAGGTAACTTCTTGTCGACAATATTGCAAGAGACACCTTATGATGGAAATCAGACAAATGACGCAACAACAACAAAGTAGCCTCTTTACAAATCTCTTCATTGTCACCCGCAACTAACAGATCGTCAACATACTGAATAAGGGCAGCACCATCAGGTAAAACAATCGTATCAAGCTTTGTTTTCAAAGCCTGACTATAGATTGATGGACTCTCACAATAGCCTTGAGGAGCACGCTTAATACGGAAACTTCGGCCTCCTAAAGAGAAGCCAAAAATATCTCTACTCTCCATGGCAATCGGGATGCTGAAGAAAGCATCCTTCAAGTCAATCACCGAAAACCACGTGGCTGAAGCCGGAATCAAAGTCAATAAAGCGGTGATATCAGGTACAACTGGAAATTGCGGAACTACAATCTTATTCACCTCGCAAAGATCAATCACAAACCTTTATACAGGAGGCTGAGAAGAATCAGTTCTTTTCAGAACAGGCAAAACTGGACTCTTGCACACGTTACCTCTCGTTTCTTCAATCACACCTTTCTCAATCAGATCATAGATGATCGCTAAAAGTGCTCTTTCACCATCACTTGAAATCCGATATTGGGGAATACGTGGCAATCTAGCATTCGCTTTCAGCGTCACAACATATGGTGGAATCTCCAAAAGACCCACATCATTCGGACCAGTAGCCCAAAGAGAATCAGGGAGAGAAGACAATTCAGCTGGAAGTTTATCTTTAGATAAATACATCGGAGAGATCACTCTCTTACCCAATGAAAGATGTACTCCCAAAGGAGAACAATGTAGCATCGCATACAATCTTTTCAACAAGTCTAATCCCAACAAGTTCTCACCACAACCTTTTCGTCAGAATAAGGGGTGCTTCGAATTCACAAGGTCCAACAGAAATAGACAACGGACTAGAAATCGGATTCGTAACCGGGGCGCCAGAAAAACCTACTGAAACATTTGTTAAGCCAGACAAAGGTGCGCCAGGAAGTTTAGAGTGCATCATAGAACTCTTCGCAGCACCAGTATTCAACAGAAAAGGCTCTGACACACCTGATGCAATCACTTTAACATAAGGTCCATTCTAATCTACTGGAACTGAAACAACTTCCTCTCTTTGTCTATGGCTGTCCTAGCAATCATTACCATCCATATTCTCACCTTCGACATAGTAATCGTCCGCATAATACTGAGCCATCCTACCAGACGCACCATTCTGCTGATCAAAGCTATTCATAGAATTCTGTGGAGGCAAGGAAAGCGCATTCTGAGGAAACACACCACGTCCTCTACCTCTAGGAGCTTGCTGAACACCTCGACCTCTCACACCAGAAGCACCATTCGTGCACTGTAACAAAACAGGACAACTATTCTTGAAATGACCCTCTTCTTTACAATAAGCACACTGATTAGGGCCTACAGGAAAACGCCATTGAGAAGACTCGAACCTTTGCGATTTTCTCTGATATTGCTGAGGTTGCTGATAATCGCGCTGATTAGTACGAGGCGGATATGCTTGCTGCAAAAGAACCTTCGTCTTTAATTCTTTAGTCTTTCTATCTGCTTTCTCATCCTTATCCCTATTCTCGTAGTACTGTGCAGTAGCCAAAATCTGCGCTGACGACGAAACAGCCCAAACACTCTCAACTTCGACTTAGTGCACAACTCTGGAAGTAAATTATGCACAAACTTGTCAATGAACAACCGTTGACCACCTTCCATACTCATGTCCTGACCACTATGGTCGACAAACGTCTCTTCGAACCCGGTGAAAAAGTCAGACACACTTTCGTCTTTCTTCTGCTTACATGCAGACAACTTGTGCCAATCAACACTCACGGCAGGCATTAATGTCTTCATGTAATTAACAATCCTACCAGGGAGTTCTGCAACTAAATCCTCTGGTTTAGCACCACCAACTTGTCTAGCATCTGCGGCACTAATAGTATTCCATGTATCACCTAACTCTTGCGCATGATCCGTATGACGAATCATTCCCCATATAGGCTGTGGAACAACATTCCCAGACAACATGTCTATGTCGGCTAAATTCATAATACATGAATCCGCAGTCTGTGATAATTCCTTATAGTACACTGCAGGATTTTTACGTGGATCAGGCAAAGACTGCTTAAGGGCCAAAACTTCAACTCCCTTCCATGGAACATGTACCCAAACACGCTGAAAATGAGGCGGAATAGCTGGATTAGCAGCTGCATCACCCGGTCTCCAAACTGGGGGAACCTCTCTCATCGGATATTGTTGCGCCTTTCTCCTAACTGAAGAATCAGGCTCAAACAACGGCCTAGAAGGAGACTCACTCCTAAACAACAACAATGTTGCAACTGCTTTCTCCACATCAATACCCACTATAGTTCCCTTCGCAAACTCAGGCTGTATACGGAACAACTCAGGCGGAGCTCGTCCCAATTCACCATCTTCCCATTCTTGATGAAGGAAAGCACACATTGTCACAAAAACATATCTCTGTGTCGGTGCTTCCCATTGACGGAAAACATCCATAACACACTCAAAACTATATTGCAAAGGTGATAAATCAGGCAAGCTCCTGGTGTGGCTTAGTCATAGGGAACAGGCGGCCAGCTGGGTCGAGGCCATAAGGACCACGGAGGGAGTGCTAGTTGCCTCCGATGTGAAAATTGCTGACACATTCGCCTCCTACTATGAACTTTTCTATGCGGCTAGAGATTTAGGAACATGCGAGGAAGCGGGCCTTTACATGGACCAGGTGGACTTGCCCACAGTGTCACCAGAGGACCTTCTGGTCTTGAAAGCTGATCTTACGGCGGACGATATATCGGACGCTATAGCTCAACTGAAACCCGGGAAAATACTGGGCCCGAACGGTTTTCCTGCCGAGTTTTTTAAATGTACGGCAGACCTTCTAGGTAGGCATCTAAAGGGGCTTTTTACCGGAGCCTATCAGGTGGGACAGCTCCCCCAGACCTCTCCATGGCCACGATCATCCCGATATACAAGGAAGGTAAACCAAAGGAGGACTGTGCATCCTACCATCCCATTTCCCTCCTCAATACAGAGGTTAAAATATTGGCAACTATCCTAGCGCGGCGCCTGAGGTCAGTTATTGGGAATCTTATACATCTGGACCAATCCGGCTTTTTACCGGACAGGGCCACCAAGCTAAACTTGAGGCGCACCCACAATTGGCTCCAGGAAGTGAAGGGCCGAGATGAGCCGCATTGATTTCT
Source organism: Lissotriton vulgaris (assembly GCF_964263255.1). Lineage (NCBI taxonomy): Eukaryota > Metazoa > Chordata > Amphibia > Caudata > Salamandridae > Lissotriton > Lissotriton vulgaris. Next base: position 1,779,526,673 of record NC_141694.1, read on the forward strand.
CTCCCTGGATGCGGAAAAGGCCTTTGATGCAGTACAGGAGCTGGATCCATTTCTCAGTGCGGTGCTCCGCAAGTTCGGGTTTGGACCTAAATTTCAGAAATGGATCCAGCTCCTCTACACTACCCCGAGGGCCAGAGTGCGGGTCAATGGAAGGATATTGAGGGAATTCCCGATCCAAAGGGGGACCCGCCAAGGATGTCCCCTGTCTCCCCTCCTCTTCACACTCACTATTGAGGTCCTGGCAGCCAGGATATGCCAAAATGAGGGCATCTCAGGCTTTCGAAGGATGGCAACGGACCTCGTGCAAGAGAAAATATCGCTCTATGTAGACAATGTCTTTCTGTATATTACGAACCCGGAGACGACAGTCCCGGAATTATTCAGAGAGCTGGGAAATTATGGCAGATGGGCGGGACACACCATTAACTGGTACAAGTCGATGCTCTATGACCCGGGGGGGTGGGGGTTGGGGGATGGATAAGGCTGCCCGACCAGCTATTGACGACTACTGAAGGCTTATAATATCTTGGAATATACATTACATTAGACAAGACTCTATCATTCCGAAAGAATCTGGAACGGATAATTTTGGGCGCAGTGGTAGACATGGACAGATGGAGGCAGCTCCCGCTCACTCTCCTGGGTCGCGCCGTGATCTACAAGATGATTATACTACCAAAATTCCTTTATGCACTGCAGAACAAGTACTATCCACTTCCGGCCTCGGTACTTCCCAAAATTCACTCTGACCTGAGGTCCTTTCTGTGGTTGGGTAAACAACCTAGAGTGGCACTGACTACACTCCAAAGGCATCAATATAGTGGGGGGATTTCACTACCTAATTTAGAAGCATACTATTGGGCAGAACACATGACACCGATCAATGACTGGATACATGCCCCGGTGGACCACCCGACTTATGCCCTGGAAAGACTGAAGTTGTCACCCCACAATCTATTGTATTACATTTATGGAGGGTCTGGACGGGCACCGCTGTTGCCTGCCACTATCCTCACGCTCAACGCCTGGAACAGGGCCATGAGACGCATGGGCTGGGACGAGAAGCCGACTCGGCAGACACCTTTGTGGTATTGCCAATGGCTGACGGAACTCCGCAAGCTCCGTGGTTTCCGGGAATGGGACGACATCGGCATCTCCACAATAGGGGACGTAATTGCCAAGGGGGAGCTGAAATCATTCCAAACACTCAAGACTGAATTTGGGCTACACCATTCCCAACTCTTCAAATACACCCAACTACGCCATGCGTGGCGTGCACAGAAAATCCCACTTACTGATATCCCAGAATACACAACTTTGGAAGACGGCTCCTTCAGGAGAAGATCCCGGGAAAGGCGGTCTCCCTAACCTACAAGACCCTGACTAATAATATGCTGGGAGACCTGCTGAAATTAAGGCACACATGGGAGGGGGAATTGGGAGTCATGGAGGACCTAGATTGGGAGATTGTACTCATGCATCCCCGGGAAGTAGAAATCAAATCCAAGCTACGCCTCATTCAGTTCAAAGTGCTTCACAGGACATATTAAGACAGACTAAGACATCACAGAACGGGAAAGGTAGATAACGCACATTGCCTTAGGGGATGCCAGCAGGAAGGGGATTTTTTTCACACTATATGGTCATACGACAGACTTATTGGAAACATCTCTTTACTGAACTGGGGGAGGTCTTGGGGATTCCGCTTCAGTATGAACCTAAGTTGGCACTGTTGGGCATGACCAACGAAGTCGATCTGCCACGCCCACTTCTTATCTTCTTGGTACTGGCACTAGTAGTGGCTAAAAGAGACATTGCAAAGTATTGGGGGGCTCCGGAACCGCCGGGGTTGGAGGAATGGAGGAGAGGGCTAGACCTGTACATGGCAGCAGAGAGAGTGACGTATAAAGCAAGGGGGTACCCAAAAAAATTCAGAAAAGTATGGGCCAAATGGCGACAGTACCATGGGTTGGATGGGGGGTTGTGAAAGAGGGGTTCATGTGGAAATAAGTGCTACCATGACATGTTATGTTTTGAATGTGCAGTAGACAGGGAGGGAAAGGGGAATGTTTATGCTTCTGGAAATCGACTGCTTTGTTTGATCATATTACGGGGGATTGTTGGGGGGGATGGGACGAGTTTATTACCAGGGGGAAAAAACTGTAAAAGCAGATACCCTTCGTGATGATTAGATGCATTCAAAAACAAAGAAGACATTCGCCGCCCGGCCTTCGGGATGTGGGCTAAATGGCAGTGTGAGACCCTTTTGATTGTATTCAGTACCGCAATGATAACCACCTAAACTATTGATTGAATGCCGCAACTCTTTTTTGTGTTTCTGCAATAAAAAATGTATTTAAAAAAATATATATATTGCAAAGGGTAAGTAACCCATTTACGCGCTAAATGATCCAATACTGAACGTTCATCTGGACCAGGCAATTGACTACGCAATTGTTTGCACTCTGCAACAGGGGTCATACCTAATGACTCAAAAAGGGGAGAAAAGAAACCAGCAACAGTATCAGTCATTCTCTGTCGAACAGAAGGAGAAGTTGACGAAAGAACAAGAGGAAAAACGGGATGAGCAGAAGCATGCATAGGAGCAGTAGCAGAAGGAGTGGACAATACAGGCGTAGGAGTAGCAGACGAAGCAGGTAGCAAAGTCGGCGGCCCTTGAGAAGGCTGGGCCAAAGGAGTAGGAGCCAACTGAAAAGGAGCTGGCTGTTGTAGAACCACAGGTGGCAAAGCAACCGGAGGTTGCGCAACTAAAGGTTGCGGAGGTGCTGTAGCACTCTGCACATAAGGGGTGGCGAACTCAACAAATGTGCCATCAAAGGATCTTTCTCAAGGTCTTTCTTTTCATCTTGCTGCTGAGGTGGCAAAGCTGGATAGCATTTATCCATCACCAGTTTACGTTGCCTAAGCAACTGCTCACTCTTTTGTTCTTCTTCGTTATCCCTAAACTGTATAGCAGCTTGCACCATTGAAATACCTCATTCTCTTTTATTTCTCTTCGCTAACTTAATTTCTTTCTGTTTGGCTTCCTTTCGCCAAAGGCGGAAAGAGTCAAACATCGCCGGCCGGGCTTTCTTCTTAAACAGTTTGACTTCTAGATTATCTAAAATCTCTGAATCATAGTTACCATATTGGGGCCACTTTAGAACACCGTCCTTCCTAGTATACCTAATCCATACTTCATTATACGTGATGGGGCCCACACCATGTTTTTAAATAGAGCTCATAGGTCAGAGTTCCAATCGGAGGAACCGGACACGAGTCCTCCAATCGGGAATCCCTATTACAACCACAACAAAATATCTTTCTAAGACCAGGCATCTTCACTCACTAGTCTAGCTTCAAACTTCAAGGGAATATCAAAGACGATAGCCTCGCGAATACACGAGTCCCTCGGCTTAGGAGCTTGCAAGTCCCAAATCAAAGATCCCAAGGGGATACCCAAAACAAAACTAAGGACTGGGAGACGCTCCACTCATACTTAACTGAAATGTCGATGGCGTCGCCAGAAGACCCGTCTATTGTTTCGCACTACAAATCGTCTAATGGCTCCAAGACAGGGCGACAGTCAGGGCAGCAGTCCTTCGTAGCCGTCGGAAAGCGGGGAACCTCGCATCATAGACTTTCAGACCACGACGACATACAGGGGTCGATGAAGTGGCAGGCCTTCCTCCAGAATTTTCACACGAAGCTCCTCACGATCTTCAGGCTTGGACCGGTACCGCTGAAGTCGCCCCACGTTAGGCGCCAACTGAAGAACCGGGTTTTAGAACCCAGCGGCGCCAGGCAAAACGCCCGATGTCTTCGAGTTCCCCTGCCTTGGCAAACAGAGACACGGGACACTTCTCGGTGACGTCAAAGACCAAATTTATTGGCTGCAACCAGGAACAGAGGTCTACGAAGCACAACACGGGTGGTACCAATATAATTTTTGCCACTATGCTTTAATCCACACCACTCTCATTTACACCACTCCATACAAAACAACTCTAAATTACTCCACTAAACTTTACTCCACTCAACTCCACTCTCTAAATCCACGCAATACTACTTTACTCCAAACCACCACACTTGCCTCCATTCCACTCTCCTCCACTCCACTCTCCTCCACTACACTTTCACACACTCCGCTCTCTTACACTACGCTCTCCTACACTACGCTCTTCTACACTCTACTCCACGCTACTCTACTTTATTCCACACCACTATACTTTACTCCACTCAACGCAACTCTACTTAACTCCACTCAACAATAATCCACTCAAATGTATTCCACTCTACTCTACTTTACTCCAATACACTTTACTCCAAGGCATAACAATCTACTTTACTACACTCTTTTTTAATATACTCCAGCTCTATTTCAATCTTTTTTACTCCACTCTTCTTTACTTCACTCCACTCAACTTTACTACACTGCACTCCACTCAATAGAACTTTTTTACTACAACACACTCATCTTTACTACCCACCACTTTACTTTTCTCTAAAACACTTTTATTCACTTCACGCCAATACACTCTATTTTACTCTAACCAACAATATTTTATTCCACTCCACTCCAAATCACTCCACTATACTCCATTCTACTCAACGCCACTATACTTTACTCAACCACACTCATTTGCAATACAATAAGTCTTGCATTTTCAGAAGTTTTAGCTATTAGCATTATAAATAACAATGCCTTTTATTTAGGTGTTTTAAAAACCTGCAGGAAATACAAAATCACACACATTGTACTTATAATAGTTGATTACAAGAAGCAGAGTGGCAATAACAGAGCCTCTTTTAATGCCAGCCTTACTCATCGTAAGCTGACTATGTTTATGCACCACTTGCCAGTTTTAAAAGGCATAAACCTTTACAATACCAATAGCTCATTGCAAATGTGGGACCTATTGCATTGCAAATGCATGTTATTGAATATGTTTGTTGCCATGTTTTGCTTTGGAACAGATTTTGTGTGTAATAACATCAACCCAGCTAGCTGATAACCCATGCAAAGGTCTACCTGCGAGTACTAGGGTGCTCTGTTAAGTTTGCAATGACCTACATCGTCCTCAGTTAACTTTTGCTGACTCATGCCCAGGTCCATTATTTTTTATATGAAAATTTACAAATGCTCATGTGCATTTTTCATGTTCTTTCTCACGGTTTTATGATGCACATAAACGCCACTGTGTACTTAGATTTGGTATTTTTTCATTTGCGTTACCTACATGAAGTTTTTTATGGAATGTTTATGGATTGTATCTACTGCTTGTATGGCGTGGAATTAAAATAAAGTACTTTGATGATGATGATGAGATATTTCTGGTCTTCTGCACGACTGCATAAACATGGCTTTTCAGAATCTGGGGATTGTTGGCATTGAGGCTCCCCCTCTGGTGAGCTTGATTATCTACTCTTTTATTGCAAACATGTTAGTCCTTTATGGAAAGAAATCGAGGAGACCGTTGATAATATTTTTGGCATCATATTTACACGAAATCAGATAATTGTTTCCCTAGGAATCCTGGCTTGAACCGATGCCCCACTCTTAGACTCAACGAACAACCGGGACCACTTCCTGATGGATATCTCACTCTCTATTGGTTTAGAAACCATCCCAACCAATTGGAAAAACTATAAATGCATCTCTCATCATATATGGTGGGTTTGGGTATGCTTTACAAGAAGCGCACAAAACAGCTTACACAATTGCTACTTTGTAGGAAGGTGGAGTATTATTTGGTGCTACTGGTTATGCTTCACCATGAAATACTCCCACAGACCCCAAAGATGGTCCTGGGATTCACAATATTAAAACCTTAGCTCAGCCCTGGAAGAGTGGCACAGAGCAGTCAGGCTTTACTAGAGTAACATGTGTTAAGCATTTCAGAGTACCAACATGGACGGTAAGTAGTTGACACTACTCAATAGAAATCAGACACCAATTAAAAAAAATAAAGTGTATTTTGATCTTAATTTAGACACCAAAATGAACGTGATCAGATGTATATAACCAGTTATGGATTTAAGAAGAAAACATTAATCATAGCAATTCAATACTGCAGAACCTTTGCATTGCGGTCAATGGGAAAAGTGGTAGTGGCAATCAGTCACTTGCAGGTCGAGTTGTGTGGAACCCACCAGGGTAAAGGTGATGCGGGTCCCAGGACCTAGACACAAAAGTCAATTCAATGTTACGTGGCTCTTGAAGCTCAGGTGCAGAGTGGTCCTGTCTGTGCCTGTGCTGAACTGGACCTGCAGGAGAGCTGCTTTTTCCTGCTTACATGGAGCTGTGGGGGACAAGATGAAAAAACACAACAATGGGGTGGTTGCTGATGGAATTCGAAGGTTGGATGGAGCTCCTTCTGGGTGCAGTATTGACTGCAGGGGTTGATTGCCAGACTGGCGATCAACAAGCCTTGATATCGGTAAACTTCGGAAAACGTTTTGACGTCTGGTGGTCCCAGGGAGCATGGTAGCTGCTTGTAACTTTGTGGAAGGCAGGACTTCAGCTCCCACTATGCATTAGATCTGATTTGGGTGATACTACAGAGGGACCGATGGCCAGAGATTCTAGGGACCTGAATCATTGTTTTTCCTGAAGTTTGCAGGGGACTAGTCCAGGAGAGTCTGAGGGTGCTAAAGGTTCTCAAAGGGGTCCATCTGTCTAGGGGAACCGAGCGTTAGCCTAGGATGAGTCTCCATCAGGCAATTCGAGGAGCATTGCTACAGCTGCGGAATATCCTTTTTTTTGGTTTGTACAAGTCCCGTTGTCGCAGACAGGGGTCTCTTCTATGTCCTCTTCTAAGCAGGATGTTTAGAACTGAGGTTCTAGCATCAGGGTTGGCCTTTAAATCCTGGCATTAGGGGTCGGTTGCAAGTGGTCAATAGGCTACCTGGCCCAGTGGTTCATCCACAACGGAGGTGGCAACACAACATATGGGGATGTAGGTCACCTTTTCTACTCAGAACCCACTATTTCTACCACTTAAAAAAATTGTAGTCTTCCTTAGCTGTACAGACCAGGCAGCCCACTCTAGAGGTTTGACTTGTCTTTTGGGGGGTGTACGTCTCCAACATACCAAATTCCCACCTTCCTGGGTGCAAATGTGCTTGGGCTAGTGGGGAGGACAATTTACTCCTGTGGGAGTCAACCCTGATCTACATCAGAGGCAATGTAGCGTTTGAAGTTCATCAACTTGATGTGCCACTTCACTAGCCTTGCTGAAAGGAATGAGGGTTTTGTTCCAGACTCCTGGGAGTGTTCACACGGCCTGGCAGGAGGTCAGAATCCTGTCTTGGTAGAAGCAAGCATGGGCTGCCAACCAGAGCACAGAGAAGCTGGTGCAACCAGCTAGGCAAACTATAAGGTAGCCCCCTGGCTATGTGCCACATTGCCCTCAACACAAGATTCATCACAAAGGTAAGAAGGGATGTTGTTTGATACAAAACATGACATTTAGGCAGTACCATAATGGAGCTGCCAACCTCAGGTTTGCCCAGGTGCCAGCCCTTGTTATTCTATGGACAGCCTATCACTTACAGTGTCCTTTTATGATAAAGGATACTATGGGAGGCATAGCCTTGCACATACATGCCCACACATTAATATAATGCAGCCTGCCTCCTGGGTTTTAGGAGGCCTTCCCTAGGGCTGACTGACAAATTAAAAACAGTGAACCTACTTTGCCACACATGGTGAGGGCAAAGTTGAATTGGAGCAGTTTACGATGTTCCTGCAGTGTGCAAATGTTTGCCTGCTGTCAGTTTACTTGGGTCACTCAGGGTGACACAAACAGTGCTGCAAGCCCTGGGGACCCTTTTACCACCCATGCCCTGGGTACCACTGGCACCATATACTAGAGACTTATAAGGTGGTAAAGTCCTTGTCAATTGAGGATGCCAATTTACACATAACAGTTTTGGGGAGAGAGTGCCGGCACTGGGGCCTGGGAAGCAGGCTCCAGTGCACTTTCAGAGTCATAACCACCAACATTAGAGCAAAAAGTGTGTTTGGGGAGGACCATACAAAAAGGGCACTGTCCTACAGACTTTAGCAATAAATCTCATCCGTTATGGTCTAAACTGGACCTGTACTTGGTGGAAAAAAATTACACCCTTAGAACACTATCCACACACAGCTCAGAAGCTTTAATTTCCTTTTTCCATTGGCGTATTCTATTATTCAACTTTTTCTCCCCCTCCTACTTTCTCTATATACCTTCCTTTTCAGGGGGTTAATATCTACATCCTATCATCCTCTGGTTCTGCTACGTTCAGACTTTGTGCATTTATAAACAATTTATTTATGATCTGTGGGAGTCTTTCATTTTAATATTTGTTCACTGTGCAGTGTATTTACATTTGACTCCTATGCTATTATTTCTGTATTGACTTATGCTAAAGCTCTTAAAAAACTGTTGAAATAAAAAAAAAATGCTGAAATGTATTTATTTCTAAATAGTTTTTGATTTGAAGGGGAGTTGTATATACTAACCATCGAAGTAGCAATGGGAAGCAAAATACCTATTAAATCTGAAAATGATGTATGTCTTTGAAGGAAAATATGTTCTTGACATATTGCTATCTGGTGGAGTTTTACTGACATTTTGTCTGGAGCTAAAGAAGAATTATCAGTATTTTAGCAACATTTGGAATCCGGTCAATATTCCATAAAATGATTGTTGCACAATGCAAACCAGATATATTTTTTGGACACGACCATAATTAGACATTATAATGGCAATGGTTGACCATTTTGAAATAGATGTGCAAAATAAACAAGTAAGAACCATTTACTCTTGCCTCCAAGTTTTGAACCTAAATAGTTATTTGAGATGTTTCCATTCAATTAATTAGCAATGGCATTCATTGCAAAGCCTATATAGAAATATATGTTATTGATATGCACAAGGAAAAAGCATTTTAGGAATGTTTTAAACACAGACGAGTTTTTATTCATGTACACACAGCAGACACTGACGAAAAAACATACAGAATCACATCCCAGTTTAGGGTGTTTGAACTGTAATAACGTAATTACCACATGAAGATTGAAGCCCCTAATAACAGTAAAAGATTTGTTGAATATTGGGGGTGAAGACCTACTCAATCAGTGATCACAATTCTTGTCAGGGTGAAACACAAGCAAACCCTAGTTTAACCAGTGCTCAACCCTCTGGTAGATTGGCATAAAGGTATTCATGCTTCGCTTAGAGGCAGTGTGGGAAGTATTTATCCAGCACTTCAAACAGTAATAAAGTGAAGACACAACAGAAGAAAAATCCCACACCAGTTTACAGAAAGAGTAAAGTTTCATTAATTATTTGACATCAAAACGAAAAAAATCCAATCAGTAGAACTGGGAATATGAAAATGTTAAAGATTTAACTGAAAAAGTGCCTAGAAGCAAAAAGTGCCAACTGTGGTTATCTAGTCGGTCCATACTGGAACAATTCAAGTTCAGGCTGACCATGATGGAGCTTGGGCTGGATACAGGGACCAAGTTAAAACCGCTGAACAAAGGGTCTTACATCCTGGTTGCGGATCGTTGCAAGATCCCGCGTTGAGGATGCAATCTGCACAGATTGTTCCAAGGAAGCTTCAGGGCTGCAATGGAAAGTCCTGTATTACTGTTGATGATGCTGTCGACAATGGGCTTGCAATATAAAGTCATATGTGGGAATGACTTGGCGACCCGAGGCCGCTACTCAAGGAACTCATCCCAGCATAGAGAATCAGCAACCGCATGTAAGGGATGCACACCAAAATAGTGTTGTCTCAGCATTTCTTCTAGTTTCCTATAAAACTGTCTTGATTAGTCCTTTCTGTCTCCCATTTCTCCTTTTCAGTTACCCCTGAGAAAGGGTTTTCCCAAAATACATTGGGTTTTGGACATTACTGTGTAAACGAGAAGAATCTCGCATTGCCAGACTCTGTTTTTGCAAATGTGGAGCAACATTTGTTTGAACTTTGGACACTGACATCATCACCCTCTTCAATAAAATAACTGAAGTACTGAGGGGCATCAACACCTTTTCAATTCATGGCCTTATTATTGTTGATTTTGTTTACATTGGAAGTCAGCGGGCCTTAAGGTTGTGTACTCCGAGTACCAATGGTGACCAGATATCACCAAAAGGTTTATTATCCCGGTCGAAATGGCAGTTTAAACATGCACACACAGACTATAATGGCAGGCACGAGACCTGTTTAAAACGCTACGTAACTGGGTAGCACAATGAGTACTGCAGGCCCACTAGTAGCATTTAATTTACAGACCCTGGGAGCATGAGGTACCTCTTGACTAGGGATTTACAGGTAAAGTAAATGTGCTAGTTGGGTGCAAGCCAATGTTAACATGTTTTAGGGAGTGAGTCCACACACTTCAGCACTAGTTATTAGTGGTAAAGTGCACAGAGTCCTAAGGCCAACTAAAACATGATCAGCAAAAATGGCAAAATGCTTGGGGTAAGACCATCCTAAGGCTGACAGGTCTAATAATGTTCAATTATGTCAATGCAGCATATGATGTTACTAAAAATGTGATTTGTGTTGAAATACCCATGTGGCAAGAGAGACATATTTGACAGACATCAAGACGATACAAACTGAGGATCAATGAACATAATCAAAAATATGAAATAAAGACATGAAATTCCAGAATGGGTCACAATTACAGAGCTATATAAGTGAAAACACCATTAAGAACATGTGGTATGCTCATTCATCCTTACGAGAGAAAGTTGGTGAAAAGGTTCTTAGGGAACTTTGCATCCAGGTGGACAACATGAAGGACAATTTCGGTATAGAAAATAAATTACTCAATTTGGAGGAACTACAATGTAGAAAGATGAAATACAATGGGATGAGGAGGTGGAACGTTACATAATCAGTATGAAATGTATGAGAGAATGTACAAGGCAGCCAATGGCGGCCACAGACAGAAGCAGAAGAGAAATAGAAACAGAGAAGCCAAAGAGAATTACGCAGAAGCGGAAATAATCACACAATGAAATCATTCGAAAAGAGGTAAGGAAGTTAGGGATATGGAAGTATGTTTGGAAAAAATATCACTGAGATAAACGAGAGTATATCATTTCTCAAATGTGTTTATCAAAAGGGTTACATAAAGGAGACACGGGTCAGTACTTTATCTTGTCCCTTCTATTTAGCAGTACAAGGGGGAGAACTTTAAATCGGTCAAATTGCACCGAGGTGAGGTGGGTTTTAGGAAGTGTGCAGCACAGCAACTCTGAAACAGAGGAGCAGAGCCCAAGTACCGCGCCCTGCAGCCCCCACCTTGTATCTTCTGAGTCTACCTGCCCAGAATAACACCCAGTGTCTCCAGTCCTGATCCAGGACATGGGTCAGGCTTTTCCCCGATGTCGCAGATGAGTCTGTGCTATACATGCATATCTTTATAAACATACTGCATACATGTATGTCTATATGCGTGTATAGATGCATGCCTGTTGATTGTATGGTGTGACAGTAGGGTCTGTAATATGGAGCCTCGTGGGGCTGCTGGTCCTTAATTGCAATCTTTAGGCATGCATTTATTGCTGCCTTAAACGCTGCCTCGTCGCACCGGTTCAGGCAGATCGAAATAGCACGACATTATTGACGTAAGCGTGGAAACCGGGCACCTGCAATAATATTAACTCTTTTTTTTTTACTACAACGTGGAGGTGGCCAGGGGCCAAAAAACTAGCTTCAAACATTAGCGTGTGGCTGTTAAGTCTGCCTTTTTACATTGAACCTGAGAGCTATTTTCCACTCGACACGTCACATACCTGCCAGAAGTCTGTCCAAACACTTTGCTCATGGCAGTGGTATAACACACGTTCTGTCTGCAAAGAAATATATCTGCCAAGACACCTCGATCGTTTCATAGTGCGACCCAAGGTGTAGCGCCTACGAGGATGTGCCCGAGGCGCCTCATACAATGACTAATATACATAAGCCGTTCCCTGCACGCTATGCGGCTGCAGGTGGAGGAAGGGGAAGAGAACAGCCGAGCCTTCATGTCTGGATCATTGCATGGCCGGGCCGCCTCGAGCCTGCACATATAAGCAGAGGTGTGGCAGGAGTCTGCTGAGAGAGGCCCGGAACTTCATGCCGCCAGGCCCGGACAGGTGAGTCTGGGCACCGGGCAATCCCCCGGTAGGCTGGAGGGGGTGGGGGCCGGTTTTAGAAAAGGGGGCCGGTTTTGTGGCTGGGGGCCGATTTTCAGTCCGCCCTTCACAGCCTGTGACGGTCGGACTGAAAATCGGCCCCCGGCCCCAACCTCAACAGCGTGTGTCACATCATGTCTAAGAGTTCACTTTTTGCACATCATTTACAGTTCCCTGCCCCTGCCCCGGCCCGGCCCGAATAAGTCTAGCGCCGCCGCCAGCATGCTTGATTGACACAACAGCACTGCAGCAAGTGGTGCTGGTGCAACCTAACGTAAACAAACGGAGGAGGTGCCTGTGCGCAGCGCGCAAAATTATGCCCTGTCTCCTCCTGTCCCCGCATGCGCATTGGGCATCTAACTGAGAAGCAGAGGTCAGGTGCGCACTTGAAGCGGCCATAATTTTATAGCCAGGCAGAAGCTAGCGCGCCGGACCGACCCCCTGTGTAGTGTGTCTGCAACAGTCAGAGTGCCACCCCACCACCAACAGTAGTCAGACAACAGGCCTGATTGAGGTGAGTCCATTTTTCTGCCGCCGCCCCCCCCCCCCCCCCCCCACTCCCCCACCCACCGAAAGTAGCAAGCAGCGCGACGTGACTAGGCCTGGCCCTAGTCTGGATTCTGGACCGTCGAGGGGACGTGACACTGACAATGTAATGTACCTGATAAGTTATAAACGAGTCTCGGCCCGCGACTGAGGTTATAACTTATCAGGTGGTAAAGGTACACCTGGTCACTCACGTCATGCTGCTTCAGCTTGCTTCTTTCAATGCAATTAGCTGATCATTCCATAACGTCGCACCAACGCACGCACTCGCAGACAAAATCACACACAAGCTGCCTGGGCGTTAAGCATAAAAAAAAAAACGGAAGCACTGCCCGCTGAGAAATCAGGCCTGTGTGAGAAATGCATTCGAGACAGGACACAACCTTGTGGAAATGCACACACGTCTTCCTTTCAACTCTCAAAGCAGGTCCTTTTTAATCAGTGATGATTTCGTGATTAAAACATTAATACAGAATTGCTGGAAAATTGGTTCATGTTCAAACTCCTCTGAAGCGAAGGTAGGGAAAAAATGCAGATACGGACTTCGGTGGCCTGTAGGAGTCATGGGGGGTGTCCTTCTGCCTGGGAGGCAGGGGGGGGGGGGGTGATGTTAACCCCATGTCTCGGCTTTGCAGGGGCTGAATGCAAGTTGGACCTGGGCCACTTTAAACATTGTTTTTTTTGTTTGTCTGTTCATTTTGATTGTCGTTGTTCCATCTTTAGCTGTAAAATAAGGCCCAGCCGACCTTCGGAGCTTTGCTGCTGTCAGTTGTAAATGGATGGGTGAGTGGATGGATGGATGGATGGATGAGTGGATGAGTGAAAAGGTGGATGATACGTGAGTGAATGGGGGGATGCGTGGATGGTTGAACTTATGGGAGGATTGATGAATTGATAAGTGAAAGGATGAATGTATGGATGGATGAGTGAAAGGGTGGATGTAAGGCTGGATGAGTGAGTGAAAGGGAGGTTAAATGGACAAAAGGGTGAATAGATGAATGAAGGAGTAAAAGGGTAGATGGATGAGAGAAAGGATGGAGGGTTGAGTGACAGAGTGAAAGGGTGGATGGATGAGAGAAAGGATAGACGGATAAGTGAAAGGATGGATGAGTGATAGGGTCAATGGATGGATTCATGAGTGGATGAGTATATGGGTGGATGGAAGGATGGATGACTAAGTGTAAGGGGGATAGAGAGTGAAAGGGAGGATGGATGATTGAAAGGGTGGAAGGATGAGTGTCTGGGTGGATGAATGAGTAAGTGAAAGGCTGGCTGGATTGGTGAAAGGTTAAATGGCTGGATGGATGAGTGGAAGAGTAGATGGATGAGTGGATGAATGGGTAGGGTGAAAGAATGAATGGAGGGATGGATGAGTGAAAGGGTGGATGGAGGGATAGATGAGTGGAATGATAGATGGATGGATGGAAGGATAGATGATGGATAGGTTTGCAAATGGTTGAATATTGTTATGGATGGTACACAGATAGAGGACAGAATGAATGGTGATTACACCTTGTAACCCCCATTATCTTAAGTAACATTTCCTATACATTGACTTTCACATGTATATGGGTCATTGTCTCTATATAAGATGTGCGTGATGTAACGCTCACCAACACCCTGTCCTACTTACTTGGGATGAGTAGCACTATAAAAGAAATTAAAAACACATGAGAGAGGGTCTTTGTGAAGATGAGGGGCACCATTGGAGGGTGCTTGCCAGGCCGAACTGGCATGACTGGATATCAGGCGTTTTCCTGGGAGCCTGGAAAAGTAGGGTGCGGGCTGTTTTGTTAGCACAAAAAGACTTGCACATTTGCTCAAAGCTGCATGCATACTCAAAAACCATGAAGTGCACGATTTTCTCAACCTAATATAAACTTATTTTCACTTGTATTTAAGTGGTTGTCTATTTACTTACTTATATACTATTGCGCAACCTCCTCTGATGTGTCTTTAAAACTTACCTTTTGTCCTGAATTTTGAACTCCCGTCCTGAATTTCTGTCCTGAATTTTGACCCTTTGTCCTGAATTTTTACACTCACAATCCTGAATTTGTACCCATGCCAGTTGGTCACCCTACTCACACGGTTATTTCCAGGTCACTTCCTGTAGATTGACTGGTGAACAGCCGGCACGCTTGCAAGGTGGCTGCAGCGAGGCAAGGACGCCCTGGGTGGGGGTGTTGCAGAACGGGGGCGTGTTCAGTAGCCAGGAAAAGATGCTTGTGCTTCGGGTCGACGCCTGGACACTTTTAAGCAATCGCCGGCTACACTTTCCAAATTCCACACCATTTCCCCCTCAAGTGACCAGCGTGCGCCTGGATGTGGCATCCAGCCCGAGCCGCCAATTTTCAACGGGTTCTTAATCTTTTCATAATGTGAATTATAAATGCCCGGCTTTAGTGTTCTGAATCTTCGCGAGCAGAGAGAGCGCGCGGGCATCTGATGGGCACCGCTCACTCACTCACAGCTCACAGAGAAAGCGGCTCCCTCCATTATTAATGCATGGTCAGTCAGTCGCATCAAAGATTAATACCTTTTAGGCCGGTGGTGCGCGCTTTGTTGTCGAACAAACCAATAACGTCGAGCCGAGTGCCAGGCTGTGGGAAGGGGGCGCCAGCCCGCAGCTGAACCCGCCTTCCACGTCGGCTCGCATCCATGCCACTTTATGGCGGCCATGTTATGGTAAAATAATGATGCAGCTTCGACTGCCATGTTTGCATTGTGATAGTACGCGTATATACGTCTAGAGATATTGTAATTGTATTTATATAGCGCTTACTGTCTCTGGCGAGGCATTGAAGTGCTTTTCAGTGAGTAGCACGCTACCCCTGAACCCAAAAAGGATTATGCTGGATTAGTAGTGGGAAATATAATTTGTTAAGGCGAATGGTGGACATGAGAGTCTGTTAGTTGGATTGAGTAGGATAACAGCATGTCAACAATAGTGCATACAAAGTAGTCCCATTGTGTGAAATCCCCTAAGACCTCATGAACTTTATGTTTGTATGCACCTTACTCTTTTCTGCACTAGAATGTAGGCTAGAGCCCTTTGTTCAAACATTTTCAGATTGTTAGTCACATTGCATTGGGTCTACCGCGAGCATACCATTTGCCTGCACCACCATTCTGCTTGTCTGCTGATTCTCCTCCTGAATGTTCAAATCCGTAGATATTTGGAATACAGGCTCTGTTCACTGTGGCCTTTCCGAATTTCGCCACCACTTTCCCCAATACCCTTGTCAAAAACATTTGATAATGCACAATCCCACAGCTACTTCGGTCTCAATTTATACCAGCCTATTATTAGTATGATCGCACTTTCCTTGGCTTCAAGAACAAAGGGAAACTCTCTACTTTTCTGGAGTGCCTGTCAACTATTCCCCCTTGTAATTTGACCACCCAGGGCACTACTCCCAGGCTAGTTGTCTGCCAAATAAGGAGCTATCTCACTTATTAGTGGCGATCCACCATCCAGTATGATCTGTTTAGTAGCACACTGCACTCCTTGTCTTGTAGGCCATCACTCTGTGAGAGGCTGAGCTGAGCGCACAACTCAGGCTGAGGGGCTCGGGGCCCCCTCCGTATATGCACATCTCTGCGTGTACATGCTGATGACAGGATCGTCGCAGGTGCAGGCAATACATCAGAAATGTGTAATTATGATGATGAATCAATCATCATCATGATTACAATTTTTGATTCGGTGCGCATGGTGCGGGCGGCCAGGGCGGCAGGCCGCGATGTAAGTAGGAGATCTGAACTAAGCTAATGCAGCAGGCTGGCTGCTTTGTTCGTTCTCCTACTTTAATCACGGCCTAGGCATGGGTTGGATTAATATTAGTGATCAGCAACTTTGAGGAATTGGGCATGGAATCTGTAGGCTGCGCCAAGCTATTTTTGTTCTTAGTTTGAGAAACTATTCAGTGAGATGCAGACAGACTTTATTGTTGTAAATCACTGGCAGAGCCAGAAAGGCCCTCATTGTAGTACAACTGTACACAGCGGTGTATCCTGCAAACCTGACCCCATGGTGTCCATTGAAATTGCCATATCATGTGCCTTAGTGATAACTCCTAACAGTGAAATCTACATATTTTTGACTAAAAATCCAGTTGTGTTTAAATCTTGGAGGTAATCGTGTGATCACGCATTTGTTTGAACTTTGAGGAGCAAAGGAAAGCGAGGCTGACAAACGTAATGTCAAAAAAGCTATCTCTTCCTTTGGATCTGCTGCAGCTTACAACAAGTTTTGAAATGCTGACTCAGAGTTGTCCAATTTTGGTCCAGGAGGGCTGGCTCCTTGGCTGGTGTTGGGATGAGCACAGACAGTGTATTGTGTTCCATTTCACTTTCAGACTCGGTGGATGTGCATTTATCTCATGTCCATAACCTTAAAACGTCTGCATGACTATGGACCTTTTAGTTTAAGTGTTGCCTGCTGTCAATATTGAGACGTACAGGTACCACAGTCGTGCTCTGTCTGGAATGCATGTTGCCCCATAGGTGGCTGAAGCGGAGCCAGTCGGGGGTGTAGAGATGAAAGGTAGCTTCAGAAAAGACAAATGGGGACAGAAAAGGGAACTGTGTGATCCCTCTCCCCCTCCCTCTCCCTCTCTCTATCCCTTCCTCTCTGTTTTCTATCCCTGTATTTCTCACCCCTCTCTTTCTCCCCTCTCTCTATTTCTATTCTCTCCTCTCTCTCTCTCTCTCTCTCTCTCTCTCCCTTTCCCTTCCTCCCACTTTCTTTCTCTCGCCCCTCTCTCTCTCTCCATCCCTCTCCCCATCTTTCTCATTCCCCTCCTTCCTCTCTCTCACTCTCTTCCTCTTTTTCTCCCTCTACTTCTCCCTTTCTCTTCTTCTGTCTCCCTTTCTCTCCCCCTAACTTCTCCCCTCTCTCTCCTCCCCACACAAAAACATAGCCAGACCTATTCCCGGAGTCAGTGCTTGTTAATGCTCCCAGCGTTTCTATACAATATGTTTTGTCAATGAATGTATTATGCAGATGTCTTCATTTGTTTTTCATGAGTGTTCAGACCTCTTGGCGGATCCGCCTGGGGGTTGGTGTAAAGGGGGCAGGGAGCCTCATCACTATTCAGAACATGTGTACCCTAAACAACTGATATTGCACAAACTGCTTAAATTCAGAGAAATAATTGTAATCATTATTAAGAGTTACACTGCATGGGTGTGATGTTTCAATAGTTACTGGCCTCTGTGCCCTAGGTGCTACTGCTAGTTAAAATTTAATACAATCTAATATGTAATGAAAAATGTGTTGAAAAATGCTTTGTTTTGGCCTTTCTGTCTCCCAAATTTTCTTGGGGGGAGAAGTTCAACCCCCCAAACTCCCCCTAGTGGTTGCTTACTGCGCTTGCTTGCTACACACCATGTGGGGGCTGGTCTCACTTTTACTTTGTTCTCTCTGATTCACTACTTGTGTCTATTTTTGGTGCTCTCTGAAAGAATACCTATGGGTAACCTGATGTTCTTTAAGGTCATCATCTACTGTTTACTGTGCTTTGAAGGTTGATACAATTTGAATATGTAATGAAAATTTGCTGTAAAAATTCACCATTTTGGTCTGTCGTTTTTCAAAAATTTCGTGGGGGGAGAACCCCCCCAAACCCCCCTAGTGGCCGACGGGCTCGCTCGCTGCGCTCGCTCGCTACGCACCCGACGGGGGCTGGCTTGGTGCGTTCCGGATGGGGGCTGGTCTGGCAAAATTTGCCAGGGCTGCTTTCAGTTCCCAGTCCGGCCCTGCATGCCGCTATCACCCACCTAATTCACTATAATAACTCTATACGTCAGCCTACAGTGGGTCAGCTGTCCCATAAGGTGAGGTGTGGCAGCACCCCAAGGCAGCCCTGATGGGTGCACATTATAAGAAATGAAAGGAAGAGGGTTATTTTCATAACAAGGAGCACTCAAAGGCAACATTCTATTTGCCTTGAGTGCTAAAAAACGTTGCACCGTTCCTGAATCTGCCCTATGAGAATATGGAGCGGTGTAAAAAGAATCATATTGAATGTGCTGGGCTCGGCAGATATCTGCAGTTAGCATGATTTTCTTAGTAAAGGGGACCTGCTTTTTACACATTACAGTTGCGGAATTTCTCTTCATGCACACGAAACTGGTGCATTAACTTTATTTATGAACATGTGGAGAACATATAGAAACACCATTTATATGTAATGCTCAATCTGCTGTAATATCATGATTACAGGCTGGGGTCATGCAACTACCTGGTTTTAGTATACATTCTGCCAAGGTGGCATTTCGACAGCACTATCCAGCAGCCCCAGGCACCCGAGGAATTTCTCATCTCACTTTTTTTTACAGCCTAGAAGGTAGCCATGAAACTAACAAGGGTAACACTCCCCAATGCATAAACCATTTATAAGGCATGGCATGTTAAGTGTGATAACAATTTTTCATTTCATTATTTTTTTCTATCCTTCTAGGTTGAAAGTAGCAGATACTATCACATAGTGCCACTTCTTTTGGGATTTGCCGATGCGTGATCATAAATTATAAACCAAATACACATTTTCAATCGTTTCCGACAAGGGGGTAATATATGCTAGGTGTGAAGTGTTTGTGCAAGTACATGCAATTCACAAGAATTGTGAAACAATTTTTTTTTTACCATATGTGTGCACACTCTAACTGCAGGAAACAGCGACACGCCCAAAGTTAACAAAAAGATGGAGCTTTACATTACATTAAATTCAGTTTTTTTGCGATAAATAACACTTTCCTTGTGAAGTTTGTTATTCTAACATTTCCTATTCCATATTTGTAATGCAAAGTTAGTCCAATCCTTTGCTCTTCTGAATACTTTTTAATTGTTTTGAATCCTTTTGATGAATCTGCTTGTTTTTACTGTTGGGGGTACTTGGGAGGAAAATTAAGTTTAATTGCTAGTGTGCTGGTGGTGTTTGTTCTCTCGGTCCGTGGTTATTGGCGGAGGTAAAACACACCTTTCTGCCATCATGGCTGTGCCGCTCTATATAGGAGTTGTTGTGCTGTAGCCGGCAGGACCATGAAGGGAACGAAGAGCCCTACTCACTATGAAAATTGGACTGATGCACAGTTCACTTGGTGATCTTAAACTTCATCTAGAGGTGGATAACTCCAAACAAATACTGAATTAAATCAGGGGTTTGGAGTAGGCCTGGGCGGTAAATTCCGTTCTGCTAACGGAATGTGCATAATTTCGTGTTCCGCAGAGAACGCGGAATTGCCCAAAATTCCGCGATCCGCGGCTTCTCAGAATTTTTCGCTTGTTCGCACAAACAGCGTTCCCGAACAGGAAAAATGCATTGCGAACGGGCGGAACAAGCTATTCCGCGTGTTCGCGGAACTCTGCGTGCTCGTGGAGATTTTTTACCGTTTCGCTGAGCTCTGCGTGGCGCGACTACACAAATTCCGCCCACCCTTGGTTTGAAATTGATCTAGCTGACTCAACTAGTAACTGATCCAACATATGTTAGGTGCAATCTGTTGAATCCCGTACTTTCCAAATTTACAGGTTCTCACGAGAATTCCAGTAGTATTGTAATTTTGTGTGGGTTATAAGAGGGCTCGTTTGGACAACATATGCTTCAAAATATGGGGACTGAGTCCACGCATACATTCAGAAAATGTTGGCCCAGTTCCTGGATAGCTCACAGTGAGCCATCCGGACCCCTTAACCTGACAGGGTACCAGATGGTGTCTGCAACCCTAGAACATGATCACTGACTCTCCCAAGGAAATCGTGGAAACAGATCTACCCTTGCATGGTTTCCTTCTGCATGTCCAAAGGAAGACACAAGAAATACGCAAATTGGCATTTCAAATATTTATTGAAATAATTGAATTCTGTAAAATACATGAGCTGCAATTATTAGTAGGAGGAAGCAAAGCATTGTTACCAGTATTACAAGAATGGTGAAGCTGAATAAATAAACCATTATAATGTTGCAATGATTATATGAATATATATCACAATGATAACTCATCCTATCACTAGCTATACTATAGAGAGCATAGTAAGATGTGTATTTTGCAGTTGTGATAAAATTCTTACAAAGAAATGTCTGTTGCAAGGAGAATCATTTCGGAGTAAGTTATCATGTCTGTGCAAAGTATGTTAAAAGTCACTGTCTAAAAAGATGCAAAGTTTAAATGTGAACTTGTAAAAATTGAAGCTTTTGTGTATGGGCCATAATGAGCCCCACAACAGTTGGACCACTATGTGGTGCCCATATGTTCAGTAGTACCATTTGTGTGTGGATGGAAGATGATAAAACATACATAAACAGACAATGGTATAAACTAGATATTAATACCTTCTGAAATCTGCTACAGGAGAGCACTCCTCCTAAGTATGACTTAAATATCGCTATGACAGTACAGGAGATGAATTCTTAGCTAGTCTCAGCTCTGGATGCTCTGAACACTGTAAGAACTAGTAAGCAGAAGAAAAGTCACCTGCCGCCTGGTCGGACTCAAAACGAGTTGAGCCAAAAAATAGGTGTAAGGACCTGGAACACAAGTGGAGGAAAACATATGAGGCAAAAAAGAATTCCATGAAAGTCATTAAAGTATACCACAAAATGTTTAAATAAAGCCTGTGTTTGCTTCTATGCAGATAAAACTGAGAGGAGTGGTAGTCCTTTTAAAGAGATCTATGCCATTGTCCAATGCTTGCTTAGGCCTGAAGCTAATCAAGGTTTTAAGCCTCTGATGATAAAATAATCTACAAGCTTATTACATTTATTAAGAAAGTTAAAGACATGTAGTCCCATTTTTCAACGACAATTATGGCCCCAGATCCAGGTGCTCGTATTTGGAGGCAGCAAATTGCTACACTTAATGAGTTTAAATTGCCAAATGTGGGTTCCTTTCACGCTCTAACTCAAAAAGTGAAATTGGGGTCCCCTGATGACTTTGTAAAGCCAGTCCATTTGAAGAAAGCTGCTCAGACTCCCCCCTGTTTAGGTCTCGCCTGAGCCAGCGCATGCGCTGTCCTGGTGAGACATTTAGTAAGTGGGCTTCAAAAAGCAGACCACAGCTTTTTGGGTGGCATAGAGCATGTGGTTACGTGCACAGTTAAAAGCAGAGGCGCCATCTGGCTTTCCTCTGGCTCTCCCAAGCGTACGAGCCTCGCTCCACCACTATGCCTTCCTCGTGCTTCAATGCCCCTCCCCCTCGCCCACCATAGAGCGCGTCTCGCGGCTGCGGGTCTTGTTGCTCCTTCTCTCTGGCTCTCTTTGTGGCGATACAAGAGAAAGTTTGAAACACCAGATATACAAATGCCTAGCGTTACAGCTCCAAACTTGTGGGACATGAATTTGTGCCAAAGCTTACAGCACTTCATTGCAGCTTGAGTGTACATAGATGGGTCGCGTTACAGCACAGACTCGCAAGAAGAGAATTTCGACATGTAAAGCATATAATGAAGCAAAAAAAAATTGCGTTTCTGATCTGACCACAAGCTTCAGCTATTCTTTTCCTTGCAAAAGTATGGTCGACCCACTAATACAACCAACAGTTTTGTGCAAAGAGAAACATTTTCCAAGTACAACGCATCGTTTTTGACAGAGCGTAATGTGAATCAATGGTACAACATTGCTGTACATTGCTGTACAGTTGAGTAAAGCTGTATACAGGCAGCTTAAAACACTTATGCCTCTCCACCGCATGTTCCCCTTTCGTACCACTTCCCTCTCGCCCCGGCTTTCTCCTAGGTGTAAAGACCCGGGCTGCTGACCTGCGGCATTCTTGGATTTGCTCATCTTAATTTCACCCTCTGGCTTGGGGAACAACCTTCAAACCACCCAACGTTTAGTCAACAAGCGCCCAGCATGCTGGGACCAACGTCCACGGCCCTTTACGTGACACTTATTCCCCGCCATTTTAGGAGGGAATAATTACACAAGTGGCCACTGTTGAGACGTATCATTGCCAGGTTGCAAGTCTGCAGCAGACATTTGAGGGCTTGTTTATTGGCTGTTCACCGGAGGTGATGGCATCTCGCTCATCCACCCCAGCCTCTCTGCACATTGCAAGAATCTAATACTTTAGAAGATAAGCCGAAGGAGGAAGCCATTTCATAACTGTTAGTTCGTCATTGATCTGTTATGTTATTATATGGTTCAGGCTCATTGATAATTTATCTCTTTGTCTAAATCTAACATTTTATTTTTAGTATATTCATAGCTGCCAAGGTTTCAGATTGCTGTATGTGACAGTTCCACAATTTCTGTGTAATTATGAGTGACATTTTAACGACTATGAGTGACACTTGGCCGTGAGCAAAATTAAGACATGAAGATAGGGTAAACATATAAATATCAGAAATGTACATCAATTTGAGCAACAAAAAGTTCTAGGAAGCTCTAACAAGCATTGGCATAGCCAATAGGTCTCGCCTTTGGGGATCTTATGAGTGTTTAGCCATGCAACAGTTAATGTTGTTGCACCAAGGATATTGTGCTGCATTACTAAATACTTATAAGGTCCCAAAGGCGAGACCTATTGGCTATGCCACTGCTTGTTTTAAGTTTAGCTAATTTTGTGATTTCTACTGCTGTGGTGCCAACTGCTTGGAAATATGCAAAAGTCATCATGCTGCAGTTGTTGGATCTCTCATAGAATGACTTCAAAACAGCCCACAATACAGAGATTGCTTTCTTAAAGTGATGGAAGACCTCCAGCAAGTAGTTGATGTGGGAGGCGCTGCCGTACTCATTTCATTTGATCTCAGTGCGGCCCTCAACACCGTCTCATGAGGTGCTTCTGGATAGTCTGCATGAGATTGGGATTCAGGGTAAGGCATTGGGCTGCATCACCTTCATTTGAAAGGATCGGTCCTTACAGGGGATCTCTCCACCTTTTATTTCTACCAAGCAGATGCTGGAGTTTGATGTCCCACTTGGTTTAGCCTTAAGCCCAACCCTCTTTCACATCTATGTGAGATCACTAGTGGACGTATGGAAATCTTTTGGGATATCGATAGTCTCATAAGCGGATGACACCCAGCTAATTTTTTCACTGCCTTTCGGGACAAAGGAGGGTCCTGCCAACTTTAAGAATTGTATGTCTACCGTTGCAAAATAGATGCATTCATACTGTCTGAAGTTGAATGCTACAAAAACTGAAATTCTCCTGTTGGGAAAACATTCACAACAATGGGGTGGCCAATGGTGGTCCAACTTGATGGTGTCACCTCCAGAGCCCAAAATAATTGTTAAAAATGTGGGTGTGTGTATGGATGACCCCTTATCTTTTGAGCCACAAGTTGAAACTCTTACCTTGGGCTGCTTTGGCCCTCTAAGAAGCCTTAAAAAACATAGAGTCTTGCCTAGCCCACAGGTGCAGCGGATGATCATTCAGGGTTTAATCATCCTACGCCTTGATTACTGCAATACCGTGTATCTGGGTACCACCAGGTATATGAAAAATAGATTCAAGATCATTCAGAATGCAGCAGCAAACTTGTATGTGAGCTTCCAAGGTCTGTTCAGTTTCTATGCAACTTCACACTCTGCATTGGCTCCCTGTGGAGAAGGGTAGGCAATTTAAAGAACTTGTCATATCATCAATAAATTGGGTGCACCTAGCCTGTTTTCTCTGCTCCAGCACTATTACTGCGGGGTGTTAAGATCAGCAGACTACCATCTGGCTATTATACCAGGAGCGACTCGTATTGGGAAAAAGAAGCGGGGAGGAGGTGGGGGTGGGGCACTTGAGACAAACAAATTAAAAAATAAAACTTTATTACTGCCCTCCAGCATCGTGTCATTCTCTTCCGCTGCAGGCAGGCACAGGCTCTCAGACTGGCCTGCAGCCAATCCTGAAGCTGCTCTCATGCATGACAGCTTCAGGAGTGGCCTGTGCTCTGATGATGCAGGCTCCAAGAGAGCCTGGGAGTCTGTGCCTCCTCTGTCGAATCACAGCAATGCAGCTGTGGTTGGAGCGAGCTTCACGGCGCATGTGGTTTTGGCCCGCCTGAGTCAGCTGGCTACAAACCACATGCGCAGTGTAGGTAGAGCCCACCACTCTCCATTCATCATCACCCTGGGCCTGCCTCAAACCCCGGCACAAGCTAAGTGAAACAGGTTTTAAACCCACTTTCTTATCATTTGATTTTTACATTTTTTAAAGTGCTTGCAGGGGGGGGGGGCACTCCTCCGCTACAGCAGAGGAGCCGCCGCTGTATGATAACCAGTTTTCTAATTAGCTAGAAAGGGGGTACTCTCCTTTTGGGTCAGAGCTCCGACCCCATGAAATAAACTAGCCATTCAATCAAGGAAAGTGCAAATCATTTCAGCTTTAGGAAGCAGCTGAAGACTTGGCTGTCTTCAACTTAGAATGTTTTTATGCTGTGTTACAGTGGTAGCAGGTTCGCGCTAGGAAGCCCTAGTTGGGGCATCCTTGCGTGATTTAAATCTTTCGAACAGAACACATTCCCTTTACTGTGTTTACATAATCTAGCTTTCCATAATCTAAGCAGGGAATGTGTACAACACGTGATCACGTGGGACGCGAGTGCATCCCAGATCAACAAGAAGGCGGGTGCACCACCGCGTACTCCATCTACGCGGTGCCACGGGTTGTACCAGACTTGTGGGCGACAAGCGTGCAGAAGTGTATCGTGGGGATCTAACTAGGAGAAAGGGGATTATTGCTATAGGCATAAGCGGCTGCTTTTGAACTGATAAGGGCAATCGTGAGTGCACGTGTTTGGATGGGTGAACGCTTCTGACATAAGCGGTTTTTTAAGGTGTAACGAGTGCAATTTGAGCGCTGAGTTGCGAGTGGGGATCGCTCCTGGCATAGGCGATTTCTCCACTCATGAATAAGCTGACAATTATACTGGAATAAGAACACGGGAGAGTGTTTGACATATAAGAGGGACATATATTTTCCACCTCATTGTTCCCTCTATATGTATATGGGTGAACGCTTCTGACATAAGCGGCTTTCAAGGTTTAACGAGGGCAATTTGAGCGCAGAGTTGCGAGTGGGGATCGCTCCTGGCATAGGCGATTTCTCCACTCGTGAATAAGATGACAATTATACTGGAATAAGAACACGGGAGAGTGTTTGACATATAAGAGGGACGTATATTTTCCACCTCATTGTTCCCTCTATATGTTTATTTACAGATTGTGTTCTCTGGCGTCCTGTACACCGGACACCAGTGCGAGTATTTGTAACACATAAACTCGGTACGTTAATTGACAGTGTGCTACACCTACAGCGGGGATTCTACAACAGTTTTGGTTGCTGGTGTTTGGAATCGGTTTTTGTACTGTATATAGTGTTTTCTTAGTACTTGGGACTGCTGTCTGTACTAAGACAGTTAAATGGTTTATTTAAAAGGGATGCATGCCTAAAGATCCACAGACTATACAGTGATTCTTAAGGTTGTTTTTAATAGCCTATGCACGACCATGCATCTGGGGCTTTCTAAAAATCATCAGACACACCATTTAGTGGCCAAAAAGTACATTATTGAAAGTTGGAAATGGTGGATATACATAAGGGTCCTCATCCGCCCCCTTTGTTCTTTTTCTTTGCAACAGTGATTGTTTTCCCGCACTCAAGGGGATACTCTCCACAAATGACACAGGATTGGTTAGGATCCCTCGGACCTACCTCCCTGTAGGGGTAATAATTTTCCCCCAGATTACGAGGGGACCCTGAGAAAAACCGAATGCGACGGTCCTGACGAAGAGCGGAGTGACCATACAGGCGCATCAAGAGCGGTCGAAACATGTTGACTCTGGCAGTGGTAGGAGGGCAGCCTTGAGGTTCCTAATTATCTCCTGAAGGCAATTTCCCATCCTCTGTTTATTCATCTTTTTAATCCTGGTAGAGGTGCCAAGTAACGTTTAATAAAGTTGTTTTTCTAGTTGACACCTTTAACCAGTCTTAAATTCACTCCCTATACTGCACTATTTCTTTGTTGCACTTTTCGGTTTTGAAAACACAAGGTGTTTGCACTATTTTCACCACAGTGGTTGTATTAAGTGTTGTGTCTGTCTAGTTTGTTTGATTATATGTTGTGTTAAGTGGATTTTATTATTTTTTCCCCCTCCCTTATGCTCCGTCCTGTGTGGGGTACACCAGGGCGTATTGTAAGCAGGCCCGATGATGAAGCATGTCACATACCTCGGTATGTGAGTGAGGGCAGTTTTTCCAAATAGAGCGATTTGCCCTATTGGGGCTGACTCTATTCTTTACCATATTAGTATATACGGTATTATTATTGACTCTTTCCACCCCTTTCGTGTGTATACTAATGTTCTCTCGGGGGTCCCGGGGTGGCGGACTATAAATTGTCTTTGACCCTCGCCCCTTCTTTGTGATTATAATGTGTACAACACTCCTGTAGATTCCATGCATCAGCCCCCAACTCAAGTGTAAATTAGGCATTAGAAATGTACACATTTTCATGGCATAAATGAACAAAAAGCTCCAAGAAATGTTCATTACTCAGAGTCTCAATATGTCTTGTCACAGTCCTCACTAATTGAACATGCTTGCTCCCCTGGACAGGACTTCATAAATGGCCCATCTTTTCTAAAACGTTTCCGGTATGCACTACATGATGTAATATTTAAGGTCTTAAGAAGTGCACAATGGAGTAGAAATTCATAGCTTTTTCACTAAACAATAACTGGCATAAACAATAACATGCAATTTATCACCATTAACCGCCACCAACGCGTTTCATTGTTACTGATATTGTTGTTGAATGGCAGACCTACTTCGTTGTTGTTTAAGATGCTCATATATTCCACAAATTCTTTCTGACTGTGACTCCAGATTAGGAATAGATCATTTATGAAGCGCAGCCATAATTGACCTGAGCTGTTTACTTATACAAGGACAAAGATAGAAACATAACCGAATGCCTAAATATACAGTTCATGAACGGGCTATTACAATTCCCAGAATGCCTACTAAATGGCTACACTGGGATGGATTATAGATAAGGACACAAAAACGGACTCACACACCATGAGTAAGACCATTGACAAAGGCCAGGTAGCCGAAACGTGTCTGTGTTAGTCTACTATGGAAATGTTGGAATAAATTTGATTTTCGTTATCAGCCCGAGTGCACAGCAGTTTTTGTCTTGGGGCAATTGTGTGTGACGATATATATATATATATATATATATATATATATATATATATATATATATATATATATATATATATATATATATATATATATATATATATGTATATATATATATATATATATATATATATATATATATATATATATATATATATATCCTACTGGCGGTAGGTAGATGACATCAGTGATGTCATCAGTGATGTCACTGACCATGTCATGAATGTTTGAGATGTCATCAGTGATGTCATCAGTGATGTCACTGACCATGTTATGAATGATGTAATATGTGACATCATCAGCAGTGGATTGCGGTTGCGCGATATATAGTTAGTGCAACTAAATATATATGCGAATTTCAATGGTTTTGTGCGAGTAAAATAAGGTTTTGTAAATGCTAATCCCTAACTATATTTGGTCTATAACCTATGGTTTTTTCAGTGAATTTTCAAGGTTTTGTAAATGCTAATTCCTAACTATATATGGTCTATAACCTATGGTTTTTTCAGTGAATTTCAATGGTTTTTTAATAGCAAATATCAAAAGCTTTAAAATGTCAAGTACGTGGTAGGTAAAAACATTTTCGTGTTTATGCACGCTGATGTGCTTTGAACGCTGCCCCCCCCCTCCTCTTTTCTTTTAGGAGTATTCTCTCTTTGCAGATAGTGAAGGGTAGGTAACACAGGCCTTTGCCCCCGTTGTAACCCGTCGTGCCTGCTTCCCTCTCCATTTGATTGATTGTTATCCTAACATTTATTGTTTTGGAATTGGTTCTCTTTGGTTCATTCTCTATTTACAAACAAGCACAGAGTCGCAATACTCTGTTTAGTCTTTGCAGATAGTGAAAAATTGTTACAAAAACAAAAGGAATCAAGCAAAATCAGTAGGCCACTAATGGGATCTCTTTTTGACCTCGCTAAAATAGAAACATTATGAACAACCCCTTTTGAGACATACGAAACTAGTGAGAGGAACTGAGCTCGACACCATGATGGCTGCAAGACAGCTCGGCTCCGCCGCCCACCCCACCCAAAATAACGACAAACCCTATGCAAATATTATAAATATATACAACACACCAGCAAAGTAACAGGGTAAAACATTTAATTAAATAACTATTTACATGGCAGCCTGCTGCAACATCAATCCAAACAAGCCTTTGTATTTGGGGCTCAAAATCAACAAGTAACAGGGTAAAACGTTTTATTAAATAACTATTTATATGGCAGCCTGCTGCAACATCGATCCGAACAAGCCTTTGTATTTGGGGCTCAAAATCAACCATCAATTGTAAGATTTTCATAGGTGAGTGTAGGTTCATGATTTTCCATCCACAGACTAAAAGCCTGGAGTGGGAGTGAAAGAACAATAACTAGGTAAGAAGGAAAGCAGAGGCTGTGGGTAAGACTCTGGATATGGTATGTTGCTTGGTCCCTGAGATGCTTCGATGTCACTGCCTTGCACAAATGGCATAAGTCCTGGATGTTGGGTGCCATAGTTGAGGGTTCCGAGCAGCCCTTGTAACACTGTCTGAAGCTTATTTGCACCTGCTGCAGCTTCACTATTCTCAAAGTAAGTGGGGGCTGTTTGTTGACCTGACTGCATTGGAAAACAATGTGATGCGGTGCCTCCCTGAACCGCTTGACGGAGGCCCCCGAGATAATTGCGCCTGCTCCACACATTGTCCCACAATCCGTTTGACCTGAAGACACGTCCTGCGGTGACCTGGTCCGACCATCACATATACCTGCGCCAGGAAACGGCGTGGGGTGCACTAGAAGGGAGAGGCGGCGCGAACGAGCCTCCCCCACCTCCCCAGGTGGAGGTTTCTCAGCTACACCCCAGCGCTTTACTCGACCAGCTGACTTGCGCCCGCTCTTGCGACACAGTGCCTCACTCGACCAGCTGAATTGCGCCTGCTCTTGCTAATACAACGTCTCACCCGCCATCCAACGGAATTGCACCCAATCTTGTGGTACAGCGACAGGCGGCTGCTACAGAGCTCACGAAATGGCGGTCGGCTCCACAGATTTGGGCCTGGCCTGCAAGGATGGCTCTGGGCAACCGTGGAACTCGGACGCTTGACTGCTAGGGCATGGGCCCTATTCCCAAAAGAGTCCCCTCAGCCTTGAAGATTCTAAAACAGTCACCGGGACCCCCGACTCCCGCAGGCTTCCGGTGGGGAGCGGCTGCCACGATTGCTCGCGGAATGGCCACGACGGAGCCACGAAATGGTGGTGCTCTCATGCTGACGCCAGCTTCAGTCTAAAACATCCAGAAACGCTGGAGACTACCAATTCGATCAGTTCCGGTGGAGCCCCAACGTGACCCGGTAGAGAAGAACTTGCCCTCCCCTCTTTGACTGATGGTTCTTGTTGCCTGTCCCTTCTCTTGTCATTTAACAGAAATTTTTGGACTGCTGAAAGGGGTTGTGGTCCGACCGCTGGTTGGTGGAGACATTTTGACTATATTCTGGACCTGCATTGTCGCGTAATGCGTCATATGACGCGCCGCGTTAGCACACCCGGAAGTTCTCCGGTGCGCGAGGCGCAGCTTCCCGGAAGCGATCCAGAGCGCGGCGTGCAGCGCGTAACGTAAGCATACCAGGTCATGTGACTTGTTAATAAAACTTTTCATTGGTTCATTTTACCTTTGTTATTCTAATGATGGAAGGCTTGGTCATATGACCTAAAAATAACACTTTTCATTGCTTTCGAACATTTTTTTTTCCCAAATGATGAAAGCCCCACCTTTTTTTTTCTCACTCTGACTTGTAAAGCAAAGGACCCAGATGCATTTACAGTTTACCACTAACAATGTTCCAGGCTAATGTATTTTCCCGGGAAATTTACAGCTGTCCTGCAAGTAAAATATTCCTATTTCGAGAAAAAGGGTGTTTCTTCATCCCATGAGGGAGCCGTTGAACAAAAGAGGCTCGGCCTGCTGTCTTAGTCGCTGATAGGCATGAATATCGGATTCTTATCGATCACTTTATGTTGCAGGAGTAGAAAACACAACAGCCCTTGACCATTTATCTTTACTGCGTTCCTGCGTATTATACCTTTTAACCGTCAGGTAATCGGGCTGCTTTATTTCACTTGCCTTTTACTGATTCGAAAACAGTGGCTATTATTCAAAACTTTACCAATCTAGGTACTACTACCATGTTTTGTTTTAAAAACCTTTATTGTGAAAATGTCAGTATACAAATACGGGCCTATATCCACGTGGGCCGGCCACGGAGCAAACTGGAATCGTATATGATGAGGGAACATTTACACTGTAGAAGAACGTAACGGGCGGGCCATTAGGTTGCAAGAACTAAGGTGTCTAACAGTTGCGGAATCGGTGGACGTACATTTTATAATTAAAGTACGACAGGGCCAGTTACAATAAAATTATCTAGATATACATTTGCGGGCAAGTACCATAGGTGACGTTAATTCGAACTTTCAATAGTACAGTAATCAATAACACATCAGAACTTAATATCAATAGGGATGTCCAAATGTTCAATCATACTCGTCCCCGCCCGCCATGTGCTTCAAAACTGCATACGTATCTCGTGATATCAAGGTTGGGCAACCAGTACACAACAAGGAGTTACGAGTCCCATTTATACCGGCGCCATTTTGGGCGAGGCCGGGCAGGTCCAGGATATAGTCAAAATGTCTCCACCAACCAGCGGTCGGACCAGAACCCCTTTCGACAGTCCAAAAAGGTTCCGTTAAATGACAACAGAAGAGATAGGCAACAAGAACCATCAGTCAAAAGAGGGGACGCTTTTGTGAATGGGGCCCATGCTCTAGCAGGCAAGCGTCCGAGTTCCAAGGTGGACCAGGCCCAAATCCAAAGAGCCGGCCGCCATTTTGAGAGTCCTGTTGCAGCCGCCTATCGCTGCACCGCAAGAGTGGCCGCAATTCAGCTGGATGGTGGGCGAGACGCTGTAGCCGCAAGAGCGGCGCAATTCAGCTGGATGGCGGGTGAGGCACTGTACCGCAAGAGCGGGCGGAACTCAGCTGGATGGGGGGTGAGGCACTGTGCCGCAAGAGCAGGCGGAACTCAGCTGGAAGGCGAGTGAAATGCTAAGAGGCACCCCACTGCAGATGAGGTGCCTCCACCTGGGGAGGTGGGAGAGGCCCGTTTGCGCCACCTCCCCCCCCCCCCGGGCACCCCACGCCGTCTTTCGGCGCAGCGTTGTAGGATGGCCACACCAGTGAAACTTGCTGGACACCACCTCTGTGCCATCCGGATCTCGGCACGTTGTGCTGCCTTCGGCCTACTGTAGCAGCAAGAGTGACCGCAACTCAGCTGGACGGCGAGTGAAACGCTAAGAGGCGCCCCACTGCAGATGAGGTGCCTCCACCTGCGGAGGTGGGAGAGGCCCGTTTGCGCCGCCTCCCCCCCACCCGGGCACCCCACGCCGTCTTTCGGCGCAGCATTGTAGGATGGCCACACCAGTGAAACTTGCTGGACACCACCTCGGTGCCATCCGGATCTCAGCGCGTTGTGCTACCTTCGGCCTACTGTAGCAGCAAGTGCGGGCGCAACTCAACTGGACGGCGAGTGAAACGGTAAGAGGCGCCGCACTGCAGATGAGGTGCCTTCACCTGGGGAGGCGGGAGAGGCCAGTTTGCACCGCCTCCCCCCCCCGGGCACCCCACGCCGTCTTTCGGCGCAGCATTGTAGGATGGCCACACCAGTGCGGCAACTTGCTGGACACCACCTCGGTGCCATCTGGATCTCGGCGCGTTGTGCTGCCTTCGGCCTATTTGCACATCTGTCCGCTACTGACGCCGCCTCACAGGCCAACGGATTTTGTAGGCTTTTTATAGCCCGAAGCCGCATAACAGGTCATGTGACTTGTTTATAAAACTTTTCATTGGTTCATTTTACTTTTGGTTTCCTAATAATGGAAGGCTTGATCATATGACCTAAAAATAACACTTTTCATTGGATTGAAACATTTTTTTTTTCCAAACGATGAAAGCCCCTCCTTTTTTTTTCTCACTCGGCAATCCAAAAAGGTTCCGTTAGATAACAACAGAGGGGACAGGCAACAAGAACCATCAGTCAAAAGAGGGGAGGGCAAGTTCTTCCCTACCGGGTCACGTTGGGGCTCCACCGGAAGTCATCGAATTGGTAGTCTACAGTGTTTCTGGATGTTTCAGACTGAAGCTGGCGTCAGCATGAGAGCACCACCATCTCGTGGCTCCGTCGTGGCCATTCTGCAAGCAATCATGGCAGCCGCACCCCACCGGAAGCCTGTGGGAGTCGGGGGCCCCAATGACTTTTGCAGAATCTTCAAGGCTGAGGGGACGCTTTCGAGAATGAGGCCCAAGCCCTAGCAGGCAAATGTCCAAGTTCAAATGTGTCCCAGGGCCATTTTAGTGGACCAGGCCCAAATCCGAAGAGCCGGCCGCCATTTTAAGAGTCCTGTGGCAGCCACCTATCGCTGCACCGTTAGAGTGGGCGCAATTCAACTGGATGGTGGGCGAGACGCTGTAGCCGCAAGAGCGGGCGCAACTCAACTGGATGGTGGGCGAGACGCAGTAGCCGCAAGAGCGGGCGGTAAACAGCTGAATGGCGGATGAGGCACAGTGCAGCAAAAGCGGGCGGAAAACCGCTGAATGGCAACTGAAACGGTAAAGGGGCGCCCCATTGCAGCAGAGGAGCCTCCACCTGGGGAGGCCCGTTCACGCTGCCTCCCCCCCCCCCGGGGCGCCCCACGCCGTTTTTCGGCGCAGCATTGTAGGATGCCAAGACCAGTGCGGCAAGTAAAGGACATCACCTGGGTGCCGTCCAGATCTCAGATCTTGTGCTGCCTTCGGACTATTCGCACAACAGACCGCTACTGACGCCTCCTCACAGCAGCCCATTGTTGCTTTGTTTTAAAAAAAAATTTTTAACGTGTTTACTTTGTTGGAGCGTTGTATATATTTATAAGTTATTAAAGTGTTATAATCCTACTACTTTGTTGGAGTGCTATATATTTTTAATGTGACACATAATTGTGAAGACTTTGATGTACAAAAAGGCATCACTGGAATCTTCCGCTTCAGGCTCGGTCCCACACACCCTCACAATGAGAATCCCCTCCCCAATCACAATACAGGATCGTTATCAGATAGTAGGAACGCGTGTGGTGTGACGATCTCATGGGGTGGGGGCCTTGATCTACTGTAACTCCTTTGAAGAGGGGTGATTCTTTACAGTTGGGGCCATAAACTACATCCGCAGGGCTAGGTGATAGCCTGGCACCGGCCTGGACAATCAGACACAGAGGAAGAGGAGTGTCAGAGGGTGCGGTAGTGAATAGGGTGAAAGGGAGGTGTTGGGCGGGCACAGGGTGTGATTCTCTGGGAAGAGCAGCGCAAATGGGGGGAGGTTTATGACCCATGCATGAGAGAGAGAGCGGGGGTGACCAGTGCGTGGGGGAGATGCTTGCGAGGGTGGGGAGCCATTCTGAGGATCGGCGGCGTGCAGAGAGTGGGTCTGGTCAAGGTATCTAAAATGGCTGCCGTGCACGACAAAAGTGTGGCATTGGAAAAAAGGCAAGATGGCGCAGACAATGTTTATCAATACGGATTAATTTATAACAATTATTTTTAACAATATATTTACTCGCAGTGACAAAATGGCGGTCAACACTTCCTGATTTCCTTCGAATCGAACGTTAACTGACGTCACGCAGCAACAAAAAAAAAAACGCTCACGCGCAGCCGCTGGAAGACAAGTATCAACATATATGAGCATCCTCAGCCACCCTCAGAAAACATAGGGGGTCAGGAAGGATACGTCTCCCGTACCCCCTTATACCCATTTCTCACATTGTTTTTCCTCCATCTTGTAATTTAATTAAAACGAAACACAAAATGGCGAATTCCCATTTCGCGACCCGGTTCGCGAACCGGAAAGCGCTTCTACCGCAAAAAATCTAATTTTTTTTATTTGCCCCACGGGACCCTTTAATAACCCCAACATCATTCCTAGGGGATCAAGAAGGGTCTACCTTGCCCCCTTTCATTAAATTCCCCCTTCGTTTTTCTCCTCCTCTTGTCTCTCGATCCTACCGAGAGACAAGATGGCGGCCGTTCCGGACTGTTTAGAATGTTGACAGACACCGGAGAGCCAATCAGCTTCGCTTCGCAAAGTTCCGTTACGCGAAAAGTTTGCGAACCGGAGCGCTACCCGGGACGCTGTCACAGATATATCTGTTTTTTAAAACGTTAATTTCTCAAAATCCACTGGAGCACATATCTTGAGACCTAGCAAAGGCACATCGGGCTAACAGACCCTACAATTTTGCCAAGTTTCGTGCAAATCCATTCAGCCGTTCGAGCTAAAAGTGAGGCCAAACGCCCTATGGAAAAATGAATGGGAAAAACGCGTTTTGGGACCCCCCTTTTTTCTCGGCCCCCCCTTGACAAAACCCCCCCCCCCAAATTTTCAGGGGCTGCTCAGAAACAAAATGTGCCATTTTCCTGAAAATTTCAGCCGATTCCGTCCACAAACGCCAAAGTTATTAGACATAGAATTTTCAAAAGTTCCATAGAGAAAAAATCCTAACTATATATACCTACTGGCAACCGCCAGTAGGTAATACATATATATATATATATATATATATATATATATATATATATATATATATATATATATATATATATTCACTGAAAAAACCATAGGTTTCACACCAGTTATAGTTAGGAATTAGCATTTAAAAAACCTATTAAATTCAATGAAAAAACCATAGGTTTCACACCAGTTATAGTTAGGAATTAGCATTTAAAAAACCTATTAAATTCACTGAAAAAACCATAGGTTTCACACCAGTTATAGTTAGGTGGAAATTTTACTCGCATAAAACCATTGAAATTCCCACGTTATAGTTAGTTGGACTCACTATAACTTGCGGGTGCAATGCACTGCTGATGACGTCACATATTACCTCACTCATGACATGGTCAGTGACATCACTCATGACATCACTGATGACATCTCAAATGACATCACTGATGACATCTCAAATGACATCACTGATGACATCATCCAGTGAATGTGTATCTTTCTGAAAAATAAATATTTTTTATATATTTATATCTAAAGGTTGATGGAAGAATAAATGGGTAAATAAATGTCTAAATGGATGTTTTTTTTGTGTAAAATTGATTGGTTAACTGACTTATTAAATGTATCTTAGTGAATACATATATTAGCGAGTAATGTTTAAATATTTAAATATCTGTATCTGTGTCTCACTTTGTGTATAAGTGGCAGCATGGGTTGGTGAGTAGCTACATGAATGTGTATATGGGTTATTAGTTGTTTTTTTGAGTATCAGTATCAGTGTCTGTATGGTTCGGTGGGGGATATTACTTAGAGCACAGATGCATGAATGAGTGACTCACTATTTGTATGTATTTTGAAGACAGCATGTGTGCAAGACTGTATGGGTTTAGGATTGTGTGTATGGGTGGGTTAGTGAGTATGTGTTTTTATAATTGATTGTTTAAGAGAGTAAATATGTTTCCGTTTCGGTAGAAGTATGTGTAGTGGTGTGTATATAGCAGTATAATCAAGTAAATGGTTTTTTGATAGTTTATTTGCATGTGTGAATTTGTGTGTGAGTAACTATATGGATGAGTATTAGTGTGTAACAGGATGTATAGGTATATGAGTACATATGATGAGTAAGTACATGCATGAGTGACTATATAGAACTGTTGGTGAATGAGTGGATGTGTATGTAGATGTTGGAATTACCTAATAAGTTGTTGTAATTGGTATTGGTTTCTCCTTTTTTAAGAAAATGTTAGTTTCTATTTTTGAATGTGTGTATCAAAGGTTATTTTATGCTGATAGGAGGTCTGCCACTTTGTCACAAGGAAGTTGTCATCAGTGATGTCATTTGAGATGTCATCAGTGATGTCATGAGTGATGTCACTGACCATGTCATGAGTGATGTAATATGTGACGTCATCAGCAGTGCATTGCACGCGCAAGTTATAGTGAGTCCAACTAACTATAACGTGGGAATTTCAATGGTTTTATGCAAGTAAAATTTCCACCTAACTATAACTGGTATGAAACCTATGGTTTTTTCAGTGAATATATATATATATATATATATTCAGTATGTTGTCGTCCAAAACTCAGCATACTCAGCCGAACCAAAGGATGAAGCGAGACCCGATCTTTGGTGTAGATTATTTATTTGCCCAACACCAGTCAGCCATGACGCGTTTCGGATACCAAAAGCTTTGCTCACATGACGAGTTGTGAAACATCCGCTTTCTTAGCACCAGCAGTTTACTCCCCCAAATGCAGCTTCCAGTTCCTTCTCCACAGCGCCGATTGACACTGCAGCAGGTCTGCAAAACAGCAGGGCTCCTCACCGCGGTCCAGGCGGAACCGCTAACACCAATTCAAAGGAAGTGCCTGCTGAGGTAAGAGCCCACACTTGGAATAAGATTGGCTGACTGGAGTAATAATTTTTAAGAAAAGTGTGTGAGACGGCGCGCAACCCACTGGGGTAAGATGAAGACTTGAACTTTAAGACTGCAAACCATGATTAAGTGCATTCAGCACGTAAGGCGTCGGGAGCAGAACTTTCATTCAGTGAGCCATCATGTTTTAGCAGCATAGAGCACCACCAAATAAAATTTGTCAGCCAATCTTATTCCAAGTGTGAATATATTCCAATGGCCCAGAACTCCTTGTATCTCTGCAAAGGCCATAATCCCTCCGTTGCAACAAAGCTGTTCATGATCAATTAACGGATTCATGAGATGATTGTAATTCACTTCAGGAGGTACCAAGTTGCAGAGACATAAGTCCAGGGCCCACATGAAATCACAGCTCAGACAATGAAATACAGGCTGCACACAGGTGAAATAGGAATATCGAAATGATAATCGATATGATGCATTCAAAGTCGAGAGTGGTAAGATGCCGTAGTAGTCAAGCATCCTCTGGCAAAATAGTTCTAAGTGTTCCGGCTCGTTTGCGAAGACAGGAGGGACATCCATTTTGAAATAAACAAGATAGGAACACAAAAGTCGCAGCACTGGTAGTTCAAGAGGAAGTCCAGAAAAATAGGTTGCCGACTATGGAGTGAAGAGTAGCAGAATGACTTGATATAATTTCTGGCAGACCAGACACTAAACCATTGCTTAGTAGTTATAAAAAAAATAGCCTGTCCTGAAGTGGAGAATGAGTTAAAATTTAAGGGAGTCACCTCAGCAAATTGTAAAGTAAGGTCACTATTTTATAAGGAATGCTCTTCTCTGTGAATATTAGCTAAGTGAAAGATATGTGTGCGAACAGATGGTAGGGTAACTTGTTTTTGTGACAATAAGACTGTTATTCATGTCTTGTGATTCAAGGCCGGAATTCGCGGCCAGATGGAAACATCAAGGTTCACATGCGGGGGTAGATAAACTAAATTCTTAAAGGGAAGCATATGCAGAGTGATTATTACCGCGTAAGCTTTGCCGTTTAAAAAGTCATAGTAATTTTCATTACATGAAAAAAAAATTACCACCGATGAAGAATAAAGAAAAAGTCGGCATAATAGCAGACACTGGTGTATCTTTGAAAAGACATGCAACATTACAGGGATTCTAGTTAAATAAGTTATGTGATTGAAAGTGCCTGCATGTGGACGACTAATTACATGTTTGAGTACAGTCATTTCTATAAAGATTTAGGGGCAGATTAACATGCTCCGTGCGGCAGTTTTGCTTCACTTGTCACATGTTAAAAGTGATGCTAAAGTGGCGTAAGGGAATTGTAAATCTGCCCGACATTTTTCTCCCGTCTCAAAGGCATTTGTAAGTGAAAGGGAGCGACTTAGTTTTATGACTATAGGAGGTACTGAGCCGCTGGTATCTATTTATGTGAAGAAATTTATAGAATTTAAAGATTAAAAAAACGGGAAAGGTACACTAATTAATTCGTGCATTAGCCATGTTGCAGTTGTGGCTTCGGATTCTAAAAAGGGAAAAGTGTTTAGGCGTTCAATGTGGAGCCTTGAAAAAAAAAACGTGTGTATGGTTTGGAAATGAAATGTAAAGGTTTAAAGCAGGGGTTTCCAAAGCGGTCCTGGAGGGCCAGATGCATGGCAGATTTTAAAAATTACTACATGTTTTTCAATGGGGTTATCCAAAAAATATGTTTCTTTGTCTACTGTGCAGTTTTTCTGCATGTTGCCTATTCTTTGATTTTTACCGTTGCTGTGTCTTATACATTTTCTCTCTATGCAGTTGTTGTTCTCCCTCACATGGGCCTTTAATTATGAAGGCCTTGTGCCGCTGGTGCATCACTTTTAACATGGGAAAAAGTGACGTATCTGTGGCACAAGGCTTTCATAAATGAGATATTTTGTATCTTATTCTTTTTGTTTCTCTTGGTCTCTTTGGGTTGGTTGTGGTTTTCACTATATTTATTCATTTCTGAGATTGTTTTATTTTTGGCCTGAAAGCACTCTTAACTTCACTGTCCCTTCTGATATCTCTGTTTTTCTCGTGCTCTTTTTGTATGCTTCTCTGTCTCCTGTTCTCAGTCTTCCTCCTAGATTGTCTGTATGGTGGTGTATATCTCTTTCCCTCTTATTCACTCTTCTTCTGTCCATCTTTCTCTCTCTTCTGCTTTGTTTGTCCATCTCTGTGTTCCTTCTGCTCTCTCTCATCCTATTGTAGTGTTTGTTTGCTGTCCTCTCTGTGTCTGTACCTCCTGTTTTTTGTCTTCTTTGTTCTTTGTCTGTTATTTCTACTTTGTGACTCCGTCTGTATGGTCATCTTTTTCTTTATTATACCTTCCATTTGTTTCTTGAGTTTTTAGTGGTGGTGTTATTTTTCTGCCTATCTGTTTGTGCTTTGAATGCTAGTTTGT
The DNA here is from genome assembly GCF_964263255.1 of Lissotriton vulgaris. Taxonomy (NCBI): domain Eukaryota; kingdom Metazoa; phylum Chordata; class Amphibia; order Caudata; family Salamandridae; genus Lissotriton; species Lissotriton vulgaris. Next base: position 1,779,566,449 of record NC_141694.1, read on the forward strand.
CTTTTTATGTTCCTCTTCCTGCTACTGTCTCTCTCTTTCCTGTAGTTTGTATCTCTCCTGTCCTGTATCTATTTTGTACTCTATATTTGATATTTTATTTTATATTTAGTTATGTTATGTGTTAAATAAACAATTATTGAACTTAGTTAGGCATTAGGATATCTAATGGTAGAGAATCTTGCGGAATGTATCTGTTATGCTTGTTCTTTGCTACAATGGCTCTATGTTGTGTAATAAATAAGTCTGTAATATGTTAATTAAATATTATTATTTTCTTTTTTATAGTGTTTGGTGCTGAAAAGCAACAACCTGCCTTCCATATCACAGAATTCCAGGAATTATATTCTTTTTTTCAGGTGAGTTGGTATTTTTGCAAAGGCAATTTTTTTGGGTGCACATTAAAATAATAAAAAAGATTTTTTTAAATATTTGTAAAATTTCGGTTTGGAACATGATGTTATCTTTTATTTTTCCCATGTCTGTATCTGCTTATACTAGATATGTATTTTGAGATATTTTTCCACTGACAGTTGAAATTATCTTTTTATGGGCCTGGTGCATGTGTTCTTTTTGATGAAGTTCAGATTTACGTATCATTTGAGTATAATTCTTTCCAGTTTCCATTACATAATTCTTGCGAAGTGTTCATTATTTTTGAAATCATGCTGTATTATGTTTGGCAGTCTTTTTTTCTTCATTTACATAGGGGTATTATGATATGGTTCTTGGTGTGATGGGCATCTTTCCTGCATATCTGTGATTATACTATCTATAGGCACTGTTTTACATATATTTGCAGACCTTTATTATGATGTGGTTCTTCATGGTTAGCATGACATTTTGTATATGCTATGAAATTCACATGCTGAGTATGCTGTTCAAACATAAAAGCAACTGTCTCTGTGGGAAGTAGTAATCTGTTAAGTGAATGTTATGGTTTGTATAATGTGAGCCTTCTCTTTAGAGTGTATATAGTTTGAATAGCACTTTGTAGTGGTGAACTCAGAAAATGGATCTCTAAAAATTAATTCTAAAGTTTATCAATATTTCTGATATCTAGAAAATCTAAAAACAAATTTTACAGTAAAATGTCTTTTTACAGCAGTAATTATTTAATGCAAAAAAAAGGATCAGTGTTAATGTTTAGGGTTGTACTGCCAATTTGTTTTCAAAACAAGAGGAAGGTGCTATCTTAATATATGTAGTTAATAAGTTAGAAATTATAAAAAATATATGTAGTTTAAAAATTTGTAAAGATACTTTTAAGTTATATATTTATGAAAAAAGATATAATTTAGTCTCTATATTTTTTTAAAAGGATACAGAAGATCAAACAGAATATAGAGATGGAGAATTGTTCTCAAGAGAAAGAAATTCATTTTGAAATTATAAATGAATTGATGGACGAAATATTAGAAGCTGTGTTTCAGGAGGAAATCCAAAACGAGAATGATGATTTCATGGACATTTCCTTGGACTCTTCCTATTTAGAGATGGTGGAAGGGGATGAGGACTATGAATTAGAAGAAGTCCCTGATGATGTTATGCTGGAAGTTCTATTAAATTATGAACTTTTAAATGAATAAAATTATTTTTACTAGTAAAGCATTCTTGAAGACAGTTTTCTTGTCCTATTCGTCGTTCATCTGCTTTATGAGAGTGATAAGACATGTTCTCATGAAGTGTAAAAGAGATTGTAGTAAAAAAGATTAAAGCACTAGGATGACCGATAGTTCTTGAAAAAAGTGTACTGTTTGTATGCTTTAAAAAATTAGAATTAGAAAATACGTCTATAATGTTAATACAGCTATGGGCTGTCATAAATTTAGAACCAACATTCACTACAGGATTTCCTACTCTGTTCAGAGACTTTTTCTTTGTCTTTATTCTACTTAGAAAATGAATCTGTGGTTTTAATTTGTACGTTATATGCTAGTAGCCAACTATAATATTTGTTATGCTTGTGTTTTACAGATTGTAATTTTCATCAAAATCTTAAATTAATATGCCGACCAGAAGTGAAAAAAGAAAGCTCTATAAACGGACTTACAATTTGAAGAAGAAAGAAATTCAAGAATTATCAAAAGAACAAAGGATGGATAAAAGGAAGAGTGCTCCTGGTAAGAAAACCAAACGTTTTTTGAAAAGATTATGTCAAAGGAAAACTGTTAGCACTAACGTTCAAAAGGAAAAAGAATTATCGGTATCGAGAAGGAGAAATGGAACCAAAGATAAAAATGTTTCTGGAATCAGCAGAGAGGAAAATCTTTACAGTAAAACGCGGATGAATCAGTTTACCCAAATCAGGAAGCGTATGTTTTATAACAGAGTAGTTTCGAATTTATTAAAAAAGGAGAAAGTTTGTAAAAGAAGATCTGCTTTTTTAAGAAGAAACAACATATAGAGGGTATTGTTCAGCGAGCGTTTGAGACAAAAAGAAAATTATTCATTTTAGTACTTAATAGAATAAATACAATAAATAAGGCAATCCGAGTTTTAAAAGCTAAAAGTAAATGGAAGAGACACATAAATAGGTGTAATTTTTGTAAAGTGTTTTCTGGGAAGTGAATGCATACTATACTTCAACTTCTGAACCATTTTTTAATGAAGAGAGTTACTTTCAAAGTAACGATTTGTTGCATGCAGTTGACACCAGTGGTCGAGCATATGAGGTGAAGGATGGTTGTGTAATTGAGAAAGAGAAAATTGTGGTTAGAAATGCAGAAGAGGTGATGGCTGGAGAAGCTTTAGAGGGACGTCCTAATGTTCCTGTTTACAGTTGGAATTGTAGTAGCATTTGTAGTGTACAACAGGATTCAATTGATTTCTTTCGCAATTTCTTACGTAAGTACACTAAAGAAAGTCTTTAAAAAAAATTGTAATGTTGCAAGAATTAGATCATTGCAGAGTGCGAGAAAAAATAGGTCTGCAAGGTCATTCTCTGGCTTGTCTTTCTAAAAAAATATGCCAGAGTGTGTTTCATCACTTCAGGATGTTAGCAGTGCATCATACCGAAATGAGAAAATTAGTGAGAAAGTTGTATTATGCGAAAAGTCCAGCACTTAAACTTAAACACTTAAATAGTGCTCTTTTGCATGGATGTGAATTAGATGTTAAGAAGATTTGTGCAGAAATTGAGGTAAGTTATTTTGGTCCAGAGGAAGATAATGCAGAAACTGATATAATTATAGAAGGAAATGTGTTAGAAAATGTTGTAAATGTTAATATTGAAAATTTTGAACAGGAAATAACAAAGTTTAAGGTTATTGCAGGTGAGAAACCAAATTTTTCTTGTGTGTGTTGTCGACGCATTCATTACAAACGTCAAACTAGGTTAGTTGATTTATATTTAAAAAGTAAAGATGAAAGTAATAGTCAATGGAAAGATTTTGCAACTTATTTGTTGGTGGAAAACTATTTTGATTTGGGTTTTGAGCAACGTATTTGTAAATATTGTTATAATAAATTAAATGAAAATAGAATGCCTGCTAGAGCTGTCCATAATAATCTAGAGTTGATAAATATTCCATCAGAACTGATGGATTTAAATACTTATGAGACTATTCTGATTCAATGTGTACATCCTTTTCAGGCTATTATTCGTATGGAGCCTAAGACTGACAAATTAAATCCTTCAGATTTACAAAGAGGATTAAAGGGTAGAGTTGTATATTTGCCACTTGATTTAAAAAAAATATGGAAACAATTGGTGTTGAAAATGTAGAAGAGGAACCTCTAGTTATTCTAGTTGATGGTGTACCTACAAAGAGTAAGAAAATCTGGCAAGATTTAGTGGATGTTAGAAAAGTCAAAAAGGCAACGTTGTATTTAGTCCAAAACAATAAGTACTATAAAGATGTATACGTAGAAGAAGAAGAAGTAAGTAAAGAAGAGGACAATGATTTGTCTATTGGACAAATTGAAAAAGTTGACTTATCCAGAAGTGAAGAAATTTATGAGCATTACAGTGTTCATACACTGCATTCCAAAGAAGCAATAGGGAATGCTATTGAATTATTTCAGATGAAAAAAGCAAAAGGAAATCCTATTAGTGTATGGGAAGAAAGTTTGGAAGGTCGTTGTTTTCCACAGTTATTCCCTACAGGTGAAGGTACACGATATGATGATCGACCTATGCAGATTCCTGCATCTGAGTACCGGACAACAAGATTATATGCAGAAGATCTGAGGTTTCGCCAATGCATTCCATATTTGTTTCATCTTCTGTTTGAGAGTGACTTATCTGGTCTGTCTTATGCAGTAAACCATATCTTAAAAATTGGAGCTCATCTGCAAAATATTTCAGCAAAGGAATTTATGGATAAAGTGCAACAGAAAGATAGTGTTTTGGATTCACACCTAATTAATTGAATGGCTTGTCAGCGTGGTACTAATGAGTATTGGTACCGTCGTCATGGAGATTTGAAGTGCATGCTTAGAAACTTAGGAGCACCTACATGGTTTTTAACTCTAAGCTGTGCAGAGTATGCTTGGGAAGATTTACTTGAATTTCTTCGGGAGGCGAATGCAAACATAGAAAATATAAACTACAAGACACCTGGAGAACTGTGTTCGTTAGATCCGGGTAATGTTTGCAGATATTTTAATCATAGATTTGAAGCTATGATGTCTTTTATTACAAACAAGAAAAATCCGCCTCTTGGTGAAGTACTGGATTTCTTTTGGAGAAAAGAATATCAAGCAAGAGGTGCTCCTCATATTCATATGCTGTTATGGATCAAGGATGCTCCTAAATTTGGAACAGACTCGGATGAGACTGTACTGTCCTTTATTGAACAGTATGCCACTTGTGACATACCTACTAGTACAACTGATAAGGACTTAAGAGGAAAAGTGTTACGTTTTCAAAGTCATCGTTGTGGAAAATATTGTCGGCAAAAATTCAAATCAAAGAGTAAATTCTACACCAAATGTCGTTTTGGATTTGCACGACCGGTACTTTCAAAAGGAAGAGTCAACAATTTGATGTCATCTTTGCGACATAACATCAGAAGAAGTTCACCTAAAAATACGTACAATTTAAGAAGAGGTGAAGAATCCAAATATATAAATGACTATAACCCAGTCATTTTGTCCATGTGGAATGCTAACATGGACATACAATATGTTGCAGACAACTCTATTGCTGTGGCTCGATATGTAACGTCTTATATCACGAAATCTGAAAAGACGGAACTGAAGGAGATGTGGGAAGACATTCCTCATGAAAAGAGCCTAAGTAAGAAATTGTATACGTACAGTTTGAAGATGTTGTCTCATCGAGAAATTGGAGCATATGAATGTTGTGATCGGTTATCATCAGCAAGTCTTTATGCAAAATCAAGGACTATTCTCTGGGTGAGTGTGGGTCTTGCAGAAACACGAAACCATGTTCTGAAACCTGTGCAAGAAATTGAATATTTAGCCCAGAAAGAACCAAACAGTACAGACATTCTGAAAACAAATATGTTGGATACATACTATCCAAATAGAAGTACCCTGCTTGAAAACATTTGTCTGTACGAAATACTTCAAAACTACACTTTTAAAAGGAATATTACAGAGAATAATGATAAAGGTGTACACGCTGTAATTGGACATGAAGGATGTCTGGTGAAACAAAGAAAAGGACACTTGATTAATCATCGAAAACTGAGTTGCGATACACCTGACAAAAGAGAATTTTACTATTTTGCTCTTTTGCAAATCTTTAAACCATGGCGTACAGAAGAGGAACTACTTGGTGACTTTGATAGTTATGAAGATTCATTCAACGCATCTAAAAGAAGTATCGAATGCCCTGTTTTTAGTAATTATCTCCAAATGTTGAATGATGAAATAGAGCAAGAAGCAACAATTGCAGCGGAGATTGCTAGAGATAGTTCACAAGGTAGTCAAAGTTCAGCTTCATTAAGTCACCATCCACTGGGACAACCAATTATCCAAAATGAAGCAGCTACTGCCATGGATGAGGTGGAAAGAGCAATGCAGCAAGGTCAAGAGGAAGTAATAAACTTAGAAGAATTAAAGAAGCAATTTATTTGTGAGCAAAGACAGATATATGATGAAGTGACAAAGCACATTGAGCATGGCTTTCGTCATGAGAAAAAAGATTGCTCATGTATGTCATTTGAACCTTTTCGACTATATGTAAGTGGAGAAGCTGGAACTGGTAAAAGTTTCTTAATTAAAGGAATTACTACATATCTACAGCAAAGAACTCAGTCAACACTGTCGTGTGTTGTTACTGCTCCAACTGGATTGGCAGCACATAATATTAAAGGTATTACTTTACATCGTTTACTGATGCTGCCAGTTGAACATGAAAATAAATTACAATGTCACAAGCTATCTGGAGAAGCTTGTTTTGAAGTTTCTAGAGTCCTTAAAAAAATGAAACTTCTTATTATGGATGAGGTAAGCATGGTATCCAATTTAATGCTTGCTTTTGTGCATTTAAGAATGCAACAGATACTTAAGACAGAGTATGATGTGTTATTTGGAGGTAAACATGTCATAGTTTTTGGAGATCTACTGCAGCTAACTCCTGTGAAAGGACAACCTGTATTTGAAACTGTTACGCATGAGGAGACCAGAAAGTGCCTGGGCAGTATTGGAAATGTTAATATATGGTCACATTTCAAATATACTGAACTGATTCAAAATATGCGACAGGCAAAGGATACTAAATATGGAAATATTCTTCAAGATATAAGGATTGGAAAACTAACTGAAGATGCGAAAGACACTCTACGAACACGATTACTTTCCAAGCTGTTTCCTAATGAAGATAATGTACCTGAGAAAATATATAGTAAAGAGGTAGCAGATAAGTCAGTGATATGCTTGATGCCAACTCTCAAAGAATGTTCAGTTTTTAATGAGAAAATGTTGTATTTAGAAAATCAAGAAATTAAGAAACTGGAAGCTAAAGATAGAATAGAGCATGAAGGTAGTACTATTGTTTTGTCTGAAAAGTTGAAGTTAAAATTGGATTCTCTTCAGAAAACTATATCTAAAACTGCTGGTTTAGAGAAAAATCTGTATGTATGTTTAAATTGTCGGATAATTTTAAGGAGAAATTTACATGTAGAAAGAGGATTGGTAAATGGAGCAATGGGTAATGTTGTTGGTTTTGTCAATTACACAAATAGAGGTGAGATTGAATTTTTAAGAATAAAATTTGATGGAATTGAGGAAGTTCAACAAATTAGTCGCTGTTCAACTCGTTTTTTGCTTGTGAAAGACTTATATGTCCGTCGGAAGCAATTTCCAATTTGTTTGGCATATGCAGTGACTATTCACAAATCTCAAGGTTTAAGTGTAGATTGTGCTTTGGTAAATATTGGAAGCACTGTATTCAAAGAGGGTATGGCGTATGTTGCTTTATCGCGAGTTAGAACTTTATGTGGACTTTATCTAATTGATTATGATGAGACAAAGATTAGTGCAGATTTAAATTGTGTGAAGGAGTATAATAGGTTAAGAAGAGAATATGCTCCAAGTTTACCTCAATATCCTTTAATTGAAAGGCGTATGGTTGGTCAGAAAAGGAGAAATGAGGAAAAATGTGCTGAAGTAGTCGAGAAACGAAGAAAAAAAAGATGTAGCTGTCGTTGGTAGGCGTCAGACAAAGCTTAGTATTGAAGAGATTGTTGGATTTAAGTTTGAAAACAGGTCTGGTGTCAACTGCTATGCAAATGTAGTAGTTAATGTTGTTTTTAAAAAAATGTTAAGCAACAGATTGTACAAAATCAGGAGCAAACATTTTGTTGTTCATTAAATTCTGTATTTGAAAAATGTAGTAGTGGTGATAGTGAAGTAGCAAGTGTTTCAGAACTAAGGAATGTTTTAGACATATGTGCAGGACTAAATCAATTTTCTCAGAATATTCAGCAAGATTGTCAGGAATTTATTATGTATATGTTTACAGTTTTGGAAGATGAAGGTGTACATATTGATAGTCTTTTTGGCCTTTCTTATAAATGGGAACATAAGTGTGATAATTGCTCATTTTCAAGTATTACTGATATACACAGTGAAAGATTTATATATTTAACATTACCAGATTGTAAAGAAGTGCCTTTTAATAAACTAGTTAAAGATGCGCATCATAACATGGTCTGTTCCCAATGTAAGTCTGAAATGTTATCAACTTTATTTATCCACAGATATGGACAATATGTAATTTTAATGTCTCAACGATGCAGAGCTGATGGGAGTAAATTGTCAACTTTAATTAAAAATGTTGGGGCTTCTCAAGTATCTATTTCTAGAGGAACATTTGTAACTGTAGCCATTATTTTTCATGAAGGGCCTTCAACATCATCAGGACATTACACAGCTTATTTGAAGTGTGCAAGAGGCTGGACGCTTTGCAAGAGGCTGGACGCTTTGCAATGATAGTCAATTGACTTTTAAGAAACGTTTGCCTTTTGCCTTAACTAACTCCTATCTGCTATTTTTGCAACCCAAATTTCAGTAAAATGACTTGGTGTAGGAAGATTAATGCTGTAAAGATATGAAACTCTGTTGTTTACAAATATCATGTGACTGAGGGTGTGCAAATCTAGAAATGAAATTTGTATTTGGCATAGTGATAGCATCAGGTACAAGTTTACTTAATGTTTGATGGTATAGAACACATTACAAATTTTAACTGGAAAGATTCAGAAAAGAATAGATAAGACTAAGATTAAGAAATTTCAGAAAAAAACTACTTAACTCATAGCATTTGGCCACGCGGAAAAATATGAGACAACAAAATGAGTACTTCAGATAATTATTTTAGAACATATATGGATGCAAGTTTTTGGAGAGCTATTTAAAAGATAACAAGTTAACTTATACAATTTGGCCACGCGGAAAGGTATGAGAGAAGAAAATGTGTACTTAAGATAGATTTTTATGGAAGATACTTGCACGGGGCTTTGTTGAGATATATTTAAAAATAGGTCGTATAGTTTAATTAGTTTGTAACTGTGGAAGATGTAGTGTGCTTACTCAAGAAATTGCGAATTAGAGAAAAACATTTAAGACATGTTTTTTTCAGGTATTTATATTATGTATGGAGATTTTGGATGGGTTTTTTAAACACAATCATTTTGATTGTGTTTTTTTTCCCAGCTGTTATATGATGATTAATATTGAAATCATTGTTTATAGTGAAAATCAATGTATTCTGATGACAGCAAAAATAAACCATGTAATATGTTGTTTAAGTTATTTTGTTGCATTGAATTTAGAAATATGTATTATAACAGATTTTTTTACTGTCTTCCACAGATATTACATTTATAAGGTAAGTACAACTAATAACATCCAAGACTTTTGTCTGCCTCTCTCTTATTCTTATTGTTTTGATCTCCTTCCTTCCTCAGTACTGTTTAGTCACACTTATTCCGTTTAACTCATTCACATTTTGTGTTGTTTAATTTTTTCTCTATTTCTGTAACATCTTTTCTGTCACTATCTTATTCTGTCTATCTATCTCTTCAATTTTTTTCTACTGTTGTCTCATGGTGACTCACCTTTATTGACTTAAATGTAAAGGAGCTCACTTATGAAAGCCTTGCGCCACCGATGCACCAATTTTCCCATGTTAAAAGTGACGCATGGGCGGTGCAAGGCCTTCATAAATAAGGCCCATAATTTACTTCTCTTACCCTACTTTATTTCAATTTATATGTGTCTTGCAGTGCTTGTCTATTTGTACCCCGTTTACTTTCTGTTACTCATCCTTTTTCACTCTGTTTCTCTTACTGTTTTTCCTTTATTTTATTTATCTCCTTAAGATATTCCTGTACTCTCACTGTGTTTCTGTAAGAGACTGTTTAGTTCGTGTACTATCACTGAGCATACTTTTATTTTCTCTCTTACTTTACTTTCGTTTAGACACTCATTCTTTCAGTGCTATTATGTCTTTCAATTAATTAAGTTATTTATTGATTTATATAGTAGACATTCTGTCTCTGTCTCTTTCTCTCTCCCTTGGTCTTTTTTTCTTTTACTTTCTGTTTCATTGACTCCTACTTTTTTTTCTTTTATGAAATGTACATTATAATCTTATTTTTACTTTTCTTCCATAGATACTATGTTTTTAAAAGAAATTTACTTTTACCTTTTTACTATTTCTTAGGTAAGTATAAAAAAATAAAGAAACTTTTCCACCACTGTGTCATTTCTTTGTCTATCCTGGTTATAGCAATGTCATGTTTAATATAAGCACTTCCACATAGGATTGGGTGCATTGTCATAAGACGTGCTTTAAAGGTGATTTAATGAAATGAGCGACATTTCACTGAGTGAGTTCAGCAACACTGATATATGAAAACATTGGTGGTAAATGATATTAAATGTTAAATGGTGTTCTTTCCAGGACTTTAAGTCCTTTGCTGCAGTGGCAATTCTGCCTCAGTGTTGGGGGGGGTTGAGTGGCGCTCGCATGCTCATGATGGAGCCACTCCTTCACGAGCCACGGTTGAGCTGTGCTCATGACAGAGCGGTTCCGTCATGGCCCCGCTCAGTCAATAGAACGCGCCGCGGAGGCGCAAAATCAGTACTGCGCAAGCGCAGCGGCAAGGCCATGAAAAAACCGCTCCCTCATGAGGACAGCTCAGGCGATGCTCGTGACGGAGCGGCTCTGTCATGAGCATGGGAGGAGTTAAGAGGTGTTAAAATAAACTGGGGGGTCTCTTCAAAGAGAGTATTGGTTGTAATTTAGAGGGCACTTTAAAACACATAGGGGCAGATTTATGATGACCTTGCGTCTCTTTGCGCCACAGTTTTGTCACTTTATTTAATACAATGACGGTGCAAATAATGCACCATATTTACAACGTTATGGATCTAGGAGATATGTCACATTCTAAAGCCCTGCACCATAAGGAAGTGTTCCTCTGAAGGGGGGGCGTTCCTGTGCAGGAACGCGTCTTGAAAGTGGCTGAGTGAAATCCATGAGATTTCACTCAGTCACTTTCAGGCCCATGCTGTCTCAAAACTCTGCATGTGCGTGAAGCAGGCGTAGGTATTGAAGCAGCATTGTGAATATAGTGCACTGGTGAGCCTTGCTGGAGCTGCATCACACTTGCGAGGCAACTCTAGCAATGTATTACCTTAAAGGCGCAGATGCGTTACGCATCTGTGCTGTTTTTGCACTATGGTGCGCCACATTATAAATGTGGCGCACCATGGGTGACGGAGCAGTGGCATACTGTGGCGCACATTAAGTGGTGCATCTCTGGGGATGAACCAATTAACATAAATCTGCCCCATAGGTTAAAAATCTGCGTTTAGTAGAGTGTTGGGCCTTTGTAGTGTTATGTTTTTTCTGTTATTCTATGTAGATATGTAATATTGCAAGTTTTTTGTCACGAAAAAGAAGCCATGACTATTGGCTTTGCAAATGATTGCAAGATTCTTAAAATTAAAAAGCAGCAACCATGGCATTGTTCAATATAGTATTGTAAATACTTATGTTTAAGAATGATGAGAGAGTAAAAGAAGGTTAACCTGATCTTTTAAACTTATTCACAGGCTTCTTTAAAGGAAGTGTTCTATATGATTGTAGCGTGGGTGTTTCACTTTTTTATACCTAACACAATGCATTCTGTATGCTGTAGCAGGAGGAGTACTACATACTTGAATATTCTTCAGTGCTTATTTTCATTTACTAAGTGGTAATGAGACCGACACAGAACTCCAATGGGTGGGAGGGGCTGTTCCTGTGCTCCTGGAGGACTGCGAGGCCGCTGCAGCAGTGGGAGTGAGGCCTCTCAGAGGGGAGCAGCGCAGTTCCTTTTGATGGCCACAATTACAGATAACAGGGTATGGATGTCCGTGGAATTTATGGATGGTTAGTTACTCTAGAGTGTGCGCGGTGCCCCTGGCACCTCATTACGGCACACAGGGGAGCCCCGTTGCACAGGTTGAGAATCAGAGACTTAGGAGATAAACCTTCATGATAGCAAGGCCCCTAAGCGATAAAAATCGCCGCTGCTCGGCGTTAAAAATATCGCCGCTATCAGTGGAATTTTCCACGGTGTTAGTGCTTTAATATCAATGGGAACACATATGTGATAGTAAATCCTGTAACAGCCGCGGTACTTAACATTATCGCATGAAAACAAACGTTGTTTTCACACAGTAATGTGTGCCTTGTAATTAGGGGACAGGGTGAATTTAGTTTTATTTACTACACTCTTATGTTAACGATGTCGAATGTTTGATTAGAGCAGGCTTTAATAGTTCTGCGATAAACTAGTTTATTCCACCTCTTTTTCTCGCAACGCCTCTTTTTGTGATAGGGTGTTTTGCCCTCCAACCACATTTTGAATGTGCTTTGACCTACGCCCACTTTGCATGTCAGTAACTTACTATACGCAACATATGCAAAGTGGTCTTACGGCAGGCGATGTAATGCCGTTTTCAAGAAAGTGCAGCAGAATATTTTCAAGGATAGGTAAAACATTAACGCCGCTTTTATCGGCAGAAAACTGCAGATATAGTGGCGATAACGGCGTTGATAATATGCTCTATGAATTGCAATCGAATCTAATGTTAGATGTAAAGACAAGTAACGTAGGTTTCGGTTGCAATTCATAGATCATATTATGAAGGCTATTATCGTCGTTTTATCGGCAGTGTCCTGTGGATGAAATCGACGATAATGTATTACGTCTCCTTCGTAATATTCTGAAGTATCGTCGCTTTTTTGCATAATTGTCCTGAAAAAAAGAGTCGATACTTCAGCTTGTGAATAGAGCTCTTTTTGGTACAATGAGTTAGTTCTGAAAAGAACTTTTTTTTTTTTTTTAAACAAGTGTTATGTTGTTTTTGATTTTTTAAACTTGCACCGACATTTTCAACTGTGACACAGGATCAAAATGAAATGAAAAAATTTATCTTTTCTCGGAGTATTCATGACTCTCAATTTTTAGTTTAATAAGATTGAGGCTCTGCTCTCTGTACAGAAGAATTTCTCCACAGTTGTTGCATTTCATGTGCACCTTCGCTAAATATGGTCTCAAGTCCATCTCTGCACTCGATGGAGATACAGGTCGTCGACCAGAAGATGTGCTGGCCACCTCTGATGGTAATAGCGTGGCCAGGGCTCTTGTCGATGCCTTTGCAAATTGCACAGGGTGCACTTGTTTGACATGCCGGATCATGGTATGTATGGAAAAGGAATATTTTTTGGACGGATTTCCTCTTGAGAGAACCGAGTCACATATTGTGTAGGTTACTTTTGGCGCATTCACTTTCTTTTGATCTTGAGGATAAGTGAAAAATTGCCAGATGAAAGATTCTTTTTTTCTTCTTAAAGGTAGTCGATCATTTTGTTCAGATTCGGATGATGAATGCGAAACGGCAGCCATTTCAGCAAATTCTTCCGAAAGATGTAGGACGTTGTTCTCTCTTGAGAGTACAAAAGATAGTGAGGAAAGTGGGTGGAGTGCTCCGTGAAAATTCAAGAATAGAAACTACTAAGAACCAATTGGAAGTGTTGTTTTCAAGTCACACGACTTCACATGCGCGTCTCAGGACGTGTACGCAGTGACAGTATCTGGTCACGTACGTCATTTGGAAGTAGCGGTCTAATTCAGCGAAGTTTCAAAACGTGAAAAGGAGTAAACCTAAACACATCCTGATTTTGTATATCTTCTGAGGTGGATTCAAGCATACAATTGTTAAAGTATAAAACCTTTTATGTTTTTGAAAAAATACCGGGGTGTGTGCATCCGGTCACGCACGAAAGTTTCAAAAGGCATTAGGCTCCATTTACTGAAAAGTTTCATAACAATAAAAAAGAAGCCTAGGTACAGTCTCTTTGACGTACTATAAGTTCTTTGAGGGGTCTATGAAGAAACTCAATGAGTTTGAATTGCAATGTTTTCTCGAAATATATAGGAGGGTGCGCGCACTCGGTCGCGCACAAAAGTTTAAAAAGGCGATTTCCATTTACTGACAAATTTCAATACGTTCAAAATAAGGCAAGGTAGAGACTTTCTAATCCAGTACCGCTTTACAAGGAGTCTCTATACAACTCTAACAGTCAAGAAAACGGTTTCTTTCCGAAAAAAATATTGGCAGAACTTCATTGACAAAACTATAGGTTGCATTCACGATATAGTTCTGAATTAGCATTTTAAAAACCTATGAAATTCACTGAAAAAACCATAGGTTTTACACACGTTATAGTTAGGAAGTAGCATTTAAAAAACCTATGAAATTCACTGAAAAAACCATAGGTTTTACACACGTTATAGTTAGGAAGTAGCATTTACAAAACCTATGAAATTCACTGAAAAAACAATAGGTTTGACACATGTTATAGTTAGCTGGACATTCCACTCATATAAAACCAATGAAATTCCCCCGTTATAGTTACTTCAGCTAACTATAACTCGCGCGCCCGCAATGCACTGCTGATGATGTTACATATTACATCACTCATCACATGGTCAGTGACATCACTCTTGACATCACTGATAACATCTAATATGTCACATATGTTGCCTCCAACATATAGGAATAGTAGGTCACTGATTCAGGCATGTATGCAATATGTAAAAACTCTTAATGTACCATATTAACACTTAGACACTTAGACGCTCTTGGTAATAATAAAGAAACAATAACCTATATAGATATAATGTATCAGTGATATAGCTACTCATCAACACATTGAGCCACTAAAATAGAAACTGATAGACAGACACAGATATGTATATATTTAAATATTACTCAGTAACCCATGTACTCATTAAGATATATTTAATCAGTCAGTTATAGAATCTATTTTTCACCAAAAAAGCAACCGGTTATACACTTATATACTACATTTTTGTTCAACCAACTTTCAGATCTACATATATAAAATATGTGTAATTTTCAAAACTAACCCATTTAATAGATGATGTCATGAGTGATGTGATGTGTGACATCATCAGCAGTGCATTGCGGGCGCGCGAGTTATAGTTAGCTGAAGTAACTATAACGGGGGAATTTCATTGGTTTTATATGAGTGAAATGTCCAGCTAACTATAACATGTGTCAAACCTATGGTTTTTTCAGTGAATTTCATAGGTTTTGTAAATGCTACTTCCTAACTATAACGTGTGCAAAACCTATGGTTTTTTCAGTGAATATATATATATATATATATATATATATATATATATATATATATATATATATATATATATATATATATATATATATATATATATATATATATTGTCGCTCTAGGTTGTCCACCTTTTGAGTAGCACCCGAGCAGCAGCTTTATATATGTGTAGGTGAGGGCGGGGATCCGCTTGTAGACGCCGCTCCGTAATGGATCTGCCCGACGCGTTTCGAAGCTCCATCTGCTTCTCTTCAGGGGCTTTAACGGAAGCGGTGTGCGCACCCGTTACACTTCTCCAATTAAATATAACTCAGCCGTCGATGGGAGGCTCCAATGAGACTTCTGGGAAGTGTAGTGCGGAAAGCACACATACTCAAGTCCTGTATGGACTCCACAAGTGGGCCCGTCCTCGATCCCATGTACGGCTGCTACTTCACTGTCGTGACCCCCACGTTAACGGGGTGGTGCAAACTCCGCGGCTGGACTGCCGCGTTTGTAAATTGTCGCTCTAGGTTGTCCACCTTTTGAGTAGCACCCGAGCAGCAGCTTTATATATGTGTAGGTGAGGGCGGGGATCCGCTTGTAGACGCCGCTCCGTAATGGATCTGCCCGACGCGTTTCGAAGCTCCATCTGCTTCTCTTCAGGGGCTTTAACGGAAGCGGTGTGCGCACCCGTTACACTTCTCCAATTAAATATAACTCAGCCGTCGATGGGAGGCTCCAATGAGACTTCTGGGAAGTGTAGTGCGGAAAGCACACATACTCAAGTCCTGTATGGACTCCACAAGTGGGCCCGTCCTCGATCCCATGTACGGCTGCTACTTCACTGTCGTGACCCCCACGTTAACGGGGTGGTGCAAACTCCGCGGCTGGACTGCCGCGTTTGTAAATTGTCGCTCTAGGTTGTCCACCTTTTGAGTAGCACCCGAGCAGCAGCTTTATATATGTGTAGGTGAGGGCGGGGATCCGCTTGTAGACGCCGCTCCGTAATGGATCTGCCCGACGCGTTTCGAAGCTCCATCTGCTTCTCTTCAGGGGCTTTAACGGAAGCGGTGTGCGCACCCGTTACACTTCTCCAATTAAATATAACTCAGCCGTCGATGGGAGGCTCCAATGAGACTTCTGGGAAGTGTAGTGCGGAAAGCACACATACTCAAGTCCTGTATGGACTCCACAAGTGGGCCCGTCCTCGATCCCATGTACGGCTGCTACTTCACTGTCGTGACCCCCACGTTAACGGGGTGGTGCAAACTCCGCGGCTGGACTGCCGCGTTTGTAAATTGTCGCTCTAGGTTGTCCACCTTTTGAGTAGCACCCGAGCAGCAGCTTTATATATGTGTAGGTGAGGGCGGGGATCCGCTTGTAGACGCCGCTCCGTAATGGATCTGCCCGACGCGTTTCGAAGCTCCATCTGCTTCTCTTCAGGGGCTTTAACGGAAGCGGTGTGCGCACCCGTTACACTTCTCCAATTAAATATAACTCAGCCGTCGATGGGAGGCTCCAATGAGACTTCTGGGAAGTGTAGTGCGGAAAGCACACATACTCAAGTCCTGTATGGACTCCACAAGTGGGCCCGTCCTCGATCCCATGTACGGCTGCTACTTCACTGTCGTGACCCCCACGTTAACGGGGTGGTGCAAACTCCGCGGCTGGACTGCCGCGTTTGTAAATTGTCGCTCTAGGTTGTCCACCTTTTGAGTAGCACCCGAGCAGCAGCTTTATATATGTGTAGGTGAGGGCGGGGATCCGCTTGTAGACGCCGCTCCGTAATGGATCTGCCCGACGCGTTTCGAAGCTCCATCTGCTTCTCTTCAGGGGCTTTAACGGAAGCGGTGTGCGCACCCGTTACACTTCTCCAATTAAATATAACTCAGCCGTCGATGGGAGGCTCCAATGAGACTTCTGGGAAGTGTAGTGCGGAAAGCACACATACTCAAGTCCTGTATGGACTCCACAAGTGGGCCCGTCCTCGATCCCATGTACGGCTGCTACTTCACTGTCGTGACCCCCACGTTAACGGGGTGGTGCAAACTCCGCGGCTGGACTGCCGCGTTTGTAAATTGTCGCTCTAGGTTGTCCACCTTTTGAGTAGCACCCGAGCAGCAGCTTTATATATGTGTAGGTGAGGGCGGGGATCCGCTTGTAGACGCCGCTCCGTAATGGATCTGCCCGACGCGTTTCGAAGCTCCATCTGCTTCTCTTCAGGGGCTTTAACGGAAGCGGTGTGCGCACCCGTTACACTTCTCCAATTAAATATAACTCAGCCGTCGATGGGAGGCTCCAATGAGACTTCTGGGAAGTGTAGTGCGGAAAGCACACATACTCAAGTCCTGTATGGACTCCACAAGTGGGCCCGTCCTCGATCCCATGTACGGCTGCTACTTCACTGTCGTGACCCCCACGTTAACGGGGTGGTGCAAACTCCGCGGCTGGACTGCCGCGTTTGTAAATTGTCGCTCTAGGTTGTCCACCTTTTGAGTAGCACCCGAGCAGCAGCTTTATATATGTGTAGGTGAGGGCGGGGATCCGCTTGTAGACGCCGCTCCGTAATGGATCTGCCCGACGCGTTTCGAAGCTCCATCTGCTTCTCTTCAGGGGCTTTAACGGAAGCGGTGTGCGCACCCGTTACACTTCTCCAATTAAATATAACTCAGCCGTCGATGGGAGGCTCCAATGAGACTTCTGGGAAGTGTAGTGCGGAAAGCACACATACTCAAGTCCTGTATGGACTCCACAAGTGGGCCCGTCCTCGATCCCATGTACGGCTGCTACTTCACTGTCGTGACCCCCACGTTAACGGGGTGGTGCAAACTCCGCGGCTGGACTGCCGCGTTTGTAAATTGTCGCTCTAGGTTGTCCACCTTTTGAGTAGCACCCGAGCAGCAGCTTTATATATGTGTAGGTGAGGGCGGGGATCCGCTTGTAGACGCCGCTCCGTAATGGATCTGCCCGACGCGTTTCGAAGCTCCATCTGCTTCTCTTCAGGGGCTTTAACGGAAGCGGTGTGCGCACCCGTTACACTTCTCCAATTAAATATAACTCAGCCGTCGATGGGAGGCTCCAATGAGACTTCTGGGAAGTGTAGTGCGGAAAGCACACATACTCAAGTCCTGTATGGACTCCACAAGTGGGCCCGTCCTCGATCCCATGTACGGCTGCTACTTCACTGTCGTGACCCCCACGTTAACGGGGTGGTGCAAACTCCGCGGCTGGACTGCCGCGTTTGTAAATTGTCGCTCTAGGTTGTCCACCTTTTGAGTAGCACCCGAGCAGCAGCTTTATATATGTGTAGGTGAGGGCGGGGATCCGCTTGTAGACGCCGCTCCGTAATGGATCTGCCCGACGCGTTTCGAAGCTCCATCTGCTTCTCTTCAGGGGCTTTACCGGAAGCGGTGTGCGCACCCGTTACACTTCTCCAATTAAATATAACTCAGCCGTCGATGGGAGGCTCCAATGAGACTTCTGGGAAGTGTAGTGCGGAAAGCACACATACTCAAGTCCTGTATGGACTCCACAAGTGGGCCCGTCCTCGATCCCATGTACGGCTGCTACTTCACTGTCGTGACCCCCACGTTAACGGGGTGGTGCAAACTCCGCGGCTGGACTGCCGCGTTTGTAAATTGTCGCTCTAGGTTGTCCACCTTTTGAGTAGCACCCGAGCAGCAGCTTTATATATGTGTAGGTGAGGGCGGGGATCCGCTTGTAGACGCCGCTCCGTAATGGATCTGCCCGACGCGTTTCGAAGCTCCATCTGCTTCTCTTCAGGGGCTTTAACGGAAGCGGTGTGCGCACCCGTTACACTTCTCCAATTAAATATAACTCAGCCGTCGATGGGAGGCTCCAATGAGACTTCTGGGAAGTGTAGTGCGGAAAGCACACATACTCAAGTCCTGTATGGACTCCACAAGTGGGCCCGTCCTCGATCCCATGTACGGCTGCTACTTCACTGTCGTGACCCCCACGTTAACGGGGTGGTGCAAACTCCGCGGCTGGACTGCCGCGTTTGTAAATTGTCGCTCTAGGTTGTCCACCTTTTGAGTAGCACCCGAGCAGCAGCTTTATATATGTGTAGGTGAGGGCGGGGATCCGCTTGTAGACGCCGCTCCGTAATGGATCTGCCCGACGCGTTTCGAAGCTCCATCTGCTTCTCTTCAGGGGCTTTAACGGAAGCGGTGTGCGCACCCGTTACACTTCTCCAATTAAATATAACTCAGCCGTCGATGGGAGGCTCCAATGAGACTTCTGGGAAGTGTAGTGCGGAAAGCACACATACTCAAGTCCTGTATGGACTCCACAAGTGGGCCCGTCCTCGATCCCATGTACGGCTGCTACTTCACTGTCGTGACCCCCACGTTAACGGGGTGGTGCAAACTCCGCGGCTGGACTGCCGCGTTTGTAAATTGTCGCTCTAGGTTGTCCACCTTTTGAGTAGCACCCGAGCAGCAGCTTTATATATGTGTAGGTGAGGGCGGGGATCCGCTTGTAGACGCCGCTCCGTAATGGATCTGCCCGACGCGTTTCGAAGCTCCATCTGCTTCTCTTCAGGGGCTTTAACGGAAGCGGTGTGCGCACCCGTTACACTTCTCCAATTAAATATAACTCAGCCGTCGATGGGAGGCTCCAATGAGACTTCTGGGAAGTGTAGTGCGGAAAGCACACATACTCAAGTCCTGTATGGACTCCACAAGTGGGCCCGTCCTCGATCCCATGTACGGCTGCTACTTCACTGTCGTGACCCCCACGTTAACGGGGTGGTGCAAACTCCGCGGCTGGACTGCCGCGTTTGTAAATTGTCGCTCTAGGTTGTCCACCTTTTGAGTAGCACCCGAGCAGCAGCTTTATATATGTGTAGGTGAGGGCGGGGATCCGCTTGTAGACGCCGCTCCGTAATGGATCTGCCCGACGCGTTTCGAAGCTCCATCTGCTTCTCTTCAGGGGCTTTAACGGAAGCGGTGTGCGCACCCGTTACACTTCTCCAATTAAATATAACTCAGCCGTCGATGGGAGGCTCCAATGAGACTTCTGGGAAGTGTAGTGTGGAAAGCACACATACTCAAGTCCTGTATGGACTCCACAAGTGGGCCCGTCCTCGATCCCATGTACGGCTGCTACTTCACTGTCGTGACCCCCACGTTAACGGGGTGGTGCAAACTCCGCGGCTGGACTGCCGCGTTTGTAAATTGTCGCTCTAGGTTGTCCACCTTTTGAGTAGCACCCGAGCAGCAGCTTTATATATGTGTAGGTGAGGGCGGGGATCCGCTTGTAGACGCCGCTCCGTAATGGATCTGCCCGACGCGTTTCGAAGCTCCATCTGCTTCTCTTCAGGGGCTTTAACGGAAGCGGTGTGCGCACCCGTTACACTTCTCCAATTAAATATAACTCAGCCGTCGATGGGAGGCTCCAATGAGACTTCTGGGAAGTGTAGTGCGGAAAGCACACATACTCAAGTCCTGTATGGACTCCACAAGTGGGCCCGTCCTCGATCCCATGTACGGCTGCTACTTCACTGTCGTGACCCCCACGTTAACGGGGTGGTGCAAACTCCGCGGCTGGACTGCCGCGTTTGTAAATTGTCGCTCTAGGTTGTCCACCTTTTGAGTAGCACCCGAGCAGCAGCTTTATATATGTGTAGGTGAGGGCGGGGATCCGCTTGTAGACGCCGCTCCGTAATGGATCTGCCCGACGCGTTTCGAAGCTCCATCTGCTTCTCTTCAGGGGCTTTAACGGAAGCGGTGTGCGCACCCGTTACACTTCTCCAATTAAATATAACTCAGCCGTCGATGGGAGGCTCCAATGAGACTTCTGGGAAGTGTAGTGCGGAAAGCACACATACTCAAGTCCTGTATGGACTCCACAAGTGGGCCCGTCCTCGATCCCATGTACGGCTGCTACTTCACTGTCGTGACCCCCACGTTAACGGGGTGGTGCAAACTCCGCGGCTGGACTGCCGCGTTTGTAAATTGTCGCTCTAGGTTGTCCACCTTTTGAGTAGCACCCGAGCAGCAGCTTTATATATGTGTAGGTGAGGGCGGGGATCCGCTTGTAGACGCCGCTCCGTAATGGATCTGCCCGACGCGTTTCGAAGCTCCATCTGCTTCTCTTCAGGGGCTTTAACGGAAGCGGTGTGCGCACCCGTTACACTTCTCTAATTAAATATAACTCAGCCGTCGATGGGAGGCTCCAATGAGACTTCTGGGAAGTGTAGTGCGGAAAGCACACATACTCAAGTCCTGTATGGACTCCACAAGTGGGCCCGTCCTCGATCCCATGTACGGCTGCTACTTCACTGTCGTGACCCCCACGTTAACGGGGTGGTGCAAACTCCGCGGCTGGACTGCCGCGTTTGTAAATTGTCGCTCTAGGTTGTCCACCTTTTGAGTAGCACCCGAGCAGCAGCTTTATATATGTGTAGGTGAGGGCGGGGATCCGCTTGTAGACGCCGCTCCGTAATGGATCTGCCCGACGCGTTTCGAAGCTCCATCTGCTTCTCTTCAGGGGCTTTAACGGAAGCGGTGTGCGCACCCGTTACACTTCTCCAATTAAATATAACTCAGCCGTCGATGGGAGGCTCCAATGAGACTTCTGGGAAGTGTAGTGCGGAAAGCACACATACTCAAGTCCTGTATGGACTCCACAAGTGGGCCCGTCCTCGATCCCATGTACGGCTGCTACTTCACTGTCGTGACCCCCACGTTAACGGGGTGGTGCAAACTCCGCGGCTGGTCTGCCGCGTTTGTAAATTGTCGCTCTAGGTTGTCCACCTTTTGAGTAGCACCCGAGCAGCAGCTTTATCCCCGCCCTCACCTACACATATATAAAGCTGCTGCTCGGGTGCTACTCAAAAGGTGGACAACCTAGAGCGACAATTTACAAACGCGGCAGTCCAGCCGCGGAGTTTGCACCACCCCGTTAACGTGGGGGTCACGACAGTGAAGTAGCAGCCGTACATGGGATCGAGGACGGGCCCACTTGTGGAGTCCATACAGGACTTGAGCATGTGTGCTTTCCGCACTACACTTCCCAGAAGTCTCATTGGAGCCTCCCATCGACGGCTGAGTTATATTTAATTGGAGAAGTGTAACGGGTGCGCACACCGCTTCCGTTAAAGCCCCTGAAGAGAAGCAGATGGAGCTTCGAAACGCGTCGGGCAGATCCATTACGGAGCGGCGTCTACAAGCGGATCCCCGCCCTCACCTACACATATATAAAGCTGCTGCTCGGGTGCTACTCAAAAGGTGGACAACCTAGAGCGACAATTTACAAACGCGGCAGTCCAGCCGCGGAGTTTGCACCACCCCGTTAACGTGGGGGTCACGACAGTGAAGTAGCAGCCGTACATGGGATCGAGGACGGGCCCACTTGTGGAGTCCATACAGGACTTGAGCATGTGTGCTTTCCGCACTACACTTCCCAGAAGTCTCATTGGAGCCTCCCATCGACGGCTGAGTTATATTTAATTGGAGAAGTGTAACGGGTGCGCACACCGCTTCCGTTAAAGCCCCTGAAGAGAAGCAGATGGAGCTTCGAAACGCGTCGGGCAGATCCATTACGGAGCGGCGTCTACAAGCGGATCCCCGCCCTCACCTACACATATATAAAGCTGCTGCTCGGGTGCTACTCAAAAGGTGGACAACCTAGAGCGACAATTTACAAACGCGGCAGTCCAGCCGCGGAGTTTGCACCACCCCGTTAACGTGGGGGTCACGACAGTGAAGTAGCAGCCGTACATGGGATCGAGGACGGGCCCACTTGTGGAGTCCATACAGGACTTGAGCATGTGTGCTTTCCGCACTACACTTCCCAGAAGTCTCATTGGAGCCTCCCATCGACGGCTGAGTTATATTTAATTGGAGAAGTGTAACGGGTGCGCACACCGCTTCCGTTAAAGCCCCTGAAGAGAAGCAGATGGAGCTTCGAACCGCGTCGGGCAGATCCATTACGGAGCGGCGTCTACAAGCGGATCCCCGCCCTCACCTACACATATATAAAGCTGCTGCTCGGGTGCTACTCAAAAGGTGGACAACCTAGAGCGACAATTTACAAACGCGGCAGTCCAGCCGCGGAGTTTGCACCACCCCGTTAACGTGGGGGTCACGACAGTGAAGTAGCAGCCGTACATGGGATCGAGGACGGGCCCACTTGTGGAGTCCATACAGGACTTGAGCATGTGTGCTTTCCGCACTACACTTCCCAGAAGTCTCATTGGAGCCTCCCATCGACGGCTGAGTTATATTTAATTGGAGAAGTGTAACGGGTGCGCACACCGCTTCCGTTAAAGCCCCTGAAGAGAAGCAGATGGAGCTTCGAAACGCGTCGGGCAGATCCATTACGGAGCGGCGTCTACAAGCGGATCCCCGCCCTCACCTACACATATATAAAGCTGCTGCTCGGGTGCTACTCAAAAGGTGGACAACCTAGAGCGACAATTTACAAACGCGGCAGTCCAGCCGCGGAGTTTGCACCACCCCGTTAACGTGGGGGTCACGACAGTGAAGTAGCAGCCGTACATGGGATCGAGGACGGGCCCACTTGTGGAGTCCATACAGGACTTGAGCATGTGTGCTTTCCTCACTACACTTCCCAGAAGTCTCATTGGAGCCTCCCATCGACGGCTGAGTTATATTTAATTGGAGAAGTGTAACGGGTGCGCACACCGCTTCCGTTAAAGCCCCTGAAGAGAAGCAGATGGAGCTTCGAAACGCGTCGGGCAGATCCATTACGGAGCGGCGTCTACAAGCGGATCCCCGCCCTCACCTACACATATATAAAGCTGCTGCTCGGGTGCTACTCAAAAGGTGGACAACCTAGAGCGACAATTTACAAACGCGGCAGTCCAGCCGCGGAGTTTGCACCACCCCGTTAACGTGGGGGTCACGACAGTGAAGTAGCAGCCGTACATGGGATCGAGGACGGGCCCACTTGTGGAGTCCATACAGGACTTGAGCATGTGTGCTTTCCGCACTACACTTCCCAGAAGTCTCATTGGAGCCTCCCATCGACGGCTGAGTTATATTTAATTGGAGAAGTGTAACGGGTGCGCACACCGCTTCCGTTAAAGCCCCTGAAGAGAAGCAGATGGAGCTTCGAAACGCGTCGGGCAGATCCATTACGGAGCGGCGTCTACAAGCGGATCCCCGCCCTCACCTACACATATATAAAGCTGCTGCTCGGGTGCTACTCAAAAGGTGGACAACCTAGAGCGACAATTTACAAACGCGGCAGTCCAGCCGCGGAGTTTGCACCACCCCGTTAACGTGGGGGTCACGACAGTGAAGTAGCAGCCGTACATGGGATCGAGGACGGGCCCACTTGTGGAGTCCATACAGGACTTGAGCATGTGTGCTTTCCGCACTACACTTCCCAGAAGTCTCATTGGAGCCTCCCATCGACGGCTGAGTTATATTTAATTGGAGAAGTGTAACGGGTGCGCACACCGCTTCCGTTAAAGCCCCTGAAGAGAAGCAGATGGAGCTTCGAAACGCGTCGGGCAGATCCATTACGGAGCGGCGTCTACAAGCGGATCCCCGCCCTCACCTACACATATATAAAGCTGCTGCTCGGGTGCTACTCAAAAGGTGGACAACCTAGAGCGACAATATATATATATATATATATATATATATATATATATATATATATATATAGCAGCCCGTCCCAACGTTGTCCGGGCATGCTGTATCCGACGCCACTGTACCTTAACACGCTCCAGCCGGGAACGTGTTTGTCCGGTGTTCGCTCCATCCCCGAACGTGTTTGGCCGCTCCAGCCTACGCCACTGCAATATGCAAACGTGTGTGTTCGCTCCATCCCCGAAGTGGAGTACAGTGGAGTGGAGTAGACTGAAGTGACTTACAGTGGAGTGGCATAGACTTGAATTGCATACAGTGGAAAAGCGGAGGGTGGTGAGGTGTAGACTGGAGTGTCTTCGAGTGGGAGAGTGTAATGGCATACAGTGGAATAGCATAGTGTGGAGTGACGTTGAGTTGTTTGGCATAGGGTAGAGTGAACTCAGGCACAGTACAGTGGTGTATAGTGAACTAGAGTGGTGTGGAGTGGCATGGAGTGGAGAAGCATAGACTGGAGTGGTATAAAGTGGAGTAGAGTGGTGGCGTGTACTGATATACAGTGAATTAGCTTACAGTGGAGGGGCGTACAGTGGAATAGCATACAGTGACGTGGCATAGAGTTGTTTGGCGTGGAGTGGTGTACAGTTGAGTGGAGTAGAATGGCATAGAGTAGAGTGGCGTACAGTGGAGTGGCAGAGTAGACTAAGGTACCGTGCAGTGGTGTATAGTGAAATAGCAGAGAGTATATTGTGTGGAAAGGCATGGAGGGGGGAAGCATAGACTGGAGTGGATTTAAGTAGAGAGGAGAGGTGTACAGTGGAATAGTGTTCAGTGGAATAGCATGAAATTGAGGGGCATACAGTGGAGTGATGTAGAATGGGGTGGCATACAGTGTAATAGCATAAAGGAGAGAGATGTAGAGTGGAGTGGCATACAGTGACATTGGGTAGAGTTAAGTGGGTACAGTGAATTAGTGTAAAGTACAGTATAGTGGAGTAACAGAGCAGAGTCACGTAGAGTGTAAAAGCTTATATAGGATTGGCATAGAGTGGTGTGGAGTAGTGTGGAGTGCGGTACTTGAAACAGACGTATCATAAAAGTAACAAATTGAGAACAAGTGGCAGTGCCAATATAGACCAGGTCAGCACCTCTGCTGTGTCTTCCAATGATTTTAGATATGCAAGTAAAAGCGTGCTCAATGCAAAACAGTGTGTCACTTAACCATTTTTATCCTGTATAGAAAAAGACCTTCTCTATACATTTAGAACCAAAACATATAATACAGAGCACAGCAACAAATTAGTTTAGCAACCAACCTTGTTGTCATAAAATATTCCTAATACAGTAGACAAAATAATCTTGGTTGTGTTGACATGAAGTGTGTAGCATAGACGCAGACAGCCAACACGTGTTTCGTCATGTAGATGACTTTTTCAAGGCTGTTGACAAAAATAATTAGTCCAACACTAAGCATTACATAGTAGATGTCAGTTGTGCAATGTTTATCTAAATGTTATTTAACAATCTAGAACTAGAGTTTTGACGACCAGCTACAAAGAAAGAGATACGTACTGTGGAAAACCAAAAGGTATCAAAAAGTGAATGATAGAGATAACATTAACTCCATATGCAAAGATTTAAAGCAAACACCTGTGACTATATTGGAAAAGGGGAAGAAACCAACAAAAATCACAACAGAGGAAGAAGACGGAGGACGTGCAGAGATTTAAGGATGTGCAAGAAGAAAAAAGTGAGTGAGTGAATACCTCAGCAGCAAAGCAGTAAAGTCGCTGGGTAAATTTAAATATTCTCTTGATAGTACGGGAAATTACAACAGAATTGGCGGTAGTCCAAACTTCCAATTTTTATCTAGGAACAATGCTGTCAGTCTAAGAATAAGCTATGTTAGTTATATTTGCAACATCATATTTCGATAATACCTCAAACAATCCATGTGTTTATCAAAAATAGGAATAAATTGCTACTCAAATGTGTGAGGAGCAGAACAATCAGACCTCATTTGCGAAACACCAAGTTAAAATCCAATCACATAATAATCAATAAATAACTAATGTGGCTGTAACTCAATTATCAATTTCTTAAATTTTGATCAAGTATTATTCTCTTTTCCTATGAGGGACCTAGCCCAACGTTGTTCTAAAGCATTTTAGGACCCTAGTGTAATTTTCCTGATTCATGCCCTTACATAGGTACAAATCACATTACCCTTATATAGGCATAGAAATCATAACCATATTTAGGCATAGCCCATGCAGTCCAAATACAGGCATGGATACTTCCACTAGTTCCGAAAAGCCACAACGATTTCTTGGAAAACTCGGCTTCGGCAGTCAGGGACTTCCCCTTGCTTGAATATTGATTTGTCAAAGAACTGCTATTCTTTGATTATGTTATTATGTCCAACTTTATGTCAAACTCAGCACCTTTAAGCTATAAATATGCCCACACTTGCCCTAGCAAACACACGGTGGTTTGGAGCAGTTCGACTATCTACTTGCCCGAGGCAGCTCGCTACAGCAAGTGCCGAAGGATGCCAACCCTCCAGCTAACGCACTGAGAGAAACTCTGTCTTTTCTCTTGCCGAGAAATCCAGCTCCAGTGTTTCCAAGCTCCCCTTGCGGGGTGTTGGGAAATCGAGTCCCGAGAGAGAGAGATACCAGACCTCTTTCATTCAAAACCAAGGTATGGAGCTGATTAGACCCTAAGAGAAATCTTGGATAGATTCTTGGCAAATAATACTAAACCTATGGTACACCACACTTACTTCTTCCGTCATACTAGACCTAGGTTAGGTACATTGGCGTAGGCGCATTTTAGAAGCACCAGTTGAGTACTTTTAGTCTTTATTTATTTATGTATGTATTTTATGGCTTAGAAACCATACCATGCTTTTACAGTATTATTTCATAATACTCTTCTTGCTGTACGTATTATACTTTGCAGCATTATTACGATTGTAGCAGTTCATTTCTTCGGTATAAAAAAGAAGAGTGTTCAATAAATCCTTTTATTGAAAACACCTGTCTCTCTATTTCTCTGCACCTCTGATGAAACGAAGCATGCACTATTGACTGAGTAAAATATCTATCTATTGCTTCCACGACTCTGAAGATACGTTTTGTCTTGGGGAAACAAAGTTGTCATGTTGATGCGGTTGTCAGAAACTAACTCTTCTTGTTTATTCGAGAAAGTTTCTAGTGACCTCTGAGCTAGCTGGCACTCACAATTAAGTTTAATATATTCGATAGAGACCTAGTCGACCAAAGTCCTACGTCAATTCTATAGGATATATTATTCCAATGCGCAGAGCCTATTGGGAATATAGGAACTGCACTAAATGGCGCCCAACGTTTGGTAAGGCACTCATTTAACGCTACATACTAGAGTAACTCAGTTGTCCTCTTCACAGAGATCCCTCTTTCCCGTAAAATAAAATACTCCAATAGATGTCTGGAATTGGTAAAAGGATAATGTCCGTCATAACTGAGTAGTACGAAAATCCTATGTATTAGTTTTTGGTTATCTCAACGTTGAAGGATACAGTGTTCCAAAATATTGTGCACCTTATCTTTTTTTTCTTGTAACTTGCTCTGCAAACTTTCAGTCAACAAAATGTCGGATAGCGATACCGAAAACGGTACAAGAACCAACAACGCAAACTGTGAAGCTGCAGCAGCAGCCCGACCAGGTTATGACGTTACAGGGTTTAATGAAGATGACGCGGATGCAATAATCATCCCGGAAAATGTAAGGAAAACCATCACAATAAAGCTTATAACAAATGGCGTATCATCAATAGGTGGTAGGTGATATTTGACATAGAGGCACACGAATATCGGCAGCCAGAGGTATTCTATTCATAGATTATCTCATGCGGACTCTAACAGTCCAACCTGCTATAAGAATTCCACAACACACCCCTCACCAGGGGAACACAAACAAAATTACACCACAGACTATACAATCAGTCATTCGTAAATTACCCGGAAAACGGGAACAAATTCCATTCTGGTTAGCTCAAAAGAGTACTCAAATAGAGGCAGTATTTCCTGATAGTACACCTCACGAGAAACACAGGATTTTAACAATGAAATGAAAAGAAAATGTATAAAGCGCAATAGCTGCCCTGAGGGCGTCCAAGCGCTAAAGAAAATAGTGCTACCTAATGAGAACGGTCGCCAAGGAAGAATCTAGTCAGATTTGTTAAAGAGAAGAGTTTTTCACTGTTTACGGAATAAAGAGAAATTGGGGTTGGATCTGAGATAAAAGGGCAATGAACTCCATATTTTGGCCGCGTTATAAGAAAACGGCCGGCCTCCTGATCTTGATCTCCTAATCTTGGGGACAGTGGCAAGAAAAGCATGAGTGGAACGAAGCTGTTTATTAGGATGGTATGGAATGATTAGGGAGTTGTTAATCATCGGACCAGTTTTCCAATATGCCTGGTGAGAAAAACACAAGGATTTGAAATTTATCCTCTCCATGACAGGGAGCCAGTGTAGACTCCTCAGCCCGGGCTTAGCTGAGAGCCTACGGGGGAGCTGAAGCAGCGTTCGCGCGGCACAGTTCTGGATTAACTGAAGTTTCCGTAAGGTGTATTCAGGGGCTCCTAGATAAAGGGCATTGCTAAAGTCAAGACAAGACCACGGTTTGTTTGGCCTCAAAGCGCAGAAGAGGAAGAATCTTCTTGAGAAGTCTAAGAAGACCAAAACAGATGGCTGATAGCCTAGTTGCCTGACTGTTAAAAGTAAAAGAGCTGTCCAACCAGATACCAAGGCTTTTTATGGTATCTTTAGGTATTGGTGGTGGGCCCAGACAAGAGGGCCATATTGAGTTGATCGTGGGGGAAACAGAGCAACCCAGCAGCATAAGCTCAGTTTTGTCTCCGTTGAGTTTGAGACATGAGGCAGTCATCCACTTGTTGACTTCCTCCAGGCAGCCCGCCAAGTCAACCTGTGCTGATTGGCTGTCTCGCTGTGTAAGAGATCTGTTTACCAATGGGGATCACACCATACCTGGAGGACTGTAACACTTGGGGTGCAGTCTTTGCTGCAATCTACACAAAAACACACAATGTTCCGTCTATGGCGGTAATACCAGACGTCCTGAAACAGATTCTAAGTGAATACGGGGCGGAGCCTGCTTTGAATCTAGGTACGAAATTACGGTCTCAGCTATAATATTAGCTAATATTAAAGGTGAAGCAGCATCAGTGGTAATTCGCCAAAAACTAAAAGAACTTGATGTAGCTGAGCAACCATTTGAACTGGCCAGAATAATAGAAAAATCCTATGAAGAATTAGATAGAGATAGTTTGGGTGGGAAACCAGTAAAGCCCCAACTAACAGAAAATCCTGAAAAGGTTTTTATTAAAAACACTCTCACTACTCCTAAGAAGAAGTGGGAAAACACTAAACAGACACTTCCTAAAGAGAAGCATTCTCAGTCCAGAGGTAGGTCTCCTCAAAAGGAGCCCTCTGAAAAGAGGTATAACCTCAGGAACAGGGGTAATTTAAGAAAACCTGATAGATATCAAGATACTGATACACGTTCCTCTCGAACCTTTCAGACTTCCTCACAGAAATCAGAAAGAAGAGAACAATCAGAACACAAGGAAGAGCAAGTGAGTGTAAAGACGATCAACATGTTCAGAAAAATAAGAAAACCCAATTCACCAGAAAGAAGGTAGCAGGTCTAAAAATCAGACATGCAGAGGATCTTGAGGACACAACTCAAGAACGGGGAGTGGGCTCAGACAATGCTGGACAGCGCAGCAGAGGTTACCATAGCTCGCAAGATCCTGAAGGATCATCTGGAGACAGTGGACTTGAATGAGTATATTGAAGTGGAAACTGACGATACCTGGGTTAGTGTACCCCATAAGTTATACGAAGTCACGCTCCGGATGGAGGGGGATATAACTAGGAAAATAAGAGCACTCTTTTGGGAGAAGCTCTCTAAGGGTTATGACATTCTTCTAGCTGACCAAGACTGGCCACCTAAATTTGTCAGGGAGTGCCCACATGGCGAAGACATCATTATGCCAGCCTTCTCAAATTATATTCCTATTCATAAAAAATACACCTATGCCCAGGCTCCAGCATTATATAAAAATCATGTGGATGGGATGAGGATTCTCCTCACCGTAAGATCCAGTTAAAAAATCAACCAACTGCTCAGAGGCAGTATTCAGTTAAGCAAGCAGCTAAAAAACAGGTCAGGGAGATCTTAGATCAACTTGAATACCAAGGTGTGATTGGAACATGCACCATATCAACAGTACATGTATGTGCCCCTCCCTATATCCAAGGCAAGCCGCAGGTTAAGAGCTTCCCAACATGTAGATCATGTGTGCACTGGGCAGGGCCAGCAGGGGTAGACGCACACGCAGGTCCGCAGTGCAGCAAAACAAAATCCACAAGGATGCAGAGTGCACCGCTCTATACACGGCCAGCGCAAGCAACGGGCCACTGTGGATTGCCATGCTTTTGCTTATGACAAGGACCAAAGGCGATCTACACAGGCTGATATATTGCGCACCTCAGCTCAATAGATGTCATCAGCTGACCATGCTCCAGACGGGGGGGGGGAATGAATGTGTACGACTCCCAATCACTGCAGGTTCAACAGTGCTAGCACGCCTCCAGACCTTCCTGCATGCGCCAACCATGAGAGAAGCGCCCCCGCAGGCTTCAACTTCGCACCTCCCAAGGCAGCAGCTCTCTGTATACCAGTGGGGGGGGAGCGGGAGGATTTAATGCTCCCAACCACCACTCACATCAGTTGTAATGGCACCAGCTCTCTCTCGGTCCCCTCCTCAAGCGCTGTCTCCACTGCCGTGCTCACAAGCGCCAGTGAAATGTCAGGGCGGCCGCATCCGCCATTTTGTCCAGCGGGGCCGCTACTACACTCCAGACAGGAGGGGGGGCGGATATCCACAACCCCCAATCACCACAAGCTCAGCAGTGCCATCAAGAATCCAGTCTCTCCTGCCAGCGCCAACTGTGAAAGGATCGCCCTCCAACTGGCTTCAACCTCGCGCCTCCCAGCGCGTCAGCTGGCAGGCAGCAGCTCTCTGTGTACCAGTAGGGAGGGAGCGGGAGGATGTAGTGCTCGCAGCCCCCAATCGCCGCAGTTGTAAGGGCACCAGCGCTCACCTGGTCCCCTTCTCAAGCGCCGTCTCCGCTGCCGCGTCCACACACACCAGAGAAAGTTTTGCCGGCCACGTCCACCATTTTGTCCAGCGGGGACTCTATCACGGCGCAGCAAAGTTCTCAATGCAACGTTCGCTCTCGCGATATCTCCGCTCCCCCGAGTGGAAGCCGCTACCATGCCCGCACCTCGGAGGACTACAGGAGCAGCGGGAGCTCCGCTCAGGCCGTCAGTTCCGACGGGGCAGCCATACAGCTTATACGGCTCTGCCTATCCTCCACACTCGCCACCAGTCTTCCAGGAGCCACAGTGAAAAACAGTGGTGCACAGCAGTTGCCAGAAGTCCGAACCCGATCCGCAGGCACCAGAAGGGGTCCACCCTTGCAAGATAGTCGAACCAGCTCCACAGGTCCGGTATGTTGCAGGATAATTAGCTGTGTGTCAGGGTAGGAGACAGAGGTCTTCTAGCTCACGTCCTCCATGCCCTGCAGTTGGCCAATCCACCGTCTAGACTACAGACATTTAAACTCTTGTTGCAAAACTTTTGCAGTACAAAATGCACACAGTGCAGCACTAATGAATAACATAGTGCACAAAAAATATAAAACCACATTAGATATTTCTAATGGTTTCTTCTGTCAGTTACTTGACCGCTTTCTTAATCATGGGGACACAGCGTCACTTCTGTCACCTCCTCCAGGGATTCAAGTATAGTCCAGGGTTATTTGCAGCCAGAGTAACAGAGTTACTACAAACGTATGATGATGAGGCAATATCTTATGTTGATGACATCTATCTAACAGACGATGACTTGGACAGGTACTTAAACAGAGTGAACACCATAATACTTGGCTTCGCATCTGAAGGGTATAAATTCAATTAAAAAAAAATCTCGAATTGACCACCTCAACGACCTATTCTTAGGATACGAGAAATCAAGTGAAGGCAAAAGCCTAGCAGCAAACTTTCTACAGAAATGTGCGCTGCTCCAACCTCCAAAAATGCTGAAAACCTTACAGTCAATTCTAGGTATACTGAATTTCAGAAGAATTTACATTCTAAATTACGCAGAAAGTGTTAAACCTCTCTGCAAATTAATCAAAACTGATTTCAAAACAACTAATTGGACTCAAAAACACGTGGAAATTTTGCGTTCAGTGCTAACAGAAATGTTAGCAACAACACATTTACAAACTAGCGTAAACTTACCCAACCTTGTAATCTGAATCATTCAAGGAAGATGCGGATTCACGTACTTAACCTTTAATTAAGGAGAAAAAGTACCAATAGCTTATAAATCACACTTGTACACACAAGCTGAAATTAAATTCACTTCTACAGAAAAAATTCTGACAGCGGTTCAAACTGCAGAATCAAAAGAGAGAGCCCTTGCACGGGGAAAATGCATAATGGTCATTACGCCTGTACCTGCCCTAGAGGCAGTGACAAAAGTAAGCATTCCAATGCTAAGGCTTTACATCGGGATGGATACAATGGGTTAATTCTCTTGCTGCAACAAACTTTGAATACGTTTTTGACCCTTATTTGAAAACACAAGAATTTCTACAATACAAACAAGAATGTCCTCTGCCCACTGAGATTCTGCCTCTAGAACATTACGGATGTATAATTTATACAGACGGATCAGCACAGCCCACAATTGGGAGTAAACAGGCTTATAGTGCTGGGTGCGCAATTGTTAAAGGTCGCTGGCGCGATGGTAAATTCCGGACTATGGTCACTAAAACTCAATCTCTAGGAGATTGTACAGCTCAGCGAGCTGAACTACAAGCATTCAAGATGGCGCTTGAAAATACCGATTGCAAATTCCCCACACTCATAGTTTGCGATTCGTATTATTGTGTTCCATCTTACAACAAATTCTTGCAGAATTGGGCTCAAAACGTTTTCAAAGATGCAAAAGGTGGCACAATCAAGCATAAGTTACTTTGGGAACAAGTAGTTCATTTACAGAAAGAACTACAAAAGACTTACATGATCCATACACTGAGTCATAAGCGTGATGGCGTTCACGTTGCAGGGAATTCACTGGCTGATGAAGCCACGAAGGCAGCAGTGCAAACGGCTTCCGTAGCTGCAATCACTCGTTCAAAAACGAAAATAGACAGCGAAATAATGCAAGCTGTCACCGCCTCCAACAAAGACAATGGTAAAACATTACCGAAAGGTTTTCCACTCAAGTACTCATATATAACTGATGCAAATAATGTTCTGTTTGCTCGAATCCCTGGAGTGGGGGATAGAGTCATTTCAAACATGGAACATAGATTAGGACTATTCTTAGCAGCACATGAAGGGCTCGCCTCTGCACACACAGGTGTTTCCGCCACAGTGTCATTATTAAAACAGAGATACTGGTGGCCGAACATGAGGAAACAAACTAGAAACTATGTTCTAGAATGTGAAATCTGCCAAAAAATGAAGGTTTCAACAGTGAAACTTCCTGCACAGACGCCCCTTCCTATTTCAGATAAACCACTAGCATGCGTTTACCAGGACCACTGTGGTCCCTTACAGAGGGATGGCAACTATAACCATATCATGGTCGCAGTGGATTCATGCCCAAGATTCATTTGGATGCGGCCTCAGCACCCAGCTGACGCCTGAACTGTTTAAAAGATTTTCGAGTCTTTATCGGCATATACGCAATCGGCACGCTACATTCTGACCAGGGTCCTGCTGCGTTTAGCTCTCGAGCTTACAAAGAGGCCATGGCCAGTTTGGGTGTTGCATTGCGGTACTCAAGTCCATTCCATCCTGAGGGAAATTCTGTAGTGGAAAGAAAATACCGAGACATAAAGCAATCTATAACAGCTAGGGTATTAGGCTCGGGTGACGGGTGGGTCAAACATCTAATAAGTGTCCAACATAGTTTAAACAATCTGCCAAGAAATTCTCTGGGTGGAATCACTCCTTATGAAATCCTTTTTGGTACTAGAATGATTGTCAAGGATCTCAATCATCATACTTCAGTGGTAGAACAAAAACCCTTTGATATCAAAGACCGTTTGGCTATTTTGCAGGAATTAAATGAAACAAGAAGAAGTCCAAGCAACACATTAAAGAAGCCAACGACTACTGGAGAAAAACCACCTGTCACAGCAAGGCCTGTCTGGATTCCAAAGATTGGGGATCTACTCAGATAAAAGATCGCAGGCAAGAAGGAATTTGGACCTTCTTACAGAAAACCAGTACCTGTCCTAGCAATCTACGGATCAAGAGCAGTGTTACTGACGCCCATTGCTGGAAGAAAGAAGAACCGGTACGTATCTATTGACCTGGTAAAACCACATCATGTGGCCGATAATAAGTAGTAGGCCCAGTGGACTCCAAAGATGTAGCAGATGACCAAATTTTGCTACAATCCAAGAGGTTCAACCTGAGATACTCATCCCGTTTGAAGAATCTGCAGTAAGAAAAGAAGGACTATGTAATAAAGCCATGGAACTTGTGCCTCTTGAGACCCAAATAACAGTTCGGCAAGACACTCCTGTCTACAATGATATAGCATCTGACTTTACTAATATGACAAGGGATCAAGTAGCTCCAGCGATTTCAAGTAACCCGGATGCAATACCAACAAATGACAGAACTGCCTCTGGCTATTTCATTAACTTTGATACCTTTTCTGAGGATCCCAGTGAACCTGAAACGACGCCAGTAAATAAAACCTTCAACGAATAAGTAACAGAACTCTTTCATCAACTTGAAAATGCATATCTGGTATCACCATAGGTTGAACTTTGGATTGTGTTAGGCATACTTTTTCTCCTACTTTGGCTATCCTTGTATTAAGTTTGTGATTGCTGATAAATGGGAGTTATAGTAAAATGGACACAGCAAGTAAGAACATCAACTTGCAGCTGAAGCCACACAAACCAACTCATCGTGAACAAAGAGACTGGTCATCAGTAAACATCACAGCCGTTCCTATATCAAGTGATATAGCATGGGACAGAACTGATTATGACATTTGTGGTCCTGTAGAGCAGTTGAAGATTCCATATCAATTTAAAGTTTCCTTGATTGACATTGTTTCACCCAGCACATTTTCTGATGATTGGGACTTAGAGACTGTTAATATTATGATGGCAGACTTAGAAATGTCAGCAAAATTTACAAAACATGAATACTTAAAAGGTTCATAAGATTATGAACAATTGTATTTTAATCACTATGGTCATCATTATTTGCACAAATCTGCAAACCCTAGAAATGTTTATACTTATAATCAATGGGAACATTGTTCAACGCCACCGAAGGGTAGCTCAAAAATATTCTATGAAAAATTTCCATACTTCTCAGGTTTTAATGTTTCAAATCCAGAAACATTTTACTTTAAAAATGTTAATAAGACAGGAATGAAAAGTATGTTGACTAATACTAAGCAAATTATTTCTGTGGCCTTTCATGCTCGATCGTCTACATTAGGTTTCGACTTTGGAAAGACACCATTGAGACAAAAACTGCCTGGGGCACAAAAGACTGGCAGGTGAAGGGATTAGAAGCTTTATTCAGAGCCTGCATCATCCCAGAACAAATAATGTTTTTAAATGACACTGTTTTACAGACATGTTGTCTTGGCTTAGCTAAGATAAAAGATTTAAACAAACCGTCCATACCTAAACCCACACCAGATAGTGATGACACTACAGATGAGGAGGTAGACATGAAATATATTTTACAACAAAACAGAACCTGATCCTGATTGGAAAAAATGGTTAATCTGGCCCACAGACACAAATAACTGTCAAGATAGATTCCTGAACACGACACAAGGGTTCACATTTACTGGGCCAGATCCAAGATATGTCCAGAGACAACATCCAGGGATAGTAACAACTTCCAGTGTAGGAAAACTGTGCCTTGAGTGGCTACAAAAATCCGCACTTCCAGATATAAAACAACACTTAACTTTACTTAACCCTTTCCATGCTCATGACGAGCTCAGCTCGTCATGATGCACGGTTGAGCTGTGCTGATGACGAGCTGAGCTCGTCATGAACAATGGACTTGATGATGAGTCAGCATAGGAGGGGAAAACACCTAGCAGCCAAGGTGTTAAAGATTACGTTGATTTGAGAGACTTCTTACTAGGGACTTGTAAACCATGTCATAAAAGTTTCATATACGCCGGAATATATGCTGGTTTAATGAAGCATGGAAAATCATGCAAATGGAAACTGCAGAACGAATACGAGAAATTGATCGTATTAATTTAGAGAAAGTTCTCTCTCTGTAGTTGATAATGGGTTAACAACTCTGTCATCCAGAATTTATTCTTTGGACAGTATTGTATCATCTGCCATAGACATAATGGAACAGGACTTGCTCATGTTGCAACATGGACAGTCTCAATGACGTTCTATAATGCTGCTAGGCTGGACGTTACAAGATCTTCGTTCAGGCTATGTGCCTTGGCGTCTAATCAACACAACGTCATTGTTTACTGGATTTAACCTTACAGATAAACAAATCTCTTTGGCACAAAGGGGAGCAGACTATATGGTGCTGAGCATAGAAAAACTGGAAATATTACCATTGACCGTCTCTGACAAAACAGCAATAGAATGGATAATGCATGGCACGAATAGCTTGCCTGTGATGATTTTCCAGTTTCAGTATTGCTTGAAACACATACCTGCGGGCCTGTATGAAAGGTAAGGTAAAGAATACATAAAGTCGACCTGGGATTTACCATACACACACAAATGTTGGAGTGGGGGAAATGAGGTATTTCTTAGTGGTAAAAATTGCGAAAGTGCAGTAAGCAGTACACTTTTATGTCAGGGTATTCATTTACACGGAGCCTGCGATGGTTAACTTATCATGTCACCTGCAAGGTTCTCCGACAACGGTGATAGATCCAATTTTTAGGCAGCTTTCCTATGTCGTAACTGTGTCAGCCAGGGTCACTTGTTGTATGCAAGTATTGTTTCCAAAAAGTAAGACAGACGTGGAGTCACCGTTATGGCCTTTGTTGAACATCTCTTCTATACGAATTGATACTTTAAGCAGAATGAAAGTCATTCTTTTACAAAAAACTTTGCCACTGACCTCGTCCAAAGAAACGTATGATCTGCGAGATGTAAGGTCCTCTGCAGAGATACATGCCCTATTATCAACAAACTGCCCCATACATTTCACAGAAATGTTCGGTCGTATCTTAAACATGTCTGATACCAGTGGTATTGTACATGTATTTTAGACAATTTTTTTGGGACTGTTAGCACCCTTTGAAGCAGTCCTAGGC
Organism: Lissotriton vulgaris; assembly: GCF_964263255.1. Lineage (NCBI taxonomy): Eukaryota > Metazoa > Chordata > Amphibia > Caudata > Salamandridae > Lissotriton > Lissotriton vulgaris. Next base: position 1,779,604,589 of record NC_141694.1, read on the forward strand.
ATTTTTCCAAACTTCGTGCACTCTGTGTTTGGCGGCCTGCCTCTGATTTTGGGACTCGTAGCAGGAATACTATTTTTTTCCTTCTGCTCCGATATGGCAATTCCAGTCACCAGCGATAAGCAGATTACCATGGAGAACACTCTTCTGGCAATGCAGTGCCGTGAGCGCATGATACAGATTTTTGGCTTGGCTCTTTTGAGAGATCTGAATACCACGTGGTTCCTATCATTCAGACTAATCTGGCAAGATTGCATCTTATCTGCTCTATGATGCCTGCTTTGTGGAGAGGAATGTGTGTTGGATATCTATCTAACACTCCCATCAGCACTGCCAACGGACGTTGATACTTTGCTTGGTTCGGTAATGGCTCATGCTTTGTGTTGTCCCCAGTGGCTACCAATCCTGATGACGGCATTCATTGAGGTTTCACAGACGCAATCTGCTGACAGTGAGATACGTGGACCAACAGGCACACAGGAACCATCTACTGGGAACATTGCTAATGCGGCTGACGCTGACGGCGATGCTTCTCATCTGTGTACGATTGATCTACTTAATGAAGTAGTACTACTTTCACCTACTGTGGTGGACGATTTCTTTGCCAGCTTAGAAGATTTAATGTTTTCTCCTGACAACGAGAATAACTTTTGAAATTAGCACACAGCGTTCCATCAACTCTGAATTCAACCTTCGCTTTTCAAAACAACACTTCTAACTTTGGAATTCTATTTTCCTACGATTTAATTTGACTTTTTTCCAAAATTGAACTTTTTTTGGCACAAAGTAATCTGCCTAAAGTAGAACTATTCTTAGAGAACAAGAATTCTTTGAATACTTCCTAGAAACAATATTGACCGTATCATCAAACAAAACAGTTATATATTCTGCTATGGAATGGTCTCGACCTTTTCTTTTGTATTTAAGAGCCATTTCATCAATGTAATTTTCGTGATTCATTCGGATAGCATTTCCATTTTCATACTATATGCTTTGAATGAAACTATTGCTTTAAAATGCGTACAGCACAAATGCTCATTTTGGTGTGCATCCATTTCAAATGCATTTTGTGTATTTTGGGTGGGATTGTAAACACATGCTTTAGATATGTTTTAAATGCTTATAATTTAGTAATGTCGAACATAATAAAGTGGAGTGGGTGTTGTATAGCATTTTAGGACCCTAGTGTAATTTTCCCGATTCATGCCCTTATATAGGTACAAATCACCTTACCCTTATATAGGCATAGAAATCATAACCATCTTTAGGCATAACCCATGCAGTCCAAATACAGGCTTGGATACTTCCACTAGTTCCGAAAAGCCACAACGATTTCTTGGAAAACTCAGCTTCAGCAAGACTTCCCCTTGCTTAAATATTGATTTGTCCAAGAACTCATGGAGAATGACGTTATTATGTCCAACTTTACGTCAAACTCAGCACCTTCAAAGTATAAATATGCCCACACTTTCCCTAGCAAAACACAGTGGTTTGGAGCAGTTCGACTATCTACTTGCCCGACGCAGCTCGCTACAGCAAGTGCAGAAGGAAGCCGAACGTCCAGCTGACGCACTGAGAGAGACGCTCTCTTTTCTCTTGCCGAGAAATCCAGCTTCAGTGTTTCCAAGCCCTCCTTGCGGGGTGTTGGGAAATCGAGTCCCGAGAGAGAGATATACCAGACCAACTTCATTCTAAGCCAAGGTACGGAGCTGATTAGACCCTAAGAGAAATCTTGCATAGATTCTTGGCAAAGAATACTAAACCTATGCTACACCACACTTACTTCTTCCCTCGTACTAGACCTAGGTTAGGTACATTGGGGTAGGTGTATTTTAGTAGCACCAGTTGAGTACTTTTAGTCTTTATTTATTTATGTATGTATTTTATAGCTTAGAAACCATACCATACATTTACAGTATTATTTCATAATACTCTTCTTGCTGTACGTCTTATACTTTGCAACCAGTATTACGATTGTAGCAGCCCATTTCTTCTGTATGAGAAAGAAGACTTCAATAAATCCCTTTATTGAAAACGCCCGTCTCTCTATTTCTCTGCACCTCTGGTAAAACGAAGCATGCACGATTGACTGAGTAAAATATCTATCTATTGTTTCCACGAATCTGAAGATACGTTTTATCTTGGGGAAAAAAGTTGTCATGTTTATGCGGTTGTCAGAAACTAATCCCTTCCTGTTTATTCGAGAAAGTTTCTAGTGACCTCTGAGCTAGCTGGCACTCACAATTAAGTTTAATATATTCGATAGAGACCTAGTCGACCTAAGTCCTACGTCAATTCTATAGGATATATTATTCCAAAGCCCAGAGCCTATTGGGAATATAGGAACTACACTACAACTTAACGTGGTATAGAGCTTGAGTGCTCCCATGTCATATAAATGTAATAATACCCAAATGTAAAGGGTATTAAATGCATAAGTAATCACTCACTGTTCATACCTTTAGACTGCTTGCAATAATTGCAGCGCTTTATAAGCAGGTTGTTTTGAAGAAAGTGAGGTTTGTATGAGCATCCAATTTTCAAAGAACACAAGTGTAAGTAATCTAAGTAAAAGATACAAAAGTAAGAACAAATGTTTGTACAAAAGAAGCAGGGACATGCTACTCACAAGAGCTATATTACTGATCTGGCATGTGGTAGCATGCTGATATAGTCCAACGCAAATGACAAGTTGGAAAACGGAAGGGATTACAAGAACAATTAATACCTAAAGGCAACCCACATACCTTGTAAAGCGTAAAGGAAACAATCTGCTTGTTATAGTAAACAAAGCCAAAGACTGTGAGGCTAATAGTACAACATCCATAGTCACGGCTGTAAAAACCTACGATAATCAAAAATAATCCAAAGTCAATAGGGTAAAATGTAGTATTATAAAAGGTATCCAATCTGTTGCAGTGCAGGCCCTCATAAATACTACTGCCAACATTTAGAATCGGAACTAGTAGGTTTGACAAAATCGGTCAAATGATAGACCTGCGACTTCGAGTACTAGTCTGGTTGTCCAAATAGTAAGACCGATCAAAGAATGTCAAAACATACTGAAGTAACCTTAATATGATACATTGTGGTCTGCAGGCACGCATGGTTAGGTGTACAAATGTTCATTTTTAATTGTATCTTAAGTTGTTGACAACTCAGGGAGGGTCTTTACCTTTGCTTGCAAGTTCGACAATATTCAACTAAACCCACAAAAAGATCAAATCAGCACAGGGGATCTTAATAGTGGGGTTTCTAATAGTGAGTCTGACATTTCAAGTATCGGAAGTGAACCAAACGAGGGGCCTCGTAGTATTAATACAGGCACTACTGCACGAGCACCTACATCTACGTCTTTTTTAATGGAAGTAGAACAATACAGAAAAGGGACCAAAGTGGAGTACAACACATGCCAAAACACAGTAAAAAGACTAGGAGGGGCTACAACAGATCGCTCAGAAACAGAAAAAGAGGGTTATCTGACCAGGTCCATGAGACAGAAAAAATTGTTCCATATAATTTTTTTTATCATAAAAAAAGAATAAAGTTTTATATTTTAAAAACAACTTATTTGAGTCTTTCTTTTAGGCTACAAAATGCAACTACAAAAACAACCACAAGGGGATTAAGCACTCACAGCTGAATGCCACCCGGGACACCTCACAGCATTTTGAACAATGGAGGCTGTAGGGGTAGCCCAAAGCCCTAACAGCCCCACTACCCACTCTGGGTTGAAGGACTGGGTTCTTTGAGACCCAGCGGTGCCAGGGCACAACACCTGAAACCTTCGTGGGTAACCTGCTCCGGCGTACGAATCACAGAGACACGGGACACTTCCTTCGATGTCAAAGATTCAAGGTTTATTTACTGCAGGGAACACAGAAGTCACGGCAAGTACACCACGTGCAACTTGGGGAGACTGCTTCAAATTGGCTCTGTGGATCGCTCCTTTTATACAGTTTTTACCCATAGGACAACATGGTGCACAAAAGTTTACAACCTGGTTCTCACCATTATCCCCCAGAGGGGTCGCTTTGGTCACTTTGAAACACATGAGGTCCGGAACATAAGTGCGGAAACATTTGGCGGTTCCCAACTGTAAAAACCCATCTTCCCACCATTAGTGAATTCCAATCAGCAGTAAAACAGATCAAAATAGGAACAAGGACAGGTGTAGAGGAAGACGGAGACAGTGGGGAGATCGGAAAGGGTGTAAAAGGGGAGGTATCGGGAAACACGAGATACAGGCATCAAAGGGACGTGCCTAATGAGATGCACGGCTGAGACAATAAGTCCGTGCGGCAAGATGAGCCTCGAGCGGCGCCATCTGCTTTACAGTAGCATCCCCCTCGTCATAAAGACACTTACAAAGAACATGTGTCTTCCGCAAATATCTTGGGAGTCCCAGGGTCGCGAAGCGGACATCGTCCGTTCGCTGGCTACTTTGAGGGCAAGAGACAAAATGGATGCCGTATCTAAAATGGAACCCGTGGGTACAGATGAAAAACCCACATAACAAACGAACGGTTTGAATTAGCACAGCGAAACTGCGCACATTTACTAAACTCGTCATTTGCGGTTCATAGATACCAAACTCGACTATATTCGTGCGAGTCAAAAACACCACTTACAATTGTCACGGAACCTCAGACGCTCCTTTTGCCCTCATGTAGGCAAGCACTAGTCGGAATCATATTCGATATTCATCAGACCATCGAGATGTTGCTGTAGCATAGCTCTGTCCAACCGAGTCCCCTTGGTAACAGGTGGTTGCCTTATACACGTTGTAGCACAGAGGCCACATAAGGCAGGACCACACTGCACACAAAGGCAACACGTGAACAGGAACACTACAACGACTCCGATGATCATCAGAATCTTCCAACCCCAAGTCGACATCAGGCCCCAAAACCACCCAAGTAGCGTCCAATCCCCTACATCCACGTGTATGGATTCGGAGATCTTATGCAACCTCGAGATGGCTTGATAGACAGTAGGAGCATTATCTGGAATAAAAATGCAGCAGCTCGAATGGATCACCTTACATACCCCACCTCGATCTGCTAAGATGACATCTAAAACCATACGGTTTTGTAACGTCATAAGTCTATCCGCCTGAAGTTCTGTGGTGATATTACCAAGGGCACTGGCAGTAATATTAGCTGTCGATTCTACCACTCGAGTCAACTGTCTCAGGTTCCTACTATTGACCATAGGTCCCCAAAACGGGAGGAAACCCTTGAAAAAGTCTCCTGCCTCTTGACCGGCAGTATCCTCTTCGCTAATTACGCCTCGTAGTATGTGCCCTTGGCAGCCAGAAACACAGGGGACGAGACCATCGGCAGTATGTAATTTTCAGTGCAAGCACTTGCTCCAAGTCGGGCTTGCAATCTTCGACCACGACCCATGAGACAAAAATTACCAGTGTGGGGTACGACCCATATCGGAGGCGAGCTTTTAAGCTGCTTTTCGCTAGTGAACGCACTATATTCACCTCTACTTAGGACCCTATAGGCCTGTACCTCTTCTTCGGGAATAAGCGAGGGATCATAGATATCACTATCTAAATCCTCTATTGCTATCGACAAAGGTTTTTGATACGAGGTAGGACCAGAGTAGGGGGAACGTGGTTCTCGAATGGGGTGGAAACCCAGTGCGCTTCGAAACATTGTTTGAAATGCTCGCGCTGACCCTTGGGAACTATACGGTAACACCAGATATGGAATTCCCTTATCCGTAGTATGTGGCATCAACCCACACACTCAACAATTAGTAGTGTTAACCACTAACTGATGCTGATGAAGGAGCTGAATAAAGGAATTGTTGCGGAATTCTACACGTCTAGCCTGTTCGTGTTCCGGTAACATGTGAAAGGAATGAGGAGAAACAGTAGAGGTAAGTTTAGGGTCAGGAGTAGGAGTAGGTGCCCGCCAATAATGCAGAAACAGTCAAGAATAATACAAACAGTTGGAATATAAAACATTTGGTACGACTGAGTTGCTGCAGCTTGAATCTGTGAACCTGAGCTCCCTCCAAATCATTCAGCTTCGAGAATGCCATTCCCTACGACCGTCCGCAACGTTTCTTGACGCACTTCGTTCTGTGTAGCAATAGTCAATCCCTAGGAGTTCCCAGGAACCGACGGCCTTTAACCTAGCGTCAAGACCTACTATCCAGAAGGAAGTACGCGCGCGGCCCTACGGCCTTCAATGCACAATATGTATGTATGCAAAACAAAGTCTCTCAGCTCAGGATCTTTTATTTGTCCTTAGTGGGAGATCGCAAAAAGTATCGGGTTTTCCCAGGACGTGTCTGCTCGTCAAACAAAGGATCCGTCGAAGAGACAGCGTCCTGCTGATCAGTTGAGTGTTCTGGTCTTGAGTCTTTTGATGCCAAATGTTCGACAGTGTCTTTCTGCTGCGCTGAGGGTTCTCCAACAGGCTGTGCGTCGCTAAAAGGCACAAACGCCGACAATGTTTCTGTTTCAGATGACGCAATGCCTCTCCTTACCCACGGGTCTGCCGGCAAAGGAATGGGGACTCTTTTGGTGTGGGTGGCATGCACCCAATTCTTACGTCCCTCGAGACGAACGGCAGTCCTCGTGGCCAGGAGCACTTGATAGGGTCCAGTAAACCTCGGGTCCAGGTTATTCTTGCGTGAAAAATTTCTCGTCACCACCCAGTCTCCGGGCTGGAGCTGGTGGCCTGGACCCTCCGTCTGCGTCGGCAATGCGTCGTAAACCTGTTGGTGAATTAACCTCAGTTTAGCAGTCAAGTCATGTAGATAATCGATCAACATTGGGTACTCAAGATCAGAGAACATTCCTGGCCTAGGAACCCCCACACATTCGCAGGACGGCCGAACACTATTTCATAGGGACTAAGCCCTACTCGGGAGTGTACAGTCGCCCTAGTTGACAGTAATGCCAAAGGTAAAGCGTCAGGCCACGAAAGACCAGTCGTAGCCTGAATCTTCGCTAGCTTTAGTTTAAGGGTGCCGTTGTACCCTTCAACCAATCCAGCTGACTGGGGATGATTGGCGCTGTGGAATTTCTGATTAATTCCAAGGCCCTTGCACACACTCTTCATCACACTACCCACAAACTCACTTCCGTTATCTGACCACACGACTCTAGGCATTCCATACCGAGGAAAATATTCCTTCAGTAGGATTTTCGCAGTAGACAAAGCAGTATTGTCTTTGAGAGGATAGGCCTCGATCCATCGGGAGAATGCGCAAACCACAACTAAAACGTATTTCAGGTTATTGCATCGCTCCATATGGATGAAGTCCAACTGAATCACCTCAAAGGGACATGAAGGGGGAGCAAAACTGCCAGGAGGAGTTGGGGTTCCTTTGCCAGGATTGTACATCATACACACCATACAATTCTTCACCAGACGTTCAGCACATTTCGTAATGCCATCATTCTTCCACACCGGAGACAACAATTTACAAATACCTTTCGCGCTAATATGTGCTAACCCATGCGCCATTGTCACAACGGCCAGCACATACGCATCAGGCAACATCCATCTTTTCTGATCAGACAAATCAATCCAACAACCATTCACATCCAACTTTCCCGTACTTTCTTTCCACTTCGTCTTTTCAGTCTCTGTGGCCTCATTCTGAATTTCTTTCACACTTTCGATAGTGTCCTCGCACATACTCGATTCTGTAGGCCACCTAACCGAACTCGTCACATACATTCGAGTGCTAAGGTTCCGGGCAGTCTCCTTAGCAATCTCATCCGCAAACGCATTACCACGACCAACATCATCCGTCACCTTACGATGCGCACTACATTTAACAATCGCAACTTGCGTAGGCAAAGTCAATGCATCCAAAAGGTCATTCACAAGCTGGCCATGCTGAATCTTCGTACCGTGCGACGTCAAGAAACCTCTCTCTCTCCACAATCGTCCAAAACTGTGAGCGACGCCAAATGCGTATTGGCTGTCGGTAAACACATTCACACGTTTCCCTTTCGCTAACACACATGCTCTAGTGAGAGCAATCAATTCTGCAGCTTGGGCAGAATTCTGATTCAACCTCGCCGTCTCAACAAAACAACAGTATTCAATGTTACAACAGCATAAGCAGTAGTCACATCGCCATTCGGCAACTTAAAACATGACCCATCCACATACAAAGTACCATCCGGATCTTCCAATGGGGTGTTTTTAAGGTCCACTCGACCTTTTGTTTCCTCTTCGGTCCTCAAGTAGCAATCATGTTCTGCTACTTCATCTGACTCTGTGCTAATTGGTAACAAAGTTGCCGGGTTCAGAACATTACAACGTTTTATTTGAATGTGGCTTGCCAACAGCGTCAACTCGTACCCGGACAACCTCGCACTCGTCAAGTGCTGAGTTTTCGTTCGATTCAAAAGAGTATCGACTGCATGCGGAACCATCACCGTAAGCATATTATCCATGACCAATCCTGCTGATTGTCGGATGGAGACCGCAGCTGCCGCTGTTGCTCGTAAACAACTCGGCAATGCTCTAGCTACTGGGTCCAAGGTCGAGGAAAAATATGCACATGGACGTTGCTTACCACCAAAAGGTTGCGTTAAGACACTCAAAGCACAACCTTCCCTCTCGTGAACATATAACGTAAACGGCTTACTGTAGTCAGGGGTACCTAACACAGGAGCCGAACACAATGAATCACGCAGTTCAGAAAAACTTTTCTGACATTCTTCCGTCCATGGTAAGGGAGTTGAAACATCCTTGCACGTAAGAGTCACCAATGGTTTCGCTAGCAATGAAAAATTAGGAATCCATTGCCTGCAGTACGACGTGATACCTAGAAAGGCACGCACATCTCTTTGGGTTTTTGGCACAGCCATTCGCGCAATTGCTGCAATTCTCTCTGGGGTCAACCTCCTTCCCTCCTTTGACAATAAGTGACCTAGATAGGTTACTGTGGAGCGGGATTTAGGGCGGGCCGGAATAACAGGCGTGGAGGCCGTATGAAGTGCGCTATGATTAGCGAAAACTTTATTGGTCACACAAACGAAGCATCGGTCGTGGAATGAAAAAGGGTCCGGGGTCGTAGAGATGAGGTATCCGGGGTCCGGGGAGGGTTCCGTGGGGATGGTTACGGCTGGGCTGTGGTCGTCTTTTCGTCGTCGTGTAGAAGTGGTGCGTCCCTCGGAGGAAAAAGAGAACGAAAACAGGGCGATTAGTTCAGAGGTAACAAAACTTCTCTCAGTTCTATCACCAGCACCTGGGTCGTGAATGGAAGGGATTGGATAGGACGTGATGGGGTTGGGGTTGCGGGAAGAGGTGAAAGGGTAGGGGTGAGCATAGGCGTGAACGAGACGGGAAATAGTGCGAAGTACTATACAGAGTCGGTGCACGTTTATACAGTGAAAGTGCTTCAGGGCGCTATTTACACTATGTACACCTCTACCAGTGGAAATAGGGGAAAATGGTAACGAGTTACTCACATGCCCCGCCGTAACTCTCCTGTGAGTTACGGCCGCTCTCCAGCCACCTCCTGAGGACGCCACCAGTCCTCACACCAAACGTCTTCCTCGTCTGCTTCCTCGTTCCGGTCCTTCGGTCCTTCCGCTGCTGGTTCTCCGGGGTCTGCTAACTCCTGCCACGAGCTCGCTGTTGGGAACCCCGAGTCGTTTGGGTCGCCGGCTTTTCTACTCTCTTGCCTGTATCCGGTCGAAGAACTTCCGGGGTTAGGCGGGTTCACTTCCGGTCCTTCGCTAGTGACCCAACTTCCGGGGTCATGGAGGGACGTTTCCAATCTGTCCCGATTCGGAGTTATCGGTGGAGCCTGTGGGAAGACAGAGAGAGGAGTAGTTCCGGAGGGGTAAGAGTCCATAGCGCTCCGATGTGTCCCCGCTGTAGGGACCAACCCTTCACATTCCCTTCCCCTAGGAGTGTTTCTTGTAGGGCTGGTAGGTGGCGGATATCGGGACAAATAGTCTGCGTTGCCCTGTTCCAGGCCTTTCCGGTGTAGTGTTCGGAAACGAAAAGGCTGGAGGGAAAGAAACCAACGAAGCACTCGGTCATTGTGTCCTCTATTGCGAGCCATCCATTCAAGGGGAGCGTGATCAGTATACAAAATGAACTCTCTACCATCAAGGTAGTAGCGAAGGCTTTCCACGGCCCACTTGATAGCGAGTGCTTCCTTTTCGACAACGGAGTAGTTGATTTCTCTGGGAAATAGCTTTCTGCTAAGATACAGAATGGGTTTCTCTGCACCTTCCGAATCCTTTTGGGACAGAACAGCCCCTAAACCTTGGTCCGATGCATCAGTTTGCAAAATAAAAGGCTGACTATAGTCGGGGCTCATCAATACAGGCTCAGAAGTCAAAGCATTCTTTAGAACATTGAAGGCTTGCTGCAGTACAGGAGACGGTTGTTGGAGGATTTCTTCTGTTTTTGCAGTCTTTTTGAGGAGGTCTGTAAGGGGAGCTGCTACTTGGGAAAAGTTGGGGATAAACCTCCTGTAGTAGCCCAACATACCCAAGAAGGCACGGAGATCTTTTCGTGTTTTTGGAAATGGTATAGCCTGTATTGTTTTGACTTTGCTCTCTTGGGGCCGAATATGTCCTTCACCCAACAGATAACCAAGATATTTAACACTCTGTGCTGCTAATGTGGTTTTGGCTGGGTTAATGGTAAACCCGTACTTGCCCAAAGAGGAGACCACTGAATACAAGTGAGAAAGGTGTTGCTCCCAAGTGTCACTATAAAGGACGATGTCATCAAGATAGGCGCCCGCATACGAAACATGAGGACGTAGGACTTGATTCATGGCCCTTTGAAAGGTCGCCGGGGCGCCGTGTAAGCCGAAGGGCATTACTTTGAACTGAAACAGGCCTTCAGGGGTGGAGAAGGCGGTCTTGTGCTTGTCCTCAGCTTTCAGTGGGATCTGCCAATAGCCCTTGCAGAGGTCAAGAGTGCTAATGTACTTTGCTTTGCCTATACGCTCAATCATCTCGTCCACACGGGGAAGAGGATAGGAATCAAAGGCGGAGATCTTATTCACCTCCCGGAAATCAATGCAAAATCGTGTAGAACCATCGGGTTTAGGGACCAAAACAATGGGCGAATTCCAGCTACTACTCGATGGTTCAATGATATTCATTTTAAGCATTTGATTCGTTTCTTCTTTGATAACAGCCCTACGGGCTTCTGGAATACGGTACGGTCGTTGCCGAACCGTTTTCCCTGGCTCAGTGTGAATGGCGTGTTCCACCACAGTGGTATGCCCCGGCAGGGTTGAAAAGACTGTCTGTAGGGGTACAAGTGACTGACAAAGTTCCCGTTTTTGGCGTTCCATCAACCCAGTATCGAAACAACCTTCAAACAGGAAGGGTTCGTGACCCGCTAAAACAGGGCGCGGTCCCTCCCACTTTTTGAGGAGGTTGATGTGATAGATTTGATTGGTTCCCCTGGTGGCATCTATTTCCACCTCGTAAGTGACTGGGGTCACTTGTCTCAGTACCGTAAACGGACCCTGCCACTGACCTAGTAGCTTATGGTCTGAAGAAGGAATTAGTAGGAGTACCTGGTCTCCTGGGACAAACGTTCTGGGTTTGGTCCCCTTATCGTACTGGGTTTTCTGAGTGGACTGTGCGGCTACAAGATTCTGTTTGACAATTTCACGGATCTCACCCAAATGAGTCTTTAAATTTTCAATGTACTCTGGAAGAGGGCGGGTCCGATCCGGCTCGGCTTCCCAAGCTTCACGAGCCATGTCCAATAGCGTTCGGGGCGCCCTGCCATACAAGAGTTCATATGGGGAGTAGCCTGTACTACTTTGTACTTTACAGCGAATAGCGAAAAGAGCAAGGGGCAGCATTTCCTCCCATCGTTTACTCTCTAAGCCCAACAGTTTTTTTAGAGTGGTTTTTAAGGTGGCATTATAACGCTCGACTAAACCGTCGGTTTGTGGATGGTAAGCCGACGTTCTTATCTGCTTGATTCCCAAGGTAGAACAGACCTGGCGCATTAGCGAGGAAACAAAGGGGGTGCCCTGGTCGGTTAAAATCTCTCGGGGAAAACCTACTCTAGAAAAAATGGCAATAAGGGCTTTGGCTATATTCTGTGTTGTGGGTTGTCTGAGGGGAACTGCTTCGGGAAAGCGAGTGGCGTAGTCCACTAGCACTAGAGCGTACCTGCACCCACTTTTGGACGGCAACAGGGGTCCTATAAGATCCATTCCCACTCTAGAGAAAGGAACATCAATCAATGGTAGGGGTTGGAGAGGAACTCTCGGGGGTCGATACCGACTAGTCTTTTGGCATACCGGGCATTCTCTACAGTATCTTTTAATTTCGGCATACACTCCAGGCCAATAAAACTTCTCTAGAATAGCTTCCCCCGTTTTCTCGTCACTGAAGTGCCCTCCCAGTAAATGACTATGGGCCAAAAAGAGTACCTTCTCTCTAAATAGTCCTGGAATGATTAACTGGGCATTTTTCTGAGGACCCCCTTTTCTATACAGCAGTCCATTTTTTATGAAAAAATAAGGACCTACTTGTAATGGATCCTCGTTGGGAAGAGCCCGACCCCATGCATCTTGGAGAACCGGATCTTCCTGTTGAGCGGCCCGGAATTCTCTGTCGGTCTCCCAGGGGTGGGTTTCCGGTTGTGCAGGACAAGCCAAGGAATATTCCCTTCTCTCTTTTTTCTTTTGGGTTTTGGACTTCAAAGGTTTTCCTGACTGTTCGATAGCAGGGGAGACTCCGGAAAAAGGTGCTTCAGCCCACCACTTCTTTAGGGAGTCCGTGGTATCCTGTAACAGGTGAGGCAGACCACTATAATCACTGCCTAATATCGCTTCCTCAGGAAGATTTGGAACCAGACCAACAGTTAAAGAGCTACCACTATTACTGGGGTGTTGTACATATACTTTGGCGGTTGGATAGCATTTCGTGTCTCCGTGGACACACTTGATGGCTACAGTTCCTGTCACCGGTTCCGGGGAGTGAGGGAGATCTTGAGGTCTTAATACACTATGTCTGCATCCTGTATCAGCAAGTGCCATCATTTTGTGTCCATTGATTTGTACAGGACAATGAAAGGGCGGGGGAGCGGAATCAGCACTGAAACACACATAGTTTTTAGCCACACCTATTTCCATCGGCTCTTCTTTTTGGGGGCATATACGAGCAATATGACCGTACCCTCCACAATGATAACACTGTGGACCGGGAGGTGGCGCTCTTGGCATCACGGGATATGGCATTGGAGGTATCGTCTCCGGTTTACGAGTTACAGGCGAAGGTCTTGGTGGCCGTACATGGTTGCCATGACTCGGCCTGGCAGGATGTTCTTCTTTTGCTCGTTGAGATTCTTGTGCTCGGTTGTACGCACTAGCAATTTCGACTGCGGTGTCCAGAGTAAGTCGTGCGTGTTGCCGAACCCACTTTTGTGTAGCAGGGTGTAGGGAGGTAAGGAACTGTTCCAAATAAATTTTGGCCATTATCTCGTCTTTACTGGACGTGGCCGGTTTTAGCCACCGGTTAGCCAAATCTTTTATTCGGAAAGACAACGCCCGGGGATTCTCTTGTGGACCTTCCTTAGCTTGACGAAGACGAAGTCTATACGTCTCATCGTCAATTCCAAGCCGTTCTAGTATACAAGTCTTAATATCGTCGTATGGGGTCGCACCCTGAATGTTTGCCTGTTGATACGCTGCTTGTAACTCCCCAGTGAGCAGGGGACCAAGGTAATGACCCCACCGGTCAGCGGGCCATGCGGCGGCCTGAGCCAAGCGTTCAAAGTTTGTGAAGAAGAAGTCTGGGTCTTCTCCAGCTACGTATTTCTGTAGTACAACAGAGGGAAGAGAGGCTAGTGGTTTTTGTTGGCCCATGACTGTTGCAAGTTTTTCAAGAGTCTTATCCTGAGCAGTACCCTGGCCTTTTAGAACATCATACAATTGTCCTCGGTCGTCTTCGGCGGTTTTCAGGAATTGTTCCATCAGTTTTCCTAGGTGTTCCTGGCCCTCCGCCAGTTGTTTGACCGCGGCCTCCATGCTTCCGGACAATCCCACTTCTGACACCACCTGTGGAGCGGGATTTAGGGCGGGCCGGAATAACAGGCGTGGAGGCCGTATGAAGTGCGCTATGATTAGCGAAAACTTTATTGGTCACACAAACGAAGCATCGGTCGTGGAATGAAAAAGGGTCCGGGGTCGTAGAGATGAGGTATCCGGGGTCCGGGGAGGGTTCCGTGGGGATGGTTACGGCTGGGCTGTGGTCGTCTTTTCGTCGTCGTGTAGAAGTGGTGCGTCCCTCGGAGGAAAAAGAGAACGAAAACAGGGCGATTAGTTCAGAGGTAACAAAACTTCTCTCAGTTCTATCACCAGCACCTGGGTCGTGAATGGAAGGGATTGGATAGGACGTGATGGGGTTGGGGTTGCGGGAAGAGGTGAAAGGGTAGGGGTGAGCATAGGCGTGAACGAGACGGGAAATAGTGCGAAGTACTATACAGAGTCGGTGCACGTTTATACAGTGAAAGTGCTTCAGGGCGCTATTTACACTATGTACACCTCTACCAGTGGAAATAGGGGAAAATGGTAACGAGTTACTCACATGCCCCGCCGTAACTCTCCTGTGAGTTACGGCCGCTCTCCAGCCACCTCCTGAGGACGCCACCAGTCCTCACACCAAACGTCTTCCTCGTCTGCTTCCTCGTTCCGGTCCTTCGGTCCTTCCGCTGCTGGTTCTCCTGGGTCTGCTAACTCCTGCCACGAGCTCGCTGTTGGGAACCCCGAGTCGTTTGGGTCGCCGGCTTTTCTACTCTCTTGCCTGTATCCGGTCGAAGAACTTCCGGGGTTAGGCGGGTTCACTTCCGGTCCTTCGCTAGTGACCCAACTTCCGGGGTCATGGAGGGACGTTTCCAATCTGTCCCGATTCAGAGTTATCGGTGGAGCCTGTGGGAAGACAGAGAGAGGAGTAGTTCCGGAGGGGTAAGAGTCCATAGCGCTCCGATGTGTCCCCGCTGTAGGGACCAACCCTTCACAGTTACTTCTTGACAACAATATTGGAGTTTAGAAGGTGACACCTTATGATTCAACTCACAGAGATGTTGGAGCAACGATACTGTAGCAATTTTGCAAATGTCCTGAGTATCAGCAGCCACCAATAAGTCGTCGAAGTATTGGATCAAGGCCGCACCAACCGGCAACCTAAATGCATCCAGTTGACCCTTCAAGGCTTGGCTGTAAATAGATGGACTTTCACAGTAGCCCTGAGGAGCGCGTTTGAACCGGAAGCTGCGTCCACCAAGAGAGAAACCGAAAAGGTCCCTGCTCTCCTCGGCAATTGGGATGCTGAAAAACGCATTTTTCAAGTTAAACACCGAAAACCATGATGCAGAAGCTGGAATCAGAGTCAGTAGCGCCGTGATGTCAGGCACAACGGGAAATTGAGGAACCACAATTTTATTCACCTCCCGTAAATCGATAACAAAGCGATAAACAGGCGGTTTTGAAGGATCAGTACGTTTAAGAATGGGCAGCACAGGGCTGTTGCACACGTTTCCCCGAGTCTCTTCAATAACGTCTTTCTCGATCAAATCATAGATGATCGCCAACAGTGCTCGTTCACCATCAAGGGAGATACGATATTGGGGAATACGTGGCAAACGCACATTAGATTTCAACTGGATGACATAAGGGGAGATATCAAGTAGGCCCACGTCATTCGGACCCGCGGCCCACAAAGACGCAGGAAGAGAACTCAATTCCGGTGGAAGCTTATCGAGGGACAAATACATAGGAGAGACAACCCTCTCTCCTAACGTAAGCTTTCACCCGCAGGAGAACAATACAAAGTCGCGTACAAACGTTTAAGCAAATCCAGGCCCAAAAAGTTTTCACCACAACCCGTAGTCAAAATCAACGGAGCTTCTAGCTCACGTGGCCCAATTTTAAGGGGCAAAGGGCGCGAAACTGGATTGCTAACAGGGGCGCCAGAGAATCCAACGGAAACATTTGTTAAGCCAGACAAAGGTGCGCCAGGGAGTTTCGAATGCATGATAGAACTTTTCGCTGCACCAGTGTCCAACAGAAAAGGCTCAACGACGCCCGATGTAGCAACTGCGACGTAAGGCCCTCTCTGATCAACCGGAACTGATACCACTCCCTCTCCTTGTCTATGGCTGTCCTAGTAATTACAGTCGTCAGTTCCCTGATCGACGTAATAATCGTCTACATTGTACTGCGCAGATCGTCCATGCGATGATCCACGTTGATCAAAACAATTATTAGAATTGTATGAGTTATCTGAGCGATCATTCTGAGCACCACGACCTCTACCACGTGATGCCTGCTGCGAACCACCACGACCTCCTCTAGACGAGTTACCATTGTTACGTTCATTTAGAACAGGACAATTGAATTTAATGTGTCCCTCCTGTCTACAATAAGCACATTGATTGTACCCTAATGAGGATCTTTGGGAAGAGGAGTCATTACGAGGTTGGGATCTGTTCGATTGCGGCTGCGATCTATTCTGTTGTGAATTATTCTGATTCGAACGTGGAGGATACGCTTGCTGAAGCAACACTTTAGTTTTCAATTCCTTCGTCTTTTTGTCAGCACGGTCGTTCTCTTCTTTCTCCCTATTCTCATAATATTGCGCCGTAGCCAATATCTGAGCCGAAGTAGAAACGGCCCATGCACTTTCCGAATTCTTTAACTTATTGCTCAAATCGGGCAATAAATTCGAAACAAATTTATCCACAAACAATCTCTGACCACCCTCAGTACCCATATCCTGTCCACTATGGTCGATGAATGCTTCTTCGAACCTCGTAAAGAAGTCGGAAACACTCTCATCTTTCTTCTGCTTACAGGCTGACAATTTGTCCCAGTTTACCCTCATAGCTGGCATAAGCGTTTTCATTAATGTTATTATTCTTTGGGGAAGAGCAGTGATCAACTGGTCGGGTTTAGTAGCAGCCACTTGTCCGGCATCTGCCGCTACAATGGCAGCCCAATCACCGCCTAATTCATTCGGATGATTTTCCTGCCGAATCTTAGCCCATACCGGTTGCGGTACGACATTGCCGAACAACATATCGATATCGGCAAGATTCATTACCATAGCATCTACGAGCTGCGATAATTCCTTATAATACCCTGTAGGATTTTTGCGTGGATCAGGCAAAGATTGCTTCACCTGTAGCACTTCCGATCGTTTCCATGGGAGATGGATCCACACTCTCTGGAAATGCGCCACTGTCGCAGGGTTAGCAGCAGGATCAGCTGGTATCCAAACCGGCGGAACTTCACGCATAGGATATTGGCCAGACTTGTCTGGTTGTTTTTCAATATCCTCAACGAACAATGCATGAGGTATCGGAGCGGGACGAAAAGATAGCAACCGCTCAACAGCACGTCGAACATTGGTATCCACTATCAGCCCATTTGCGAGCTGAAGCTGGAGATCAGACAGAGCGGTGAGCACCTCGTCAGGCGCATCGGCCGCTATTTGATCATAAAGGAACTTACACATTTCATTAAACACATATCTCTGGGTTGGTATATTGAATTGACAAAATGTATCAAGGACAACACGGGGTGGACATCTAAGAGGATTTACCATCCAACCCATCGCCATATTATATAGCGCAACGCGTTCTCTGTTTCCAGGAAGCTGACTACGTCTCTGAGGACCATCGGAACCAGCGGACCCATGAACAGGTCCGAGCGAATGGAAAAAATTAGCCGCAAGAGGAGTAGTACAAGAACGAGTAGAAGGAGAAGCATACGATACAGGACTAACAAGAGAAGGAGTAGAAACAGTAGCAACAGTAGAAGTTAACAAAACAGGAGCAGTAGCAGGAGCAGTAGCGGGAGCAGGAGTATGTGGAAGCGGAGGAGCAGTAGGGATAGCAACAGGCAAAGGAGCAGGAACAGTCGGAAGGGCAGGTGCAGGTTGAGGAACAGGCGGAGGAAGAATAGGCGGAAGAATAGGAACGGCAGGGACCACAGGAACTGCGGTACCCTGTACGTACGGAGGTGGTGACTTCATAAGATAAGACATTAAAGAATCCTCAACTGGCTCTTCCTTCTTTTCCGACTCCGCAGGCAAAGCAGGATAACATTTATCTACGGTCATACGCTGTAGTCTATCAAACACTTCCTTATCCTTAACCTCCTTATCTCGCTGAAATTGCTCTGCTTTCTTCACTATGGTAGCAACATTATCTCGCTGAGTACGTTTATTCTGTCTGATTTCTTTCTGTCGGGCTTCCTTACGCCACAACCGAAAGGCATCAAACATGGCCGGCCTTGACTTTCTTTCGAACAATTTAATCTCTAGATTATCTAGGATCGGGGCCTCGAAGCTACCATGAGGTGGCCAGCGAAGGTCGCCGTCCTTCTTTGTGTATTTAATCCAGTAATCGTTAAAGGTAATTGGGCCTAGCCCATGCTTACTATATAGCTCATAAGTGGGAGTTCCAACCGGAGGTATCGGACACGAGTCCTCCAGTCGGGAATCCGTACCACAAGGTCCGAAACAACTAAACAAAGTACTGCGACCAGGCATCTTGCACTCTAGCCGAGTTTCACAAACTTCAAGGGTTACGGGATTTACCAAGTCCCAGCAAAGAACAAAACCCTCGGTTTTTGGCGGCTGCAGTCGTCAAACAACACAACAAAGTACGCTAGCAAAGTGTCACCGACAAAAACACTCACACAGCGCTAACAACAAAAACACTCGCTAAAGTGTCAACAACCAAGAACTCTGGGAGCGACCCACAAATACTTAACTCAAAAATCGATGGCGTCACCAGGAAGGCCCGTCAATCGTCTCGCTCTACCAAGGTCTACGCCAGGCGCCAAAACAGGTCTACAGTCAGGGCAGCAGTCCGTCGCAGCCGTCCGGAGGCGGGAATCTTCGCGGGAAAAGTCTTCGGGCCACTTATTTCGACAACAGGATCGATGAAGCGGAGTGCACCTTCCCTCGGAGATTTCACACGAAGTTCCTCACGATCGTCGGGCTTGGACCGGTACCACTGATGCAGCCTTCAGTTGGGCGCCAACTGAAGGACTGGGTTCTTTGAGACCCAGCGGTGCCAGGGCACAACACCTGAAACCTTCGTGGGTAACCTGCTCCGGCGTACGAATCACAGAGACACGGGACACTTCCTTCGACGTCAAAGATTCAAGGTTTATTTACTGCAGGGAACACAGAAGTCACGGCAAGTACACCACGTGCAACTTGGGGAGACTGCTTCAAATTGGCTCTGTGGATCGCTCCTTTTATACAGTTTTTACCCATAGGACAACATGGTACACAAAAGTTTACAACCTGGTTCTCACCATTATCCCCCAGAGGGGTCGCTTTGGTCACTTTGAAACACATGAGGTCCGGAACATAAGTGCGGAAACATTTGGCGGTTCCCAACTGTAAAAACCCATCTTCCCACCATTAGTGAATTCCAATCAGCAGTAAAACAGATCAAAATAGGAACAAGGACAGGTGTAGAGGAAGACGGAGACAGTGGGGAGATCGGAAAGGGTGTAAAAGGGGAGGTATCGGGAAACACGAGATACAGGCATCAAAGGGACATGCCTAATGAGATGCACGGCTGAGACAATAAGTCCGTGCGGCAAGATGAGCCTCGAGCGGCGCCATCTGCTTTACAGTAGCATCCCCCTCGTCATAAAGACACTTACAAAGAACATGTGTCTTCCGCAAATATCTTGGGAGTCCCAGGGTCGCGAAGCGGACATCGTCCGTTCGCTGGCTACTTTGAGGGCAAGAGACAAAATGGATGCCGTATCTAAAATGGAACCCGTGGGTACAGATGAAAAACCCACATAACAAACGAACAGTTTGAGTTAGCACAGCGAAACTGCGCACATTTACTAAACTCGTCATTTGCGGTTCATAGATACCAAACTCGACTATATTCGTGCGAGTCAAAAACACCACTTACAATTGTCACGGAACCTCAGGGTGTGGCAGGAGTCATCAGTGCTCCCATCCAGCGAGAGATGCTTTTATGTCTGCTCCCATCGTGTAGAATTAATTCTATGTATCCCTGCCTGCAAGACCGCCGTCAAGGAGAAACATTTGTACTTCCACCCAGTGGGGGCCTTTCTGCTTGTGCAGGTGGGGTCACATAAGACTTTCCAGCATATGCTCTCATAGGCAGTGAAACAACAGTGTCCCGGAGATGGGTCCCCGGGAACCAGTATTGGAGCCAGCCCTGTAGCATGGCTCAGGGAGGAGGCTGCATGCCCCTTCCCCTTTTTTTGAAAACAAAGGCAACAGGGTATGGTGTCTAGTGGGACTCAGTGAGGTCAGGGGGGCTGCATGCCCCCATCCCCTAATTTTAAAACAATGGGCCCAATGGATGGGGTCACTGGGGCCTCCCTCATAGAGGCTCCGGGAGTGTAAACGCACGCCCCCTCCCCTTTTAATTAAAAGCAGCCCCAGAGGTTGGGATTCCTAGGTCCAGAAGAAGGCTGGTGGGTGTGCACACACCTTCCCCCCCCCCCCCAAAAAAAAAGAAATCCATTAACTCCAGATCTGACCTGCACTGGGGTTGTTTTTTAAAACTTTTTTTAAGGCTGGAGTCTGAGCTTTTTTGAATAAAATACAAAAATAATTAACTGCAGATTCTCTGGCCTACCAGGAAATTCACATTATTATTTTTTTTATTGATTTTGCCCCACCCGGCCTGGGGGAAGGGTATCCCTACCCAGCCCCATATATGTTTTTTATCCTTTTTTTCAGGTCTGGGGACTGAGTCCCTGAGTCCTAAAATGGCTGTTGTAACAACTTTGTTGATGTAGTGGCAGCCAATCAGATCTTAAGATCTGTTGGCTCTGTGGATCCACTGTGGCATGAAATATATATATTTTTTAACCCAGTATCTCTAAACCTACTGAATGGAATTAAACAAAATTACAAAAAAGCAAGCTTTCTGGACTAAGATCTAGTTTTCTTCCAGGGGAAGCAGGTTTTTGTGAGAATAAAAAGGCTACTATTGTGCATATGAATGTTGACTTCTCCTCAATCAATTTAGCGTTTCTTGGGGGAAAGATCCAGATACCTGCACATTAGATGCATTTTCACTGAGAGCAACAAGTTTCTGTCATTTGATTATTTTTCCTTGTCTTGTATTAAGAGAAAACCTATATATCCTGGGGTAGACATTATTTTGTCACAGGGGAGGGTTTAGGCCCAGATGGTCCTCGTATATCTGCAGGCGAATATAGACCCCCGAGGGAGGCACTTTTAAACGTGCCAACTGAATCTATTAGAATAGATGCCCGTAACACTGAGTTAGCAGTAACTACTGTGCCCCATCAAGTAGGGTCTGATTTCCATCAGAATCAAGCCTGGAATCTTCCTACTGGCCCCAGGGGTTCTATTACTCCGAAAGGGACCTATGATCTCGTCACCCACATGATGGACCCAAATGCTAAAGCACTTGTCCAATTAGTGCCGGGGGCCATTGGTATAGGAAGGGCTCTCTGTTGGCTATTAAGGAAGGTACTGGAGCTGTGATGCTTCCGACTATTAATCTACCCCCAGCTTCACTTGCATATGTCATTATATTGACTGGAGTACCCGAGATGAAAGTCTGCCAGAAGGAAACACAGTTGGACTTAAGGAATAAGTGTCTATTCTGGCTGACTAGAAAAGGGCAGTTTTCCTATGACTGTGCAGGAGAGATTTTAATGGTTCGTAGAGTTGGCTAGTTTGGCCCGAGACCCAAAACAATGCAAGGGGACTGTATTGTCATTAATTTTAACAACCCTCAGACTGCTTGCATCTTAGCTAGCCACACCCATAGCCCCCAAGCATCACCTACAGGAGTCAGGGCCCACACTTTGGACTATTTCTATCTTCACGGGTGAAATAATAACAGATCCACTAACATCTGTGCCCCAGTCAATAGGTTCTTACGGTAATCTACAGTGGCCCCTTACCCCAGACCTCTCTTCTTTAACATCCCAATTGAGGCACTGGGTTTTCTCGGAACCAATACTATTACAAAAACCCAGCGGTATCAGGGCAACACCCAAAGACCCCGGATTCCCCTGTCTTGGCAAACAGAGACACGGGATACTTCTCGATGACGTCAAAGACCACAGTTTATTGGTTGCACACGGGTAGTTCGACAGAGACTGCACCAACTCAATGAACAAAACTCGGTCTTTTATGCCGAAAATTACGCTTCTGGCAACATACAATATACATTTGGTGCATACAAAACTAACCAATGAACAAGTAGCATTTCAAAAAGTATCGAATCACGACAGTCAAAGTTAATCCCACTTTCCGTTGTCCAGCTCACCAAAAACGATCGCACACATGCTAGTTTCCTGTTCGATCAGGCCGGACAAACCCATCATAAAACCTTCAACCCAGATCGATGAACATGTCGTAAAGGAAAGGCAGAAACAGATGGAAAGGAGATAGAGGAGTGGGAACGGTGGGCCATAAAATCAAGGCACGTCCTGTTCTTTGATCTTTATCAGTGCAGCTGCTGGACAAGGAACTGGCTCAGCAGGATTCGCCCCAGGCGAGGAGTCAGTTCGGCCAGGTCAACCAGGAGTCAGCTAAGGCGTACGTGTCAAGGACTCGTTCAGCCACGATCATAGGGCCTATGTTAGGGCAACGATACAAGATGGCTGCCACATACTGTGAGAAGTTGGCCTGATATGCAGTGCTCACTATTCTAGTGATCACTATGCATCAGTCCAAACGACCCTTATGGTGATTGGTTGTAAGTCAACCTTAGACCAGCTATCCTAGTAGCGTGGATACGAGCAGTCTTCGGGCTAAACTCTAGAGGGCGTGTTAAGCCAGCTGTTATACCATCACATACCCCTTGAACACCAAGTGAAAGGACACCACACAAGTGTTATGAAAATAAACAGTGTATTTATTAGAATCACAACAGCCCTGTACTCTTTATGAGGACAGGGTACTAAGCACACAACAAAACTCTTAGGAAAATACTTCAAGTGCACAATCAATACAAGTGCCCGAGGGCACGGAAAGTTTAGTGGTCTCGAGCGGACCCGATAAGGCAAGTCGGAAGCGATAGGGACTCGGGACCCTTAAATAAGGAGGCTATGCGGGCACCGAAATGCCGAAGTTACCTAGCCCCAAGGGCTGCGGCTGCACAAGTCTTTGCAGACGTTGGGAGTCTTCGCTGACGAGCCAGGAGCCGGAAGGAAGGAGTTGCTGGCCGGCGACCAGTGGAAATAGTTCGTAGAGATCCAAGCCTGGATCAGAGATGGATGACACCTGAAAGCAGAGGGGACCAAGTTCGTACTACTAGCCAGTAGTCAGAGGGTACCAGGAGGGTACCGGATGATCGTCACCTCGACTAGGTGAGTGGGCGACGCTAGGCTCTGCAGTCTCACGGACCAGGAGGTGTTGTCGGCGACCAGGATGGAGGTGCGAGCTGTCCCACGAAGGTTGATGCTGTCGGCGTCGCTGGGCCCAGGATTGGGGCAACAAGCCTTGGCAAATTCAGGGCCACGTGGTGGGCCTGAAATGGCGTCGTGAGTGGACCAGGAGGGTCCTGGGTGCTCCTCTCTCAGAAGGGAGCAAAGGCCAGTCTGGAGCAACCAGACCAGCAGCGTTGGTTGTCGGATGTCGTCAAGAAGGTCACAAGCCAGCGGCTAGTAACCAGACAACGGTGTGAGCGGCAAGAGCAGAACGGCCCCACGCAGATCGTGGAGATGTTGGGAGGCTGCACTTCGGTGCTGGAGCTGCTCAGGGTCGGGGCTTCTCGGACCCCAAAGCACTCACCAGAGGATCCCTCGGCGGTCGTGCTGGTTTAAGAAAGCGTGCAGGTTTTGAAGATGGCCGGTCCCTCGAGGTCTCGTCGCACCCACAGATCTCAGCTGAGCTGACGACGTGGGTAGAGGTCAGAGGTGCCAGGGAAGCCGGTTCTCGTCGAGCTGGGCAGTCGGATTCCTGAGGAAGGACTTGCAGCAAACCACAGAGTTCTTAGATGGTGCCTGCGGATGCAGGGTGACTACTCCTTAGCCCCAAGGGAGAAATCTTGAGAAGAGTCGAGAGTTCCTTTTGTAGAAAGTATTCTTGATTCAAAGATGATCTAATTTGGAAGGGTCCCCGCTCCTGCCTTTATCCTAAAGAAAGGGGTGGGTACGTGACTAGGTCCTGCCCTAGGGGTGGGACCAGGAAGGGGGGTAGTTACACCCCTCTCCCCTGCCGGACTTTCCCCAGGTCAGGGGCTGGGCGCCCCTGGAAATGGTTCTAGCCGGCAGATGCGTAGTGAGCACCGGGGTGCCACTCCGCAGTCACCTTCTTGTAAAGCCCTGCCTACCCAGGATACACAAAACCCTGTCTGGGATGGTGCGAACACCGCCCCGGACAGGAAACCCTTTGTCCAAGCTCTCCTCGCTGGAAGGACGCCCAGCAGCAGGAGGTCAGACTCGTGTCTGTGGTGGCAGCATCCATTTTGTGGAGCTGAGGCTTCAGTTAACTTTAACCGGGGTTCACAGTTACGTACATGTTGTGTCCCTCTAGAAGGGCGGAATGCTAACCTCGTCGCCAGCATTGGTGAGGGGTCAGCACCCCGATTTGTATGACACCTTACTCGACATGTCTTGATAACGCGATATAGAAGTTACTAATATGGTACGCGTTATCATGGAACAGCCATTGGGTCTTGGTTCCGCAAGCTGCAACCGGGCTCGGCTCGTGCCAGGGCCCAATTCACACGATTCCACGCACTCTGCCTTCAGGATTGTCAAGGCCTTCCATAGGAGTGGCTGATAGGGATTCGGGTGTCCATTTGAGGGTTAGATATAGGTATACTATATCTAAAGCAACGGGCGAGTACGCCACGTTGCCCCAGCTGTCGCGCAGCCAGTTGTGTCAGATTTAGATGGCCATCCAGGGGTGGGATAATACATGCTTCAGACCCTGGTAGGTCCTGGGTACACCGATGCCCTGAGTTACAGGGTCTGACAAGGTGGCCCAGTTCCAATTGGTAATGCACCTAAGGTACACATGTCAATTTAGCGAGAGAACAGCTAGGCTGTGGGTATGATTGGCAGGCCCACAGCCAGAGAAAGTCGTAAACCAGTGAAACAAAAGCAAAAAAATCTGGGTGATCATAGGATTGCAGACCCTACTCTCCTACATGACCCCCCCCCCCCAAACGTTGGGACAATAAACTAACCTTGACCAGGTGAGTCTTCTTGTTCTAAGTGGAAATACCTGGAGAGCCCATCTGCATTGCCATGATCAGTGCCAGGTCTATGCTCCACTGTGAAGTCCATCCCCTGTAGGGAAATGGACCACCTAAGCAGTTTGGGGTTTTCACCCTTCATCTGATTTAGCCATAAGAGGGGCTTATGGTCGGTCTGAATCTTGAAATGAGTGCCAACCAAGTATGGCCTCAGTTTCTTCAGGGCCCAAACCACAGCAAAGGCCTCCCTCTCAATAGCTGACCAATTTTTCTCTCTGGGGGTCAGCCTTCTGCTTATAAAAGCAATGGGCTGGTCATTACCATCAAAATTCAGTTGAGATAGAACAGCTCCCACACCCAACTCAGAAGCATCTGTTTGGACAATGAATGGTTTGGAGTAGTCTGGACTCTTGAGGATAGGTGCCGTGCACATGGCCTGTTTTAGGTCATCGAATGCTTTTTGGCAGCTCGCTGTCCACTGACCTTTTTTGGCATTTTCTTACTTGTCAGTTCATTAAGTGGAGTCACAATCGATCCGTAATTTCTGACAAACTTTCGGTAGTAACCAGTCAGGCCCAAGAAAGCTCGAACCTGTGTCTGGGTGGTTGGAGGAGCCCCGTCCCTGATTGACTGTATTTTGCTCTCCAGTGGTTGAATTTGGCCTCCACCGACAAGGTGGCCCAAGCATACAACCTGTGTCTACCCTATCTGGCACTTGGTAGCCTTGATAGTGAGACCTGCTGCTTTCAGAGCCTCTAACACTTTCCGCAGGTGGACCAGGTGATCCTCCCAGGTGGAGCTAAAGACAGCAATATCGTCAAGATACGCCGCACAGAAGTCATCCAGCCCAGTGAGAACGTGATTCACCAACCTTTGGAAGGTGGCAGGTGCATTTTTCAAACCAAAGGGCATTACCACAAATTGATAATGCCCACCAGGGGTAGAAAATGCTGTCTTAGGCTTGGCGTCCTCAGCTAACCTGATTTGCCAATACCCAGCTGTCAGGTCAAATGTACTTAAGTAGTTGGCAGAAGCAAATCTATCTATAAGCTCATCTGCCCTTGGTATTGGGTGGGCATCAGTCTTAGTGACTGCATTGAGACCCCTGTAGTCTACGCAGAACCTCATTTCCTTCTTACCACCCGGGGTGTGAGGCTTCGGCACTAGAACTACGGGACTAGCCCAAGGGCTATCCGAGGGTTCAATGACTCCCAACTCCAACATTTTCTGCACTTCAGTTTTGATGCAGTCTCTAACGTGATTGGGCTGCCTGTAGATTTTACTCTTGACGGGCAAGCTGTCACCAGTGTCAACCTCATGGGTACACCATTTGGTCTGACTGGGTGTTAGAGAGAACATATGCCGGAAGGATTGAAGAACCTGTTTACAATCCTCCTGTTGATGTTCAGAGAGGCTGCCACAAAAGACAACACCGTCTACTGATCCATCGCCAGGATTCTGAGTGAGCAGGTCTGGGAGAGGGTCACTCTCTTCCTCCTGTCCCTCATCTATGGCCATGAGCAAGCTCATGTCCTTCCTGTCGACATATGCTTTGAGCCTGTTAACATGGAGCACCGTGTGGGGGCTCCGGGGAGTTCCAAGGTCCACCAGGTAGGTGACCTCTCCCTTTTGCTCAAGAATCGTGTGGGGCCCAGACCATTTGTCTTTGAGTGCTGCTGGGACCACTGGCTCCAACACCCACACCTTCTGTCCAGGCTGGTAAACAGTCAGGACAGCCTTTTGGTCATGCCAAGTTTTTTGGAGTTCTTGGCTGGCCTTAAGGTTTTCAGATGCCTTTCCATTTACTCAGCCATCCGCGAGCGGAGACCAAGCACATAGTCCACTATGTTGGTTGCAGGCTTTTTGAGAGGTCTCTCCCATCCTTCCTTCACCAAGCACAGGGGTCCTCTTACAGGATGCCCGTACAAAAGTTCAAAAGGGCTGTAGCCAACCCCCTTCTGTGGGACTTCTCTATAAGCGAACAAAAGGCAGGGAATCAGGACGTCCCATCTACGCCGAAGCTTTTCAGGTAGTCCATGAATCATCCCTTTTAGGGTCCTGTTGAACCGCTCAACAAGCCCATTGCATTGTGGATGATAGGGTGTAGTGAACTTGTAGTTGACACCACATTCCTTCCACATAGCAGTCAAGTAGCTCGACATGACGTTTGCACCTCTGTCAGAGACAACCTCCTTAGGGAAGCCCACTCTGGAGAACACTCCAACTAGGGCTCTTGCCACAACAGGTGCTGTAGTGGTCCTAAGGGGAATAGCTTCAGGATACCTGGTGGCATGATCCACTACCACCAGTATAAACTTGTGCCCTGATGCTGTTGGGGGTTCCATTGGACCGACAATGTCAATCTCCACTCGTTCAAAGGGCACCCCCACCACAGGCATTGGTATAAGGGGGGCCTTTGTTGTGCCACCTGACTTACCACTGGCTTGGCAAGTGACACAGGAGCGACAAAACTCCTTGGTATCTTCGTTCATGTGAGGCCAGTGAAAGTGTGAGACAAGCCTGTCCCACGTCTTCGTCTGGCCTAAGTGTCCTGCTAAGGGAATCTCGTGGGCCAAGGTAAGAAGGAAACCACGCTGAGACAAGGGGATAACCAGCCTCCTGGTCATGCCAGGCTTGGGGTCTCTTGCCTCAGTGTACAGGAGTCCATCCTCCCAGTATACCTTGTGGGTACCTGTGGCGTTCCCAGCAGCCTCAGCAGCAGCCTGCTGTCTGAGGGGTTCAAGGGAAGGGCAGTCTAACTGGTCCTTCCCCAGGTCTTCTCGTGAGGGTCCTCCTGAGCCCAGAAACTCAACTTGATCAAGTTCGAGTTCTTTAGGTTCAGTTTCCCGCAATTCCTGGAGGTTAGCCTCCTCTGAGACTTGATCCTCGACCTGGGGCAAGGGGGAAGGCGCTGCCTTAACCCGACTGCTCTTCTTCTTGGGAGGTGTCTGGTCCGTTGTTCCAGGATCCAGCACCTGTTCAGTGGGGCATCGTCTGACCTGCGACCTAGTCACAGCAAGCACATGTGCTGGCAAGCCTAACATTTCCATGTGAGTCCGGTGCGCCACTTCTGACCATTGTGATGACTCCAAATCATTGCCCAACAAACAATCCACTGGGAGGTCTGAACCAACAACAACCTTTTTCTGGCCATTTACCCCTCCCCAGGAGAAAGCAACAATCGCCATACTATGACTGGTAGTGACGTTGCTGGCATTGGTCACCAGGAAATCTGTACCTGGCATGATCTGCCCAGGGTCCACAAAGTTAGGCGTCACCATGGTGACACTGGCACAAGTGTCCCTATAGGCCTGAGCCATTCTTCCATTGATTAAAGGTGTCTGTCGGTATTTGCCCAAAGTATTGGGACTGACATCAGGGGATACATCCACATCCCTTGTACAGACAAGGACACCCTGAGTGAGTGTGCCAACTAGGCTGTCACACCCCTCAGAACCCAAGGTTAACCCAACTAGTCCCTTGGGAGGCGCACTACTACTGCTGGCTGTACTAGGGGGCACAGGTGCCTTAGGGGCTGCAGTAGTAGGAGTCTGCCCTCCTTTCTTGGTGCACTCACTAAACCAGTGAGTTTTACTTTTACAGTATTGGCACCACCTTTTCGATTGGCCTTCTTGATTCTTCTTTTTCTGGGAAGCCTGACCCCCCCCTCTTTGGGTTGTTGGGGACCTGTCGAAGACTTCTGGTCATTTTGTTCCCCTTTAGAATCTTTACCCTTCTGGTCTGCTTTCTTCTGACCACCCTGGTTCTGGCCCTGGTTTTGCTTAACCCTTGTTCTGACCCATCTGTCTGCCTTCTTTCCCAATTCTTGGGGAGAGGTCAGATCCGAGTCGACAAGGTGCTGATGCAACAACTGGTTCTGACAATTGTTTAAAATCTGTTCTCGCATGATCAAATTATACAATCCTGTGTAATCAGTAACCTTACTGCCCAGCAACCAGCCCTCCAAAGCCTTAGTGGCACAATCGACAAAATCAGACCAGTCCTGAGACTGAGTTTTCTGGGTATCCCTGAACAGCAACCTGTACTGCTCAGAGGTTAAGCCGAACCCATCAATCAGTGTGTTCTTCAGGACCTGGTAATCGTTAGCGTCCTCAGCTCTAGTAGTGAGGAGCTTATCTCTACCTTTACCTTCAAAGGAGAGCCACAAGATAGCCGCCCACTGACTCTGGGGGACGCACTGTACAGTGCAGGCCCTCTCCAAAGCAGTAATCCATTTGTGGATGTCATCCCCTTGCTTAAAGGGGGGCACTATCTTACTCAGGTGTCTAGTATCTAAACTCCTGTTTTCCCGTGGGGGAATGCTGCCACCAGTGGGATTTGTCCCACTCAATTCTTGCTCTCTAGCAAAGGCGAGTCTTTCTTTGGCCAGGGCAAGTTCTTCCCTTTCGATCCTCAGATTGACTTCCCGCTCCTTAGCTTCGTACACTCTCCTCTGAGGGGATGTCATCCCTCTTCGAGAAGAGCCTCGAGAGCCATTGGTTCGAACGGATCTATTAGAGTCTCTCGACAGAGACCTAACTCATCCATTCCCAATGTTAAGCTGGCCAGAGAGGGGCCCCAGGGGTCTCCTAGTACCATTCTCCTGCCTGCTTAAGTTGTCCCTAGTTAGCTGGCTAACTACTACTGGACCTTTGTCTGCCTCGTCCCCAGATGTCTCTAGATCCTCATCCTCCTCTTCACCTTCTGCGGAGAGATGGATAAGGTCAGGGTCACCTGAGGTTCCCTCGAGGGGGGGCATATTCCCATCTGGATGAGAAGGGTCTGTGTTACCAGCCCTCCTAGCATCATAAGTCTCCAAGAGACCAATCAGAAATGGAATGGTAGGGTTTGCACCCTGTTTTAGCTTCCGAGATGTACAGACTTGTCGCATCTCTTGGAAGCTAAGTGCAGCATATCTGGAAGTGACCTGTGGAGGGTCGACTGACACAAGGGGAGACTCAGAGTTTCCTCCTTTGTCTGACATGCTGCTTCTAGTGTGGTGTAAGTGATGCACCTACCTACACTATATGTTTACCTACTGATCCCTTGCTAAGAGTTGCAGCCAAGGTGTGCTAAGCCTTGAGGAGCTACAACAGCCGGTTCAGTAGAACTCAGAGTATTCTAAGCTAAATTATATGTACCTGGAGTACTTATGCGATCTTTCACAAGATATTCTTAGGATACGCATGGTAAAACAACAGCAAGCTCAAATCCCAACCGCTGCTCACCAACGTGAGAAGTTGGCCTGATATGCAGTGCTCACTATTCTAGTGATCACTATGCATCAGTCCAAACGACCCTTATGGTGATTGGTTCTAAGTCAACCTTAGACCAGCTATCCTAGTAGCGTGGATACGAGCAGTCTTCGGGCTAAACTCTAGAGGGCGTGTTAAGCCAGCTGTTATACCATCACATACCCCTTGAACACCAAGTCAAAGGACACCACACAAGTGTTATGAAAATAAACAGTGTATTTATTAGAATCACAACAGCCCTGTACTCTTTATGAGGACAGGGTACTAAGCACACAACAAAACTCTTAGGAAAATACTTCAAGTGCACAATCAATACAAGTGCCCGAGGGCACGGAAAGTTTAGTGGTCTCGGGCGGACCCGATAAGGCAATTCGGAAGCAATAGGGACTCGGGACCCTTAAATAAGGAGGCTATGCGGGCACCGAAATGCCGAAGTTACCTAGCCCCAAGGGCTGCGGCTGCACAAGTCTTTGCAGACGTCGGGAGTCTTCGCTGGCGACCAGTGGAAATATTTCGTAGAGATCCAAGCCTGGATCAGAGATGGATGACACCTGAAAGCAGAGGGGACCAAGTTCGTACTACTAGCCAGTAGTCAGAGGGTACCAGGAGGGTACCGGATGATCGTCACCTCGACTAGGTGAGTGGGCGACGCTAGGCTCTGCAGTCTCATGGACCAGGAGGCGTTGTCGGCGACCAGGATGGAGGTGCGAGCTGTCCCACGAAGGTTGATGCTGTCGGCGTCGCTGGGCCCAGGATTGGGGCAACAAGCCTTGGCAAATTCAGGGCCACGTGGGGGGCCTGAAATGGCGTCGTGAGTGGACCAGGAGGGTCCGGGGTGCTCCTCTCTCAGAAGGGAGCAAAGGCCAGTCTGGAGCAACCAGACCAGCAGCGTTGGTTGTCGGATGTCGTCAAGAAGGTCTCAAGCCAGCGGCTAGTAACCAGACAATGGTGTGAGCGGCAAGAGCAGAACGGCCCCACGCAGATCGTGGAGATGCTGGGAGGCTGCACTTCGGTGCTGGAGCTGCTCAGGGTCGGGGCTTCTCGGACCCCAAAGCACTCACCAGAGGATCCCTCGGCAGTCGTGTTGGTTTAAGAAAGCGTGCAGGTTTTGAAGATGGCCAGTCCCTCGAGGTCTCGTCGCACCCACAGATCTCAGCTGAGCTGACGACGTGGGTAGAGGTCAGAGGTGCCAGGGAAGCCGGTTCTCGTCAAACTGGGCAGTCGGATTCCTGAGGAAGGACTTGCAGCAAACCGCAGAGTTCTTAGATGGTGCCTGCGGATGCAGGGTGACTACTCCTTAGCCACAAGGGAGAAATCTTGAGAAGAGTCGAGAGTTCCTTTCGTAGAAAGTATTCTTGATTCAAAGATGATCTAATTTGGAAGGGTCCCCGCTCCTGCCTTTATCCTAAAGAAAGGGGTGGGTACGTGACTAGGTCCTGCCCTAGGGGTGGGACCAGGAAGGGGGGTAGTTACACCCCTCTCCCCTGCCGGACTTCCCCCAGGTCAGGGGCTGGGCACCCCTGGAAATGGTTCTAGCCGGCAGATGCGTAGTGAGCACCGGGGTGCCACTCCGCAGTCACCTTCTTGTAAAGCCCTGCCTACCCAGGATACACAAAACCCTGTCTGGGATGGTGCGAACACCGCCCCGGACAGGAAACCCTTTGTCCAAGCTCTCCTCGCTGGAAGGACTCCCAGCAGCAGGAGGTCAGACTCGTGTCTGTGGTGGCAGCATCCATTTTGTGGAGCTGAGGCTTCAGTTAACTTTAACCGGGGTTCACAGTTACGTACATGTCGTGTCCCTCTAGAAGGGCGGAATGCTAACCTCGTCGCCAGCATTGGTGAGGGGTCAGCACCCCGATTCGTATGACACCTTACTCGACATGTCTTGATAACGCGATACCGAAGTTACTAATATGGTACGCGTTATCATGGAACAGCCATTGGGTCTTGGTTCCGCAAGCTGCAACCGGGCTCGGCTCGTGCCAGGGCCCAATTCACACGATTCAATGCACTCTGCCTTCAGGATTGTCAAGGCCTGCCATAGGAGTGGCTGATAGGGATTTGGGTGTTCATTTGAGGGTTAGATATAGGTATACTATATCTAAAGCAACGGGCGAGTACGCCACGTTGCCCCAGCTGCCGCGCAGCCAGTTGTGTCAGATTTAGATGGCCATCCAGGGGTGGCATAATACATGCTTCAGCCCCTGGTAGGCCCTGGGTACACCGATGCCCTGAGTTACAGGGTCTGACAAGGTGGCCCAGTTCCAATTGGTAATGCACCTAAGGTACACATGTCAATTTAGCGAGAGAACAGCTAGGCTGTGGGTCTGATTGGCAGGCCCACAGCCAGAGAAAGTCGTAAACCAGTGAAACAAAAGCAAAAAAATCTGGGTGATCATAGGATTGCAGACCCTACTCTCCTACACATACAAAATGGAACCCGAAGGTCCAAACTAAATCCTCAAATGCAGAGTGTTCTCCTATATCGATTCATACGAAAACACTCAGACACGTTACACTCGTCATTTGCGGTCTGCTGACACCAAAATCGTCCATTTCCGACAATCTTCATAAATCGGGTTTCAGCACTATCAAACCCATTTCGGAATCACGGAACCACAGACCCTCCTTTTGCCCTATCATAGGAAATAAACCCAGACCCATTTTAATCTGAATCCGGATCTATATTCATCAGGTCATCGATATGCTGCTGTAGCATCATCTTATTCCTATGCATCTCTCTCCGGACAGGCTTCCGTATGCACAAAGTAGCACAGAAGCCACAAATAGCCGGAGCGCACTGTACGCACTGTGGAGAAGTGTGGCTCAGTGGTTAGAGGCGGCAGACCCGGAAGCTGAGATCGGCCGTGGACCAGGGTTCGATTCCCCACCTCGGCGGGTCTCGGGCTCAAAAATTCCACGGAGTCGACAATTCTCGCTCTGGTGCCTACTCGACTCACGGGATCTCACTCTGCGACTCTGGGCAATAGCTTGCTTAATCTCCACTACGGCCCCTCGTGGCGGGATGCCTGGCTTTCACCTTGTGGATACCTGGCCGGGGTGTCTGACAGGGGAATACCAGGACGGGTTCCCTAAGCAAGCGCCTAGAGACCCCTGGGTTATAGCGCGCTATATAAATCGAAGCACATTTACATTTACATTTACATTACACAGAGACAAAACACTAACAGAATCGCCAAAACCGCACCAATGACCATCAGAATCTTCCAACTCCAAGTGGATATCAATCCCCACAACCATCCCATCAAGGACCAATCCCCTTTGACCAGATGGACAGAATCGGAGATTTTGTGCAATTTAGAAATGGCTTGGAAGACTGACGGAGCGTTATCTGGAATAAAAACGCTGCAGCTTGATTGAATCAATCTACAAACTCCCCCTCGATCTGCCAGAATAACGTCTAGGGCAACTCTATTCTGAAGTGTCATAAGTCTATCCGACTGGAGCTCAGCAGTCAAGTTACAAAGGGCACCGGCAGTCTCAACTATGGTGGACTCAACCACTCTCGTAAGCTGACAAATATTCCTACTGTTAGCCATGGGTCCCCAGAACGGCAGAAAACCCATAAAGAAATCACCCAATTCTTGTCCTGCAGTGTCTTCTTGGCTAAAGACACCTCTAGCAATTCTCGTTTTATGATAATCTGCCGCAGCTGTAAAAGTGGGGGGTAACAGAAGGGAAACAAAACATGTGCCTGAAAAGTCATGGGGCAACCATGTGTATGCTTTGTCATAGCAAACAAAGTAAGTACCCTTAGCAGCTAAGAACGCTGGGGAAGACTGAGACGGAAACACATAAGTCTCAGCGCAGACGCTCTTCCCTAACTGAGCTTTCGGATTCTTACCGTTGCCCTGCAAACAATAGTAGCCCCTATGGGGCACTATCCAGATCGGTAGAGGACTTTTCGCTCGCTGGTTAATACTCAGACTTATTCCATATCCAGTAACGTTCCAACCACTATATGGTTGCCTCTCGTCTTTCGGAATAGTCTCTACTGCATTAGTCCCTTTAATCATGTCGACTATGCCTCTAGCTATAGGACTATTCTTCGTGTTATCTCTCAGTGAACGTAAGGGGTCAACACTGTGGGCATATATGAATATGGTTCTATAAGCTCGGATCGAACCATTCAAACTAAAAGGCAAGACCAAATAAGGAATTCCTTTATCAGTTGTATGAGGCATCAAACCACAAATCCAGCAGTTCGTTGTATTGATCACTAACTGGTGCTGATGCAAAAGCTGTATGAAAGAATTATTGGAGAATTCCTTACATCTGACTACCTCATATTCGGGCAAAGGGTGGAAAGAATGAGAGGAGATAGTAGGTGAAGGTGTAGGTTGCACAGTGGAATTAGACGTCATTTTAAAAACAAATGCTACATAACCAACTATGAAAATTACGAAACTCAGTAATAAAAGTATGCATGGTATCAAAAACATTTCTTCGACATAATTTTGCAAATGCGTTTTCTAAAAGTCAGTGTCTGCACAGGTCTCTCCAACTCAAAGAAATCCATCCTAAACTAAGGGTGCTGCCAACGGTGGTTGGTTGATTCTGCTTGAGAGGGCCTCCGCTGAACCCAGGAAGACTGCCTTGGACCAACAGAACCCAAGACCTAGTGTCTCAGGCTTGCACTCCCTAACTGGTAGCAACTGCGACCCTAGCAGCAAGAACCGGATGGCAGTTCAGAAAAACAAAAATAAGTAGATCCTTGGTGGAGAGTTAACCTGCAAACAGTAAAAAAATCAACTTTATTATTCTTTTATTCGTCCTTAATTCTCGATCTCAAATTGTATCTGTCTCTTCCAGGTAATTCTTGATCAGTGAACAAAAGATGAGGCTCGGTAGTATCCAACCGCTTTGCAGGAGGTATTGATGCTTGCAGAAGACGATCACTTTCCAGTTCTGAATTAGTCCCAATCAAACGAACATCACTGAATGTAACAAATTTCGGGACTGTCTCGGTTTCAGAATCTGCAAGACCATCTTGAACCCACTTGTCATACGGCAAAGGTAAGGGTGCTTTCTTCGTGTGGGATCCGTGGATCCAGTGACGCTTGCCACGTACTCGCACCGCAGATCTCGTCGACAAGAGGACCTGGTAAGGTCCAATCCAGCGGGGCTGATTATTCTTCGTTCTCTGAAAGTTCCTGAAAAAGATCCAAGAGCCGGGTTCTATCATGTGGCCTGGATCTTCTGAAGCTTGTGGCAAGGAATGATATACCTGTTGGCGTAAAACACTCATTTTAGTTGTCAATTCACGCAAGTAATCAAGCAAAACAGGGTATTCGAGGTCGCTAAACCTCGTCGGTCTTGGTACGCCCCAAATATTCGCCGGGTGACCAAACACGACCTCATACGGACTCAAACCCATTCTCGAATGCACAGTCATTCGAGTGGACAAAAGTGCTAATGGCAAAGCATCTGGCCATTGTAAACCAGTGCTCTCTTGAATTTTGGCTAATTTAAGTTTCAGAGTGCCATTATAGCACTCGACTAAACCAGCTGATTGGGGATTATTTGCAGCGTGGAATTTTTGCTTAATCCCAAGACCATCACACACTCTCTTCATCACTTGACCCACAAACTCACTTCCGTTATCACTCCAAATGATTCCCGGCAATCCAAACCAAGGGAAGAATTCTTTTATCAAAGCTTTGGCAGTGGACAAAGCAGTGTTGTCCTTAAGGGGGTAAGCTTCTACCCATCCAGAAAAAGAACAAACAACGACTAACACATACTTTAAGTTGTTGCATCTTTTCATATGGATAAAATCTAGCTACAAAGCCTCGAACAGATATGTAGGAGGAGCAAAATGACCAGCTGGTGTTGGAGTTCCCTTGCCAGGATTATGCATCAAACACACCATACAATTCTTGACTAAGTTCTCTACACATCTGGGTATTCCCACATTCTGCCAAACCGGAGCCAACAACTTGCAAATCCCCTTCACACTAATGTGTGCCAATCCATGCGCCATTGTAACAACTGGAAGCACATACGCATTTGGCAAAAACCATCTTTGATGTTCAGACAAATCAGTCCAACAACCATTCGAATCCAACCTATCCTTACTCTCTCTCCATTCATCCAACTCTTTCTCCGAAGCCTCACTCTGGAAAATCTTCTCGCTGGACCCACAACATACATTCGACTCGTTAATATCCGAGCAGTTTCTTTCGCAACCTCATCCACAAACGCATTACCACGACCAACATCATCCGTGATCTTTCTATGGGCACTGCATTTTACGATCGCTATTTGCAAAGGTAACGTAAGAGATTCAAGAAGCTCATTCACCAGCTGCCCATGCTGGATCTTCGTCCCATGCAATGTCAAAAATCCACGTTCACGCCACAATCGTCCAAAGCTATGAGCCACTCCAAATGCATACTGACTATCAGTATACACATTCACTCTTTTCCCCTTCGCCAACACACATGCTCTCGTAAGTGCGATCAATTCCGCCGCTTGAGCAGAATTATGCGGGATACGTGCAGCTTCGACAACTGTATGTAAAGTCGTCACGGCATATGCTGCAGTGGTATCGCCATTCGGTAATTTTTTTTCATTTTCCAATCTTTATTTCGACCGTTTGGTCATAAAAGATACACATACAATAAAATCACATGAACTCTGTCAAATTTGATAAAACATCAATACATGATTTTAAGATCAACACAGACAATAAAAACAGTTATTAAGAATTGAAGCGAATCTAAAGTCTACCCAGCATTTTTTAAAAGGCGATTACGCGTGTACCAAACATTCGTAAAGAATTTGGAAAGTGCAAAAACAGTTGGGCCGGAAACATCGGATTTTAAAATCCTGTACATAGGTGTGTATTCCCTGCCACCCAAATTCTTAATCAAGGGAAGCAGCCAATGCTTTCTGGCTGCCTTGTAGGCTGGGCAGAAAAAGACCACGTGCAAGTCATTTTCCTCTTTATCATCGCAAAGAGGACAGTGCTTGGTAGAAGGGACTTGTGACCAGGTGCTTGAAAAGGACCGGAAAGGCAATGTACCGTATCTCCACTGGAGAAATAACTTTCTGGGAAATATAGGAAATATAGGATCGAAAGCCTTCTCAAATCTGTAGAGATCCTTGGTTTGCAGGAATATGGAAGAAAGGGACCCCTCTGTCTGGGTAACTAAGGCCCTTGCCCTTTTGTGTTCATGATACAGATTCGCCAGGGATCTCTTGGAGATTCTTGGTGCTACATTTGCCGGTTCAGTCCACAATTCAGGGAGCCCCAGATCGGTGCAAATTGATTGGATATTTTGGACCCAGGGAATACTGAGCGCCTTAGGGTGATTTAATAGTTCAACCAGTTCCGCCCTATAATCGGCGAGATCATCGCCGCTCCATAGCCTGCGCCAGAAGGCAATGGGTCTTAGACTTATCTCGTCGGCAAGTGGCCGTAGCCCTAAGTCAAGCCTCAGAGGAAGGAGTGGAGTGCTAGGGGGAAGTGCGGCTATCTGTCTTATAAACCTATTTTCTGTGGAAGACAGGTTCCGGCACGGGATGTGGCCCCACAATTCAGCCCCATACATGATCGCCCCCCTGGCCTGGGCCTTGTATATCTGAATTAGGGCCCCCAGTGGGCGGTAGGACGAGCCGGTCATCATCCGGGATATACCCCCGGTAATTTGTATTAATTTAAGGTTGGCCCTGCTCTGATGGGGCCCCCAGGTCATAGTTTCGTTGAGCGTCACGCCGAGATATTCAAACGTGGCTACTCTTTCCAGCCGCACTGCTCCCAGTTGGGGATTCGGGCGCTGTTTGGGGCTCGGATTCAATACCATGTATTTGGTTTTTGTGGCATTGATTTCCAGCCCTCTATCCTGACAGAAGGCCACAAAGGCATCAAGTATCCTTTGGATGCCCATGGGTGTTTTAGATAGCAACAGTGTGTCGTCCGCGAACATTATTGCGGGCACCCTGTTGCCATTTAATTTGGGAGCATCTGTGTAGTCGGTGGCGTTAAGATGGGCGATTACCCCGTTGACGAAGAGGCAAAACAGGGTCGGCGCCAGCACACAGCCCTGTCTTACCCCTCTGCCAACGGGGAATCTATCAGTCAGTTCCCCCGACCTCCCACACCTCACCTGGGCATAATTATTATGGTGCAGCCTCTGCAAGGTCAATAAAATATCTGGTGGTACGCCCATCCCTGCCAAGATGATCCAAAGTTTTCCCCTGGGCACTAGGTCGAAGGCGGCCCGTAGGTCTACGAAAATCGTGTACAAACTACCGCCCTCGAACCTCGCTGTCCTCCAATAGACCAGATTCAGTCTAAAGACCTGGTCCACAGTCGATACCCCTTTCCTAAATCCTGCCTGATAGGGACTGAGGGCGCCCACCTCCTCTATCCATTCCTGAAGCCTGTTCAGGAGAACCCTGCCGAACAGCTTCTGTGCTACATCTATCAGGCTAATCGGTCTGTAGTTGGCTGGGAGGAGGGGGGATCCCTTTTTGAAAATTGGGACCACCTCAGCCCCCAGCCAAGTACTAGGGATTTCCATCCCACCGAGGATACTGTTAAAAAGAGCAGCGAGGTAAGGCGCCCATACGGTGGGCTCCTGCTTGAACAGGTCTCCCGGTAGCCCATCCAGTCCAGGCGCCTTCCCCGAAGCCAGACCTGAAATAGCAGCAGTGACCTCACTCAGTGTTATTGGATCCGCCTGAGGGCTCAGCCTCTCCGGGTCAATAGGCGCAGGAAGTTCTCCGGACTCTGCACTATATAGGGACTGGAAGTGGGCCTGCCACACTCCAGGAGCTATGTTAGGCTCCACTGCCGAATGGAGGCTCCCTGAACCCCCATTCACAATCCTCCAGAACAGGCGTTGATCTTGTATTGCTAGGGCCTTTGTGAGTTCTTCCCACTGGTTTTCCTCCCATTCTATTTTGGCCTGAGCAAGAAGCTTCTTGTAGGCTTGCCTGCATTGCTTGAGGCGTTCCCCTCCTGTGCCCTCCTTAATTAGTCCAAGGACTTCTGTTTTGGCCCGTCTACAGGCTGCATTGTACCATTGTGTTTTACCTTGGCACCTCTCCCTTGGCTTTCGTAAATTACGAGTGAAGTGGGGTGCCGCAACTTTTATGAGTTCCTCGTGGGCATCAAACAATTTGCTCCTTATGTCGTTTTTATTTGCCACACTGTCAAGGGTCCCAACAATTTCCAGGATGGGAGTAATCTCTGCATAAAGCAGTGGAAGTTTATCCTTGTTTGTGACCATATGCTCCCACCTAATTCTTCTCCTACTGTTATCTAGGAGGAGCGTGGGGTGATTCCCTTCCTCATGGGTCACTGGGGCCTGAGGGCCTGGGTGGACAAGGTCTAACTCGAGGGCATTGTGGTCACTGTCCATCCTGTCTATCACCCTGAAATCCTGTATTGTTGACCACCTCGCTAATTGGACCAAGACATAGTCCAAAGGAGACTCTCTCCCCCGTCGATTGTAAGTGTTTTTGCTGGGTATATCGGATTTCAATCGCCCATTACATGCTCTAAGTCCAAACCTTAGCGTGAGGGCAGTAATTTGCAGTGCCAGTGGGGTCCAAGCTTTCGGAGATGGCGCATCAACCCATGGTACTGCCCACCTAGCTTCTTCTTCCGATAAGAACCCTTCATGGAGGCCGGGGAGTGGCTCAAAGTGAGAGTTAAAGTCCCCACCTATCACATAGTATGAATCAGTCGACAGTTCAGATAAAAAGTTCGAGAGTTCATCAAAGGTCGGTGATTCCTTTGCCATTCCCATCGGCCTGGAATAGATGTTGACCAGCAGGAGATTAGCTTTGTTTGGCCATGTTAATGAGACCGCAAGGATGTCATCAGAGTTGAATGGGAGCCGTGTGGCCACACAGCCCAAATGAGCAGCAACCCACGTCGTGAGCCCCCTGATGGGCGGCCCTTGCCTTCCCACCTTGCTGGGATGAAAAATGATGAGTAGCCTTGATGTCCATAGTCCTCTCTGGCCCAAGTTTCCTGGAACATGCATATGTCACCAGTCTCTATGTACTTTGCCCAGGCCGGCTCTTCCAATTTGTTAGCCAATCCCGCGATGTTCCAGGAGATTATCTTCAATTGTTCGGAGATGGCAGTTGCCGTACCGTGAGGATTGGAGGAGGTGAATCCAGGCTCCACTTCAGGTGCGGGGCCTGTGGCAGGGGCAGCAAAAGATGTATGTGGCACCGGGGATCTCGGCGCACCATTGCCCACAAGGAAAGGGACCATAATTGTCCCCTCAGCAACAACTACTCCATCAGTGGCTAGGTGAAAGGATTCGGTTCTGCCGTGGTCTGAAGCAGCTGGATCATTCAGTGGGCCAGAAATTGAACCGGGGGACACAGTGGGGAGTTCCAGGGGGCCACAGGAGCCAGAGACCCCTTGCACTGGCTTACAGACGGTAAGTCAGTCGACCCCATCCAAACCGTTCAGACAATTGAAGCGATTAAAATCGCAAAAGGGTGTGTCCGGCGGTTGGAAGTGCGGGCGTTGTACAAAGCCTTTATGTTTGCGTCTGTTTTCCACCCTTGTCTAGTCATCATGTATTGGGACCAGGTGCCTGGGAATCGGGGGGAAGAAGAAAGATACTGGGAGGGTCTGTATGGTGGAATCGAGGGATCGGTTCACTCCTCCACAAATGTGTCGAACCGTGCCCGGATCCTTAAAGGTTACCATAATACAGTCCCCCACTATGGTTTTCCTGGTCTTCCCTAGCCATGGGACCCTTCTCACCATGATGATTTCGTTATTGAAATGGGATGGCAAGGGTCGATTCCAGTTAAGCCATTTGATTACCTTTTTCTTAAGGGATTGGTAATCCTCGTTTTCCCCTGATCTTAAGTGGGGGGCACCTGCTAAGACCACCATTAATCTATTGGCTTCAGGCGGGAGGTCTGGCCTCCGTGGTCTGGGGGTTGGCCAAACGGGCGTGTGTGGGTGGGCGTTAACCTGATCTTGATGTATTCCAGAGGACTCTGTTTGAGAGCTATGGGGGGCTTGATCCAATGGGTGAGTAGGTCTATTGCTTTGGTTATTGTGCCGTGCCTGGAGTTGGATGGCCATAAGGGGTTGCAAAGGAGGGGCAGGTGGCGGGTTTCTGGGGGGGGCTTTATTGGCATTAGTTGCAGCTTCTACTTTGGAAGGATCCCCAGCAGAGGAATGGGTTCCCACTAGCTTTGTCTGCTTACTTACTAGAGTGTTCAGAGTGGTAAGGGAAGTTTCTGGTAGGGTGAGCCTAATCTCGACTTTTTTTAGGCTGTCGCTAATGGGCTGCAAAAGGGAGCGGAGTAGAAATTCGATGCTCCCCGTGGCAGAGAGTGGAAGGTTTAGGTTCGAAGAAATAACCTCTGGATCTTTGGTGGTGGCAATTATACTGGGGTTTGGGGGCTTAGGGGGTGGAATGGTAGGCACTATCTCCGTAGGCTTCCCCAGTAGAACGGTGTTAGTGCATTTCTTGCCAAAGTCAAGATGTGATATTTTGGATTTCCCCCGCCCCCCCGCTGTTTTCCGAGCACGTTTACTGGGTGGGGGCCTATGTAACTCCACCACTACGTTTAATTTGGACTTGCTCTTATTAGCCATTTGCATAGGTGGGGTTTGGGTTACCAGGTTGACAGGAGTATGGGAAAACTCTAGGGGGGCTGGCTCTGTGTTTTTACCAGGCGCTTTCCCTGGGGTAGAGGGAATTTCCCTTAGTAAGACAGGAAAGTCCTCGAGTGTCGAATTAATTAGACTGCTAGGTGGCGTGCCTTCCTCTTGAGTGGTGGGGTAAGGGATGATATCGGTCAAAGGTCTGGTTTTCATAGATTCAATGGAGCGCTTGCGCTCCACCCTACGTTTCTCAAGCGAGCTTTCCTTGTCCGCGTCTCCTTTAGTGGGTTTAAAATAATTATCCAGAGTCCCAGAGCTGGAGGCGCCATCCCTTGAGGGGGTTTCCCGTGGTGGAGGCGAGGGCATTGCCTTGATTGTATTGCAAAGTGGGATCAAGAGAGAGGGCCCAGCCCAGCCTCCTTCGGCCACTGATGGCCACAGACGGTCCCGCCCTTGTCCCGGGCTTCTCCCGGCGCCCTCCCGCGCGCTCCCGCGCGGCTAAGCAATTGGCTCAAAATATACTGTCTAAAGGTAGGGGGAGGGGCCGTTTATGAGTCAGGTGGGGCTGGGCGGGGCGGTCAGGGAGAGCGGGCCAGCTGGAAACGGCCAAGGCAACCCGGGACTCCTGGGATACTGAGTCCGGGTTGCAGCTCGCAGCCCTGTCACACACTCGCCGCCCAGCAGCAGAGTAAGCACAGCCTCGGGTTTCCCCCTCCTGCGACGTGGGACCCGCGAAGCGGGTTCCGCTAGCTGTGGGAGAAAGTCCGTGAAAGTCCGTGGTCAGCAGCCAGAAACGGCGTCCTTGTGGGTTCCAAGGCAGGTAGGATTCGCTGCCGTTTATGAGTCAGGTGGGGCTGGGCGGGGCGGTCAGGGAGAGCGGGCCAGCTGGAAACGGCCAAGGCAACCCGGGACTCCTGGGATACTGAGTCCGGGTTGCAGCTCGCAGCCCTGTCACACACTCACCGCCCAGCAGCAGAGTAAGCACAGCCTCGGGTTTCCCCCTCCTGCGACGTGGGACCCGCGAAGCGGGTTCCGCTAGCTGTGGGAGAAAGTCCGTGAAAGTCCGTGGTCAGCAGCCAGAAACGGCGTCCTTGTGGGTTCCAAGGCAGGTAGGATTCACTGCCGTTTATGAGTCAGGTTGGGCTGGGCGGGGCGGTCAGGGAGAGCGGGCCAGCTGGAAACGGCCAAGGCAACCCGGGACTCCTGGGATACTGAGTCCGGGTTGCAGCTCGCAGCCCTGTCACACACTCACCGCCCAGCAGCAGAGTAAGCACAGCCTCGGGTTTCCCCCTCCTGCGACGTGGGACCCGCGAAGCGGGTTCCGCTAGCTGTGGGAGAAAGTCCGTGAAAGTCCGTGGTCAGCAGCCAGAAACGGCGTCCTTGTGGGTTCCAAGGCAGGTAGGATTCGCTGCCGTTTATGAGTCAGGTGGGGCTGGGCGGGGCGGTCAGGGAGAGCGGGCCAGCTGGAAACGGCCAAGGCAACCCGGGACTCCTGGGATACTGAGTCCGGGTTGCAGCTCGCAGCCCTGTCACACACTCACCGCCCAGCAGCAGAGTAAGCACAGCCTCGGGTTTCCCCCTCCTGCGACGTGGGACCCGCGAAGCGGGTTCAGCTAGCTGTGGGAGAAAGTCCGTGAAAGTCCGTGGTCAGCAGCCAGAAACGGCGTCCTTGTGGGTTCCAAGGCAGGTAGGATTCACTGCCGTTTATGAGTCAGGTGGGGCTGGGCGGGGCGGTCAGGGAGAGCGGGCCAGCTGGAAACGGCCAAGGCAACCCGGGACTCCTGGGATACTGAGTCCGGGTTGCAGCTCGCAGCCCTGTCACACACTCACCGCCCAGCAGCAGAGTAAGCACAGCCTCGGGTTTCCCCCTCCTGCGACGTGGGACCCGCGAAGCGGGTTCCGCTACCTGTGGGAGAAAGTCCGTGAAAGTCCGTGGTCAGCAGCCAGAAACGGCGTCCTTGTGGGAATATTATTCAAAAACAGCACAATATGACTCAGCCAGACATGGAAGTCATGGAGAAGATGTGGTGTTACAGCCGGAGCTACCGACTTTGGAACTGGTGAACCAGGTCCGAGTCTAATTTAAGTCGGTAATTTAAAACACGAGCCGTTAACCCACAAAGCATCATTACAATCAGGGAGAGGAGTATCTCTCAGATCTATTGTCCCTTTCGTCTCTTCCTCAGTTCTCAAGAAACAATCGTGTTGCTCTTCGCTATCATCGTCTGTCTCAAGCGAAATCGGCAACAACGTAGCCGGATTTAGGGTATTGCACCTCTTGATGTGAACATGGCTCGCTAACAACGTAAGCTCATACCCTGACAACCGAGCACTAGTCAAGTTCTGTGTCTTTGTCCGATTCAACAAGGTATCCACTGCATGTGGAACCATAACCACTAGCGTATTGTCCATAACTAAACCAGCAGACTGTCGAATCGAAACAGCTG
Organism: Lissotriton vulgaris; assembly: GCF_964263255.1. Lineage (NCBI taxonomy): Eukaryota > Metazoa > Chordata > Amphibia > Caudata > Salamandridae > Lissotriton > Lissotriton vulgaris. Next base: position 1,779,649,098 of record NC_141694.1, read on the forward strand.
CTACTGCAGTTGCTCTCAGGCAACTTGGCAACGCTCTAGCCACAGGATCTAAAGTTGACGAAAAGTACGCACATGGGCGTTGCTTCCCGCCGAATTGTTGGGTCAAAACCGACAATGCACATCCTTCTCTTTCATGGACATACAATGTGAAAGGCTTACTGTAGTCGGGAGTACCCAACACAGGAGCCGAACACAGCGCATTACGTAGTTCAGAAAAACTCTTTTGGCATTCCTCAGTCCAAGGAATAGGATCTGGAGTATCCTTAACCGTAAGAGCTATCAAAGGTTTCGCTAAAAGGGAAAAATTTGGGATCCACTGTCTGCAGTACGACGTAATACCCAAAAACGCACGTACTTCTCTCCGTGTCGTAGGGACACTCATTCTCGCAATAGTCTGGATTCTTTCTGGGGTCAGTTTCCTTCCCTCCTTCGATAAGAGGTGACCTAAGTAGGTAACTTCTTGGCGACAAAATTGTAATTTGGAAAGAGAAACTTTGTGATGGCAATCAGATAAGTGAGACAACAAGGACACAGTGGCATCCTTACATATATCTTCAGTATCGGCAGCGACCAACAAATCGTCAACATACTGGATAAGGGCCACACCTTCTGGTAAGGCAAACAAGTCAAGTTGCGTCTTCAGAGCTTGACTGTAAATTGATGGACTCTCACAATAGCCTTGAGGAGCGCGCTTAAAGCGGAAACTTCGTCCTCCTAAAGAGAATCCAAAGATATCTCTACTCTCTATGGCAATCGGGATGCTGAAGAAAGCATTCTTCAAGTCAATCACCGAAAACCAGGTAGCAGAAGCTGGAATCAATGTCAGTAACGCAGTAATGTCAGGTACAACAGGGAATTGCGGAACAACAATCTTGTTCACTTCACGGAGATCGATAACAAACCTATATACAGGAGGCTGTGAAGAATCAGTTCTCTTTAGAACAGGCAAAACCGAACTATTGCACACATTACCTCGAGTCTCTTCAATAACATCTTTGTCAATCAGATCATAAATGATCGCTAAAAGCGCTCGTTCACCATCACTCGAAATACGATATTGCGGAATGCGTGGTAACTGAGCATTCATTTTCAATGTCACAACGTATGGAGGAATGTCTAACAGGCCCACATCATTTGGACCCGTAGCCCATAATGAATCTGGTAGCGAAGACAATTCAGGTGGTAGACAATCTTTCGACACATATATCGGAGAAATCACATTCTCACCTAACGTAAGATGTACTCCTGACAGAGAACAGTACAAAGTTGCATACAATCTCTTCAACAAGTCAAGGCCTAATAAGTTCTCATTACAACCTGTAGTCAAAAGAAGGGGTGCTTCAAGCCTACGAGGACCAACAGAAAGAGGCAATGGAACGGAAATCGGATTCATAACGGGGGCGCCAGAAAAACCTATAGAAACATTATTAAAGCCAGACAAAGGTGCTCCAGGGAGTTTAGAATGCATAATAGAACTCTTCGTAGCACCAGTGTCTAGCAGAAAAGGCTCTGACACACCTGATGCAATCACTTCCACGTAAGGTCCACTCTGATCTACCGGAACTGAAACAACTCCCTCTCTTTGTCCATGGCTGTCCTAACAATCATTACCTTGCTCTCCATCGCCCTCAACATAGTAATCATCTACGTAGTACTGTGTAGACCTACCAAAAGAATTCTGCTGTTGATCAAAACTGTTCATCGAATTCTGCAGAGGCAAAGGGCGCGCGTTCTGCCCGCGACCCCTACCTCTAGGCACTTGTTGAGCACCTCTACCTCTAACACCAGGAGCACTATTTGCACGTTGCAACAGAACGGGACAACTATTCTTATAATGACCCTCTTCTCTACAATACGCACACTGATTAGGCCCATAGGGAATACGCTGTTGTTGAGGAGTCTCGTCTCTTTGCGAGTTCCTCGAATACTGTTGAGGCTGCTGATAGTCACGCTGATTATTAACACGAGGTGGATAAGCTTGTTGTAGAAGAATTTTAGTCTTCAATTCCTTAGTCTTCTTATCCGCTCTCTCTAACTCATCCTTACGCCTATTCTCGTAATACTGAGCCGTAGCAAGAATTTGCGCCGAAGTAGAAACAGGCCAAGCACTCTCGGAATCTTTCAACTTAGTACACAACTCAGGAAGAAGATTGTGCACGAATTTATGTTATGTTATGTTATGGTGACTTGTATAGCGCACAGCTGCCCCAGCCAAGGGGCGTCCCGGCGCTGCGAGCCGACAGTAAACAGAGAAAAAGAGGCGCAGAGAGTGGAACTGTTATTGAAAAAGATGGGTTTTGACAGCCTTTCTGAAGGTTAAGAGATCCTGAATCCCACGGATAGATTCGGGCAGACTATTCCATAACTTAGCAGTCAGGAAGCTGAAGGATCGGCCGCCCACTCTGGCCAGTCAGGTGCGGGGGATGATCGCAAGATGTTGCCCCTCTGAGCGGAGCGATCTTCTAGGAGTGTACTCTGCCAGAAGCGGGCGCAACATTGGGGGAGAAGCGGTTTTGAGGATTTTAAAGGCTAGGCACAATGCCTTAAACTGGACCCTTTTGCCCACCGGGAGCCAATGCAGTCTTTTCAAGGTTCCAGATACCGAGGAAAAGCGCGGGAGACCTACCAGAGCCCTGGCTGCCGCATTCTGAACTCTCTGCAATCTAGTGATTTCAGCTAGATTTGCCCCAATAAAAGAGAGCTGGCATAGTCCAGTCTGGAAAGAATGGTCGCCTGGACAATTAACTGACGAGTGTGGCAGTCGAAGAACTTCAGAATGGGCCTGATGTTACGTAAAATGCCAAAGCACGTGGCAGCTACTTTTTTAGTGTGGTGAGTGAACTTTAAAGCAGAGTCCACCCAGACTCCCAGATTTTTAACGCATTCCTTTGGCATGGGGGGTGGGCCTAGGACATCAGGCCACCAGTTGTCACCCCAGGATGAAGTGTTTTCCCCAAGAGCAGTATCTCAGTTTTCCCGGCGTTTAATTGAAGAAAATTCGCCGTCATCCAGTTGGTGATGTCAGTGAGTGTCTATTTAAAGTGATGTGCCTCCAGACCACTGTTGTTATTAAAAGCCACCACCAACTGGGTATCGTCTGCATAAGATACCAGTGCAAGTCCGTTTTTTCTAGCCACCTCCGCCAGAGGGCGGACATATACATAGAACAGGGTGGGGCTCAGAGCAGAGCCTTGCGGCACTCCCTGTCCAATGTTATGTTCCTCAGAGATGTAAGGGGGGGTAGAGACCCTGAAAGACCTGTTGGAGAGAAAGTCTCTGAACCATCCCAAGGCTGTCCCAGTGATTCCAATTTCCTCCAATCTCGTCAAGAGGACCTCGTGTGACACCGTATCGAAGGCAGCACTGAGGTCCAACAGGACCAGTGCTGCCGTGCCGCCGGTGTCAAGGATGGTACGGAGGTCCTCTGAGACACTGAGCAAGGCTGTCTCGGTGCTGTGACCAGCTCTAAACCCGTGTTGGGAGTCATCCAGGATGTTATTGGTAAGGAGGAAGTCGGACAGAATGTTGTTGACATGTGCCTCGATGATTTTAGCAGGCCAGGGAAGCAGGGAGATGGATCTAAAGTTCTCAGGAAGCAAGGGGTCTAAAGTGGGTTTTTTTAGGATGGGGGAAACCCAAGCCTGCTTCCATTTAGAAGGAACTTTGGCGGTAGAAAGGGACAGATTGATAATGTCACGGATGTGTTCAGTGATAAATTCATGGGCTTCACAAAAGGTATCCGGTTTTAGGGGATCTGCCGGGGAGCCAGATTTAATCTTTTTGCAGATTTTTAGGAAACTCTCTCGCTCGAGCATAGTTAGGGAGGAGAGAGAGGGCCTGGTAGGGTCAAAGATGGCCAATGGCTGCGGGCCTTTAGGAAAGGTGTCATAAATTTTCTTTATCTTGTTGGTAAAAAAAATTAGCCATATTATTGCAGAGGTCAGGGGAAATGATAGTGGTATTAGCCGTTTTTTTTGTAGAAAGGTCTTTCAAAATTTTAAATACAGTTTTCGAGGTATTGGAGCTGTCGCTGATTTCATTGGCATAATATGCCGCTCTTGTTCTGCAGACCTTACGATGGTAGGTTTTTTGGAGCAGGACATAATCCTGTTTGAGAGTAGCATCATAGTTTTTCCTCCAACCCCTCTCTGCCTTTTTGCATTCCTTTTTCAAAGTTGCTAGTTCGAGATTATACCAAGGGCTAGCTGTATGAGTGCGAACCTTGGTACATCTGGCAGGGATTAAGGTATCAAGTGCCTGGGTGATCCAGAGGCAGAACGATCTCGATCAACGAACAATCTCTGGCCACCTTCAGTAGCCATATCCTGACCACTATGATCAACAAAAGTTTCCTCGAAACGCGAGAAAAAGTCTGAAACAGACTCTTCTTTCTTCTGCTTACAAGCTGACAATTTGTCCCAATTAACATGGACTTCAGGCATTAAAGTCTTCATGAAAGTGATAATCCTACCAGGAAGTTCAGTAATAACATCTTCAGGCTTAGCACCTCCAACCTGTCTGTCATTCGCTGCAACAAGATTCACCCACGAATCGCCCAATTCATTATCATGATCTGTATGTCGAATGACATTCCAGATGGGCTGTGGAACAACATTCCCAAACAGCATATCTATATCCGCCAAATTCATGACACACAAACTCACAGTTTGCGTAAGTTCTTTATAATATCCTGCCGGATTCTTCCGCGGATCTGGTAAAGTCTGCTTAAGCGCTAGAACTTCTGCACGCTTCCATGGTACATGAACCCACGCACGCTGAAAGTGCGCTAAAACAGGTGGCTGAGCATTAGGATCAGCAGGTCTCCATACTGGAGGAACCTCTCGCATCGGATATTGACGCGCATGTCTCCTAACTGACGAATCTGGCTCAAACAGCCGTTCAGTAGGAACTTCGCTACGGAGCAACAGTAACGACGATACCGCTTTCTCAACATCGGGTAGACTCACAATCGTTCCCTTAGCAAACTCCGAACGCAATCGAGACAATTCTACAGGAACCCTACCCAATTCGTACATCCATTGTTCATGGAGGAACGCACACATAAGCTCAAATACATAGCGCTGCTTTGGTGCTTCCCATTGTCGGAAAACATCCATAATACCTTCTAGGTCATACTGGGACCTATACATCACCCATCTACGTGCCATATGGTCCAAAACCACTCGCTAATCTGTATCAGGCAATTGTCTACGCAACTGTCTATGCTCACTCACAGGAGACATACCCATTTGTCCCAAAATAGGAATTAGAAACTTGGAAAAGGCAGCGGTCATCCGCTGTCTAGGAGAAGGAACAGTCGGAAAAACAGGAGGAGACGAAACAGTAGTAGTAGTAAGATCCATAGTCGGAACAGGCATAGAAACAGTACTAGTAGGAGGAGGCAAAGTTGGCAACCCTTGAGAAGGCTGCACATTAGGAACAACAACCAATGAAGAAGCTGGCTGTGGAGGAATAACAGGAGGCAGAACAACAGGAGCTTGCGCGGCCACAACAGGTTGTGGTGGCGCCGTAGCATTCTGCACATAAGGTGGTGGTGAATTTAGCAAATGCAATATCAAAGAGTCTTTCACAAGATCCTTTTTGTCTTTCTGCTCTTTAACCGGCAAGACTGGGTAGCATCTATCTACCGCTAACTTCCTCACTCTAAGCATCTGTTCACTGTCTTTCTCTTCTTCATTATCTCTGTATGCAACGGCGGCTTGCACCATTGACATACCCTTTTTATTTTTCGCTAACTTAATTTCTTTCTGTTTGGCTTCCTTGCGCCATATGCGGAAAGAGTCAAACGTTGCCGGCCGGTCTTTCTTCTTGAACAACTTCACTTCAAGATTATCTAGGACTTCTGACTCAAAAGTACCATAACGGGGCCACTGTAGGACACCGTCATTCTTTGTATATTTTACCCAAATCTCATTATAGCTAATAGGACCTACTCCATGTTTCACATACAACTTGTATGTAGGAGTTCCGATTGGAGGAACCGGACACAAATCCTCTAACCGGGAATCCCTCGACGTACCACAACTGAACAAATTCCTAAGACTTCTAAAACCAGGCATCTTGCTCACTAGTCTAACTTCAAACAACAAGGGTAGTCTAAAATCGATAAGCTCGTGAATACACAAATCCCTTGGCTTTAGGGCCTGCAGGTACCAAATCAAAGCTATCCACTAAAGGATACAAACCAAACTAAGAACTAGGAGACGCTCCCTTTTATACTTAACTGAATTGTCGATGGTGTCACCAGAAGACCCGTCAATCGTCTCGCTCTACAAACATCTAAGGCTCCAAAACAGGGCGACAGCCAGGGCAGCAGTCCTTCGTAGCCGTCGGGACGCGGGAAGCCTCGCAGCAAAGACTAGCAGAAAAGGCTCTGACACACCTGATGCAATCACTTCCACGTAAGGTCCACTCTGATCTACCGGAACTGAAACAACTCCCTCTCTTTGTCCATGGCTGTCCTAACAATCATTACCTTGCTCTCTATCGCCCTCAACATAGTAATCATCTACGTAGTACTGTGTAGACCTACCAAAAGAATTCTGCTGTTGATCAAAACTGTTCATCGAATTCTGCAGAGGCAAAGGGCGCGCGTTCTGCCCGCGACCCCTACCTCTAGGCACTTGTTGAGCACCTCTACCTCTAACACCAGGAGCACTATTTGCACGTTGCAACAGAACGGGACAACTATTCTTATAATGACCCTCTTCTCTACAATACGCACACTGATTAGGCCCATAGGGAATACGCTGTTGTTGAGGAGTCTCGTCTCTTTGCGAGTTCCTCGAATACTGTTGAGGCTGCTGATAGTCACGCTGATTATTAACACGAGGTGGATAAGCTTGTTGTAGAAGAATTTTAGTCTTCAATTCCTTAGTCTTCTTATCCGCTCTCTCTAACTCATCCTTACGCCTATTCTCGTAATACTGAGCCGTAGCAAGAATTTGCGCCGAAGTAGAAACAGGCCAAGCACTCTCGGAATCTTTCAACTTAGTACACAACTCAGGAAGAAGATTGTGCACGAATTTATGTTATGTTATGTTATGGTGACTTGTATAGCGCACAGCTGCCCCAGCCAAGGGGCGTCCCGGCGCTGCGAGCCGACAGTAAACAGAGAAAAAGAGGCGCAGAGAGTGGAACTGTTATTGAAAAAGATGGGTTTTGACAGCCTTTCTGAAGGTTAAGAGATCCTGAATCCCACGGATAGATTCGGGCAGACTATTCCATAACTTAGCAGTCAGGAAGCTGAAGGATCGGCCGCCCACTCTGGCCAGTCAGGTGCGGGGGATGATCGCAAGATGTTGCCCCTCTGAGCGGAGCGATCTTCTAGGAGTGTACTCTGCCAGAAGCGGGCGCAACATTGGGGGAGAAGCGGTTTTGAGGATTTTAAAGGCTAGGCACAATGCCTTAAACTGGACCCTTTTGCCCACCGGGAGCCAATGCAGTCTTTTCAAGGTTCCAGATACCGAGGAAAAGCGCGGGAGACCTACCAGAGCCCTGGCTGCCGCATTCTGAACTCTCTGCAATCTAGTGATTTCAGCTAGATTTGCCCCCAATAAAAGAGAGCTGGCATAGTCCAGTCTGGAAAGAATGGTCGCCTGGACAATTAACTGACGAGTGTGGCAGTCGAAGAACTTCAGAATGGGCCTGATGTTACGTAAAATGCCAAAGCACGTGGCAGCTACTTTTTTAGTGTGGTGAGTGAACTTTAAAGCAGAGTCCACCCAGACTCCCAGATTTTTAACGCATTCCTTTGGCATGGGGGGTGGGCCTAGGACATCAGGCCACCAGTTGTCACCCCAGGATGAAGTGTTTTCCCCAAGAGCAGTATCTCAGTTTTCCCGGCGTTTAATTGAAGAAAATTCGCCGTCATCCAGTTGGTGATGTCAGTGAGTGTCTATTTAAAGTGATGTGCCTCCAGACCACTGTTGTTATTAAAAGCCACCACCAACTGGGTATCGTCTGCATAAGATACCAGTGCAAGTCCGTTTTTTCTAGCCACCTCCGCCAGAGGGCGGACATATACATAGAACAGGGTGGGGCTCAGAGCAGAGCCTTGCGGCACTCCCTGTCCAATGTTATGTTCCTCAGAGATGTAAGGGGGGGTAGAGACCCTGAAAGACCTGTTGGAGAGAAAGTCTCTGAACCATCCCAAGGCTGTCCCAGTGATTCCAATTTCCTCCAATCTCGTCAAGAGGACCTCGTGTGACACCGTATCGAAGGCAGCACTGAGGTCCAACAGGACCAGTGCTGCCGTGCCGCCGGTGTCAAGGATGGTACGGAGGTCCTCTGAGACACTGAGCAAGGCTGTCTCGGTGCTGTGACCAGCTCTAAACCCGTGTTGGGAGTCATCCAGGATGTTATTGGTAAGGAGGAAGTCGGACAGAATGTTGTTGACATGTGCCTCGATGATTTTAGCAGGCCAGGGAAGCAGGGAGATGGATCTAAAGTTCTCAGGAAGCAAGGGGTCTAAAGTGGGTTTTTTTAGGATGGGGGAAACCCAAGCCTGCTTCCATTTAGAAGGAACTTTGGCGGTAGAAAGGGACAGATTGATAATGTCACGGATGTGTTCAGTGATAAATTCATGGGCTTCACAAAAGGTATCCGGTTTTAGGGGATCTGCCGGGGAGCCAGATTTAATCTTTTTGCAGATTTTTAGGAAACTCTCTCGCTCGAGCATAGTTAGGGAGGAGAGAGAGGGCCTGGTAGGGTCAAAGATGGCCAATGGCTGCGGGCCTTTAGGAAAGGTGTCATAAATTTTCTTTATCTTGTTGGTAAAAAAAAATAGCCATATTATTGCAGAGGTCAGGGGAAATGATAGTGGTATTAGCCGTTTTTTTTGTAGAAAGGTCTTTCAAAATTTTAAATACAGTTTTCGAGGTATTGGAGCTGTCGCTGATTTCATTGGCATAATATGCCGCTCTTGTTCTGCAGACCTTACGATGGTAGGTTTTTTGGAGCAGGACATAATCCTGTTTGAGAGTAGCATCATAGTTTTTCCTCCAACCCCTCTCTGCCTTTTTGCATTCCTTTTTCAAAGTTGCTAGTTCGAGATTATACCAAGGGCTAGCTGTATGAGTGCGAACCTTGGTACATCTGGCAGGGATTAAGGTATCAAGTGCCTGGGTGATCCAGAGGCAGAACGATCTCGATCAACGAACAATCTCTGGCCACCTTCAGTAGCCATATCCTGACCACTATGATCAACAAAAGTTTCCTCGAAACGCGAGAAAAAGTCTGAAACAGACTCTTCTTTCTTCTGCTTACAAGCTGACAATTTGTCCCAATTAACATGGACTTCAGGCATTAAAGTCTTCATGAAAGTGATAATCCTACCAGGAAGTTCAGTAATAACATCTTCAGGCTTAGCACCTCCAACCTGTCTGTCATTCGCTGCAACAAGATTCACCCACGAATCGCCCAATTCATTATCATGATCTGTATGTCGAATGACATTCCAGATGGGCTGTGGAACAACATTCCCAAACAGCATATCTATATCCGCCAAATTCATGACACACAAACTCACAGTTTGCGTAAGTTCTTTATAATATCCTGCCGGATTCTTCCGCGGATCTGGTAAAGTCTGCTTAAGCGCTAGAACTTCTGCACGCTTCCATGGTACATGAACCCACGCACGCTGAAAGTGCGCTAAAACAGGTGGCTGAGCATTAGGATCAGCAGGTCTCCATACTGGAGGAACCTCTCGCATCGGATATTGACGCGCATGTCTCCTAACTGACGAATCTGGCTCAAACAGCCGTTCAGTAGGAACTTCGCTACGGAGCAACAGTAACGACGATACCGCTTTCTCAACATCGGGTAGACTCACAATCGTTCCCTTAGCAAACTCCGAACGCAATCGAGACAATTCTACAGGAACCCTACCCAATTCGTACATCCATTGTTCATGGAGGAACGCACACATAAGCTCAAATACATAGCGCTGCTTTGGTGCTTCCCATTGTCGGAAAACATCCATAATACCTTCTAGGTCATACTGGGACCTATACATCACCCATCTACGTGCCATATGGTCCAAAACCACTCGCTAATCTGTATCAGGCAATTGTCTACGCAACTGTCTATGCTCACTCACAGGAGACATACCCATTTGTCCCAAAATAGGAATTAGAAACTTGGAAAAGGCAGCGGTCATCCGCTGTCTAGGAGAAGGAACAGTCGGAAAAACAGGAGGAGACGAAACAGTAGTAGTAGTAAGATCCATAGTCGGAACAGGCATAGAAACAGTACTAGTAGGAGGAGGCAAAGTTGGCAACCCTTGAGAAGGCTGCACATTAGGAACAACAACCAATGAAGAAGCTGGCTGTGGAGGAATAACAGGAGGCAGAACAACAGGAGCTTGCGCGGCCACAACAGGTTGTGGTGGCGCCGTAGCATTCTGCACATAAGGTGGTGGTGAATTTAGCAAATGCAATATCAAAGAGTCTTTCACAAGATCCTTTTTGTCTTTCTGCTCTTTAACCGGCAAGACTGGGTAGCATCTATCTACCGCTAACTTCCTCACTCTAAGCATCTGTTCACTGTCTTTCTCTTCTTCATTATCTCTGTATGCAACGGCGGCTTGCACCATTGACATACCCTTTTTATTTTTCGCTAACTTAATTTCTTTCTGTTTGGCTTCCTTGCGCCATATGCGGAAAGAGTCAAACGTTGCCGGCCGGTCTTTCTTCTTGAACAACTTCACTTCAAGATTATCTAGGACTTCTGACTCAAAAGTACCATAACGGGGCCACTGTAGGACACCGTCATTCTTTGTATATTTTACCCAAATCTCATTATAGCTAATAGGACCTACTCCATGTTTCACATACAACTTGTATGTAGGAGTTCCGATTGGAGGAACCGGACACAAATCCTCTAACCGGGAATCCCTCGACGTACCACAACTGAACAAATTCCTAAGACTTCTAAAACCAGGCATCTTGCTCACTAGTCTAACTTCAAACAACAAGGGTAGTCTAAAATCGATAAGCTCGTGAATACACAAATCCCTTGGCTTTGGGGCCTGCAGGTACCAAATCAAAGCTATCCACTAAAGGATACAAACCAAACTAAGAACTAGGAGACGCTCCCTTTTATACTTAACTGAATTGTCGATGGTGTCACCAGAAGACCCGTCAATCGTCTCGCTCTACAAACATCTAAGGCTCCAAAACAGGGCGACAGCCAGGGCAGCAGTCCTTCGTAGCCGTCGGGACGCGGGAAGCCTCGCAGCAAAGACCTTCGGAACCACGTCGACATACAGGGGTCGCTGAAGTGGCTGGCCAACCTCTGGAATTTTCACACGACGCTCCTCACGAACCTCTGGCTTGGACCGGTACCGCTGAAGTCCCCCCACATTGGGCGCCAAATGAGGTACTGGGTTTTCTCGGAACCAATACTATTACAAAAACCCAGCGGTGTCAGGGCAACACCCAAAGACACCAAAGGATTCCCCTGTCTTGGCAAACAGAGACACGGGATACTTCTCGATGACGTCAAAGACCAAAGTTTATTGGTTGCAACCAGGGACAGAGGTCTACGAAGTACACACGGGTAGTTCGACAGTGACTGCACCAACTCAATGAACAAAACTCGGTCTTTTATGCCGAAACTTACGCTTCTGGCAACATACAATTTACATTTGGTGCATACAAAACTAACCAATGAACAAGTAGCATTTCAAAAAGTATCGAATCAAGACAGTCAAAGTTAATCCCACTTTCCGTTGTCCAGCCCACCAAAAACGATCGCACACATGCTAGTTTCCTGTTCGATCAGGCCGGACAAACCCATCATAAAACCTTCAACCCAGATCGATAAACATGTCGTAAAGGAAAGGCAGAAACAGATGGAAAGGAGATAGAGGAGTGGGAACGGTGGGCCATAAAATCAAGGCATGTCCTGTTCTTTGATCTTTATCAGTGCAGCTGCTGGACAAGGAACTGGCTCAGCAGGATTCGCCCCAGGCGAGGAGTCAGTTCGGCAAGGTCAGCCAGGAGTCAGCTAAGGCGTACGTGTCAAGGACTCGTTCGGCCACGATCATAGGGCCTATGTTAGGGCAACCATACAAGATGGCTGCCACATACAAAATGGAACCCGAAGGTTCAAACTAAATCCTCAAATGTAGAGTGTTCTCCTATATCAATTCATACGAAAACACTCAGACACGTTACACTCGTCATTTGCGGTCTGCTGACACCAAAATCGTCCATTTCCGACAATCTTCATAAATCGGGTTTCAGCACTATCGAACCCAATTCGGAATCACGGAACCACACAGTGGCGATCAGGTATGGGGTTTTAGAGGACGTGGATTGACTTGCATGGAATGGTGGATCTGCCCTGAAAAGTGGGCATAGGAGTCTAGGTAGGGAACGAAGGAGCTCCAACAGTGGACAGATGATTCAGGTTATTCTGTGTGGTGTCAGGGATGTTCCAGGGCTCTCTCTAACTGATTACCAGCAGGGAAACACACTTTCAGTTGTGCATGATTTTCCATTCTCTGGCACATCTAGCAGCGGTTCCCCTAGGGAAGGAGTGGAAGCAGTCCCTTTGGCCCAGCATGAGAATACCTTAAGCCCAGATTCTAATAGTCATCTCCCCCCTGGTGAATACCCTAATTCTGACCATAAGTTGGGGATTCTATCCTGGAACATCGCCGGAATCAATAACAAACTGGACTCACCTGAATGGGGGCTTTTTTAGTTAGTTATGACTTGTGTATGTTCCAGGAAACTTGTGCCAGGGATGATGGTATTGAACGGGGTATGCAACTTTTAACATCTCAGCTACACAAGGGGTGAGGTAGACCCTCTGGGGGCCTCTGTACCTGGGTTGCTACACATTTGGACTACACAGTGGACCACTTGAACACCTTGTCTAATGACATCCAGTGCACCACACTTACCTTACCACCTAGCCTCAAAATTGCCTTTATTAATATTGACGCTCGCCCTGTAAGTACTTGCACTGAATCACAGATCTATGAACAACTGAACACCTTCATATGTACTGTTCCCCCAGATATAAGATTGGTTTTAGGGGGTGAATTTAATTGTCAATTTGAGCCTCTTGTTGCCTCTTACTGAGGCACCCCCTAGTGCTGAGGATTGGTTATGGCTAATCCCGACCGTCAAATTCAAACAATCAAGGCCTGGACACCGCTTGCACTTCAGATCGATGCAGTGACACTAACCTACTCTCTGAGAGCTTGTAATGGCCGCATCAAGCCAGACAGACCAGGGAAGTTAACCTTTGAAAGACCTGGACAATCCTCCCTGCTGGGTTACATTTTAGTTGAAGCAAGATCATGGAAATGGGTGGCTGATTAGGACAGAGATCATAATACCTTGAAACTGGAGCTACAGCTCCCAAAATTTCAACAACCCTCTGGACAGTAGTACCCCAGTAGCTAGCAATCTAATTCTCGCTAACAATAGGAGGGGAATTAGATGAGGGATACTAAAGCAGTCCCCTGACAAGATAGCTGCACTATTCTCTTGAACTATAAAGCCCATTCAGGAAATGGGGGGAGATTGTTAGGGAAATAAATTCTCCCCAATCTAGCTATAGAATATAGGTACTACACACAGAGCTAACAAGACGTTTGGCTAACATATTTAACCCCCTGTTACATCCCAAAGCAAAGCGGGTTCCAAGTCAACCTGGTACAATGACACTTGTTGCAAGGCCAAGAGAGCCCTCCTCGATGCTATCAAAAGTAGTGATAGATACCTGATTTAGCAAATGAGGTGATGGTATCGAGATTGCATTAAACAAGCAAAGAAGGTCTGGGAGTCAGATAGATGAGATGCCATCAGATTCGCCCTTTCAAATAGAGACATGAAGTTGTTCCGGTCACTAGTGTACTCAGATAGCAACAAAGGCCAGCCAGCTCTAGAGCCCAATATTGCTGCAGTGGCATGGAAGTCTCACTTCCAAGCCTTATACTCCACAGAAGTAGGCACTGGCCTAGAACCTGGCAGCTTCTCACCAATCACCAGGATAGTAGCTGATGAGGACCAAGGGATCACACTAGCTGAGGTCCTAATGCAATTAGGAAGCGCTCTCTTGGCAAAGCACCGGGTTTAGACAAGATTCCAGGGGACTTATTTAGGGAAGAACCAACAATATGGGGACCCTACCTCTGGGTAGTCTTTAATGCCATCCTGCGAGACATGGCGATCCCGGATACCTGGCTGGGGGGTGAAATTTACCCTGTTTTCAAAAAGGACTCACCTCTTTTACCGACCAACTATAGGCCGATCAGTCTGATCGATGTCACACAGAAACTGTTTGCTAGGGTCCTCCTTGATCGCCTTCAAGTGTGAATGGAGGAGTGTGAAATCTTGAGTCCCTACCAGGCAGGTTTCTGGTAAACCATCTCTACTATTGACCAAATATTAAGGTTACAGCTATTATATTGGAAGACGGTATCAATGGAGGGTGGCAGCCTCTATTCGATATTTGTTGACCTGAAAGATGCCTTTGATTTGGTCCCTCGAGATAAATTGTGGGAGGTTCTCAAACAACAGGGAATCCCCCCTTATCTCTTGACATTGATCATGAGACTGCATGTGGGAAATTATGCCCAAGTAAGGTACTGGAAATTTGGGGAACTAACCCCTCGTTTTCAAGTCAATAGAGGAGGAAGGCAGGGGTGCGTGCTTGCCCCAACCCTCTTTTGTCTTTTCATCATCGCTCTGGTTGCCCAACTAAATGAGGTAGTGGACAACGATGCCCCTAAGCTGATGCATAGCAAGGTGTCAGCAATGATGTTTGTGGATGACACCTTGCTCCTTTCTAAGTCACCCATGGGCATCCAGAGGGTTCTTGATAGCTTTGTACCATTCAGTGCAACTAGGGGGCTGGAGATCAACACTCTTAAAACAAAATCAATGGTCTTTAATCCAGCTAAAACCTATCATCCTAATCCTTCTTTAAATGGTACCTTGCTAGAGCGGGTGACTCTTTTTGACTATCTTGGTGTCACACTGTCTGATAAGTTTGACTGGGGCCCACAACTAGCTAAAGCAAGCCTCAAACTTGCGCAGACGGTGGGGGGAGTATTAAAAACGCATAGGAGCTCCTCCTCCAAACCGGCTGCCACAGTGGCTGAGATTTATAAAGCGCAAATTAGGAGTGCTGTAATACATGGGGCTGAGCTTTGGGGGCATTGCCCCCCGTGGTCTGTGTAAAACTGAGAATAGCCTCTTGAAGCAGTTGCTGGGTCTTCCACCAAGTACCCCTCTTATTCCTTTTCGCATGGATCTTGGTATAGACCCATAGCAGAGGAGATTGGTCTCTGACCACTAACATTCTGGCACAGACTGTGGGCTACCCCAGAACTTACAGGTTATCCGTTAGAACTTAAGGAGATTCTGGGTCTTCCGGATGCGGGTAACTTGCCATGGGTTTCACACATAATGGACACATGCTACAAGCTAGGCCTTCCAAACCTATGGAGCAATCCGGAATTAGCTTGTCAGTCCATCTCGCATTTTGCATTAGTCTGAGCATATAGTTTGCTCAAACTAGCTGATATTCTGGGGAACGCCCAGGCTGGTCGTCTAACAGCTGACTTTTTAAACATCAAAACTGAGTATCACTTTGAGCACTTTCTGGTTGCCATCCAACCACTTTTGGCAAGGAAACTTTATTTCCAGTTTAGAATAGGGACTTTGCCTCTCCGTGCCTTCACGAACAAATGGTCAAACGCCTCCCCCTTGGGATGCCCTGCATGTAACTGCACCAACGAGACTGATATCCATGTTTTCTTTTTTTGTCCCGGGTGCAAATTTGCTAGATGGCAAAGGCTAGTTCCACTTTGCAGTAACCTGGGGTGGGGCAGTTTGCAGAGGCATTTAGACTATTGCGAACAGACTCCCACCCACTCATAGTTTTTGCTGTCTCCCGCTTCTTGAATTCTATGTGGCACAACCGGAGGTCATTGTTAAATTCAGTTTTGTAGGTTTAAAAAACCTTTTTATAGTCCCGATCTGGTCATTTCTTACTTATTTTACTCATTATAATCTTTCAATGTACTTTCAACCAGTTTCCAACATGTTATATTTCAAATATCATAATACACACTACATAGAAGGGGGTCCAAGGGCTAGTTTAAAGACTCACAACTAGATACACACCCCTACTAATAACAATTATACATACAGAGTATCTAGGAGTCAGACAATGAAAGGAGGAAGAGAAAAAGAAAAGCTCAATTCATCAAAGACCCATGACACAACAGAAAAGGTTTTTTTATTTTAAATAGCACCACGTGATATAGTGTGATAAAAATGCACGTGATCAATCAACTGGGAAAAACAGACCCAAGGGTAGGTGAAAATATTCCCATCAGTTGTCGATCTATACCGCCACTTTTTACATCATGTGAGTTCTCCTTACCCAGGAGTCAGTGCAATCACAGTCAAGAAGATGTAGAAAAGACTGTGAGAGCCAAAAAAACTTTCTATCTACAAGGTAGGCGGTGCAGATTGAAGAATCAATGTGAGGGGACAACTGAAAAAAGCAGTGCAAAAGTGTGAGTAGTGATAAGATAAAATTGGATCAGGCTGAGTAGAAGTGTAATTTTTAATGATTTCTCTCAGCTCTCCAAGAGTAAAAACAATTAAAATAAACAGATTTAACAGAATATCTGTTCAGCAAATAGTGGTCGACATGTTTCTGCATAGATGGATAGTGCCAATGCATTCATCAGGACCTAGATATTGCTACTGCTGTTGAATTGGTGAAAAATATAAATAAAAAGGGAATTATATCACCTGCATTTCAGGTTGAATACTCCACCACAATCCTATATTTGTGGGAATTGCGCCTCAACTCACCTGGCTGCAGCTCAGGTAATGAGGAGTACCGCTCTCTCCGTCGGTGTCTCCAGGCGTTCCTCTGCGCTGTTAGATATTCTGTTAAATTTGTTTATTTCAATTGTTTTTACTCTTCGAGAGCTGAGAGAAATCATTATTTAATTTGTCGGAAATTGAAAAATAACTGTGATATAAGGTGAACATGGTGAGTTCCATCAAAAACACTTTAAGGTCATGATCAAGGTCGGATTGGGCCAGACCTTGTTCGATGGCTTCGATCCCTCCGTCGTGAGGGATAGAGGTGTACAGAGAACAGACATCTACTGTACACATGATCAGTTGAGAATTTTTCAATTGGTTCATGACCGGTTCCAGTTTGAGTAGAAAATCGGTGGTGTCTTTGACATGTGACTCAGTGGTTACAACAAATGGTTGAAGATATTTATCCAAGAATTTTCCCATGTTCTCATGGATACTACCTCTCGTCGACACAATGGGTCGGAATGGCGGATTAGTCGGATGTTTATGCCCCAACAAACCTTACAACCCTTTTTCTGCCAATGAAACCTCATCTTCTGAAGAAGATCAAAGACAAAGACCAACCCCTGCTAGACCCGATGTTGATTCACAGACTCCGAGTACCTCCACCGATTCTGCGGTTCATTTTTTAGAATCAGGTCCGGATCAACAAAAAGACCCCGGACGGGAAAAACCCGCTGAGGAATTAGAAAAAACACATGTCATAAATTCTGAACTCAAACTAGTGTTTAATTAATGATTAAAGGAGCGAGAAATGTTTAAGAGCTACTCTATTGCAACCTAAATTGAAGACACCCTCTGACCGCATGGTGGTTGTTTCCAAATACTCTAAGGCGTCCAATCGTTTCCAACAAATCATCCGTAAACATTGGCCCATCCTATCTCTGGAACCAGATTTCAAGGGATTGTTTAACCAGCCTCCGATGTTTGCATTCACCAGGGGCAAGAATCTAAAGGAAATCCTGAGTCAACCCAGTGGATCTAAAACCAACATCACCTACACCGGCCTTAAACCCTGTTACAATTGCAGCAATTGCAACAACTGTATCCTTGGTAATACCATCAACCACCCTATGAAAGGTAATGCCATAAAACTCAAAGTGAATGCAACATGCAACAGTAAGAACGTTGTTTATGTTTTAAAATGCCCATGTGGCAAATGTTATGTCGGCCACACCGAAAGAAAGATCCGAGTGAGGATCTTAGAACATAAGAGCAATATCCGCACTCAGAACCTGAAGTCTACTGTTGCCACCCATTTCATGGAAAACAGACATACAGTGGCTAACTCAAATACCAGGTATTGGAACAAGTCCCGATCACCTTGAACAACAAGAACACTTTACTCAAAAGTGAGAACTTTTGGATCCGTTATCTGTCCACGATGGTCCCCCATGGGCTCAACGATCGTATTGAATTCCTTTGTTATTTATAATCCTGTTTCCTTTGTTGGGTCTTTATTATTCACCACTGGTCTTTTCTACTCACTTTGATCTATCCTTTGCACCTTCCAGCATGGCGCCTACACACTCTACCTTCTTTCCTACCGTCCTCACTGGCCGTTTAGTCCCTCTTCTCTGTTTAGCATCCTGTTTACGCTTTTTATGTTGATTCTCCACCACCTCGCGGTTGATCTTTTTCACGGAACTCCGCGGAGTCCCAACTTAGTTTTCACACATGTAAGTACCCTATCCGGGACCTTATAACTTTCCTTGTTTGCACGTCTACTCTGCTATTGACTTTAGCGCACACCTTCACATGCACACTGTCCTTTTACCGAGCGCATGTTCACGAGTGAGCTTACTTTCAGATCACTGTGTTATTTTGTTATCTGTTATTGAGCACTGCCCCGGGATACACTCTTGGTCATCATTGTACTATCACGTGGCACCTTTGGCTATTTTCGTTTCTGGGTCTCGCCCTTGCACTTTAACTTCCGTTTTACACAGACCCACATTTGACCGCATGCATTATTTTCACTGTATTACTGCTTCTTCAAGTAATTACAGCCTGGTTTTGCTTTTGTTGTAGAGTAATCCCCTGACGATGGGCTCTGCCCGAAATGCATTGGGATGTGTGAGAATACATGTATCTTAATACACTGAACTTTATGTGGATTACAGCCACTTCTACATGTTGCAAACAAAGACATTGCTTCCACATGTTTAAATAAATTCTGAAAGATGGATATCTTTAATCCGAGTATGAACTATTAATTACCTGATGTCTATGGAATCAGACCACTTGGTCCCCCTTACGTTGTGCTCAGGGGTGTTCTCTCCCTAGGCGGGGGAGCTGCTTCTCAGTTACTCACTTCACACTGCCTGGCCAGACAGTGTTTTTCCTCTAGTAGCACACCTCAATTCATCATATCCATGCTGATACACCAGAGGATCCTGATGCCAAGCTCCTACTGGAGGACCTTGCTCTACTTGGCTTACACCTACGAAATTGTGGTCCCACCCATAGAGGTGGCCATACCTTAGACCTCATTTTCACTAACGATCCTTCAATTTACTCTCACCCCCCCAAATCAGTATACTGGTCTGACCACAGCATGCTGGAGTTTTCCTTCATGCAACTCACCAAACCTTCCGAACCTTCTGCTACCAGGAGCATTAAACGTAGACCATGGCACAAAATATCCCCAGAAGCATTCGTAGAAACATGGAAAACTCCAACTTTTTCCGACTCTGACAGCCCTGACTCGGCCCTGGCCAAACTTAACAACTCCCTCCTCGACACAGTAAACCTCTTAGCTCCTCAAAAACTGGTCAAACTACCTACCACTAATAACAAAAAAGAAATCTGGTACACTGAAGCTCTAAAAACTGAAAAACAAAAGTGTAGAAAGCTAGAGAAACAATGGAGGAAGAACCACTCCAGTGAAAGTAAAGAGCTTTATCAACAAGCTGCCTCCTCCTACTACAATAACATAAAAAAGGCAAGGAAAACTAGCTTACAGTCCCAAATAGACGAAGCTGACAATTCTACCAGAGAACTTTATAAAATCCTAAGAAGCTTCACTAATCCCACAGCCTGCGAAAGTCCTGATACTTTTTCGCAGGATCTGTGCAACAAAATATCTCTATACTTCGAGGAAAAAATTGATACCATCTACAATAAAATTTTGGCCAAACACCCCAACAACACAGAGACGCTCGACGTTCTCGGTTCACAAACCAATGCTGAAACTCTTACTGAGATTCCTGAAATTTCTAAGGACGAAATAAAATCCTTACTAAATACCACAAAAACAGGATCCCCCCTTGATCTCCTCCCCCCCAGAGTGATGAACATGCTCTGCACTGACCTCTGCCCCACTATCCAAAGAGTTTTGAACCTTTCCTTTACAGAAGGTAAACTCCCCCAGCTATGGAAAGAGGCAGTGGTGAATCCTATTCGGAAAAATGCCACCTCCCCATGGAAAGAGCTCTCTAACCTCCGTCCCATCTCTTTGTTGCCCCTCCTGAGTAAACTGGCCGAAAAGCATGTTAACATCCACTTGTCCAGGTTCATTGAGGCGACAGGGGGCCTGGACCACTCCCAATCCGGGTTCAGGCCCAACTACAGCACCGAATCTGCTCTCCTCACCGTGACCGATAACATCAAGATGTCACAGGACAGAGGAGGATCAATGATTCTGGTGCTGTTAGACCTGTCGGCCGCATTTGATACTGTGTCCCATAAGATCCTCATGAGCCGTTTACAGGGAGTGGGCATAGGAGGTCAAGCCCTCTCTTGGCTGGAGAGTTTTCTGTCCGGGCGCTCACAATCTGTCAGCCTGGGACCATATTGCTCCTCTTCCAGGATGCTCACGAAGGGGGTGCCACAGGGCTCATGCCTAAGCCCCACGTTGTTTAATGTGTACGTGGCCCCCCTTGCTGAGATTGTGAGAAAATATGGATTCACCCCGGTGTCCTACGCCGACGACACCCAGCTTCTTTACCCTTTCCATTCCTTCAATTCCAACGTTAGGGACAACTTTGCGGAAGGCATGAGGGCCATCTCCAACTGGATGGCTGTCAACCGCCTCCAATGCAACGTTGGAAAAACGGAGCTAATGCTTTTTGGAAAAGCGTCCTTACTGTGGTCTCCCGATTGGTGGCCCCTTGACTTGGGACCAGTGCCCACCCCAAAATTAACAGTAAAAAATCTGGGGGTGAAGCTGGATCGTGATCTTACCTTGAAGGAACACGTGAATGCAGTCGCTGGGGCATGCTTTCACACCATCGGTCTGCTAAGAAGAGTCTTCCCCTACCTTTCAGACAACTATAGAAAGACCCTAGTGCAGACCATGGTGATAAGCAAAATTGACTACTGCAACGGACTCCTTATTCAAGCCAATGAGAGTGCTATTAATCGCCTCCAGGTAGTCCAAAACACAGCAGCAAGACTGGTCCTGAATGCCCCCCCAGAACCCCTTCCAAACCCCTGCTGCGAAAACTGCATTGGCTGCCAATACGACAACGCACCAAGTTTAAGATCTGTTGCATTGTCCACAAGTGCTTGTTCGGGAAAGGCCCTGACTATCTGTCCCAAAAGCTACCTTTATACAAACCTGACAGAGCCTTACGGTCAAGCAACCAACTGCTACTTAAAACCCCTCTTGTCAAAAAAACCAGACAAGGTGGCAGAGCCTTTTCTCTGGTAGGGCCCAAGCTCTGGAATAATCTTCCAACTGACCTCAGACAAACCCATAATCACTCCTCTTTCAGGAAGAAACTAAAAACCGTCTTATTCCAGGAAGAATAAAAATCTCTAATCATCAGTCTATAACCTCAATCTCTGTTCTATAGCAGCTACTCCATCCTGCGAGCAAAGCGCGGAGATACCTCGTAAGGGGTCGATTCTTGCGCTATACAAGAATAAAAAAATAAAAAAAATAAAAAATCACAATCCTCCACCACTGATTATATTTGCTGTGCGAGCTCCCTATCTCCTTTGACATGTGTTTAATTTTAACAGTTTAAGTAAGAGTTTTGTGTAGGTGTACATTTTTTCTGTTGTGCGAAAGATGTTTGAATAATTTTACATTACTCAGTGTAGCGCGCTATCCTTGTGGATGAATATTTCGGCGCTATACCTGGGGTGGCGCGCTACAAAGATATGTCAGAATCAAATACTGTTTCCTTCTACAGTGTAACATCCTCATGTTGCCTGCTATCACAATCGCTGCTTCCCACTACGTTTCTGCATGACACATAAGGGCTGGAGCAGTCGCAGTAGGAGCTGGGAACCGGGTTCGAGTCTCGGCAGGGAGGCTCAACATCCTGTGATTCTGGTCAAATCACGTAATCTACCTAACAAAAATGAACGTGTCCCTCTGTAACGCAACTGGTGCTCAAAGAGAGCGCTCTGAGTCTAGTTGGCGCTATATAAAACTAAAAAAAAAAATCCATCACATTTCTTCCTAAGGAATCACCCTCTGCGTCCCTTACTCTCTCTGAATGTAGCCCACGCTAAGTCATATATGCCGGTTTTGCCTTATTTTTATCATATTCCCGCAAGTTGCGCAATCTCTGTATCGCAGCCTCCTCGCAATAACCAATCTCCTCAAGCCGGTCTATCCTTTCCACTATTTACACAAAATCACACTTTTGAGCACAATTAGCTCCAA
The DNA here is from genome assembly GCF_964263255.1 of Lissotriton vulgaris. NCBI lineage: Eukaryota > Metazoa > Chordata > Amphibia > Caudata > Salamandridae > Lissotriton > Lissotriton vulgaris. Next base: position 1,779,671,610 of record NC_141694.1, read on the forward strand.
TACACCATAAAGAAACCTGAGTAAATGCATTGAATGATTTTCATGAAAGCACACGAATAATGCCAATAAACACTGGACTAATCACTAACTCCGGGTTTTGTAGTAGTGTGCTACCCGTCGTAAAGTGCTTCAACGCCTAATCATGAGTAGTAAACGCTATGTAAACACATAATTGATTCCTCCTGTGAGTGCAGGACACAATGGACAAAACGCTGCTTATTAACCTGCCATACAGCATGTGGACACACGAGGGCGCCATGAGACCAGCCTCATTGCAACAGCATGAACAATACTGGAAGTTGGGATTGCACACCAGGCATGAAGAATTGGGGTCACACGCTTCCAGGAAAGGGGAGGAGGGGTCATCATTGCGACTTATAGTATGTTTTTCACGAAGGGGTGGATACATAGAAAAAAAATAATAGCAAAACACTGAGCAAGCGAAATTACGTTTTTAAGGAAGGTGTCACCGAGTCAGCACAGACCTGTTCCCTAGTTGAGGTCTGTGAGAACTCAGTTGTAGGAAAGAGGGGGATTGGGAAGGAGGAAACGAGAAAGAAGGAGAGCATGAGAGAGACAGGGACATAGGTGAATAAAAGAGAGAGAAAAAAGAGAAAGGAGATAGTAGAAAAGTTTAAAAATTATGTTCGCGAAACTAGCCTGCAAGTAGGTGGTAAACTACGTTTTGGGAAGAGGCACTGGCAGAGACTGGGCAAGATTTACGCTTCAACGCAGCAATTGCCTCCATTTCCGGGAAGCAGCGGCTGGGGTGCGAAAGGTGCGCCCCGCCGGACTCCTAACTCCCGCTCGGCGTCCAGAGAGGAGAAACCACGATCCGCTGGGGAGCCGGGATCGGAGGACAGAGCAGCCCCCGTGGACAGCGAGGTGTAACCCGCAGGTGAGTCACCAGGTGGCGCTGTGCTGCGAGCAGGTGCCGCACGGACACTGCTCAGCCGGGAGCGGGTGAGTTTATCCGAGCGCATCTGAAACACAGCAACACCCTGTCAATTCAGGGCCCCTCAGTGGGATAAAGTGATGGAGTGAGAGATGTGAGCTTTTTATATCCATGGTGAAAGTTGGTATTTGTTAGAATGTACCAAATAATGCATTTCTGTAGCTCCCACTAATATCTTCTTTCTTTTTAAAAAAAACTAATGTTAGTTGATAAATCGTGTTCGTGAGAATGATGGTTCTTCTGTAATAAGTGTTATGGTTTGCGGTTAATTACTTTACGTAAAAAGCGCAGATATAGACTGGTTAGACAATGTAAGTGGTTTTAATGACAATATAGCCATTCTAATGTATTATACCTTCCTCTTCCGGGTGTCTGCCCGAACTTTCCGAAGCTGCCTACGGCAGAGAAGGGCTCCACCTGGACGCCGCTGTGTGTCTGTCCGTCTACCGTGTCCCAGGATTGAATCCAGCGCTCGCCCGGCGTTCATCCTTCCAGTGACGACCCCAGCCCCTCCCGTTACCTCGAAGAAGTTTTCTTTCAGAATTCACCCGCTTGTTCGTGTTGCCCAGGGCTGCGCTTGAACTGCCCGCGCAACCTTCGCCCTACACAACCTGCACGTGAATTTGTAAATCTGAAGGTGGCACGGGTCATTAGGAGTGGACAGTGCACCAAGTGAAGTGTCCGGGTAAAGAGTCAGAGAGAGAGCGTACGGCGTCTAGAAGGACACGCGCGCAGCGCATAGCGCTGCACAGAGGAAGCCCTGGTTAATGCGATTGTTAACAGGTGACTGAAGGCGCGCGCCACCCCCACTCCACGGACCACTCGCTGCTCGTCGAGCTGTCTGATCCGCAGGGCGCTGCTGAATCTCAACTCGACCAAGGCTCGGGTCGAAGACTCTGGAGGTGGGTGGGGGTGGACATTAGAAAACCTGAGGTGCGCAAGATCACACAGCGCGAAGCAGCGTCCACCTGAGTGTGCGAGATCGTGACCTGCTGCGGGTGTTTACTTGCTATAACATTTCAGTGAGTGAAGTTGGCAGCAGTGACTGCAGCCCGAGCGTCCAACTGCTGACGGAGGTGTCTTTCCGGTACACCTTGGGCACTGCTGCAGTGTTACCACACCGATACAAAAGGGGTGGTGATGGACGGAGCATCTGAATCAATCAAACACTCACACCCAGCCAACAGATCAGGGTTTAATCCATCACCGTTCTTTAGCCCACTCTGCCACCCCAGTTCAGACATGGCTATATGCAAATCAGTCTGACCCTGTGCCTCATGGGAACAGTCCAGCCCGAACTGCCAAGCCATGTCTTCGCTGGATCGGAAACAAGCTTCTGAGGACCGGTTTCTGGCATTCCAGCCGTCTTCAGCCCGGCTTGCTTGAATCCAGTGGCAAAGTGAGCAAGGGACTCACGTTTGAGCATACCCTGCCACACTTATGGCGGCCAAAAGTGGTACAAAAGGGGGTGGTGATGGACGGAGCATTTGAATCAATCAAACACTCACACCCAGTCAAAAGATCTGGGTTTAATTCATCACCGTTACCACACCGAGGCACGCTCGAACGGTGGCTTCACGGGGCTCGTGCGCTGGGCGCCCACCAAAGTGTCACCAGGCAGGGCAGGGCTGGGAACCAAACCCCCCTCCCCCACTCCACCCTAATTCTGCACTGAGCGAGCGAACCTGGCCGCTGCAAGACTGGCTTGTGGGAAGGCGCCCCCCCCCCCCCCCTAAAAGAAAATATTGCAAATACGATGCGTTTTACAACATATGTTTGTTATAAAATCGTGTCCAATCCTTGATTGGCGATTGGAGACGTGTCTGCATGGCTCAATTAATGAATGAATACTTGGATGGTGAAGAGTAGAGGAGGAATGAATTAAAGAATGGATGAAAAGGACTAATACCCTTAGCTACTGCACTGTTCTGGTTTTCATTTTAACTTCCGCAGTAAACATCACCCTCCTCAAACACCACGAATCGTGCCCAGCCTTGATGCAATCAGTACAGCCGCTGGTTTAGCATCTTGGAGAATTACCACTCAGCATCAGGCGTGGATCTTAAGTAGGCGAGAGAAGGAAAGAAGTATGTGGTGGCCGAATAGCACACTCCGAAACCTCAAAGCCTTGCATCAATCCTGGCATCCATTTGACCACATTGTGTGATCTTAGGCAAATACTGTTTTTTCAGAGTGCCTCCTTTTCCTTCATCATCACATGACCGCACCATGAAATACATCTATTCCGGGTGTGTGCTGCACACAAGTAAAATACTATGTTACTTCATCTATAGGAACACTATAAGCCATGTATACGGTGAAAAAGACGGCTGACTTTCTTCCTGGTTCACTATAGCATTGCAAACCCAAGATCAAGGAGCATGTTTCTGAAACTTTTCAACGGCCATGTCCAGAGACCTGGGTTGGGCCGGTCCCAGGATGCTTCTTCCTGGTCCAGGGAGGACCTGGCTTGGGATTCGGGCTGGACCATTCCCATGAGGCGCAGGGTCAAGACTGATTTGCATATGGCTGGGTCCAAACTGGGGTGGCGTGGTGAGCAAAAGGACGATGGACTCAACCCAGATCTCTTGACTGGGGGCAAGTGGTTGAAAAGTTTCAGCGCTCCGTTCATCATCTTGTTGTGTTTCGCCTCACTAATAGCATCGTCATCAGCTCAGTGGCCGTGGGGACATGTTGGTTTCAAAAGTTCAGGATTAGAATCTGTCCCTTCTAATAAATGTCACACAATGCAATGGTTTAATTGAATGCACTCACTGAAATGCTCTGCAAAGATCACATTATAAAGTAATACTCTGTGCTGAACTTTGAAGAGTCTTTATCATACATGTACTGGACTCTGAGCAAAACAAGAACAGACCCCCGCCCCCCCCCCCTCCAAAGAAGAGCCCGAAGGTCCGCTTGCCTTAAAACCATTTGTGTTGCATAGTTTATTCGTAAAGTGCCAAACTGCTGTAGGCAGGAAACCTGGCCGAAACCGGCCGCCACCAGCAGTGAAACCGGCCCCCACACCCTCATCCCACCAGGAAAACGTCTGATCAGGGGCGGCTCTAGGCTCATGGCGGCCCTGGGCAGGGAGTGTAGGTAGGGGGCCCCGGAGGAACGCAGGCGCGGAGGCCAGTGAAGAGGGGGGGGGGGATCAAGGTGTTTGGAAGTGGAACAGAGCCGGAGGCCGCCAAATCCCTGCCAGGGGCCGCCACGCAAATATGTATCCATCCTCAGAAGATTGTTATATTAAGGATATATATTGGCGTGGTGGCCCATGGAGTTTGGTGGCCCTGTGCAGGTGCACAGCTTGCACATGCCTAAGGCCGCCCCTGGTCTGATTCCCGGTAGAGCCAGTTGGGGCGTGATAACAGGCACAAGCAGGTGAAATATAGTGAGGCTGCTAGTGAAAGAGACAAGTGCTGCACAATATGATGTGTGGAGGGAGCTGCTGTGAGAGAGACTGTGGTAAAAAGGATGAAGAATGGAAAGATGGGGCTGGAGAAGGAGCACCAGAGAGGGAGTGAGGGGGAGAGAGACAGAGAGGGTAATGAGAGGGGAAGAAAGTGGGACACAGACAGAAAGGGAGGGAGAGAGAAAAAAAGAGGGAATGAAGGGGAGGGACGGCAGATGCAGGAGAGAGAGGAAGAGAGAAACAGAGAGAGGATGGGAGGGGGATATATGGGGGAGAGAGGGTGGAAGCAGGAGAGAGAGGAAGAGTGGGAGAGAAAAGGGAGCCAGGGTGAACAATGAAGACAGAAGGAGAGAGGGGAAGAAGGAAAAGGGAGACAGAAAGGAAGAGCGAGAGAGAGGATTAGATGCGCACAGAGAAATAAATAGAGGATGGGAATGGATAAAAGTGAGAGTAAGAGCAAGTTAGAGAAATAGATTGAGATTGGAGAAATTGACAGAAAGAGACTGGAAAGGAGAGTGCACTACAATGAGAAAAAGAGCAAAAAAGACAGGGAGACTGGTAAAGAAAAGGGAATGAGATGAGCACCATAAAACAAATTTAGAAAGACTATTAGAGACATTACAAGTAAAAAGAATGAGAAAGAAACACAAACTAAAGGGAGGGATAAAAATATAGACCGAAGGAATTAGAAAGGCAGAGAATAAGAGAAGATAGAGATAGGGAAAAAGTATGAGTGAGAAAGAAGGGAAAGGGAGGGAGCGGTGTGGTGAGAGAAAGGAGAGAAGAAAGCTGGCAAATATACTAAGAGAAAGGGGCAAGAGAAATGTAGGGAGAAGACTTATGAAGAGAGAGAAAGAAGATGAGGGTTAAGGGGAACACAGGTTACAAGAGAGACATAGTGAACTGATCAGAGAGAGAGAAAATAGGAGAAGGGGCTGGGAAATAAAAGGAGAATCTGGGTGGTAGAGAGATATAAACATGATAATTGTATGCAGTAAAGTGAGAGAACAGAGTACATGCTGGAAGGCAAGGGACAGAGAGTGGGAGACAATGTTTGGTAGATGCTAAGGGGATTAGTGTTGGAGAGTATGTGATGCTGTGACTAAGTGTTGGTAATGATGTGATAGGATGAGAGAGAAAAGACAGTAACTGAGAGCTTGTCATAGAGGGAGAAAGGCGGGTTTGTAGTGTGTGATAAAATGAGAGTAAAATATACGAGCTGGTTGTTTGTCGAAGAGGGACAGAGTAGGTGGTGTAGAGTGTGGTAGGATGAGCAAGAAAAGCCAACAACTGAGGGCTTCATTTACGGGGAACTGGCATAGGGCAGCACCGCAAGGCTTCTTGCAGTGCTGCCCCATGCCACTATGAAAGGGCAAGAATGTACCATATTTATGAAATACAATGCATTCCTGTGCTTTCCCCCCTGCGCTGGCGCACAATTTGCTGCCTAGCACCAATGCAGGCCCCCTTGCACCGTGGTGCAAGGGTGCCCGCCTTGCATGCTAGATTGTTTCTGTGTAGGCAGGGACACCTTCCTGCACAAATACAATCCAAAGTGGCGTTTTCCTCTTCCTATGTGTGCTGCAGAATACAGCACACGTGAATAGAGGAAAAAACGAGAAGAAATAAAGATATTTCTCCTCATTACACCTGCTTTGGGAAGCATAAGGTTTTGGCACTGCCCCAGTGTTTACATGATTAATTAAAACTGAGACAGCGTCAAAATCCATGGGTGCTGCGTGGGAACACTCACCGCAACGCCTATATACACCTCCCTGGCACAGAGTAAGGCAACGCAGAGACTTGCGCTGCTTGCCTAACTCCATCTCTACGAGGCCATGCAAAGCCACGGGTTTGCTTGGCATCCTAGATATGATTGAGAGGCTTGCGCCACTGGAGTGTCAAAAAAGTGATGCTCCTGCGGCACAAGCATCTCATAAATGACCCCCTGAGAGCTTATGGTAGAGGGAGAAAGTAGATGGTGTAGAGCAGGGTTCTCCAAACCGGTCCTGGAGGGCCAAATCCATGCCAGATTTTTAAAATAACTACATGTATCTAAATGGGGATATGCACAAAATCTGGCATGGATCCGGCCCTCCAGGACCGGTTTGGAGACCCCTGGTGTAGAGTGTGGTATGGTGAGAGAAAAAAGCCAGCAACTATGATCTAGTCATAGAGCAGGGGTTCCCAACCTGGGGTGACCGCACCCCAGGGGGTGCGAGGTGGCATTTTATGGGGTGTGACAAAGAGGGAAAGTATGGAACATAATTTATATTAGCATTTTATGCACTTTCGTAGGGTGTGTGAGCATTAATCAAACATTTCCTAAGATTGCAGAGTGAAAAGGTCGGGAACCCCTGTCGTAGCCGGAGAAAGTAGGTGATGCAGCGTGTGGTAAGGTGAGAGAGAAACACCAGACAGAGAGAGCTTGTAAAGGGAGAAAGAAGTGGCGTGTGGTGGGATGTACGAGAAATAGTGATGGAAATATTTGAAATAATTATATGCTGTAGCTGAGCCTTACAAAGTGTGTGGTAAAGTCAGAAAGAAGTGGTGAAGGATGTGTTGTAGAGAAGAAAAAGAAATCTAGAGAGGCCTACAGTGCTTCAGAGCAAGAGAGATGTAGTAGCAGCCCCTACTAAGCCCAGGTGGTGCGGCGGGGGAAGTGGAGGGGTGAATAAAAAGAATGAAAAAACTCACTTACGCCTCTGCTCCGTCTTCTTGCCGCAACAGTAAGCTCCCAGCCTCCCAAAAGTCTCTGTCCAATCGCAATGCTAGCTTAAGCAGCGTTGTGATTGGTCTGAGTGCAGTGGTAGGGTGCTCAAACAGGTGCTTGGAGGCTTTGCATGTTCCTCACCAGGCTGTGCAATGCAGCCTGGCGGGGAAGATGTGAAGTGCGCATGATGGGCCGGTCAAACCGTCATACGCACTTTAGAGTATGCTTCACACTCGTCCCCTGCCCCCCTGCACTGGCCAGCCCGGTACACCTGCCCGCCCTGCACCCAAGCAGAAAGGAAACCGAAAACAATAATAACGTTAGTCCTTATACTTTTCAAATCCTTTTACAAATCTTCACTTGATTTGGACCAGTAGTGGCCGCTACTAAGCACGGGTGGTGGAGTGGAGGGAGGGTGAATGAAAAAAATTCAAATAAAAACTCACTTACCTACATGCCGCCGGGTGCTGCCACCTGTGCTCCATCTCCTCGCCACAACAGGAAGCTCCTAGCCTCCCAGAAGCCCCTGTCCAATCACAGCGCTACCTTAAGCAGCCGTGAGATTGGTCTGAGCGCCATTGTTCGGCGCTCAGGCAGGGGCTTAGAAGCTTTGCATGTTCATCACGTGGCTGTGTAATGCAGCCAGGTGGGGAAGTTGCCAAGTGCACATGACAGTTTGACCAGCCCTCCTAGGTAGGTCAATCGTCATGCGCACTTTAGAGTGTGCTTTACACTAGTTCCTTGCCTCCTGCACTGGCCATCCCAGCCCACCTGCCCCGCACCAAAGCAGGAAGGAAAATGCTAATAACGTTAGTTATTATCATTTTACTTCCTCGCCCTTGTGTGCACTCCCTCTCAACTTTCATCATTCTTCTTACCTTCTTTCCTGTCTCCAATTCTAGAACCTGCTCCACATTTTACTACACATTTTCCTGCTTTACAGGTCACTCGTTTCCGCCCCTTACCCATGCTGAATTTCCTACCTTCTGCACTACTGACAACTATAACTCAATACACATCTTCCTTATCCTCTCCTTCCACCACTCGTCAGGGCAAATTAAGTTTGGAGTGTGATCTACCACTTTAGAAGCCCTCCACTTTCTCCTTACCTCTCTCTTCTCCCACCCTGTTATTTGACCTCTATTAACTTCCTGCATCCTAAATTATTTTCTGCTAACACTTCTGCCTGCTCCTCAGTCTTCTGTTGCATTAAATTGTATTGTAATTGGACATATATAGCAGCTACTACCCCTGATGAGGCGGTGAAGTGCTTCATGATAGGTTGCATGCTATTCTGTAGCCCAATGTTAGTGGTTAATCCTATGCTTAGTAAATATAAGTAATTTTCAAGTGGTGGCATATGAAACTAACATGAGTTAGGTGTAATTATTAAAGAGAGTTAATGTAAGTGGAAAATGAGGTGTTAGAAATAGTGGTCTCTAGTTGGCAGGGGAAGGTACCTTTGTCCAAATAGGGACCCTTGCTTCTAGTCAGGGTAGAGGGGATACACTTCTAAAATAACCCCGGCTCACCCCTTTGGTAGCTTAGCACGAGCAGACAGGGTTATCTCAGAGGCAGTGTGTAAAGCATTTGTGAACACATACAGTAATACAGTGAAAACACTACAAATGGACACCACATCAGCTTAGAAAAAGAAGTACACTTTATCTAAACCATACAAGAGCAAAACGACAAAAATCCACAATGCAGAAATAAAAATAAGACTTTTGAATGGAAGAAATAGTTTAGTTCAAAGCAAATTGCAGATGCAACACTTTTCAAACAAAGTACCTTGGATGCGTCACACATACAAAAAAAAGGCAGTAGGGAAGGTGATGCATCGGTTCCTTACACTCAGGGAAGGTGATGCATCGGTTCCTTAAACTCAGGGAAGGTGATGCATCAGTTCCTTGCTCCATGGGAGGTGATGCGTCGGTTCGTTACTGCTGAGCAGGTGAGGTGATGCATAGGTTCCTTACCGCAGAGGAGATGATGCGTCGGTTTCTTACTGCATCCCCCAACAATGCAACAGACATAGCATCTCGCTGCAATGCGATGATCTGGAACAATGCATGGGTTCTTGCAGCCGAACAGCAGGGCTTGCATCAGAACCGGTGTGGTGATCTCAGACTTCGGAGATCCGTGCACTCAATGCGCGTATGGCGATTTGTCGAGCTGCAGGCAAGCACTGTGACGATTTCTTCGCCGGTGTGTCGGAAACAGGTGCAGATGCCATACGCTTCTCAAAATTGCGTTACTTTTCCAACTCCCAGAGTCAAAACAGCCTCCAGATGTCCAAAGCAACATCAGGTAACTCTTAGCAGGTCAAAACTCCCAGCAAGGAAGTTTAGGGGATCTGGTGGTGAAGTCTTTGTGTCCCTGAGACTTCAGAACAGGAGGCAAGCTCAGTTTCAAGCCCTTGGAGATCTCACTCAAGCAGGGGACAAAGTGGACAGCAAAGTAATTTTCCCTTTCTTTGGCAGAAAGTAGCCACTGAATGCCAACCCCAGACAGCACACAGCACAGGTGCAGTATTCCTCCTCAGTTTCTCCAGCTCATCTTCTTGGCAAAGGTTCCTCTTGATTTCCCAGAAGTGATCTGAAGGTCTGGGGTCTGGGCCCCAATATTATTATACAGCAGAATCATTTGTTCTCTGGTGGCAGAGAAGATCTGAGCTCAGTCAAAACCATTTCTGTCCTCTCTGATGCAGCTTCCTGGCAGGAGGTGGCGACAGCATTGTGGAAGGCAGACCAGGCCCATTCAGGTGAAAGGAAATTTCCTACACCTACTGTAAATGCATCCCAGGTCTGACTCATCCAGACTATCTGGAGCCACTGCACATACCCAGCCACTGTCACTCCTAAGCCAGACAGTCAATACACATCCCAGCAGAGTCACACTGGATGGCTAAGCAAGAAAATACCTACTTTCTAAAAGTGCTATTTTCAAACACAGAATGTAAAAGTAACCATCACTAAAATATGTATTTTAACATTCTGAGTTCAGGCATACTAAACTTTATTTCCCTACCTTGTTCCAAGGGGTAGTTATGTTTATAAGCTGTTATAAACTTCCCATTCTATCATACGGGAACAGGTAGCCTTGCAATAGAGAAAAACGAATTTAGCAGTATACATGTCCTACCTTTCACTTACACTGCACCCTGCACACATGGGTACCTTGGGCCTATCTCACGGGTGACTAACATGTACGAAAAGGGAAGGTTAGGGCCTAGCAAGTGGTTGCACTTTCCATGTCAACATGGCAGTACTAGACTACACATAGGCTCTGCAATGACAGGCCTCAGACCTTGTTGCAAGGCTGCCTGTGTAGGTGTCACAATCAGTGATGCAACCCTACTAGCAGCATTTGATTTACAGACCCTGGGCACACACAGTGCACTTTACTAGGGACTGACTAGTAGATCTAATATGCCAATCATGGCATCACCAATCCATAACAACAATTTACAAAGAGAGCACTTGCACCTTGGCACTGAACAGCTGTGGCAAAGTGCCCAAAGCATCTAGAACATAAAAAACGTAGTCCAACACAGCAAAATAACAGGAGGCACGGCAAAAATATAGGGGAAACCCACACCAATGATGCCAGGTCTAACATGAGAGGTGAGGAAATAGGGTGGAGGAGGTTAGATATTGTGAGATAGCACAGAGAGGTTAAACAGAATCAGACATTGTGATTTATGAGAGGGGGGTAAGTGGAAGGCATGCAGAGGATGCATTGTAAAAAAGTTTAATTCAAAGAGTAATACCTAGCTATAAATCAAGTTCGTTTAATGCAGGATTATTTGGAATGTTCAGCTCAGATGCAATCCGAGGAAGGATAAAGAATAGAAAGAAAGAATAAAAAAGTTGATTACCTGGGCAGGTAATATAAGTTGTTCTGTCTTGTGTTCTTTAGTTTGGCTGTTGATGGTGTTGATATTGTCTCTTCTTTTTATGTACACATTAAACATTACCTTTACGGCCTTGTACTTGTTTTTTCAATAAAGGGACTGAGGTATGTGGTGTGTCTCTATGATAGTTTGATTGGTATGGCTATCGAGATTCCGAGGAGTGGACAACCATTGGGGTTTGCATTGATCATATTTTAGAAAGATACAATAGTGCTTGAGTTTCAAGGGGAATGCGGTTAACCCTGAAATTAAAAGTTGTTTGTCAAGTGATTCTGCTCATTTAGCATTTCCTTGATATTAGAGGGTCCTGGAAAGTATTTGCATGAATGCAGGAAATGTGAGTGTATGGATTCTTAGTTGGGTCACATTGGGAATAACCAGGTCTTAACCATTCTTCTGAACTCTATGTAATTCTTATTGGCTTTGATCCTGGCATATAGGGAATTCCAAGGTTTTGCTGCTTGCATGGAGGAAATATTGCCAGCAGTGATTTTCCTCATATAAGCAGACATTATTAAGTGCAGTGTCAATTTGGAATGTAATTTTCTAAGCAAGATATATTTTGTGTCTTTTGTATGTATGAATTATGGTTCTTTGCCATTAATAGCTCTGTGAGAGATGCACAATAGTTTGAAAGAAAACCCTCTTGCTAATGGGAGCCAGTGTAGAGATTTCAAGACTGGAGGAATGTGAGTTTGAACATTTACAAATTGAAGTAGTCCTGCTGCTGAGTATTGGAATGTTTGCAGCCTTCTGTTAGTTAGGAATGGAGTACTGTGGTGTCGTTCACTGGCACTGTCACGTTTTAAGAGGATAATGATGTTATTGCTTGAATCTTATGACATCGAAGGTGCGTACAGATACACCTTAGTGTTTACATATTCAATATTCAATCAATCAGGGAATTGTGAAGCACGCTACTCAGCCATGAGGAGCTCAAGGCTCTGGGGGTAAGGTGGGGGGCTTGCAGCGCCGAGTCAGCCAAAGAGCCAGGCTTGAGGCTCTTCCTGAAAGAGTGCAAAGTGGGGGAGCGTCTGATGCTGATCAGGAGCTCGTTCCAGGTTTTTGTTGTGATGTAGGAGAAGGCTCTTCCACCCGCTATGGCTTTGAGGCTGCATGGGGCTTCGACGAGGGTGAGGTCGGCGGAGTGGTGGTTTCTCTTGGGTACGTGGAAGGAGACTCTTTCGTTGAGGTATTTGGGTCCAGTTTTGTGGAGAGATTTGTAGGTGTGGGTGAGGAGCTTGAACTGTCCCAATTAACATATTGTTAATTGGGACAGCCTGTCTGCTTGAGTTTTCATGGAAAGAATAGAGACGAAAAGAAATTCGGTGATTTTTCATGTTTGTGGTATTGTAGGTGGGAGTTTCAGTTAGTCTCACCAGAAAGTTGAAGGGTTATACTTTTTCCACTCGCATTAGGTCAGTATTTCTGTTAAAGAGTAGAGGTGAAGTGATAAATCCTTTTGGTACTCCTGTTTCTATGCAGTGAAGATGTGAAGAGAAAGGCATTGTACAAAACTGGTATGATCTGTAGTTTCGGACAGGCAATCCAGTTGAGGGTGATGCCATCTCTACCAACTTCTTTCAGTCTAGGAAAAAATGTGTCATGGTGTACTGTTAAAAGCTAAAGAAAGGTTCAGGAATAGTAATGCATCTACACTATTTTTGGCAACTATATTTTTTAGGTCGGCCCAAATTACAATTTGGGCAGATTTGGTTCATCACCCGAGGCAGAATACGGGTTACCATTTTGAGAGTAGTTTGTTTTCTTCTATGAATTCTGCGCCTGGCAAAATACTGCTCTTTCCATAAGTTTGCTAAAGGAAAGGCACCTTAGAGATTGGTCTCTCGGTACTGCGTTCTTGAGGGTCAAAGTTATTCATCTTAAATCGTGGGAGTTTGCATGGCTTCTTTATTATGTCTTTAAAAAGTTTTTTTTAAAAGAGTTTTGAATAATGTTTCTGACTGGTATATGTGTGGATTGCAGGATCTTTTTGGAAACTGTACGGGGGCAGAGGGCTGAAGGGCAGCCAGCTGAACTGCTAACTTTTAGTATGACTTCAAATTAGGAGGTTGTAATTTCTCGAAAGGCTGAAATATGCGAAAGTTTAGCATCTGGGCTGAATCTTGTTGGCTGTATAGAATGGGAGGAGTTGTTTCACTTGGTTGGTAGATATGAATCCAGTATGTTTGCTTTGTTTAGATAATGCATTGGTAGTTTATTGCAGAAGGCTTGTGAAAGTAGGGTGGAGGTTTGACAGCTATGTGGATTGTGAAATTGCAATAGACTTTTATAGAGTTCCTTTGCCGCCCATTTGGTATTGTCGATCCGGATTGAGTAGTCACATTTTTGTCCTTCTTTATGTATGATTTGTTACTGTGTAGAGATAATTTGTCTTGTGGATTATTGAACCTGAGCCGTCTGTGTTGAAGTGTTGAGAGTTCTCCTTTAACTTTTCAGTCCTTCATTCACACAAGGGGCTACCTTCTTCCTTTTGCCTTATTTCGAACTTGTTTTTGGGATTAATATGTTGAAGGCTTACCACTAAGTTTGTTTTCAGATGCGTATTTATTGCTAGGTGTGATTCTAACTTCTGCATGTTTAGTTTGTTCTACTGTCAATGCATTATTATGGATTAAGTTGATATTTTATTTGAAATCTTGAATGAGAAGGCTATGATTTGATCATCGGCCCATGTAACAGGTCTGCTTTGTGGAATAATGGTTAGTTCCCGATTGGAGAAAATTAATACATCACATGCCATTACAGCGCAGTCGTTACAACGACCTTGTTGTTATATTGCATATGATTACATCGCAAGTCGTTACATTGACTTGATGTAGGGAACGCACTGGACTTAAGAATAGTATAATTTACTATTCCTACTCAAGTTTGTGCAACAGCAGGGAAGGTGTTGGATTGTAAATCTGCCCCCTACAGCAAGTCATTGTAACGACTTGCGATGTAATCATATGCGATGTAACAACACAGTCATTGTAACAACCACGTTGTAATGGCATGAGATGTAGCGCATGCAAACTAAACGATGTCTCCCATTCTTTTAGGTTGTTTATTTAACACACCATAGTGCAAACAAATAAATTATGGATGGTCTACGCATTTTGGCTCCCAGCCTTCTACTGGACCATAGAGTCCCTTCGTCTAGAGCGTCTTTAAAGTGCTAAAGTGCATTAATCCCTCACTGCTTTCTCTTTCAATTAGTTTATTAGACTGCTAGTCCTCATATTTAATCAGTGGAAATGTAGTCAGCCATTTTGAAAGTGCTTGTAAAGTACACACAAGTTACTTAAATGTGTTCCTTCAAATGGCAAAAAGTGCAGGTGCCCACATTTTTAAAATAATGTAATGGGAATTTGATACATAGTTTATACAAAAAGATAAAATTGTCCCAGGAAATTCCTATGAGTTTTGGTGTCAATGAAATTTAAAAGGAAGAAAGTGCATTGATTTGAAGAAGTTCCAGTATATAAAGGTTATAAAATGTGTCTACATATACCAACTAATACAAATTTCAATATCATAAAGTGATCCATGAATTTATACTGACATAGGTGACGATAGTTTCTATTGTAAAAACATTCTCTTTTAGTTCAAGTAAAGATAAAGGACCTATTAAGTGATTCTGAAATCATTCCTTAATTATAATTCTTATAAACTATTACAAAAGACTTCCTATTCTCGAATTTCATCAGAGTTTTCTATCTTATCAATTGTCCCAAGCAGTTCCCAATAAAGTGCCAGTGTGTTCTGAGTCGATTTAATTCAAAGCAGCATCATTCTTCATCATCTCATTATTATGTTTCCTGTTTTTCTAATTTTTCATGTTCTGAAGCTTTACTATAAGAGACAATTGTAAAAATATATTGACATTCAAGAGTTCTTTTTTCTATGATCAATTTAAGTTTCTATAGATGTATGTGCAATTCTGCATCCAATTTATGTCCAAAAGGATTTTCTGTTCCAATGGCTAACATAAGACGAGATTCTGTCTGTCTTAAATTTAGCGTTCTGTCAACGCCCTGTTCTTTTTGTTTCACAAAGTACTTGAGTTGTTGGGTATCACTTGAATGAAAGTCAAAAAAGTGTTTAGCAATTGGGTAGGGAAAGTCTTTTTTTTGGTAGCCTGCAGGTGTTGAAGAATTATTAGTTTCAATTTGTTTATCGTGCTTCTTACGTATTGCTTCCTGCGAGGGCATTCTAAAATATACACCACATATTTTGACTCACAGGTGATGTGCACTTGAATTCGCTCAGTTTTTCCATTTTGCAGTTTCTACAATGGTGAGCTTTGACCATGTTTGCATGCTCGGCACTTTGAGCATTTCCAGAAACTGGGGGTGTTTAGCCAAGATAATGTTGTCGGTTGCTTAATTTCAAGATGACTCTGTGTGGGGATTTCTCCACGGGAAGCTTCCTGTATGTGATGCCTGGATTTGGGGACCATGTTTTCTTCAATGTTTCATCCAGGGTCAATATTTTCCAGTTTCTTTTTATGATTTTTTGTAGCTCTTTATTTTCATTATTGTATTCTATGATCAGCCGTGTCTTTTCCTCTTCTTCGTTGTCTCTTGCTGGTGCTTTGTTACTTTGTCGTGGTATTAAGAGTTCATTCTTGGTTTTTGCCTTGCTTTAACCTTCGCAGTTTCAATTACTTCTACAGGATAACCTCTTTCAAGAAAGTGATTGCTCATTGACTCCAATTTCATTTCAATGTCAGTTGCTTCTGAGCAGTTTCTTTTTGCTCTGAGCATCTCTCCATAGGGTATGCTCCACTTTAATTTTTTTGGATGAACACTATTTGCTTACCCCTGTTTTTTTTTTTAAAGAGTATCTCAGGATGAACTTTCTTTTTTATATTTTTATTTTGCTGCAGATTTTTTATTTCTTAGTTTTGCCACAAATTTGGAGTGCTTCTATGAAAATGCAGTAACATTTTTTTAAATGTTATCTGCGCTAGGCAGGGTCCTTCTGTGACCCACCACTAGACCTAGGAGCTCAGGGTGTCCTACAAGGAGTTATAGGTACTTGAGAGAAATATACCTGGTGAATTTCAGTTGTTTTGTTAGTTTATAATGGTACTAGCAGCCCGTCCCGACGTTGTCCGGGTATGAATTGCTGCCGGCCAGTAGTATATTGTTTTGTAGGATTTAGTTTTGATAGGATTTCTTATCTGTGACAGGCCTGTGAAACGCTCCGATTCACAGCGCACTGCTGATGCACTTAAGAGTGCACGTTAAATAGTGTGTGAACTCGAGTTTCCCGACTTTATATTTCCTTGCAATATTATATAGCGTGATCTCGACAACATGGCATGAGCACAATTTACATTACAGAAGAACACATTCATTGTGGTAGGCAAGGGGAGACAAAGCGATTTGTCTGGAATCACAGGATGTTGAGATGATGCCGAGATTCGAACGTAGCTCCCCAGCTCTAAAGCTCGCAATTCTAGAACTTGTGGAGGGAGGTGTGTCTAAAAGTGTATGTCGGTGCTGGCCATCAATGAGAGAGACCTGTGCATTTTTCAAATGGGTGGTGAAAAAATATGAGTATGTTGCTGGAGATGTGGGCCACCGTGCCACCAATGTACTTACCGGGGGAGGGTAAACACCCATTATTCCACAACTTTCTTTCCACATACCATCCCTCCGCATACTTTCATTACAAAAGTACCATGACTCCGCAATGCCATTATAACGCATGGCATTACATTTTAAATGCTTTTTCCACGCATACATTTACAACGAAATTCGTTGTAAATGCATGAATGGTAAAAGCATGTTTTTTTAATGTTTGGATAAGGTAAGTATGGGTATAGGGGTATTTGTTTTGGGGCACTGAGGTATATGTTTTGGGGTGTTTGGGTATTTTAAGGGTTCAGATATAGTTTTGGGTTATGGGGTAGTTTTAGTGTTTAGGGATAGGTATGGGTTCTGGGGTACAGGGGTATTTTAGGGTTCAGGGCTAGGTTTGGGTTTTGGTCTATAGGGGTATTTTTAGGATTCAGGGGTAGGTTTGGGTTTTGGGGTACAGGGGTATTTTAAGGGTTCAGGGTTAGGTTTGGGTTTTGGGGTACAGGGCTCTTTTTAGGGTTCAGGGCTAGGTTTGGGTTTTGGGGTACAGGGGTATTTTTAGGGTTCAGGGGTAGGTTTGGGTTTTGGGGTACAGGGGTATTTTAAGGGTTCAGGGCTAAGTTTGGGATTTGGGGTACAGGGGTATTTTAGGGTTCAGGGGTAGGTTTGGGTTTAGGGGTACAGGGGTATTTTTAGGGTTCAGGGTTAGGTTTGGGTGTTGGGGTACAAGGGTATTTTTAGGGTTCAGGGGTAGGTTTGTCAGTCAGTCAGTCATACGCTTTTATTCGATATGCAAGATGTCTTGTAAGCACATTTAGAATACAAACATTACAGTTTCAAAAAACAGAAAAACAATGCTACAAGAAGCCAGTATAAAAGTCATTTAGAAAAGATAAAAGGTCATAAAATGGCCGTTAATAAATTAGCTAAAAATAGATTAAACAGCTACTGACAATCTCTTACAACGAATAAGCCAAAACTGTTTTAAAAATTTTGCTATACCACACACTATTGGGGGGGAAGTGTCCGTAGTTAAAATACGCAGGGCTTCTAGGTGGTTACGTGTGCCCATGTTCCGACAAAGAGGTTTTAGCCAAGAACTCCTGGGCCTTGCATAGTCCGGGCATTCAAATAAGACATGCGCAATGGACTCAACCCTGCTCGGGCAACATGCACAATTGGGGGAAGTACGAGCCGCTGATGTCCATTTTGATACCACAGCACCTAAGGGGAGGGATCCAACTCTGAATTTAAAATAAAGTGCTCGGTCAAAGGGGATGGTAATCATGTCCAGGTAGGGTTCAAAGGCCACAGAATCTTTAATTTGTAAAAAAGCAACAGACGATTTGCAATGGTTAGAGTTTGCGATTAGACGCTCCGAAGTCCATTTCCAATAAAGGGCCTTAACAACTTCTTTTGGAGGGGCTGAACGTGATGACCAGCAATCCCCTAGCCCGATATTCTGCAGAAGATTTTTGGTTTCTCTTAACCATTTTATCTTGGCCCAACCCCCCAGACTCATAATTTCCCCCAGGGCATCGGCATAGGATTTTAGTTCTTCACCCCTCCAAATTCGTGTCCATAGCAGGAGCGGTCGGAGCTGGGCCTGGTCTTTGATGTTTTTACAGCCCGTGTCCAACCACACTGGTACAGATGGGGTGCTCAGTGGAATGGAGATAATGGATTTCAATAACTTGCTCTCCGCTGTCACTAGGGCGTCCATTCGACAGTGGCCCCACAGTTCTGCCCCATACAAGGCGGATGACACTACTTTGGCCTTGTAGATATCGATTACTGGGGTCAGTGATCTCCTGGGTGAGGCCCTGAACTCCCTCATGAGGGCTCCTCCTGCTCTCCTATGGTTGAGAACCATTTTACCAATATGATTTACCCAGGACATCCTATCCGTGATCCGAATACCGAGGTAATCGAATTCGGCTACTTTCTCTAAGGGGATCGAGTTAAGTGTAGGAGGGCGGCCCAGTTTCTTAGGGGGATTTAGGACTAGGTATTTTGTTTTGTCCACGTTTATTATTAGCCCCTTTGCGGTACAGAACTCCTGGAATCGTGCTAGCAATTTCTGCAGGCCTTGTGGGGTTTTCGAAATCAGGAGCGTGTTGTCCGCAAAGAGTAGGGTGGGGATGCGGACTCCTCCGAGACAGGGGGCGTCGGCTGGTTCTTGCTGAAGATGTTTTACCACCCCGTTCACATATAGTGAGAAAAGGGTGGGAGCCAAGACACAGCCCTGTCTTACGCCCCTGGAGACTGGTATCTTCTCAGTGAGCTCTCCGTTTTTGCCCCAGCGGACCTGTGCGTAGGTATGGGTATGAAGGCTAATGAGAAGGGATAAGATGTAAGGAGGTAGTCCCAACTCATAGAGTGCCCTCCAAAGCTCTTCCCGGGGGACCAGGTCAAAGGCAGTCTTCAGGTCTATAAAGGCCAAATAAAGACTACCCTTGCCTAGTTCCACCACCTTCCACCCCAATAGTGCCAGCCTAAACACCTGCTCTATTGTCCCCATACCAGCCCGGAAACCTGCCTGAAAGTCTGATAAGATTTTATTCTCCTCCACCCAATGGAGAATCCTTCCAAGGATAGCTTTACCAGCTATCTTTTGGGTGGAGTCTATCAGACTTATAGGACGGTAGTTCCCCGGTGTTTCCCTACACCCTTTTTTGTAGATCGGAACCACCACTGCCCCTTTCCAGGATTCTGGCACTGCCCCTCCCATCATGATATCATTTAAAAGAGCTGCTATGACCCTTGCCCACTCCGCAGGGAAAGCTCTCATAAGGTCCCCCGGAAGGCCATCCGGGCCCGCTGCCTTACGGGGCGCTACCCAGCCTATAACCCCCTCAATCTCGAGGGGAGTGAAGAGATCATAGGCATGAGGTTCGATTTCACGTGTAAGGTCGAATCCCACGTTCAGTTCCCCATTAGGAGGGAGGTATAGGGCCCCAAAGTGTTTTACCCAATTTTGGGGCAGGATGTTACAGGGTCTCACAAGTGCGTCGGGTTTATTCCGTGTGCTTATGAGATTCCAGAAGGCCCTTGAATCCCTAATTTTACTAGCCTGGAGCAGGTCGTCCCAAAATTTATCTTCCCACTCCCTTCTAGCAAGTTTAAGGGATTTGTTATAGGCCTTCCTTGCCTCCTGTATCACACTTCGGGACTTAAGTTTTACCGCCTCAACTAGCCTTGTCTTGTGGGCCCTACAAGTTTGGGTATACCAACCATCTCCTGTTTTTTTAAGAACTTTATTACCCGTCTTGTTTGGGTACATAGTGAACACGTTGGTTAAGGCTTCTACCAGGGAGACAAAAAGCCCACTCGCTCTACCCACCCCTTCTAGGGAGGTTCCGAGGGTTGTTACCACTTGGTTTAAGAGGGATTGAATTTCCCCTACCTTTGCCTCGGATAAGACCAGTCTCGCCCATTTTATTCGCCTACCACAAGGGGAGACTTCAGACTCATCCGGGGGTGCGGCTACCAGGCTAACATTATCCCTTTTTAAAGTGCGCCACCACTGAACCATGCCTAGGGAGAGTGGATTGTGGTCACTTTCGGTCGATGGAACCACCTGCATGTCCCTTACATAAGGCCATAAAAGTACATCTATTAGTAGATAATCTAGCCTAGAGGTGTGACGTGGCCTATTGTATGTGTGGTCACCCCCCCTATCCGAGGGTGTCCTCCCATTAACTGCCCTTAAGTTAAATTCGAGGCTCAGTGAGTATAACTGGAGCGCCACTTCTGTCCACCTTCTGATAGGTGGGATTTCTAATACCGGGATCCCCATCCTGGAGTCCTCCTCGTCTTGGTCGAGGGAAACGTCCGAGCCCAAAGGCTCGAACGTACAGTTCATATCACCTGCAACCAGTGTACGTGTTTTATGGGGGGTATTATTTAGCAAAGTCTCGAGGAGAGATATTACAGGGGACTTTCTCCCACCCTTGGTTCCCCGGGCATAGACATTATACACATTTAAGACAGTTCTTCCCCTTTGGTCTATTAGGGTTATGTTTTGAATGTCCGGGGAACCTGTGGGGAACTCCACTACCCTACAGTCTAACGAAGCCGCGACCCAGATAAGAAGGCCGCCTGAAGGTCGCCCTCTCCCTGTTTCCGAGACTTGTGCAGGGGAGGAGTAGGAAGAAAATCCCACCCTGTGGACTGGGACCAGGCTCCAAGTTTCTTGGAAGAGGCACACGGAATGCTCATCCACCCAGGCAGTAAATTCCGGTAGGGCCAGTTTTCTTACAATCCCTGCGACATTCCAGCTGAAAACCTTAAAGACTAGGTCCGTCACAGCTGGAGTGCCGTTGGGAGCTATAATGCCCCTATCTATGGACCTCCTCGGAGACATCTGGAAGGGTGGGGGACCTTGTGGGGAGGCTGAGGAAACTCCTATTTCACTTGTGGGGTTTGTTTGAGTGAGTGGTACTTCTACTGGCTCTACTCTGCTACCAGATTCCAGTCAATGAGGCCCTGATGTCCACAATTGATTCTCCCTGGTGCCCCCCGAGACCCCAGCCCCGTTTTGAGCTATAAAAGGGGAACCAAAACTTACTTCAATTGGGCTAACAATTTGCCTGGGGTAAAAATAAGAAAGATCTACCACCTTAACCCCCGGGGCCCCCATATTTTTAATAGGGGTACAAATCGATGGGACTACTCTTGGGTCTTGGAAGTTTATAATTATACAATCCCCCTCCTGCGTTTTTCTCCCCTGTCCTACCCAACCCACTCTGCGGACACTTAAAATAATACCATCCACACCCAACGGGATTGGCTTGTTTGCCTTCAGCCAGTGGATACACTTATTCTTAAGTGACGAATGATTTTCCACCTGGCCATCCTTTAAAGGAGGCACGTTAACCATGACAGCAACGTAAGGTTGGCAGTCTGGTGGGAGGTTTACTGGGGGGATCCGTCGCACTGGATTACTGAGGACCGTTGGGGGGGTAAAGGGAGCAGTAGATTGGGATACAGACCTAGGGGCTTTCCCTGTCGCTAGCCCGTGTGGTATGCTTCGCGCCCCTCGTTTTTGGGAGTCTTCCGTTTTATCACTAACTGACTGTGGCTGCTTTTGTAAAAGCGGCTTAGACTTATTTTTGTCAGGCTCTGAGTTTGTTGGAGGTCCCTTATGGTTTAACCCTGATTTGGGGAGGGGAGGGGATTTAAGAGCTGGAATTGGAGGATTATTAGGGACAACTTTTTTTTGACCTATCGGTGGCTTATGGTCACTTTGAGCTTGTACATCGTTCCCCTTTGCGCCCAAGTCCTTATTTTCAGTCACTCTGGTAATTTGTTTAATAGTTGTCTTGAGTGAGTGAAACCCATCAAGGGTTGATTGCTCTAATTTATCTATCCTCTCTCCTAGACCCGTGACTTGCAATAGTAACGGTTTCAAAACGCTGTATACCTTCTCAAGAATGTTTTCCAGTGTTACTAAGTCAGCGAGCTTATAGACCTTAGCAGTGTTATCGTCTGAGAGTAGCCCATTGGAAGAGAACTGAACGTCCCTGTCTATATCACTTTCATTCTCTATAAGCGTACCCCTTATGTTTCTTGTACCTATTCCAGAGCTATTTTGTGCTCTTTGATAAAGAGCGGCCTGTCTCACTAGCCTACCCTTTTTGCGTTTCCGTGGTTTTTTGCTTAAGGGCCTATTCTCCTGCCTATTGTCAGGGGTTTGAGTGATGGGGGACGCCCTAACTGACTCCCCTTCTGATATAACTATAGAGGGAGGAAGCCGGATTGGAGACTCAGGGTTACTAATAACTTCACTTGGGAGATTGGGTGATAATGGAGTGGACAACTTACTCAGACCGCCATCTTCTACACGCACTACGGGGAGAAGAGCGGCCAGATTTTCCAGCCTATCTATATTTTGCTCTATGCCAGCCAACTGGGGAGGGTCTGAGAAAACACCAGGCACACTCGGTGGGGAAACATCTTGGACCCGGATACTGGCCGGTGTAGGCGACTGAGCAGCAGCCCCCAAAGATGAACGTCTTGAGGGGAGGTAAACCTCGGATAAACGTCGCTCAGACATGGCAATTTCCTTCTCAATCACCGCCGCCACCCTGGTGATGAACCGGTCCATAGTTCCTATGACAGGGCTCGCAGTATTTAACCCTTTTTCGATTTCACTCCTAAGGGGTTTCCCAGATCGAGTAGACATGGTTTCGGGAAGCAGAACGTGCGGACACACCAGGCGAATGTAATCACTGTTAGCGGAAGCAAAGGGACGTGGCCCAGCCCAGCCTTGTCAGCCCCTGACTGCCACAGACTGCCCGCCCTTTGCTCGGGCTTCGCTCGGCGTCCCGCTCGCATCCCGCTGAGCGCCTAACACAGCGCTAGATATGAGGGCGTTACAGAAAGGGGGCGTGGCTGGTGGTGGGCGCGTCCGCTGGCGCACCTGTGAGAGCAGGGACTCCTGGATCTCCGAGTCCCTGCTGGAGCCAACGCGATTCCTCCTCACCGCCTCCTGTAGCCCAGCGCTCAATCACAGTGTCCGCCTTCCTTTAGCCGCGAAGCGGCACCCGCGGAGCGGGTGCGGCGAGGGGTAGCGGCGGAAATGCAGGGGTCAGTCCCAGGGCCAACTGGACACACACAAGCTCCACAAAACCGCTGCAACTCTCAGGTGGGTCCCGTGAAGCGCTGGAGACACGCGCCTTTTCTTACTGACCAGGCGGGGGGCGTGGCTGGTGGTGGGCGCGTCCGCTGGCGCACCTGTGAGAGCAGGGACTCCTGGATCTCCGAGTCCCTGCTGGAGCCAACGCGATTCCTCCTCACCGCCTCCTGTAGCCCAGCGCTCAATCACAGTGTCCGCCTTCCTTTAGCCGCGAAGCGGCACCCGCAGAGCGGGTGCAGCGAGGGGTAGCGGCGGAAATGCAGGGGTCAGTCCCAGGGCCAACTGGACACACACAAGCTCCACAAAACCGCTGCAACTCTCAGGTGGGTCCCGTGAAGCGATGGAGACACGCGCCTTTTCTTACTGACCAGGCGGGGGGCGTGGCTGGTGGTGGGCGCGTCCGCTGGCGCACCTGTGAGAGCAGGGACTCCTGGATCTCCGAGTCCCTGCTGGAGCCAACGCGATTCCTCCTCACCGCCTCCTGTAGCCCAGCGCTCAATCACAGTGTCCGCCTTCCTTTAGCCGCGAAGCGGCACCCGCGGGGCGGGTGCGGCGAGGGGTAGCGGCGGAAATGCAGGGGTCAGTCCCAGGGCCAACTGGACACACACACAAGCTCCACAAAACCGCTGCAACTCTCAGGTAGGTTTGTGTTTTGAGGTACAGGGGTATTTATAGGTTTCAGGGCTAGGTTTGGGTTTTGGGGTACAGGGGTATTTTTAGGACTTAGGGATAGGTTTGGGTTTTGGGGTACAGGGTATATTTATAGGGTTAGGATGGGTTAGTGTTTAAGGGTGTTGGGGTATTTTAAGGAGTACGGTTGGGTTATGATTATGGGGTGCAGGGGTATTTAAAGGGAGCAGGGTGGGATTAATTTTTAGGGTGTAAAGGGTAATAAAATAAAAAACTAAATAAAAATAATATAAATAATGCAATTTAAAAGAATAAATGAAAAATGTGTGTATATATATATATATATATATATATATATATATATATATATATATATATATATATATACAAATATAAATATATACAAACATATATTTGATGTTTTAATAATGTACTTTTACAATGTATATGACTTTACCACACATGCATTTGCATTATAATGGCAAGCGTGATAAAGTCATATGCGTTGTAAAAGTTTTAGAAATTATGTCTTTGCGGAGTAATAGTCCTGCGTTATAAAAATTGTGGAGTGATGGTATGCGGGATGTTGGTTTGCGGAATATCATCACATATTCCCGGGGGAGGGATTATCCCTTTCTTGCAATTTCCGTGGAGGCGGGCCTTGTGTCCGGATGTGCGTGGCGCGAGGCCTGTGCGCAACAGAAGTGGAAAATCTCCAGTGTGCGCTTCAGGCGTCACCGGAAGTTAAGGCGAGATTACATTTCCTGTTTGCGCTCCTTCCGGCCCTTGGGAATAGCGCCATGCCTGACCTCCATACAGTAAAGCAGGTGCACGTCACTTGGAGCGCGGGGCAAGCACACCCGGAGCTGGAATGTACAGAACCTGGGAAGAAAAAACAATGAAATATTGGGCACAACGCTCGCTTTTTTTTCCATAATGCCGCGCCCCCCACACGCCCACGCCCCCAGCACAAGCCCACAGCACATGATAGGGCGGAACGTACCACACGCCCCTAGCTTTTGTCACGCCCCCAGCACACGCCCACATCACAACGCAGACATGCCCACAAGGGACTACTTTGCTGGCACGGTTCCTTTACCTTTTAAATGTATATGGTGGGCGTCTGCATAGCCTATGTCCTTCTGCTGCAACTGCCCTTTCCAACGCTGTATTGGATGTTGTGATTGGTGCTGTGGTCCCTGAGATTACCCGCCTTAAAGGTTTGGGCTCTCTCTTTATTATATTAGTATAGATGATATTTTCACCTGACTTTAAGATCCCTTTAACTTTGTTTTTTTCTGTCAATTTCTACGGTTATTTTTAATGGAATTTAAAATAGTATTACCATACCTAACTATAATGTCACTTTAACCATTGTTTTTTTCCAGTGAATTTCTTAGGTTTTTAACATAAAGTAATATTTTTTCACCATAACACAGCGTACGGCATGCGTATGACCATGTGCAAGACCCTGTGCTCAACGCCCGCTGTTGCACAAGCTATGCGGAGAAGAGTTTTAGTCACAGGGCCTGATGCCTAAACTCCAGCAAGCGCAAATGGCTAAATTTAAGGGTTGTCATATTAAGTAAGGTAGCGCTACTGACTTTGTCAAAGAGTCAGAACGCCTATTGGCTTTATTAAGGTGTCAGAATATCAACATGTATAAAGCACATTATTTGTATTTGTCAGAAAATGACAAATAATTATAATGAAATGTATATTTCATTAACTCACACAGTTCACTGTTTAATAAAAGTAATTGTGATAAAAAAATTATAAGGCTTTATTAATAAAAAAGTAACACGTCTTTGACTCTTTAAAAAAATGTCCAGGTACAAAGTACAGCCATAGAAATGACCTCAAGGGCCCTCTGCACTCCAGCTGAAGAGCATAGAGCTCCAGCTAAGAGTGCTTTAAAAAAATATGGTAAGATCTCCTGGGGTCATGGATTCAATGATGCAGGGGGCTTACTGTACTTTAAAAACAAAATTTGCCGGGGCTGCTGTACTCCCTGCAGCCCCCCCCCTACAACATAAAAAAAGAACTGTTTGGTGGTTTTCCATCCTCTTCTAGGGGCACCACATGCATGAAAATATATTATGTTAAAATGCCCTAGAGCATTATACACTGTTCCTTGCTAGGAGCCAGGAATAATAAATGGCCGTCTCCTGCCACTCATTTATTGTCCTTTTTTTCTTGTGCTTAATATTTAGGGGGTCCCAGTGGGCACCCAGATCACCCAGAGGGTTATTTTTTGCTGAGGGTAGTGTGGGGAGGCCTGGGGCCCTTCAGGCTCACCCACCAGCACCCATCCTAGGTGCCGGACTGACCAGGAAATTCTTTTTTTTTAAATGTAATAATAATGGGGGCTGGGCCTCTCTCCTCAAGCCTTGTCCTGGGATCCATCCCCAATGTCATTTTCTTTTTAAGGAGAGCGGGGGGCACGCTACTCCTCTCACCGAACCTTTACAGGCCTCAGGGACCCAATATCCTGCAGCCTAATGATGGCGCCCTGTTGCCCACCTTGAGCACCCAGAACTAAAAACGTTGGGGCCTGCAGGGGGGAGCCCCAGGATTCTCACACCCCAACTGGCTCCCCTGCATGTATCCATCCTAGGTGCAGCAGAAGCAGGTCATCTCATAATTTTATAATTGGAACTGGCCCCTGGTATGGGGTCTCCAGGGCATTATGAGGCTTGAGGAGAGGGGCTGTGCACCCTCCTCTTTTTTTTTATTTTACATGCAGCAGGAGTGGCATTGCTCCCACCCGAATGAAGCAGCTACTAATTCTGCTCCCTTCAGGCTGGAGCAATATTTTTATCTGTTTCCCTGTCTGCATCAGTGCTGGCTCAAAATTCTGCTCCCACTGGCTAAGAGCAGACTCTGTGTTTGCTCTCTCTTGACGGGAAATTCAAATATGCTTCTGCCCGATGGGAGCAAACACATGTTTCCCTGCCCAGTGCGGACAGCGACACCGCTATGTCCCGTGGGTAAGCTCCCTGGCACATAGCTAGTATGCCAGCCCCAGAGATGGGGTCCCAGGGGCAACAGAATGCTCAGGAAGGAGGATCCACATGAATTTCTAAGGTGTTCATTATTATAAAGTAAGAAATTATTAAAATTCCTAACAATAATGTCACTTTAAAATATCTATTTCCATTCATGTCGTGGAGTTGAAAGTCCAACCCTACAAAGCGCACAGCCTTCGTCCAACCCTCTCTGGGTGCCAAACCCCCGCAGCGCGCCGCTTTTAGCTGTGTGCAGCATGGGGTTGGGCATGGGGCGCAGGGGGTCACCAGGGCCATGAAATAGCTGGGAAGGGCCTCATAATGCTCTCTTATGGCTTTTTTAATATTCCAGGGAGCACAACAGCCACCAAGCAACATTAAAAAACACAGTAAATCTCCTGGGTTATTGACTGATGGACTCCATGACAGCTTACCATATTTGTTAAGGCACTCAAAGCTGGAGCTGTATGCTCTTCAGCCAGAGTGCAAGGACCACTGGGGTCATCAACCCCCTGCTTTAGCAGCTTCAGCCGGAGTAGTGTTCTGATGGGCCTCTTCTGTCTGCAGGTCAGCAGACAAACGCTCACAATTAACATGAAAGCGTGGGAGAGTGAGTAAGTGAAAGGGTGGATGGCTAGATGCATGGATGGATGAATGAACAAAAGCATGGATGAGTGAAGGGGAGGATGGGTGGATAGCTGGATGAGTATAAGGGTGAATAGAAGGATGTCTGAAAGTGTGTATGGAGGAATGATTAGAGAAATTGTGTTTTGATTGATGAACGAGTGAGTGAAAGGATGGAAGGAAAAGTAAAAGAGTAAATGGATAGGTGGATAAATGCATGGATGGACTAAATGGCTGGATGGATTGATGGATAGATGGATACATGGATGGATGGATGGACAACATGAATGGATGGATGGATGTACGGATGGATGAGTGAAAGAATGGATGGATGAGTAAAAGTGAGGTTAGATGGATTTCTGAATGAAAGTGTGAATGGGTGGATGAGTGAAAGGGGAAATGGATGGATGGATGAGTGAAAGGGTCTATGGATGAGTGACTCAAAGGATAGATGGGTGAGAGGGTAAAAGGATGGATGGATGAGTGAAAGGGTAAATGGATGGATGAGTAGATGGATGGGTAAAAGGGTGGACGGATGAGTGAAAGGATGGATGGCTGAGTGAAAGGGTGGATGTATGGATGGATGAGTGAGTTAGAGGATGTATGGATGGATAGGGTGAAAGGGTGGATAGATGGAGTGAAAGGAAGGATGGATTAGTGAAAGGGTGTATGGATGGATGTATAGGTTTGGTGGATAAGTTTGAAGATGGATGGATAGGTTTGAATATGGATGGGTGGAGGGATGGATGGAAGGACAGACTGAATGATGAATGAAAGATTGAATGGATTAGAGAATATGGATAGATGCTTGGATCGACAAGACAATCAAGCCCTTCTGGGAAGAGGTGAGTTGACTTGCTTAGTTTGCTTGGTGTCATAAGAGCTTTGGTTCATAGGGGGGGTTGTTTTTATTTTCTGGTTATTCCCTTGGCAAGGACCGATTGTGGTTGGTTATATGGCAGCGCATTGGGGCCTGAAAACTGTTTAAAAAGTGCTCAAAGGCATGGTTAATATTTTTTTGTGTTAATAATGCTTTATTGGTAATAATTTTTGATACTCATTACTATTAAACATTGCAATGTGTGCGTTTTTTTAAATATACATGTGATAATAGTTATTAGTGACTTTTTGACAATGCCAATAGGTCTACTTTAGATGTGTTGATGTGCTGACCCGTTAATAAAGCCAACATGCCCACTGCTTTTTTAAATTTTGGTGTTCTGATTCTTTGAGAAAGCCAGGCGGTCTGTCTTATTTAAAATGATACCTACACGAGCAGTTGCGAGCATACGCAACCACTCGCAATGAGAAACCTGACCCCCGCATTGAGAAATCTCGCCGGGATGTTTATCAAGCTGGCCAACTTGATGTTGACGATCTCGAACGTGAACAAATCTCGCTGGGAGGTTGATTTTTCCTGCTCGTGGTCGCCAACTTGACGTTGACGACTGTGAGCGAAGAAAAAAACTCTGCTCTGCTTTTTCGGAACTCTGCGAGATCTGCGTAATGCGGAGTGCAGGAAACTCTGCAAACTGCACAAGCGGAGCAAAGTTCACCGCCCAGGGTTAGCGCATAGTCCCCCACCCCGGACGGCCAAGGGCATGCGCAGCAGGAGGTCTCTGCGCCTAACCCTATGCCATGCATGTGGAATTGGTATTTTACTTTATTTTTAAAAAAATATTGAAATTCACTCAAAAAACAATTGTTAAATTGACAGTATAGTTAAGAATTGTACAAATATCTTACTTCACAATAAATAAAGCCTTAGAAATTCACTGAGGAAAACAAAGGTTAAAGGGACATTATAGTTTAGGGCATGAGTTAAAGTTACCTGAGATAGCTATAACTGGTGAATTTCAGTCGTTTTGTTAGTTTAGAATGGTATGGGTTAACTGACAATTTCACCTAAATATAACGTTCCTTTAACCTTTGTTTTTTTCAGTGAAAACACAGTCACAGAAAAACATTTAAACCTGAGGTCATAAGCGGTGCATGATGGAGCTGCAATTTATAATTAGTTGACTAAACTATAACAGATGTATTTCTGCGGTTTGTACGTTTTTAACACTGATTTATGTCTTATTCCAACACTTAACTTTAATGTCAATTTCAATTTCAATTACTTTATTCGATTTTCACCTTAGTTAAAAAACATAAAAGCAGTTCATACAAAAATTTCACATTACAAATACATATAATAAATAGTTATAAAAAGGTATTAAATCAAGTTTGGGTGATTAATCGATGGTTGAGAAATTCATGATAAATTCCGTAATTTCACAACACTTTTTAAAAACATCGACATAGAGCTAATACATAGAGGGTTTCCTAGTTGTTGGAGATTTAGATAAGCCGGCATACATTGCCTCCAAGCCCCACCTCTTAAATAATATTTCAGCCATCTAGCACGCTCTTTTTTATACAGTTTGCAAAATAGTACAAGATGGAAGGTAGACTGAGTGGATATATTGTCACATGGACATGGGGCCAAAGTTCTATTCCAGTCATTTTTCTCCGGATATGAGACCAGGTGGTGGAAAATGTTAAACCTGAATCTAGTCAGGACAAAGCGTTCAAATCCCAGGGTAACGAAAGTTAAGTAGGGTTGTATTTTATAAGTAGTCAGCAGCGGCTGATGGTCGAGCACAGATCTTTTGCTGACTTCGTTCCCAAGCCTTAGGGTGTTAAAATGTTCCATACATAGATTTTTTAGGGCTTTCTTAGGGATTTTCCCAATTAGTTCAGGTTTATGATACCATTCAGGCCTTTCGATGTCCGTCAAGGCTTTCCTCACGTACTCAAGCCATTTGATTCTTTTTACATTGGCTAGTGCCTTGACGTCCATGATGACTTCTCGGTTTAGGCCCAATTCTGGCATCGCCCAAATTCTCCTCCAGGGTAGAATTGGCTGGATTTTAATCAAGTCTGTCAGGTAATCCATTCCTAGTTCCATATGACAGTTATAAGTTGACATACTTTTTGGGAGGTACAGGAGGTATCGAAAGAAGTTATTTTCGATAATCTAGAGCGCCGTTACATCATGGTATCCCCATATCCCTGCCCCATACAGGGCAATACTTCTACACTTGGCCACATATATGCTGAGCATTATTTCTGGTTGTTTTCTACCCAATTTGCTAGCAAAGTGCTTTATAGCCACAACCGAGCGTTTAAATGCTAGCGATCTATTTTTTACCTCGGGACCCCAGCCCCCTGTTGCCTCGATTGTGACTCCTAAGTATGGGAATGTTTTTGTGGCTTGTAGTAGGGTGCCTGCTGCGTTAAGATGTTTACACCTGGCTCCACCTTTGCCAGATGCCATCACAAAGGACTTTTTAGCATTTAGTTTGAGGCCCCTCTCCTCCATGTAAGTTATGTATTTGTTTAATACTTTTTGTGCGCCAACCTTTGTTCTTGCCATCAACACAGCGTCATCCGCATACAAAAGGGAGCTGATCTGCCTATTCCCGGCCTTGGGAGAGTCAATATTGCTGGCACCCAGTTCCTTCTCCAAGCTGTTAGTATATAATGAGAAAAGAAATGGGGCCAGCATGAGAAAAGAAATGGGGCACTTTAATGTCACATTAACATTTGTGTTTTTCATTGAATTCCTAGGGTTTTTTGAGTCTGTTCTAAATTGGTTTTGCGGGCAAGCCTTCACACACATTAAGCATCTGCCTTTTGGCCAAGCCTAGTGCCCACCCCCCCCCCATGTGTAGACAAGCCAACTGCGCACATCTTTGGCATGCACAGAGGGAGAGTGGACACAGGCCCTCACCAAAGACCAGACCTTTCACTCAACCACCCTTGTGCAGATAACCCACTGCTCATGGCCTTCAGCTGTGTGCAGCAAAGCTTGGCCGCAGGGCGTGGCCTTGCTCCCAACACCCTACATATGGCCAATCCATGCTCTGCACGACCTTGGGCAGGCCCTGTGCCCAACCCCTCAGCTTGCAGCCAACCGTGCACAACCAACCGTCATGCTTTTTAAAAAACAAATTGTTTAAAACAAATTCTGTTGCCCTGGTACTCACTTGCTTTTGTTTCTACTCGGCTTTTTAGCCCATTGTACTGAGGTATCGGGCAAGGTTCCATGGGGAAGCTTGCATGGTACTGATGTACTTCGGGGGGAGGCTGCAAGGCAGGTGCTGTAGGCATACTATGGTATCTCATGAGAGTGCTGTGCTCTGTCCCACAGCTGTATTGCAGCATGCAATCTGTTTTGGTTCTTTTTTTATCTCAGGGAAGGTGGTTGGTCCCTCTGTGCCCCCCTCTTCAGATGCCTGGGGTCTGGGTTTCCTGATACTGCCTTATAAGCCTTTTGTTTAAACTTTCCTTGTGCAAGGGAGCATTGTTTGAAAAATTGCATCACTGCTTTGCACACAGGACAGAAAATAGTGCCGAACCAGATTTAACAAGAGTCGGCACAAAATCAGGGTGTTCTGCGTCACACAGAGCCTTCTGCTGAGGTTCAAAGAAGATTTGCACTGTCTAGTATGAGATTTGTACAGGAGATGCACGCTCCACTACAAATTCCTAGGTCTACACACCCACACGGGGGTGGTCAGACATGTAAGATCATTGCTTTAGGATAAAACATACATTACATGCAGATATAGCTGGAGATTGTCCATGATTCCTTTGCTTGCAGCTGATTTTCTTTGCTGTTGGTATTGTGATATAATGAGAGCAAGCTATTTTTGTAACCCCCCCTGCTGTATGAGCATCTCGTGGGCATGGGCATCTGCAGAAATTTTTCCAGGGGGGTCTAACCTGGCAAATGAAGGGGCGTGGCTAATGTTAACACCTTGCATGCTCATGACGAGTTCTGCTCATCATGAGGCACGGTGGCGCTGTGCTCATGACGAGCTGAGCTCATCATGACTGCCACGGCGCTCACAGGCGGGGATAATTCCCCTGCTGTGCTGAGCGTTCTATTGAAACGGGCGTGATCATGACGAGCTCAGCTCATCATGAGCACAGCGCCACCGTGCTGCATGATGAGCCGAGCTCGTCATGAGCACCGTGGTACCGCGCACGCCACCCCTCCCCCGCACCGCAGGGGAATTACCCCCGCGGCAAAGGGATTAATCAACAGGGGCGGGGCTAAATTGGCAGACAATCAGGATCGGGTAATGCTCAGGCCAAGCTGAGAAAAAAAGTGATCAATTCTGCCTTTGAAACTGGACAACAATTAGAGCACACATGAACCCTAAAATTACCCCCCTGTCCCCTTAAAACTCATACATTCCCTGATCCCTAAAATTAGCCCCCTGGTACTCCAAAACCCATAACCCATAACCCATACCCGCCCTGACCCCTAAAATTGTCACCTTGGCACCCCAAAACCCATACCCACCCTGCATCCTAAAATTACCCCCCTGGTACCACAAAACCCATACCCCCGATGAACCCTAAAATTATCCACCTGGCACCCCAAAACTCACACCCGCTGTGAACCCTAAAATTACCCCACTGGTATGCCAAAACCCATACCCACCCTGAACCCTAAAATTATCCTCCTGGCCCCCCAAAAAACCATACCCACACTGAACCCTAAAATTACCCCCTGGCACACCGACACCCATACCCACATGGAACCCTAAATTACCCCCTGGCACCCCATAACCCATACCCACCAGAACCTTAAAATTACCCCCTGTCAACCCAAAACCCAAACCCACCCTTAACCCTAATATTACCTCTGCCCCCCAAAACTCATACCCACCCTGAACCCTAAAATTACCCCCCTGATCCCTTAAAACCCATACCTGCCCTGAACCCTAAAATTACCCCCAGGTACTCCAAAACCCATACTCACCCTGAACCCTAAAATTATACCCCTGGCACCCCAAAACCCACACCCACACTGAACCAAAAAATTACCCTCTGGTACACCAACACCCATACCTGCCTGGAACCCTAAAATTACCCCCTGGCACCCCAAAACCCATCCCCACCCGGAACGCTACAATTACCCCTTGGTACCCCAAAACCCATACCCACCATGAACCCTAAAATTATCCCCCTGGCACCCCAAAACCCATATCTACCCTGAACCCTAAAATTATCCCTGCACCCCCAAAACTCATACCCGCCCTAAAGCCTTAAATTACCCCCCTGGCCCCTTAAAACCCATACCCTCCCTGAACCCTAAAATTACCCCCCTGGTACGCCAAAACACATACCCACCCTGAACCCTAAAACTATCCCCCTGGCACCCCAAAACCCATACCAACACTGAACCCCAAAACTAACCCCTGACACACCAACACCCATACCCACCCAGAACCTTAAAAGTACCCCCTGGCACCCCAAAAGCTGACCACCACAAACTTACACTACATTAGCATATTCTGAGGGGACTGTCTTCCTTGACGTTTCCATGCATGTAAGTCTAGAACACCGTTCACTTCGAGTAACCTACATATGCAGCCAGTAAGTAATGCTGACGCTGTGGAATGCATTGAAGTTACTGGAACTTACTTAAAACTGCTGCCTGCTCTTCTGATACTATTCAGTGGAGTCGGGCTGATTAGCAGCACTGTTGTCCTGGCATTCAGCCCCTCCCAAAGGTCTCACTGTGTAGATAGATGTGGGTCAAATGTCTCCTGGTTTCTCCTTGCCAGGACCTCCTCTACTTCTTTGTCGGTGCCCTTGGATGCAAACAGAGACAGATCCATTGCCCTGTTCACCATTCATCTGGTGAGCAGCGCTTTGGATGTGAATTCCATACAAGTGCACAGACAGCAAGGGGACAGGGATGGCAATGCAGGTGACGCTTTTCCTTTGTTAATTCATTCCTGCTGGCGTCATGGCCCAGGGTTTGCTGTCTGTGCACTTGTATGGAATACACATCTATACAAGTGTACAGACAGCAAACCCTGGGCTTTTATGCCAGCAGAAATTCCGATACAAAAGAAAAGCGTCACCTGCACTGGCCATCCTTTCCCCCTGCTGTGCACATCTTCCTACTCCCACCCCATACTCACATTCACAACACATCCTGTGCATAGGTGAAATCCCTGCCGTCAGGCAAGTGTATCACCTTTGTGGCACCAGTCTAAAAGAAAACAAAGGGTGGGGGCAGGGAGGGTCGCTGAAACCGTTCAGAGGCGGGCTGGCTCGAGCTGGTTCTGGGCCTCTCAGGAGGGCTCATAAAAATCACATTCTTGGATGCTTTGCGTTCAACCATTGCTCGTTCTTAGCACCTGGTGGTGGCTCAGATCAAAGTAGGCGCTTTACAAGCGTAATAAGCTACACACACAAAATACAGAAACACAACATACGGGAAATTGTTAACACTCTAAGGGAATGAAATATTAAGTAAAACGTCAAACCACAAACAGGAACTAAATCGCTGACATGGATTGCCTTTTTGCATTAATTATTTAGAAATCGATCAGTGTTTATGTCAGAATAAAGGGCATGACGTTAGAGCCCGATAAGGACCCGTTGCAGCATACTCTGCGACCCGGGTGGGACCCAGACCATTTAAAGCCCTGGCTGAGGGGTCACTTCAATGTGAGATGAAGATTGGCAACAAAAGGGTACCCCACATGCAGAACATTTCTTAAGAAATCCCTGTCTGGAATGGGGGCTTAGCAGGACGTTTGTGGCGCTGGAGGAGGCTCATGGTTCCAGCACGGCTTGTAGCGTGTCTTTTCCCTGCTAGTGGATGCGTGCTTCAGTCTTTCTTTTGGGATTCAGTCCTGTCCAGATCTGCGCATCTGAGCGTTTCACATTGTAAGTACCATGGATGCGTTGGTGAATGCTTTGCAGTCTGCAGACACGTTTGGGTGAACTCTGCACTTTAGTGACGTCATGTGAGAATGCAGCGCCCCGAAGTGAACTCACCAGTTAATGAGGCACGAAAAGGCCAATGGCCCATTCTGGTGCCGCGAGTCAGCTTAGCTGTGATTACCGCCATGGGCGCCGCAGGGGGGCAAGGAGGGGCACTCCAGGGAGGTCAAGCGCCACTCTTTGCCCCCCTCTGCGGATGCCCATGCTCATGGGCCCTCCCACCGTTCTTTCCTTCCCATCAATTTTGTACACCAAGAACTTTTTGTGGAGTTAGAATGTCAGCAGTTTATTCGCATCAGAGGTTGGTAAACACTTGCCATGATGACATTGGTCATCAACATGCTAATTTCTGGCTTATCTTGGGCTGCAACATAAGGCATTTTCATAACAGGTTATACAGTGTACATCCTATGATTTATGACATTATAATGACAATAACTTCCAACTGTCGTGACAGCTCTACTTCTGTCACTTACTTGGTACAGTGGGTCGCGGCTTCGAGGCTTCAACTAGCTTCTCTAATATCTGGTGTTCGTGGTCCCATGGCCATGCCTGAGCTGCAAGTGCTGTGTCTGCCCAGAGCTGACCATTTCTTACCCTTTTGTCTCTCCTCAAGTATCCCTGCCGTTGCGTGAGGCATCCCAAGGACTTAGTTTGGGCAATTGCCCTTTTACGTCCTTATGTGAAGATTTTTTCTTGTTAAACCTCGTGACTCCCCACCCCCTTCGTCCCACTAGGGGCTGCGATGCCCGCCTTTTCTGGTGTGGGTGGGTGGGATCAATTTCCTCTGGCGGCAAAGCTGGAGGCTGCTTGTCCCGATCGCCTTTCATTCTGTTCTTGCAACCATGCCTCTCTTTCTTGAATGAGCCATTTGAACCCAAACTCCTGGTCACTTACTGGCCTTTTCCTCATGGTCTGATGCGGCTGTGCCGTTTGTCTGCCGCCCTTCTAGGGCGGGCTGTGACTCCCAGTCAGGGGTAAATCTCGCTTTGCACCAAAAAAAATAAAAAAATTTGCGCTGATCTGCCCCAGACATACTGCCCTTGCATACATTAGCAGAGGGGTGGCACAAAGGTGTTTGGATGCAGCGCAAGAGTCAACTTACAGTGCAAAATAGCTTTTGCATAGGAAACTTGCTTTGCACCACTTTTCGATGTTTTGCAACACTTTGCATCATTTATCGTGGTGCGAGCGCAAACATTTGAGAAAACTAGTCCTCAATGTTTTTCCCGCACAGTGCAAGCGATGACAAGCCAGGCTTCATAATGACGTCATTGATTCCTTATATGGAACCCCCTCATGACAACTGAATTGAATATATGCTAACGAAACCTTTACTCCAAAAATATATTGCTTTTTTTTTTTTATTATTTATTTAATGCGATTTTATATAGCACAAACTTTACCCGAAGGTGTCAGAGCGCTTTACATAAGAACCAGTTGCAAAACATAAGGATTTAGGATATGTATCATAGTTCCGTTTTGCGAATTCTAAATAGCGATTTTTAAGGAATCGCTATTTAGAAATCGCAAAACGGTATGTATGAAAAAAAATCGCTTTTTTTTGCGATTCCTTAATCATTTCCCATTCATTCCGATGGGCCAGGAGGCCCATAGGAATGATTGTGAAATGCATTTCATTTTGCGATTCACAATTTGCTAATCGCAAAATGAGATTGATTTCAAGGGTGCAGGGGTGTCTCAAGGACACCCTGCTGCACCCCTGAAATCAGCATGTGTGTGCATATGGCGCACATACATGCCCTATGGGCATGTATGTGCGTCACATGCCACATTCAAAAATGCCAATTAGTGTATTTTGAAAAGAAATCGCAATTTACCACCAACTGAAAGTTGGTGGTAAATTGCGATTTCTTAAGCTATATTTGCTACAGTAAAATGCTTCATACATATACAAATATTTGTGATTCCTTAAGATGCGATTTTTTGATACATATCAATAAATGCAAAACAGCCTTTTGCGATTCGCAAAGGCCGAAATTCGGCGAATTTCAGCCTTTGCGAATCAAAAAAGGCTTGATACATATGGCCCGTGC
Organism: Lissotriton vulgaris; assembly: GCF_964263255.1. Classification (NCBI taxonomy): domain Eukaryota; kingdom Metazoa; phylum Chordata; class Amphibia; order Caudata; family Salamandridae; genus Lissotriton; species Lissotriton vulgaris. The sequence goes on from NC_141694.1 coordinate 1,779,708,968, forward strand.
GTTACATAAAAGCCACCCTAAACACCCAGACCAGGCAACACTGCATAATCAGAAAAGCATCCTACTCAACAACATAAAGCGCCTATGTCTCTCTCTACTCCTACACCTCTCTTCTTCTTACACTCTATCTCTTCACACCACCAGGGGGACGGAAGATAACCAGACAGGTTGCAAAGGGGCAAGGGGGAATATGGAAACGTGCAAGTCGGGCGAGAAGAAAATGTAACAAACTGAATAATGGACTATCAAGAGCTAAACTAATGTAAGCCAATCTGGCAATCTGGACATTGCTTGTCCCCCCTCCCCCCCCCCCCCGTGCTCCTTTCTTTACTTTATCCCCCATGTGATTCACCCTGTACCATGTAAATATGCTTTATTTATTCAATAAAAAATTACAGAAAAAAAAGATAGAAACAGAAAAAATTGCAAATGTACAAGATGTAAAGTCACACAAGGAAGAGATACAAACAGAGAAACAATTGCAAATGTACAGATAGTAAAGTCACTCAAGGAAGAGATACAAATGGATATATATATACTCTAAGAGTCACATAGGAATGGTAGAGAGTACTAGAATGTAACACCAAAGGCACACACCTCACCATCCGCCGGCCTGCTGCCATCTGGCATCCATTGTGGAGAAATTGTTTGAGAATCTGTGAATTCCCCATATTTCATCAACCAGAGAAAGAGAGGATTCGTTTACTGCAATGAAAATTTATAATAAAAGGAGGAAAACAAAGGCACGTTTTTGGCATTCCTGCGCCGCTGCGAAAGCATCGCTCTGCCACGTGTGTGATCTGAAGGGACCGCCAAGAAGGGAGATGTTTTGTGAATCCGTGATTCTTAACGACTTGGCTGGTCCCTGAGGTGTTACACGGCGTGTGGAAACACTTGTCGAAACCAAACTCCTTCTTGGCACTTTATTGCGTGTGAATGGAATGCGGGGTTTGATCAGGTGCAGCGCAATGGCTGGACAGAGGAGCGGTGAGAGATTACATCTGGAATAATTCACCAATAAAAGAACGGTTCACGAGTCGCAGGCTTGAGTGGAATAAAAGACATGGAAGAAAGACTTACTAGGGGCGTGCAGAGTAATAACTCATTCAAGTGTCTCCAGATGGGAGGGCCGTTGGTTTTGGCGCCGAAGGAACCCTTTTCATTAAATCCTGGTGCAATAGGCGGGAAAATGGAAAACGAAGTTGTTTGTAACTTGTAATATTTCTCCGTCCATTTTCACTCCAAGGCTCTGATCATGATATGCCTGCTAAAACAATTGCACATTTTTCTACCGATATTCTGCCGATACCATGGGCTGTTTTCGTATGTCTGCAAGCGGATTATGTACAATTTGTGTGGCATTAGTCAGCGATGCAAGAGCTTTACGCTGTTTGACCATATTTTGGCCAAATCCACGTGAGACTCGTCCACCCGCATTCATCATATTCAAGGCCTGAAACTGGCACAGGAGAAATGTAATCTATGCTGTCGAAATACACAAAATTCCCAAATTTGAAATGATAACAAAGTTGTCCAAATCTTGCAACACACAGTTTCATCTATCGGCCCTTGCATTTTTTATCCTATTTTGCTCCAGGCTGATGTCCCCAAGGCCTATTAAGGCTCTGCGAGGGGGCTGCTCACATCCATCCCTTTATATTTTGGCCGCAGGAATGGAGTCACTAGGGCGTTATAGGGCTTGTGGAGTGCCTGCCCTGCTTTTTTATTGGCACTTGCACCAGAGGATGGGGTCCCTGGGACCAAATAAGGCTCAGGTGGGGGCTGTGTGCCGCCCTCCCCTTAACCTCTCCCATGCTCATGACGAGCTGAGCTCGACATGAGCCACGGTGCTCCGGTGCTCATGACGAGCTGAGCTCGTCATGGCCCGTGGAACGCTTGCACGCTGGGCTAATTCCCCTGCTGTGCTGAGCGTTCCATTAAATGGGTGTGGTCGTGATGAGCTCAGCTCGTAATGAGCACCGGAGCACCATGGCTCATAACGAGCTGAGCTTGTTATGAACATGGGGGCACTGTGCGCCCCCCCAGCACAGCAGGGGAATAGCAGCCAAGGGATTATAATATATATGCTTTGATCCCAGAGCCAGAAGACCAACCCTACGCTGCTCACTCCAAAGGCTGCGTGCAGTGTGGGGATGGCAGCCTACAGGCGGTGTGGCCACAGAGCTTGGCTGCAAGCCACGCCCTGTGGCCAACCTCTCACAGCGCATGACTAAAGACTGCGTGCAGTGTGTCTCGGCTGCCTCCAGGTGGATTTCTCAAGGGCAGGGTCATAGGCCAGGCTCTGTGGCCAAACCCTGGCTGCACACAGCCAAAGGCTTTGTACAGCATAGGGTTGACTGCCTGCGGGACCACGCACGGTAGGGTATTGGCTCTACTTATGATAGTAAGATAGTGCTTTATGTTAAAAATTCCCAAGAAATTCACTGAAAAAACAAAAGGAAAGTAACATTATAGTTAGGTGAAATGTTCAGTAACATCATAAACTTTTAAACTAAAAAAAGCACAAAAATTCAGTGGTGTGCCCTACACGGGGTTATTGAAGTGGCACATGAGTGCATATGATGTCTTATAGCCTACAGGTGAAATGCGCAACAAATTCCAACTGCTGTTCTAGCTCCTGCCAGTCACACAGTTAGTGTGACTTGGTGGTGTAAAGCTAAACTCACCCAGTGCATGCAGTGGTATCCTCCCTGTAAGGCGAGTGCCGAAGTCCCTTTGGAATGACCCAGTGCTCAGGAAGTGGAGTGCAATCAGAACCTTGACATGGGCAGGGGTGGCTTGTGAAGATGTTGGTGAAAAAAGCTCCCGCTCCCATTCAGCAAGGATGACCAGGATCACATCTGGCATGAAGCGGTGTCTTCCCATTACCTCTTCCTGAGATGTATCCTTTGTCGGTATATACTCTCTCTCCTCAAATCATTATTTCTCAGAATGAGGTGCAGTGCATTAAAACGTGGCGCCAGTTTTGTGGAAAAGGCGTTACCTACTTCTGATATTAAAGTATGGGATTGATTGGTGGTTTGATGAGCCTCAGGTGAAGTGGGGTCTGGGACCGGAGCCATCATTGAGGCCCCCTTTGGATTGGCAAATATGTAGGTATTTGGCGTTTCTCTTTTTTGGATTATTTCATGTTTGTTGTGTGTGCACATAGGGCCTGATTATGATTTTGGCATAGCTCAATTACTGTGTGGAATTCTGCTCCAGCCGATCACAAGTGAGCCGGAGTTCCTCAACCTAGATCTCCTGGCTGTGGGACCACTGGACTTTATTTTCCTGGCTGGAAAAAAGAGGAGGATACAATTGCTTGAGGCTTTTTGTCTGAAACAGCAGTCAAGCCTCTTTCCCCATCCTTGCTCTGCTTTTTTCCGCAAGGGGGAGCATGCAATGTTCTCCCCATGCCAGGGCATCTTTCCCCCTTGCCTTCATTAATTTCATCTGGGAAGTTTGCACCCCGCCAGTACTGTGCAACTCATAACTGGGCCCTTAAATGTGTATTTATGTGTGTGGAATGCAGATTTTGTATACACTTACCTGTGTATTGCAAGTGGGGCTGTAATTTGTTTTTTGTATGGTCATGTAGCCTACTACATACATATATATTTGTGGATCACAAGTTATTTCCATTGACAGTATTATGTAATTGTGGGATTTTATTCTGTCTTAACCCCTCCCCTGCTGATGACGGAACCGCTCCGTCATCAGCTACGGTTGGGCTGTGCTGATGACAGAGCGGTTCCGTCATGGCCCGGCCGCCGCGCCTGCGTGGCGCTGATTTCGCGCCTGCGCAGCAGTTTTATTGAGCGGGGCGGGTCATGACGGAACCGCTCCATCACCAGCACAGCTCAACCGCGGCTGGTGACAGAGCAGTTCTGTCACCAGCGTGCGGCCGCCCCGCCCCTTTAGCGCTGCGGCGGAATAGCCGCCGCAGCGAAAGGGTTAATATTTTGTTCCAAACCTCACCGTTTTCAGCTGTGGGTGTGTGAACTGTTGTACCATTACTTTTTGTTTCATTTTCTCTTACCTGTGTCCTGGTAATCTCATTCCTGGCCTCCACTGGCTTCTGTGTGGATCCTCTGCAGTTCTTACAAGTGACCTGGGTTGGTGTGTATCTTACTCCAAGGCTGAATGTTTGTACATTTCCGTCTCATTAACCTGTGAGAAGTTTTGGGTGTAACTTTTGCGAATTAGACCTGATATAAACATCTATAAGAGCATGCAGTGGATGTGCTCCTTCTTGAGTTTCTCGTTGCCCCATCCATTGTGGACCATTCACATGCATGGTTTGCTGCACACACCTGAGGGTTTTGCTCATGTGGGTTTGGCTTCTTCTGCATGTGCTTTCCCAAAGGATCCTCTGTGAATTGCCATCCCGGCATACGCTTAGAGCACTATGGAATATGAACACAAAGCACTTCATAAATAGAGCCCACTGTGGTTATTGTGCGCTGTTCAGAACTGACTCTACATAAGATAGCCTGCAGTGAGCATGTTGCAATACTTGTTCCATTATGGTTATTTTTGAAACGTTGCCATCTCAATAGCTCTAGGTTTAGTGATGCCATTGCAGTGGACATCTACCAGCAACAAAGAGAGACAGGTTGCTCATATGCTTCTTCTTTTGATCAGATTTTCTTCGGCCCTTTGCAGGTGAGCCTCATCCCAACCAATGGACAACAAAGCCATGTACCTCCACACATTTGAAGAGAAAGAAAATGGCTCCCTCTTTGAGGAGTCGCACGAAGGGATGAACGGCAGGAACCTCTCCAAGATGAACCTCTGTGAGGATTGTAAGTACCCTTTTTTTATGTTCCTGCTGTGAAATTCTCAAATGAAATGGTGGCATTTAAATTCAGTTGTAGCCTACATGGTAGACCTGGATTCTGAGCTACTTAATGGCCCTTTCCAAGAAAATCAGGGCCATTTGTGATTTAACTTATATCATATTTACCTTTTATGAGGGTAAAATTGCAAATATGCTCTCAATTGAACCAATGGTTAATGAGCATCTACAAATGATTACGGCATAAAAATGCACAACATCCAAGGAATTTATTTTTCCCTAAGTCTAATGCTCTGATTACAAGTTATGGAATTTCCTGCAGAGTGATAATAATTCCGGGTGGACACCTGCAATTTTGAGTGTATTTAGGGTCCGGCATTATCGGGTCTTCAAACTCTGGATCTGATAGTTCTAGAGCCTAGAGAGATGGGACTAAATTGCTAGCTGCAAGAGCCAGAACTGCAGCGGCGGCCAGCAAGACTCGCAAGTGGCGGGACAGGCATGGGAGGTGCACTGTAAAAAGAAATGTAACAAATGAACACTTACCTTGGCGCCGGGTCTCGCGTCTCTGCTCCAGGAACAGGAAGCACAGCCAGGCTCACCTGACCAATCACAACGCTGCAATACAGCATTGTGATTGGTAAGTACATAGGCTCCCCTGACCAATCATAATGCTGCAGTGCAAAGTTGTGATTGGTCTGAGCGTCGTGGTTCAACGCTCAGCCAGGGAATGGGGGCCTGGGCATGTTCTCCACGCTGTATGTATTGCAGCCTGCGTGGAGAACAGGGAAAGTGCGCAAGACTGTTTGGCTGCTCACAGAGGGCCGGCCAGACAGTGATGTCCACTTATGAGTGGGCAAACCACTCCTCCGGTGCCCTGCTCCGAGAGCAGAGCAGCCCTGCCCGCCCACAAAGCAGCCCAGAAACATAAGATGATAATAACTCAAAGTTATTATAATTTTATATTTCCTTTATTTGCACTGCTTAAAATTAGTGGGGTGACATTCCCCCGCCATAGTGGAGGAGCTACCACTGAGGGGCTGTGGGCAGGAGTAAAACCTTTTCCCCATATGATCCCTGCAGAAGCATGGGTGGAGCAGGCAATACTCCACACAGGCAGGCTCAGGACTACCTTGCACCGCCACCTCTCATCCCACTCGCTTTCCTCATTGACCGTCCTGCTGACACTCAGAGCTGGCAGAACATGTCAGGTTTTTTTTGGGGTTCATAGACTTAAGTTAGGATTTTGTCTTATTTTTGTCTTAAGTCTGTCTTAAGTCTGTCTTAAGTCTGTCTTAAGTTTGTCTTAAGACAAAATCCTAACTTTACTACTACTAAATGCCTTCTGTGATTACCAAAAGTAGTAAGTTTAGGATTTTGTCTTAAGTTAGTTCTGTGAATCAGCCCCTCTTTAAGTACTTTGCTGAACGGTTTATTTAGCTGGCTTTTTGTTATTCTTATGATCACTTCATATCGGGAGTGAGTGAGTGATAATAGCAGTCAGTTCTGGAGCAAGTGACTCTTGGATCTGGCCCTCTCTACACGGTCGCCCCAAACTATTACCTTCACTACCATTTCTGTTGGCTTTTAGGACTCTTTGCACTTTACCATTGCTAATCAGCGCTAAAGTGCTTGTACTGTCTCCCTAAGACATGGTAAAATTGGACGACACATAATTGGTACATTTAATTTACTTTAAAGTACCTATGGTATTACTTGTACCCAGGGCCTTTAAATTAAATGCAACTAGTAGGCCAGCAGCACCCATTGTGCACCTCACTAAAGTAACCTTTTAAAACATGTCTCAGGTCTGCCACTGCAGCAAATAGTGCAGTTTTAAGCTGTCATTGTGACCTGGCAAAACAGACCTTTTACCATGCCTATATTTATAAGTCACCCCTTAGGTAGGCCCAAAAGTGTCATATGGCAGTGTGTACTGTATTTAAAAAGTAGGGCATGTGTACTTATATATCCTGCCAGAGAAAAACTTCTAAAATCATGTTTTGCTGTTGTAAGGCCTATCTCTCCTATTGACTAACACTGGATCACCGTATTACATTTAACAAGTGCTAATATTGGATTGGGAGTAGATAGAGATAAGCTGTTTACACTCAAATAATTGTATTTTAATGTCCTCCTTGATGGCGAGGTCAGATTTTAATTTACAACTAAAAAAATGCCACTTTTGGAAAGTGGACATTTTCTTGTACCAACCATTTGTGTTTTCTGACTGTGTCCTGGGACACATGAATAGCTCTGCTGATGGTGTTTTGGTATTGTTTCCAGACAGAGGCACAAACAGGGCTTTGTGGACAGGTTGGGCCATCCTGGCAGGATGGCTGGGAAGTTACTGCGCCCAACCCCACTTTCACTTCTAAGGGCTTTGCTCCTACAGACACAAATGCACCTGACACCAGGAATGCCTGTCTTTTGTCACCCCTACAGTTTGGCGCCGACAGTGGAGGGGTGACAAAAGGCAGGCCTCCCCCTCAACCAATAATCCAATTTCTTACAGTGACCACCATAAAGGATGCAAATACTAGATTGGATGGAGATCATGTGGGTTATGGAAGGGATGAGCTTAAAAGGGAATAGGTGCCTCGTGCCTCTGATGAGGTAGGTAGTCTTACTACAACTGTGCTGTTTCAGGGAGGCATTTCTTGAAAATGGTTGTTTTAATGTTCATAGGGAAGTTAGATAGACTAGGCAGTTACACACACAAGAGTACTCATTGAGAAAAGCTACTTAATTTATTCACTTCCTGCATTGATCATTGGCCATTGGAAGACTTCTTACTCACTGTGTATCTTTTTCAACTCTCGGTCTGCCAGGAGGATTTCCTGCTAGTAGCTTGGTGGTTTGTTTTCAAGTACTATACTGACAGGTCTATCTGGACTTGCTTTATTTCAGATTATTGAATGGCATGTAGTGGAGAAATAGCTTAAAAGTGTAATCAGGGCCAATGCCCCCTTTGTGTATGGTTCAGAGAACACTGACCTTAATTTAGGTTTCAGCTACAAAGCCATAATATTTAAGGAAGGAACTAGAGAATCCCAAGTCCTGAGGGACAGCACTGTTTGCTTATGTGAAAAGCTCGGACCCCCTGTATAATTCTAGAACTCCTAGGACAGGGCAAAATACCAAGGGGAAAAACTTTCCTAGGCAGTAGATAACGTAAACATTACATTAATATATTTAACATGATGTGGGGGATGACCCAATCTCAGTGCAATTAATTAACAACTGTTTAAAACATATTGATTATACTTTTATTGGGGTTTATCTAGAGGATCAAACATAAAAAGGCAAGGATCAAAAACATATACATATAGGTGCCTATACATCAATTGTAATGTATTTACCATGAGTAACGAGCGGTAAGCACTTTATCCAAAACAATACAAGTCTATATTGTATTGTTTTGGATAAAGTGCTTACCGCTTGTTACTCATGGTAAATAATGTTTACGTTATCTACTGCCTAGTACAGCACTGTTCGCTACAGGTCTAGCAAAGTCCTATCATGGGCATTTTTGAGTTTGAATAGTAGGTACCTTCCTGGCTGCCACAATGTCCACCAAGGGGTGCAGCACTGATTGTGTCTCCCTAAAAGTGACAAAGTACAACATGGCTCCCAGCCTGCCACTGCAAACTAGAAGAGCAGTTTTCATAATGCTAGTTCAACTTTGCCATTTAAACTTATGTCAAATCCCGAACCACCCTCACCAAAGTACATGAGTCACCCCTAAGGAAGGCCTGTTCAGCCCTAAGGCAGAGTGCTGTATATTATGAAGTAGGACACATACTATAATATATCCTAACAGTAAATCCCCCAAATTGTAATATTTACTGTATAAAACGAGGCAGCCCCATTGGCAAGTACAGAGTTACAGACTGACACCTCAGCCATGATAACCTCTGAATGGGACAACTAAAGTTGGTACTTCAAAGGGACAAATTAATCATGACATTAAACCTGACTGAATGCCCAAGTCGAACTTAATGTTGCCTGTTAGATAAAGCAACTGTTAGAATGTTTCCTAGTTTAACTGGTGGCCATTCACAGATGCTGGTCACAAGGGATGTATGTCGTTACAACGCATACTTTTACTCCGCGTACCATTACAACGCGGTATTTACAATGCATACCGCTACAACGCATAGCGCTTTGGGGTGCTGGATAGTGGTAAGTATAATTTACTATTCTAACTCCAGTCCCCGTGGACCCTAGGGAAGGTGTTGGATAGTAAATTAAACTTACCTCTTATCCTAGAGCGCCCCCCAGCGCAATGCGTTGTAACGGTATGCGTTGTAATGCCTGCGTTGTAGTGGTAGTGCGGAGTAAAAAATGCGTTGTAACAGGTGAATACCGGTCACAAGTCAGATTTCTGCCACTCTTGGGAGTCATTTAAATGACTTCCCAGGCCAGGAACAATAGAGGCCGCCTCAGAGGGAGGCTCCCTTGCCGGACGCCACACAGGTATTTGGCCCATAGGGGGAGCTGCAAACAAGAAGTCGCCTTCCATGGACAAATGGCATACACAATTGAGAGGGACTGCCTCTTTGTTCAGATAGATAAGCTGATGGCGGGAACAGAGATGGGAAACCAGTCACTAAATTGTTTTTTTCCCATGGGTGTGTAGCCCACAGGGAGCCACACCTCTAGGGTGAACTATCAAGTGTAGTGTAGTTCCTAGTTTCCCACTAGGCCCTGCGCATTGGAATAACATAAACAGTAGTATCGACGTGGAACTGCTTATATTCCAGGCCTCCACTGACTATGCTAAACTTAATTGGGTTGTGTTACCAACTAGCTCAGAGGTCACTGGAAACTTTCTTCTCTGCATAGGAAGTGATCAGCTTCCTTGGCACAGACAAGAAGGGATTCAGCTTTCCAACAACCGTGCAACATGACAACTTTGCTCCTCAGATCAAGAGTCGATCTCTAGGGTCGTGTGAAACAATAGACATAGATTTCACTCAGTCAGTCTGGTGCAGTTTACTTTCACAGTATGTAGAGAATAGAGAGACGGGCGTGTATCAATAAAGGTTAACATTTATTGAACAGTCTTTCTTCTCATACAAGAGAAATGTATTGCCACAATTGCAATAACTGTTATTATAAAAAGTACGTACAGTAAGATAAGAATAGCGAAATAGAACTGTAAAAGCATTGATATGGTTTCTTAGCCATACAATGGTTTAAAAGTAATAAAACATATATACAGTCATATATACATTAGGCTAACATACTCAACTGGTGCTTCTAACTACGCCTACCCCAGTGTGCCTGACCTAAGCCTAACACGTGAGAAGGGGGAGTAAGTAAGTAGCTTAAGTTAAGTTGGTTTTGCCAAGGTTTGTTTCAAGAATTCTCGTCTAAGGGTTTAGTCAACACCATACCTCTGAATAGAATGATGGAGGATTGGTATCTCCTTCAGGGGTCTCTCTCGATATCCCAGTCACCTGCGAGGGTAAACTGGAAGCGCCGGGACTGGATTTCTCTGCACGAGAAAGGCAGCGGCTTCTCTCAGCGCGTCGAGGAAGGAGGGGTGACAGCGTCTGCGGGCAGCTGGGCTGGATGTCTTCGCAGAGGACGGCTGCACGGCTCCTCAAGCGTACTGCACCATAGGTCGCGCTGTAGCGGCGATAATGGTAATCAGTAGCTTCACCACCACAGGATAGCAGGCTGCAGCGACAGAGTGCTAGTTTTTACCAACACGGGGTCATGCAGGCAGCTGGCATCAGCAACATGTTCGCTCATTGCTTAAGGCAACGTTGGTAATATTTATACCTGACAGGTGCCGGGTTTGACGCAAGTTTGCTGGACATAAGACGTCAATTAAAGATGTCACTAGGAAGTGATAGTTATCAGTTGCTCATTAGAGTTCCATTACTAATCAAAACATAGCAAGCGGGGATTTCCAGGTTTGCTAAGTTTTTATCTTGTTGAAGAACTCGGAGTGTTTATCTAGGAATATCAGATAGTGACTGCTGCTCTGTCATTGCACTAATTGGTCGCAAAGGAAGTAGCAGAAAGTCATGCTGGAATGTGGCTCTGTGGCTCTGCTCGTGTGAGGCCAGAGATGACTTTTCAGAAAATCGCACTTGAACGGTTATGCCAATATAGGGAATAAATGGATTTATAGCCGAATAGGGGCATAAGGTCACAGTATCGATCAGGAACCTAGATAAGCACATGACACCCACTCCACGAATTCATGTCCATCAAAATTACTAAAACTAAGCAATTAGATGCATGTGTAACATGGTGTAACATAGCCCACCCCAAAATACATAAATGCATTCGAAATAGGCGTACTTGTAATACATGGAATTTAGGTACTGTACGTTTTTTTTTTTTAAGCATAGTAATCATTCAAAAAATTATTGCATATGAAATCAATGAACGATTATGCATAAAGAATTACACATGAAGTATCTCTGACAGAAGAAATGCGAGATAAATCATCACATAAAAATGCATTGTAATAATATGTGTGCTAGAGGCTGGTGTTATGTTGTTATGTCTCTAGATGTGTTTTTAGAAATAGAAGTGTGAAGCTTCTGTTCTCTAAGAATAGTTTTTACGTTAAGCAAAGAATCGTTCGTGCCAAAAGGAGAGGGTCAATATTTTTTTTAAAAATTGTCCAATTCAAAGAAAAAATCAGTTTACCAAAGCTCCTGGCAGTTTTATGTTGATCAAAACTGAAGGCCGAATTCAGAGTTCATGGGAACGCTGTGTGTCGGAAAGCTTCTCAAAAGTTATTGTTTCTCTGTGGGTGAGAACATCGTATCAGACAGGCTCGCAAAGAATTGGTCTACAAAATCAGGTGATAGTTCAACCAAATTAGATAGCGCTGTAACTTGGCAGGTGTGAGAATGATTGCTGTCATCGAAGACAGGACCAGCCCTGCTCACAGAACGTTGTACCTGGATGATGTTGCTTTTGTCACTCGCTCCACTGTTACCACTTGGCTGTAGTACAGGAGTCTCCACGAATGCCGTCATCAGGATTGGTAGCCGCTGGGGACAACACAATGCGTGAGCCGTTATTGGACTTAGCAAAGTATCGACGCCCATTGGTACTGCTGATGGAAGTGAAAGACAGATGTCCAACACGCATTCATCGCCGCAAAGCATACACCGTAGCACAGGTAAAATGCAATTTTGCCATATTGGTCTGAATGAAAGGAACCAGGTCATGTTTAGATCTCTCAGCCTGGCCAATCCGAGGACGTTAGTTATCCTGTCCCTGTAGCGCATTGCTAGGATTGTTTCTTCCATTCCCATGGGAGCTATGTCTGAGCCGAGGCTTGCCATAATGTAGCAGAAGGGTCAAAAATAGAATCCCTGCGATGAGTCCAAAAAATAGTGGGATACCACCAAAGATGGAGTGCACAAAATTAGGAAAGATTCCCAAAATTGCCTGGAAGGGTGTTAGCAGTCCCGTAAAGACTGTCTTAAATATGCCTGGGATGCTTGTAGCACTAGACATGTTAAGGAGTTGGTCGAGCATTTGTACGAAATGCACGGGGCAATTTGTTGATAAAAGGTCATGGACCTCAGTAGCCGTCCTTGCGACTAGAAGATCATACGTCTCTTTAGATGACGTTATAGGCACTGTTGTCTGTAAAAGCACAGATTTCATTTTGCTTAATGTATCAATTCGTATAGAATAGAGATTCAGACGAGGCCAGAGGGGAGTCACTAAGTCTGGAGGCCCGCTCGGGAACAATGCTTGCATGCAACATTTGACCATGGACGTTACTTGTACTAGATAACTTTTTCCGGGCGCGAGGCCACAGCACCTGTGATCCGTTCTTAGAATGTAACTCCCGTTTGCGAGTTGCATAAAGAAGGGCTCTATCTGAGTTGCAGGTGTGACTAGCTGGTGGCATGAAAGGTTGTTTGAATTGCCATCACATGCTCCGTGTAAATTAATACCCTGACACAAAAGTATACCGCTTAGTGAATGTTTACAGTTGTCACCACTAAGAAATACATTTTTGTCGCCGTCACTATAGCAAGAATGAGTGTATGGTAATTTCCATTCGGATTTAATATATCCCTTACCCAATTGTTCATACTGGCCAGCAGGTATGTATTCAAGGCATTTTTTAAAGCGGAAAGTTGTTATCGGAATTGTGATAATTCCGTGTATTATCCATTCAATGACAGGGCTCTCTGACATTGTCAATGGTAATCTCTCGAGTTTCTCGATGCTCAAGATTGTATAGTCTGCTCCTTTCTGTGCCAAACTGATCTGTTTATCAGTAAGGTTAAAAATGGAAAATAATGACGTTGTGTTTATCAGACGCCAAGGCACATAGCCTGAACGAAGATTTTGCAGCGTCCAGCCTAATTCTATAATAGAGCGTAATTGAGACTGGCCATGTTGTAACATTAGCAAATCCCTGTCTATCACATCAAAGGCAGAGGATACAATATTGTCCAAAGAATATATTCTGGAAGACAGAGTCATTAACCCATTGTCTACCACAGAAAGTGATTTTTCCAAATTAATACGATCAATTTCTCGTATCTTTTCAGCAGTTTCAATTTGCTTTACTTTCCAAGCCTCGTTGTAAGCAGCATAGATGCTGGTCGCTATGAAACGCTTTTGACGCTGTTTGCGTGGTCCAAGAATGAAATCACGCAAATCAGCACCATCTTTTAATAAAGACAAGTGTTGCTTAATTTCAGCCAGTGTGGATGTAGTTAGCCATTCTAGGCAGAGTTTCCCTACACTGTATGTGGTTATAATTCCTGGATGTTGTCTCTGGGAATATCTTGAGTCTAATCTGGTCATTTTCAACCCCTGTGTTTTATTCAGGAATCTATCTTGACAGCTATTTGTGTCTGTAGGCCAGATTAACCACTTTTTCCAATCAGGATGTGTTCTGTTGAAATGTAAAATGTGTAACACGTCTAACTCATTATCTGCAGTTGTATTCTCAGCTATTGGCTTTGGTATAGACGGTGTTTTAAGGTCTTTGTTCTTAGCTAGGCCAAGACAAGATGTTTGGTGTACAGTGTCATTTAGAAATAACATTTGTTCTGGTATCATGCAGGTTCTAAAAAGTGCTTCTATGCCTTGCACCTGCCAATCTTTTGTACCCCAAATTGATTTTGTTTCAATATTATTTTTCCAATAATCAAAACCAAATGTCATCATTTTGTCATAAAATGCTTCTGAATATATCAATTTAGAATTTGTCAGCATTGTTTTCATTCCTGTTTTATCTAACAGTTTATAATAAAACGTTTCTGCATCACTGGTGTTAAACCCTGAAAAATATTTGAATTTCTCAAAAAATGCTTTAGAACTGCTTTTAGGTGGTGTAGAACAATGTTCCCATTGATTATACATAAAAACATTTCTAGGCTGTGCAGATTTATGCAAGTAATGATCCCCATAGTGGGTGTAACAGAATAACTGCTCATAACTAGATGAACCTTGTAAATAATCATGATCTGTGAATCTAGCTGACATTACTAAATCAGACATCATGTCATTAATACTGTTAAAGTCCCAATCATCAGAGAATGTACTTGGTGTCACAAAGTCACTTAAGGAAACCTTTAGTTGATGAGGATACTTCAGGATTTCAACCGGACCATAGATCTCATAGTCTGTTTTCTCCCATACTACCCCACCAGGTATTGGAATTGCTGTGACATTTACTGTTGACAGTTCTCTTTTCTTCACGTGGGATGATCCGTGTGGTTTCAGGACTAGGTTGATGTTCTGACTTGCTGTGTCCATTGTAATATATTTTCCTTCAATGAATTTTCCCAAACACAGTACCATGATGAGCCAAAGCAGGAGGAAAAATAAACCTAGACCGAACCAGAACTCTAGCCAAGGGGAAATTAGGTAGATTTCCTTCAGTTGATGAAAGAGTTCCGTTGCTTTTTCTTTAAAAGACTTTTTTGTTTCTGGCATCACTTCGGGGTCATTTAAATCTTCAGAGAAGTTGTCGAAGTTGATGAAATAACCAGAGGCAGTTCTGTCAATTGATGGGATTGTTTTTTCAATCTGTCTCTCGGTAGCACTTTCTGATGCCACATTAGTGTAGACTGGTGTTGTTTCTTGACGAACTGTTTCAAGCTGTGTTTCAAGAGGCACGAGTTCCATGGCATTATTGCATAGTCCTTCATTGTGCACTGCAGGCTGATCGAATGTGATTAGTCTTTCAGTTTGAACCTCTTGGATTGTTGCAAGTTTGGGTATTCTGTTGTTTCTTGGGAGTCCACTGGGCCTACTGTTGATTATAGGCCACATGCTTGTGGTTTTACCAGATCGATGGACACGACTCTGTTCTCCTTTTTACCAGCAAGGGGCGGTAGCACAACTGATCTTGTTCCGGTGACTGCTAAGACAGGTACTGCTTTTCTGTAAGAAGGCCCAAATTCCTTCTTAACCGCGATCTTTTCTCTGACTAGATCCCCAATCTTTGGAATCCAGACAGGCCTTGCTGGGGCTGTTGCGGGTGGTGCCTCGTCAGTGGTATTTGGCTGTTGCTTTAACTTTATGTTGCTTAATGATTTTCTTGTTTCATTCAGTTCCTGTAAAACAGCCAAACGGTCTTTTACTTCAAACTGCTTTGTTTCTGCTTGTACCACTGACATCTGACTATCGAGGTCCTGAACGTTCATTCTAATTCCGAACAATAGTTCGTATGGGCTGAAACCTTTTAGAGAATTTCTTGGCATGTTGTTAAGACTAGTCTGGACACTTATTAAATGTTTGACCCACCCAGCGCCTGAACCTAATACCTTCGCTGTTATAGATTGCTTTATGTCACGGTTTTTTCTTTCTACCACACTATTCCCTTCGGGGTGCGACGGACAAGAATACCGCAACCCAATTCCCATGCTGGCCATGGCCTCCTTATAGGCTCGAGAGCTGAAAGCAGGACCCTGATCAGAATGGAACGTGGTAATTGCGTATGTGCCGATAAAGACTCGCAAATCTTTTATAACCGTTCTAGCGTCAGCCGAGCGCTGGGGGCCTCATTATTTAAGTGCTTTTCGTCTTAACTGTGTACACTGGGACGCGCTTCTCTTCTTTGATTGCGCAGATAGACCGCCTTATGCTGTCTAGAAGGGATCCTGAAACTACCCTGGCCTGTTCATTTCTGCGATCTCTGTTGCAGTTTTCACAATTTTGAGCAAAACATTGAATATCTATACTCATTCCTGGCCACCAATACTCTGATTGTAATTCTTTCAGAGAGGCTTTGATTGTTTGGTGTCTCAGACCCAACCCCATGTGTGCTTCCAGTAGGAGGAAGCCCCTCCTGCTCCTGTTTGGAATTACTCTGTCCCCCACTCCAGGGATTCGAGCAAAAGGAACGGAGTTTGCATCGATTATGTATGCATAATTGAGTGGATAGTTTACGGGTAGTGCTGCACAGTCGCCTTTTACGGTCGTTTTTACTGCCAGCATGGTTTCCCCGTCTATATACTTATCTGTACGCTTTTTTGTGGCTACGGAAGCCGGTTTAGTTGCTTCCGCGGTGGCTGTTTTAGCCAATGAATTCCCTGCAACGTGAACGCCATCACGTTGAAGACTCTGTGCGTGAATCACGTGAGTCTTTTGTAGTTCTTTACTTAAAAGAGCTACCTCGTTCCAGAGCAATTTATGCTTTATTGTGGCACCTGTGTCATCTTTGTAGTCGTTTTCAATCCAACTCTGCAGCTTATTGTTGTAAGAGTTGACGCAAAAATGAGAATCGCACACGATAAGTGTGGGGAATTCGCGTTCTTCATTTTCGAGCGCCATCTTTAAAGATCTGATTTCAGTTCTCTGAACCGAACAGTTTCTTACAGATTCAGTTTTTGTTACTTTCGGTCTGAATTTACCGCACAGCCAACGACCTTTAATGATCGCACATGCTGCATTGTAGGATTTACTCTCTACGTTGAAATGCTGTACAAAGCTATCTGTATAGATTATACAGGCGTATTGTGGGAGAGGCAGGATTTCGATTGGCAGAGGATATTCTTCTTCATATTCTAAATCATTCAGTTCTTTGTATTGCGGGGCGAAATAGTATTTCACGTCTTCCGCTCCTAGAGAATCTATACACTGTATCCATTTCGGATCCAGTGACACTGTAGGCAGGTTTACTGGGCTGAATAGCGCCTCGAAGGCGGATTCCGCTGTAAGGATATTAATCCGTTTGCCGTGTGCTAGTTCTCGTTCATTTGCTAATGCGATTTGCACTGCGTTCACAGTTCTTTCTGTGCGACTGAATGCTTTTTCTGCTTGTGTGTACAAGTGAGATTTAATTGAAATTGGTACCTTTTCTCCCTCATTAGAGGTTAGGTACGTGAATCCGCATCTTCCTGGGATGACTCGGATTACAAGATCGATCGTGTTGTCACGTGTATCTAATTTTGTTTTTGCTAACATGTCTGTTTGCAATGATCTCAAAATTTCTGTGTGTTTTTGAGTCCAATTGATTTGTTTCAAATCAGGTTTAATTAGTTCGTAGAGAGGTTTAACCCTCTCTGCGTAATTTAGAATGTATGTTCTTCCGAAATTCAGAAAACCTAGTATGGATTGTAAATTCTTCAGCGTTTTTGGAGCTTGGAGTACAGCGCACTTCTCTAAGAAGTTGTCCGCTAGGCTTTTCCCTTCACTTGATAATTCGTACCCTAAAAACAGTACCGTCAGATGGGCAATTCGGGACTTTTTAAAGTTGAATTTGTAACCCTCTGCAGCGAACCCAAGTATAATGGTGTTCACTCTTTTCAAGTGAGTATCCAAGTCGTCGTCTGTGAGATAAATATCATCTACGTAAGATAATGCTTCATCATCATAGATTTGTAGTAACTCTGTTACCCTAGCTGAGAATAGTCCTGGGCTGTTCTTGAACCCCTGTGGGAGTCGACAGAATTTTTTCTGTGACCCAAATGCGGAGAAAGCGGTCAAGTATCTGCTTTCTGGTGCAATGTTTTGACAAAAGAAACCATTAGAAATGTCTAATGTCGTTTTATATTTTTTCCTAACTATATTATTCATTAGGGCTGCACTATGCGAGTTTTGTACTGCAAAAGTTTTGCAACATGTATTACGGTGTCTGTAGTCCAAAACTAGACGATATGAATTGTCTGGCTTGGAGACAGGAAACAAAGGATTGTTCATTTGAGAGGTGCATGTTTCAATCACCCCCTGGTACTCAAGTTGATCTAAGATCTCCCTGACTTGTTTTTTAGCTTCTTGCTTTATGGGATACTGCCGTTGGGCAGTTGGTTCACTTTTTAATTGGATTTTGTGAGGCGGTGAATCCTCATCCCATCCTACATGATTTTTATACAATGCAGGTGCCTGGGCTACTGCCCATTTCCTTGCATATGTGTATTTTTTGTGAATCTGTATGTGATTCGAGAAGGCAGGCATAATCACTTCTTCGCCACGAGGGCACTCCCTGACAAACTCCGGGGGCCAATCTTTTTCAGCTAACAGAATATCATAGCCTTTTGAGAGCTTATCCCAAAATAGACCCTTAATTTTCCTAGTCTTATCACCCTCCATACGCAATGTTATTTCGTATATTTTATGGGGCTCGCTAAGCCTGGCGTCGGCAGTTTCAACCTGAATGTATTCATTCGTGTCCACTGTCTCCAGATGACTCATCAAGATCTTGCGCGCTATACTGATTTCTGCTGCACTGTCCAACATTGTCAATGCCCACTCCCCGTTTTTCAACTGTGTCCTCAGTATTCTCGGCATGGTTGATTACTCTAATACTGGCTACCTTCTTTTTCTGAAATTGAGATTTCTTATTTTGAGCAGGTTCCTTGTCTTTGGACTTGGTGTGCTCTCCTGGGTCTGACCGTCCTCTTCTTTCCGAATTCTGTGGAAGAGATCGAGAGGGACGTGTATCAATACTTTGATATCTATCAGGTTTTTTTATATTATCCCTATTTCTAAGGTTATATCTTTTCTCAGAGGGCTCCCGTTGGGGAGACTGGCGTTCTCGAGTCGGAGTTCTTTCCCTCCGTCGAGGAGACCTTCCTCTGGACTGGAAAACTTTTTCCTTGGGAGTGGATTGTTTATTTCCATCCCAGCTCTTTTTAGGAGTGTTTGAATTATTTTTAATAAATAATTTTTCAGGATTTTCGAGCAGTTGGGGCTTAACTGGTTTTCCACCCAAGCTGTCTCTACCTAATTCTTCATAGCATTTTTCTATGATTTTTGCAAGCTCAACAGGATCTTTTATATCTGTTTCCCTCAACTTCTGGCGAATCGCCACAGATGCTGCTTCTCCCTTTACATTGGCTAATAATATAGCCGTGACCTGCTTGAAGTCTTTCAGTAATTTCATACCTAGATTTAAAGCTGGTTCTGGACCGAATTCATTTTGAATCTGTTTTAGCACGTCTGGTATTACCGCCATAGACGGAACACCGTGTGTTTTTGTGTAAATGGAAGCAAAGACTGTACCCCAAGTGTCGCAGTCCTCCACGTGTGGTGCGATTCCCATAGGAAGGCAGATGGTCAAGATTCTGTGTTTCTCAATAGGGGTAGTATCAGGAAATACTGCCTCTATTTGAGTGATTTTCTGGGCTAACCAGAAAGGAATTTGTTCCCGTTTTACGGGTGTTTTACCAAGACATGACTGTATGTTCTGTGGTGTAATTTTATTTGTGTTCCCCTGATGAGGGGTCAGCTGGTGTGAATTAACAGCTGGCTGGACTGTTGCAGTCCGTATTACATATTGGACTAATTGCCTATGTATTTTTATTAATGTGTTTAGCTGTACTAACAGCTCTTCTCTAGACATTTTTATAATGTCAGGATGTGGTGTGTAGCTGGCTAGAACCGGCCACGTGGCTCCTGGTCTACCTAGTGGACCGAGCCTGGTAATGTGATCATTGTGTTTTAGGGCACCATTAAACCAGAGCAGGTGCTCTTGAAATTTAAGTGGGATTTCAATCTCCTCGAAAGGAGCGTACTCTCCCGGAGGTTCCTCCATTTTGTAATAGTGAAACTCTTGTGTTATAGCGTTTACCGCTGGAAAGTTTATCCATGAATAGAATACCTCTGTCTGCCGATACTCGTGAGCCTCTATCACGAAAATTACTGTACCACCTTGAGGTGTCAGTCCGTTTTCTATAAGTTTTAAAGTTATAGATCTTCTTAACTGGACCGGGATGATAATAGCACCCGGGTCTGTGTATTCGGGACCTTGCTGAGTCGCATCTACTTCGGCCCCAGGGGCTCCGTTTTCTGGCATTGTAAAAATGCAGTTTTTTGCAGAGTAGGTCTCCAAGGAGACAAAGATTAGATGCACAATATTTTGGAACACTGTATCCTTCAACGTTGAATAAACCAGAGCTTTACATAGGAATCTCTTCCTACTAAGGTCGGGCGGATTTTAACCTTTCACCCACTCCAGACGTCTATTGGAGTATTTAAGAGAGAAAGGGGTGTGAAATATGCACGACTGAGTTACTCTACAAGTCTTACGTTAGTTTATCGCCTTACCAAACGTTAGGGCGCCATGTAGTGTAGTTCCTAGTTTCCCACTAGGCCCTGCGCATTGGAATAACATAAACAGTAGTATCGACGTGGAACTGCTTATATTCCAGGCCTCCACTGACTATGCTAAACTTAATTGGGTTGTGTTACCAACTAGCTCAGAGGTCACTGGAAACTTTCTTCTCTGCATAGGAAGTGATCAGCTTCCTTGGCACAGACAAGAAGGGATTCAGCTTTCCAACAACCGTGCAACATGACAACTTTGCTCCTCAGATCAAGAGTCGATCTCTAGGGTCGTGTGAAACAATAGGCATAGATTTCACTCAGTCAGTCTGGTGCAGTTTACTTTCACAGTATGTAGAGAATAGAGAGACGGGCGTGTATCAATAAAGGTTAACATTTATTGAACAGTCTTTCTTCTCATACAAGAGAAATGTATTGCCACAATTGCAATAACTGTTATTATAAAAAGTACGTACAGTAAGATAAGAATAGCGAAATAGAACTGTAAAAGCATTGATATGGTTTCTTAGCCATACAATGGTTTAAAAGTAATAAAACATATATACAGTCATATATACATTAGGCTAACATACTCAACTGGTGCTTCTAACTACGCCTACCCCAGTGTGCCTGACCTAAGCCTAACACGTGAGAAGGGGGAGTAAGTAAGTAGCTTAAGTTAAGTTGGTTTTGCCAAGGTTTGTTTCAAGAATTCTCGTCTAAGGGTTTAGTCAACACCATACCTCTGAATAGAATGATGGAGGATTGGTATCTCCTTCAGGGGTCTCTCTCGATATCCCAGTCACCTGCGAGGGTAAACTGGAAGCGCCGGGACTGGATTTCTCTGCACGAGAAAGGCAGCGGCTTCTCTCAGCGCGTCGAGGAAGGAGGGGTGACAGCGTCTGCGGGCAGCTGGGCTGGATGTCTTCGCAGAGGACGGCTGCACGGCTCCTCAAGCGTACTGCACCATAGGTCGCGCTGTAGCGGCGATAATGGTAATCAGTAGCTTCACCACCACAGGATAGCAGGCTGCAGCGACAGAGTGCTAGTTTTTACCAACACGGGGTCATGCAGGCAGCTGGCATCAGCAACATGTTCGCTCATTGCTTAAGGCAACGTTGGTAATATTTATACCTGACAGGTGCCGGGTTTGACGCAAGTTTGCTGGACATAAGACGTCAATTAAAGATGTCACTAGGAAGTGATAGTTATCAGTTGCTCATTAGAGTTCCATTACTAATCAAAACATAGCAAGCGGGGATTTCCAGGTTTGCTAAGTTTTTATCTTGTTGAAGAACTCGGAGTGTTTATCTAGGAATATCAGATAGTGACTGCTGCTCTGTCATTGCACTAATTGGTCGCAAAGGAAGTAGCAGAGAGTCATGCTGGAATGTGGCTCTGTGGCTCTGCTCGTGTGAGGCCAGAGATGACTTTTCAGAAAATCGCACTTGAACGGTTATGCCAATATAGGGAATAAATGGATTTATAGCCGAATAGGGGCATAAGGTCACAGTATCGATCAGGAACCTAGATAAGCACATGACACAAGCTGTCCACAGTAAGAGAGGTGTTCACAAATTGTGAGAGTGGGCAGAATAGGACACTCTTGGATTACAAAAATGCCACAAATAGCTTGAAGTCGTCATAAGATGGGAGGGAACCTGGTAGCCAATTGGCTAGGTACAGCTTCATCCCCTCGGGGCACTTTCTGCACATAAATAAGGCACCCTGAACCTCTAAAGCCACTTTCATCAAATCACTGCTGACCGCCAAGGTACAGCCAAGACCTTTGGTGCTCTAAAGTTGCACCTGAGTCTGTCGACCAATCGCCACTTTGACAATTCTCCTGGGTACTAGCCCTCACCGAAGGAACCACTGGACCCGCTGTGAACGGAGACCAGTGACCCAGTCGTAATTGGACTTCTTATGGTTTCTTTGTAAAGTTTTATATAGCGCGTACATGATCCCGAGGGATATCAGAGCACTTTACAATTGTGGAAAAAGGAAGTTAACAGTTGCAGTACATGTGCCAAATAGGAATACAGACAGAATCTCAAAAACAACTTTGAGGGACATTGACTCCTTTGGCCCAAATTGGCCCACTTCAACTGCCGAGCAAGGAGTAACCCCAGGAAGGCCACCGTTGACCGCACAGTACCCAGATAATTTTTCAGCATCCTGTAACCTCAGCCTCAGGACCACTCCATTGAAGTCTATAGCGGTCCTTGCATAAAGTGTGGTACTGGACTTCAGACTGCTTTGGTGACCGGGCAACTGTCCCCATATTCTTTAGGGCCCCCTCACTCCTCCCCCTCCCTTCCCCCTCCCTCCGATCATCTCCCTGTCAGAACTGTTCACCCAGTCCAGGCTGCAGTAGTCAAACAGGTCTCTTTTTAACTTTTGAAAAGTTACCAAACTTTACGGTTGCCAATGCTTGTTTGTGATTGAGACTAAATAGCTGATATTCATGTGTTACTTAAAAATCTATATATCTGGAACCGTCTGGTGGATTTTGCTCATCTTAATGTCTAAAGATTCATTAAAATATACATTTGTGTTGTATTTTTTCATGCTGTGTAAATGTCTTCTACTGTTGTTTGGTGCACCTAAATCGTTTTCACTAGTTCCTTTGCTTAAACCTTGCTGCTCAAAGCCAGAGCTCCCCAGGTTTGTGCTAGAGGTTTTACAAAAGAGCCTGACTGGACCCTAAGTGGTATTGTGAATGTATTACACAGTGAGGTGACAGAATTACACCATATAATACACTATAATCCGCACACCTAAAAACTGAAATCATCACCATAAATCAATTAGCCATTAAAAGATATGAAAACTTGTCTGATTTTATTGTGAAGGCTGTTACTGTGGCAATATCATTCGATAGTGCTGTGTGCTGATCGAATCCACTGTTCCTCAGGGTTGGGCCAGAGGTTTCTTGAGTGTTTTACACAGTGAAGTCATACACCCACACCATATAATACATCATAATCCTCACACCTAAAAATTTACAAAATCGCTATAAAATAATTAGCCATGAGGAGATGTAAAACACATGTCAGATTTTATTGAGAAGACTCTTACTATGGGGTTATCATTAGATAGTACTGTAGTATTGGGCCTCAGCAAGGCCTACCAGTGCTAGGGGTTCTCCCTTCTCTGCACAGAGTCCTCAGACCATAGAATAGAAGTTGGCACAGAAACTGGAATAGAAAATACAAGATTTATTAAACCTCATGAGGTGGAACTACATTCATACAGCACCCTTTGGTAATGCATGAAGTAGCACACTGAACAGAAAGAGCTTGGTCCTTTTATACCCACACAGGGGCTCGAATGAAGGCGGTACAAGTACAAAATGCTGGTTTTAGGTACATATATGGTCATACAGAAAATGCACAGTCAACAAGTGGGAGGAGCTAACAGTGGCTGTTTTTGGCAAACACATACTGACAGTTACATTCTAGTGGCAGCTGCAAAGACAGCTGCAAGCTCAACTGAACATGTGCGAAGGTGGAAGATGCTAAATGTATCCCGTCTCTAGGCAGATTTCAAGAGCAGTTAACAGAAAGGTAGGACAGAGCACATGGCGAGCACACGGTAGTACATGGCAAACAAAATTGCTGACAGAAATACAAAATGGATTCCACAAAATGGACAAGATAGCCTCTAAATACAGGATGGCTTCTGCTAATGCTAACCTAATCGCTGCCAAATTACAACAGTACTGAAGAAATCATAAAGAATAGATGCATTGGTAGATTCATTCATATGCTATAGTATCTCTGCTTTGCTTCCTCTACTGATTAAATGATTGCAACATTTGGGTATCTGATGCACAAGTATTAAACACTTAGTTCCAAGCAGTGGATCTCCTCAATACTAAACATTCTAGATTTTGTTGCTGATCTTGCAGATGAGTTTGATATACTTTTTAGTTTCCTTATTTGCTGTTTTTCTATGTGCATGTTGGAAACAGTATTGAGTGGAACAGGCCAATTCTTTTGTGAGCACCACTTGATGATTTGTAGAGTTGGGAGGAACTACATAAATATCAAAGTTTGCAACACTTGAACTGAGTTAAGTGGAGGAGGATGTGGGCGCCCTAAGTCAAGCATGTATTTTTATTATTTTCTGTAACAGCGTCAGGCATCCACCCTGAGTTTTTGGCTTATAGACCAGGACAAAAACAACAGAAGAGCAATGTGAAGAATTAGACAAAGCAAGAAATTATTACCACCATGAAGCAAAGTCAGTGCAGAGAAATCAGCTCATCTAGAGGTCACTTATAGACAGTGGCAACTGGTGTGCCGGCAGAGTGGCGGGCGGGGTTGGGGGGATGAAGAAAAAACTAAAATAAAAAGTAAGCAAAAGTACTTACCTGACTCATTGCTTGCTACTGAAATGCTGCTCTTCTGCTTCTTCATCGCTGCAGTACAGGCTCCCTGCCTCTCCTGCCGCCAATCCTGACGCTGCTCTCATTCATGAAAGCAGCATTAGGATTGGCCTGAGCCCCCTTGATGGCCTCTCCCAGGGAGACTGCGAGCCTGTCCCTGCTGTCTCCAACATAGCAAAGAAAGTTGAGTTGGAGACCGCTTCAATGTGCATGTCTGTTTGGCTGTCATGAGATGACTGGCCAAATCCACATGCGCACTGAAGACAGAGCCCGCCACTCCCTGCGATGGCCCGCCCCCAAGACTTATTCAATGGAAGAAAAATAAAACGATAATAATCATGTTTTATTATTGTTATATTTTTGACATTTTGAGGCTGGCAGGGGGGTGATGCTCCTCCGCCATAGTGGAGGAGCAGCCGCTGCTTATAGATACAGATAAACAGTGGTGACAACGAGGTGCCCCAGGGTACCCAGTCATCCTCTAACTACCAGCTTTACAATTCCAATCCTGAGCTCTCGCTATGTTCAGGAAAGAATAAGCAAATACAATTAAGAACTATATTGCCCACCTTCTTCAGTAATTCAAGCTTGTCTAGTAGGATATTTTGGTTCACCAAATTGTCACAATTGAGGGCTCAGGGTGGATCAAGTTCAATAGGATCCTTTCATCAAGTTATTGCAACACTGATCAACTATACCCACAAGCGTGGTTTCATTCCCCCAGTCTGAAGCCTGATTTGTAATTGGGCAGCAAATTATTTGACTCACATGCATTCATAGTTTTGCATCGGCTTCATGATTTCTCCTCTCCGTGATCTTTTAGGAAATTCAGCATTAGGTGGACTGCTGTCCTGTGCCAGTTGGTGGTGTCTATCTGACTAAGGTTATTACATCATGTTGGAGGAAATTGGGAAGAGTCCCTTGTAGGGTGGAGCTGTTCAATACCTCTGGGATATTTTGCCAAATTAAGTCTTTGAGTAGCAGTGCTGAACATGGTGAGATGGTAAAGGAGAAGTATCAATTCTCTTAGAAATGTGCACAATCTGAAGAATGACCAATTGGTAGAATGCATGCAGTGAGCCCTTGGCAGTGGGCTACAGAGGATATTGCAAAGTAAAAGGGGCAGGAAGGTCCAGAATGGTGGTCTTTGCTCCTGTGCTTAGGGCTCTTTTTGATGGCTGGTCTAATATTTGACTTGCACTACAGGTTCACCAAATCTGGATTAAACCGTCATCTGATTATTTTCGTTATGTTCTTTGATTGACCATTTTGAGATCTTTAGTTATGTTGAAACGTAACTTATTGATCAAAGTTTCTACATCCCCATCAAGCAGAAATGGGTCTGCCTGCCTAACACACACCTGCATGTCTTCTTGAGACTGATTTTGCACAGTGAGGCTCTAGAAATTCTTATTTTGGAGAAGGTAGCCCTCTGATTACGAGTAGGTATGTGTGAAATGTAATTGTGCCAGTGTAATTTATATGATTTCTGAAATGTCGCATTACATTTTTGTATGGGGAATTCCCAAAATTCCACCCCGTGCTCTGCAAAGGTATACCATAGGAGCGTGGGAACAATGCAAATGAACTTCACGCAAGCAGCTCTTTTTCGCAGTACTATATTTCTTTTTAGCATGAAATGCAACCTCATGTCGAAAATGGACGTAAGGGTGCATTTTGTACTGAAATATTGCACTAAATGCTGGTTTGGCATTTTGCATGTTTACGTGTAATTTTGCACAATTTCGCATAATTATGCATAAGCAAATTACTTAAATTTTGCACACTCCTACTTCGGCTACCTGTGATGAGGCGGGGTTTGGATTCTTTCAAAAGTGGATTTGCTTACGTTCCTGCTTTGGGTTCTAGAGTTGAGATTGGTGCTATGGGGCGCTGATATAAGAGGTTTACATTTTGCAGGATATATGTCTTTTTGAATGACTTGGTTGGTAGAGCTACACCTTGTTTGGCATTCTAATACCTGATGTTCTTGATTGGCTTCCAACTAACCATGGCCATCAGGGTAAGCAGTGAGCTGCATTGAAACCTCTGAGCATTGTTAATTTCAGTTGCTTTGTTTTGGCCTAGTGAGGAAATATTTTCCCTGCTTGTTTTTATTTGTTGGTGTCGGCCGGTATGGAAATGGCATTATCAGCCCTTTGGTCGTCGGCATAAGGAAACCCTAGGAGCCCCCCCGCCCCACGTCCTTCCCTGCAAAGGTTGGTGAGGGGGCCCTGGCAATACTCATACAATCCAGCTGACCAGCTGAGGGAACCCCCCTCACCCGGCTTATGTATAGAAGACTGGGGACCCCCACACCGCGGGGGGGTCCATTACCCCCCTGCTTTGCGTTGGGAGAATTTCACATAGGCAGGCCAAAAAAAGTATTGATATTGCATGTGCGACGAGGAGGAGGCTGGGACTAAGGCTTCAGCCAATCAGTGAGACAAGTGGCTGTCATCAAATGGGGATGTTGTCATTCTCAGGGGCAGGGTTTCTTTCTGTCTCTTGGGTTTGTGATAGTGTCCTCAGTGGCCAGTGCAGCCATAGGTCTTTATAAATTGTCGTTACCAGATGACAAGGTGAGTTATATTTGGTACAATTACAAAAGGTTTGAGATCAAATGTTACTGATGAATTCAGAAAGAGGGGGGTAAAAATCTACTCCGTGAAATTAGAAAATGTGTCTCATTCCCAACAGGTTCATTGTGAGGTGAGTTGATGAAGGTGAAATTACTAAACGGTGTGTATATAATACTCTAGTTTTTATTATTTTCGAATTTGGTCTGATTGTTAAAGAGTAACACTGGATGGTGTGGTTGTTACCCGCAACTTTTTGGGAAATGCTGCATTTTCAGAGCATGCACGTTTCTTATTGATATTTTGTTGCATCGTGAGGCACAATGTTTTAGCATGCTCTTGGCCTCCTCAAATACACAGTAACAATATGTTGGTGAACTGATGCATAGATCAAGACATGCAGCAAAATTCGGTGGAAGTGCATTTTCTGAAACTTTTTTTTGCAGAAACGTAATGGTGGAGCAAGAGAAACCCCCTGAAGCAGATTACACTGATTTGACACATTTGATTGTTTATTACAAATAAAGCGAAACTTCAGACTTGTGGTCGTATAGGTTTGAAAGAATTCAATGAATTGTAATTCATCGATGGAGAAAAGTATTCCATATGTTTCTATTTACCTCTATAACATTTACCCCAGTTGAACTATTATTATAATGGTATAAAATCACTTTAAAACCATTAATAATATAATAAGCAATCTAGACTAATAGAATAGAACACACGCATAATATAAGAATCATATAATTAAGCATAATTTAATATATAGCATGTGTGCTTCATGCCCCTGAGTGTAGGGATGAGCCACAAGAGGAGAAGCCTGACCCAGTCACTCTTCCTTTGTTATCCCTTAACAAGGATAACAGGAGACTTGCTGCACTCTGCACAAATGCCACCATGCTGCTCTCTAATGTGCATTACAAAAACAAGTACTTAAGTGCACCCAAAGCACCATCTCCTTCATATTCCCATAGTGTGAGCACTAAAGTTGAAGAGTGGGATTGATCAGAATTTTTTTTTTTTAGAGACTTTTATGTATCGCGAACTAGACCCGAAGATATCGGGTATCAGAGCGCTTTACATGAGCACCAGTTTCATTACACAAGGAAACATTCATTTTTGCTAGGCACAGAGAGATTAGGTGATTTTCCCAGAATCACAGGATGTTGAGCGTCGGTGCCAAGACTCGAACTTGGTTCCCCAGATTCGAAGTCAACCGCTCGAGCCGTAAGGCTACATCCTCTCCCCAAACTCATCTCACCTCCTCTGTGGTACTCATATGGGATTTACCTTGGCACTGTTGTAATAAGTGTGGGAATCAGGTTTCATTACCACACTTGTTCCAAATATTATGTAATATGATATACATACATGGATACAGTTGTTGGAGTACTGCTGGCTGAGTACAGTGTGATATCAAAGTTGCCCTACTTTAATAAAGGACGCAGTATTTAAATGATATGGAAATCATACATATTAAAATTGACTGAATGCCTCACACATTGAGCTTTCACCATTCAAAGAGGGAGTCAATTTATTCCTTTGGATTAAATTTCCAATCTATCATAAAAGTTACAAATTATGCAAGGATTCCTAGGAATCTCGACCGTCGCAGATTCCCAAAGGTACTTGTGGACTTCTCTGCGAGTTCTATATCAATCCCAAAGATAACCATGTTTGAGTACTTCAAAGTAGCCTACACATGTCAGAGAGTGAGTTTTAAATTAATTTGGGAGGGGTGACACTAACAATTCAAAGAAATCCATTCTTGTTAGTTTACTTTACAGTTCACTTCACTGACGGACCCTGCTCTACCTCAGGTAGCTATGACACAAGCAACAGACAATATCCTAAAGAAATGCTTGATCAGTTCTAGCTTTTCCAAACAACATTGAAGTTAAGAAAACTAAACAATAAAATCGAATTCTATTACATCAAGAAAGATTAATATGTGAAAAAATAGAAAATTGGTAAAAGGTAAGGTATGGGATCTGGAGACATGGCATTTGAAAATTTCAACACAAAACAAATGAACTATGGACGTTAAAAGTCTATGTTAATCTACCCAGAGATGGTGCGATGCTGAAATATTTACTCCTGGGATTTCTCATAGCTCTCAGGCTTCCAAGGTGACTCTCCAGCCACATGTTGGATACAATGCAAAGCAATGGGTGAAGTTGGCTTTTATTAATTACGCCCTGAGAGCACATCCATACATAAAATGGCACAGGACCCGTTACTCACTTTATCACTTCATCCGCCAACTCTCCATGGGAGCGATCATTCTACAGGACGGCGGGGGTTCAGAGGGAAAAGAGGGAGGTGACAACCAATACAGTAATAATGAATGTTATGCAGTGAACAATTTATTTTGCAATACATAACAGATATAACACATCCTTCCCGTCACAGAAATTATCCTTGTGGTACATTTCATGTGGGAGTTGTTGATCTTTATATGTTAACTCTGTCAGCTGTGGAGCTTTCTCTAACACTGGACTGTTCAGAATGGGACTCATGGACAATCCTTTCATACCCACTCGGTTGTACCTGAAAACTTTGGTCATCGTCATTGTTATGAGTAAAAACCTCAGGAATAGTACAAGGCACAAATTCAGGGTTGTAATATGCATACCTGATGTCAGCATCCCCAACCTCCCTACCCATATAGGCTGCTGTGGTCCTTCTGGGCATTTGGCTACTCTCTTCACATTGCAGCCCCTGCCATCCTACTTGATAAAACTCCTTTTATTCATTTTTACCATTTTTAACTATTTGGAAAACTTAGACATGCATTTTTCCACTTTCATTGGCAATTTGATGATCCATGCAGATCTTGAGACTTAGGGGCCTATTAGGATGGCGGAGGGACCAGCGTCCGTCCGCCACCCCCGAGGTGGAAAGACCGTCCGCAGGGGCAGCGGCGTTCCCTCCGTGCAAATTAGGATGTGACCGCCACCCTGGCGGTCACATCCCGTATATTTTACATTGAGGTGGGTGCTGCTTTAAGCAGCAGCCGCGGCAATGTAAAATATGCATGTGTAGCCTTGGCATGCACAACTTGGCAGGCATCGCATGGCGCCTACCACCCTGTGCATGCCAAAGCAGGGGGGTACCATAGGTACCCCCCATGTGCACCCTCCAACACCCTGGGGGCTCGCAACAGGCCCCCAAACACGAAGGACCACATGCTTTTCCACGGTGGAAAAGCCGCCGCTGAAAAGCATGTTTTCTGCCCCATCCTAATATGGCTGGAGGTGTCTGATTGACACCGCCACCATATAAGAGCTTTTCCGCCACGGTCGGAAGGCGACCGCGGCAGAAAAGCGGCAGACGGTCTTCCCTTCTGCCAATGACCCCCCCAGCCATCCTAATGTGGCGGGGGGGTCTTTGAAGGCACCGCAGCGGTGAATCTGCATCCTCCGGGCCGGCGGTGGCTTCCGCCGGCCCGGAGGATGCAGATTCACCGCAATCCTAATCGGCCCCTTAATCTGTGCAATGCAGCATACCTCTGCTTGGACCTCGACTGCATTCTCTCCACTCTACTTCTGATATTATCGTAGTTACTGTATATGCCACTATATCGACCATGGGGGCATTTTTTGAACAACCACCATGGACGCACATCAGAGGATAGGGTTCTAACCCTTAATAACTTAAAAGGGATAATCCTGATGGTTGAATGAGGACTGATGTGCTATGCTCACCTCCTTTCCCTGACCAGATTGTAAACAGGCATCCTATTTTGCAAAGCCATGTGGACAATGTCCTTGAGGTAACGGTTGAACCACGGGCATTCATTTGTGGGTCATAAACAGCTGTTTGGATTTGTTTTATGTTGGGAGAATTTAGGAACTGCAACATGGAATTGCATGTAAACTGAATGACATTGTCAATGACAAAATATTCAGGGAACACTTCTCTACTGAACACCTCCCTCATGAAATTCAAAACCTCCTCAGTAGACACACTCTGAACAAACTAAACTTCAGGCCATTTCAAGAAATAATCAACCCTTACCATGGCATAATGCATATGGACTGGCAATCTTTTAAACGGTTCGGATATGTAGAGAGCTCATTTTTGTTATGTTGATTGAGGTCTCTCTTCACATGTTTCTTACTTTTTTCTTTACAGTTTGGCGTCTCGATCCATACCTGGCCAACAAAATTGAGTTCTCAATG
Organism: Lissotriton vulgaris; assembly: GCF_964263255.1. Taxonomy (NCBI): domain Eukaryota; kingdom Metazoa; phylum Chordata; class Amphibia; order Caudata; family Salamandridae; genus Lissotriton; species Lissotriton vulgaris. Next base: position 1,779,740,426 of record NC_141694.1, read on the forward strand.
TATTTTTCAAATCTAACATGCCCATGCACCCTTGGTGACTGTCTTCCAGGTGTTTCACACTTGTCCTTCTTAAACAGAATATTAGGTACATTCAGTTCATCAGCTACATGAGCAAAGGAGTGCAATGCTCCACCTAACTGTCTGTTTGGCGGCCAAACTGCTTAGAAGTATTTTTCGCCTTGCACAGCACCTTATCAACCTCTTCTTTGCTAAACCATGTCAGAGGTACATTCTAAAACGCACAAATCTCATTCACATTAGCAGCCACATCTAGTTCACCTAATCTTCCATATCATCACTCTGGTCTGGGTAAGGGATCTGGATAAAAAGTCAGTAAATTTGTTACTTTTCCCTTGAAAATGCCAGACATTGAAACAGTACTCCTACAATTTCAGGCATAATGTGGCAATGCAAACTGTGGTGTTCAAACCACCAACTGGTGATAAGAAATGGAGGAGCAGCTAATGGTCAGTTTGCAAATTGAACTTTGATCCACATAAGAAATTTCGGAAACGATTTATTGCCCAGATACATGCTAACAGTTCTCTTTCTAGAACTGGGTACCATCTATCAGCTGGACTGAGTGTTTTGGAAGGATAACCCAGCAACCATTCGTCGTGGCCCTGTTTTAGAGAAAGCACGGCTCCCAACTCATATTCACTAGCATTGACAAAGAGGGTGCACTCTTTGACAATCGTAAATGGCCTCAGTGGGGGAGCATTAGGTATGCTCTGCTTTATCAACTCAAACGCTAACTCTCGTTTCTCACCACACTCAAATTGTTGGTCCTAGCGAAGCAGCACTCGCAGAGGTTCGATGCCTGATGCAAAGTTTTTTTTATAAAATGTGATTTGCACTTGCATAAGCCACAAAAGGATGGCAATTGAACTCCATTAGTTGGTTGAGGAGCCATGTTTATTGCATTAACCAGAGACTCCTTGGGAATCACACTTCGGACTGCAAGCGGCAGGTTAGTCACAAAGGAGGAGGTGGAGATTCATTTTAGAGTGGGTGTGGTTTACACGGGAACCTTATTGGCAGTGAGACAGTCTGGATGGTCATGTCAGTCAATGGGACGAAGAAATCCCAATAAGAGATGGCAAAACCCACTTTCACTGGTCTCAGTCCCCAGATATGGGTGAGATCTGAGGGCCGCTCCGTTCATTGATTGAGCGAGGGGCAGCTGCTCTCAGCACGGACGGTGGCAAGCTCATAACAATCGAAGGAGCGTGGAGAAATGACGGTGGGGATTTGCGTCCCGTTCTTCATTTTCAATTTGAGCATGATACAACGCAAGGCAATAGGTGAATAAAGCTTTTATTAAGTATGTCCAGAGAGCACATCCATACATAAAATGGTGCAAGTATCATTACACACTATATCACTTCATCCACCAAAGTTCCAATGGACAGACCCCTTCACGGGATGGTGGCAGCGGGGAGTCAGAGGGTAAAGAGGGAGGGTACACCTAATACAATATTAATAAATGTTATACATTACACAGCTGTCTCTATTAACAAAGGGTCTTCATACTCGTGGCAGAGGCCCCACAGTCATGGCGTAGGCCTTCACTCATGACGGGACTGTCACAATGAGAAAATACAGTTTGGAGGTCCCGTTAAGAGTGAGGGCCCCCGCCATCACTACGAGGACTCTGCCATGAGTGCGAAGGCCCTTTGTGAATCAGGCCCAATATTGTTTGAAACACATAACAAATCTGACAAGGTCCATGTGGCTGAGTGCAGTCTCCTCCCAAGTGGGCAGTGGGTGATGCCCTTCTTTAACCTTTCAATGCCTTTGAGGTCGTTACAAGGATCATCCAAGTGGCTCCTGGAGAGTACTGAGAGACCCTGAGTTGAAGTGGAGAGTGGAAGACTCCTCAGACTTCTTCAGATACAAGTCAGGCAGGATTCTTCCTTTTCTGATGTTTCTTCAAGTTGCAGCTACATGACGAGGAATGGGTTGAGACTAACTATTATCATCAAGTGGGCTAGCCTATGATTAAAGACTGTCCTAGTCTAGAGACTTGTATAATTTCCATGAAAACTCCTCTTTTTCAAGACTTTGTGACTCACATGACTGTGAATCTATCTAAACTGGCAGAAGTTGGGCTCTATTCAAAATGGCCGACATTAGGCTCCTTTCCCAGGACCTGTAAGCCCCCTCCCTAAACCAGCCATACTGAAAAAGAATGCTGTTCCTCTCCTCCTGGTCTGGAAACAACTTTCCTCCCTTTTGTGCACAGAGATGATTGATGGAGAGGACTTTCTAGCTGTGAAACTTTTTTTGTCACTTGGTACACTTTATAGTATCTCCATATGGTTCATGAGAAGTTGGTTACTCCTGATCCAGTGTGATGCCAGATGTGTATGTCCTCCCCAAATGAGTCTTCTTGCATTTAGAAGCTGGTGTATCATTTATTCATGACTAATTTGGATGCTAGTTACTGCCTCTAGAGGTAAGACAGGCAATTATTGCATGCCTGGATCAAAACAACTTACATCTAAAGATTGCTTTTACAAAGTGTATGATGCTAGTGGTAAATAGATTGGTGGAAGCTTGTCTTCTGCACATTGAATTTGGCTATTATGAACATCTGCTTGAAATATTAATTGTTCACATGATTGGTTTTAC